>NC_053024.1:128467015-129067015 GCF_003073215.2 Triticum urartu | reverse complement strand
GTCGTAGTGGTGAAATGTGATGGTCACCATGGTTCAACTTCCATGGACAAGCTGTCATGCCTACTGACACATGCATTGCATACCGCTAACTGTAAGGAGGGGGAGTAGAGAAAACTAGGCAGATAAATAGTTCATTATAGTCAAGCGGACCTATATCAATGTACACAGAGTACACTTGTTCCAAATACATGCACACCGGCAAAATAGTTTGTCTATATCAATGTACACAGAGAGGAAATATTATTTTTACAAGAGAGGAAATAGTTCATCCATCTATAATGCCCTGCTGCTGGTGCAGCTTCTTCTTCTCATTTTCTATGGGAGATGGCTTCGCAACAAGCTCTTTCGACCATGCAGCTATCTCAAAACTCACATGGGCATCGAGGGCAACATATTTTATCCGCTTGTCGGTCAAGGGATAATTATCCCATCCAGACGACCTTAATCCCAGCGTCTCGTCACCCTTCTCAAGATTTGTTCCGAGCAAAAAAAGTTGCTACGTCGAATAGGGATGGTGTTTACAGGAATTCTGGTTTGTAGGTCAGCGATGTTTTTCAAGTCAAGGTTGTACGGCGCCAGCTTCTCTTTGTCCCCTTCGATGGCTGCCCCACAGATGTATATGTCCTCCCAGAGCATGAAATCATGGAGCTCACCTGGTATGGACAGCGCGTGTATGATGTGATACACCAAAACTTCATCTTCGAGGCACAACTGAAGGACGGCGGCACGTTGGATCTTCCCAGTGGCACGCTCCGTGTACTCTGCATCGAGACCGACGACCTTCATCTCCACCTTTTGGAGGGAGTTGGATACATTGTTGATCCACTCACGAACAACCCTTAGGTGGTCGGTGACAGTGGAAACTATGCTCAACGAGCCTTCGACGAGAACATGTTTGATGCTAAAAACCTGCATAGGGTTCTCTTTCGCCATTTGGAACCACTGGACCGGAGGGCTATGGTTTGGAGAATTAGGATAAAGATGGCTAGTCTAACTAAAGAAGATGATTATTTAAAGGGGCTTCAGAATTACTCAAGAAGGATGTGAATCCAGTGGGGTTTGAATGCAAATGAAGGAGAGGTGAAGAAGCCGAGGAAAATTGGTTCCCGATGGAGAAGTAAATGGGAGAAGTGGCATGCATGCAGTTGATTAGACGACTAGGTAGAACAACCTTCAAAACGAAAAGGCTATGCGGGTAGCGTACTAAGGAGTGGTTCGTGTCCGTGTACGTGCCCATCCTTCTATCACTACATGTGCCACTGGTTAGTTGAGGTCACTCTTTCAAATCACCGTGGTGAAACATTTTATAATTACTTTTTATTTCTACACCCCTCCTGACAGGTGGGATCTACGCAAAACCCACTTGGGTGGACGAACATATATAAAAACATATCCATCTCTTTGCACACAAAAAATATGTCATAGTTGGTTCGGATTGATATTGGAGCGTGCCTGCGGGACACTACCTTTTCTGGTTAAGGAATATATGTGGTTATCCTAAAAAAAGAAAAAGCCCTTCTTGCGCTTCCGCATGCACGAGAATTTGGTTCTGCTCACAATATGGATGCTACCTGAAGGATGAAGTGAACCTAGAGGCATGCTAGCACGGGAGACCAATTTCCGCTATACAGTACTACTCCGTATGTTACTACTAGTAGTAGTACAAGTGTGGTACACTTGATGGTCAAAATATTATTCATTCGGTCCTCATAGTGAAGTGACAAGACCCTGTGCCCGAGGTGACACTAGTCCAAGCGGCGTGTTCGGGTTACCAAAGTCAGCCTCACCTTGTGCACTATGTAGTCACTATCACCGCTGTTGTATAGCATGCCTCGCCTCCTCTCCCTCTCCCCGCCTAGCACTAATCCATCTTGCTTCCTCTTGAGCTTGCGTTGGTTTTCCCCGAAGAGGAGAGGATGATGCAGCAGAGTAGCGTAAGTATTTCCCTCAGTTTTTGAGAACCAAGGTATCAATCCAGTAGGAGGCCACGCTCAAGTCCCTTGTACCTGCACAAAACGATAGCTACTCGCAACCAACGCGATTAGGGGTTGTCAATCCCATCACGGTCACTTACGAGAGTGAGATCTGATAGATAGTATTTTTGGTATAAAGATGCAAAAGTGAAAAGTAAAAGGCAAAGTAAAAGGCAAAGTGTTTTTGAGTATCGCAGAAAAGGAAAACCAAACGGAGTCCAATTGACCTGAAATTTCACAGAGATCAATTTTGGACCAGAAGAAGCCCATGGAGTACCGGAGATGGGCCAGAAGAGCCCTCAGGCACCCACGAGGGTGGTGGGCGTGCCCTACCCCCCTGGGCGCCCCCTACCTCGTGGCCGCCTCGGGGACCCCCCTGACTTATTCCCGACTCCAACACCTCTTATATATACCCAAACTTCCAGAAAGAAACCTAGATCGGGAGTTCCGCCACCGCAAGCCTCTATAGCCACCGAAAACCAATCTTGACCCGTTCCGGCACCCTGCCGGAGGGGGGAATCCCTCGCCGGTGGCCATATTCATCATCCCGGCGCTCTCCATGACGAGGAGGGAGTAGTTCACCCTCGGGGCTGAGGGTATGTACCAGTGGCTATGTGTTTGATCTCTCTCTCTCTCGTATTCTTGATTCGCATGATCTTGATGTATCGTGAGCTTTTCTATTATAGTTGGATCTTATGATGTTTCTCCCCCTCTATCTCCTTGTGATGAATTGATTTTTCCCTTTGAAGTTATCTTATCAGATTGAGTCTTTAAGGATTTGAGAACACTTGATGTATGTCTTGCATGTGCTTATCTGTGGTGACATTGGGATATCACGTGATCCACTTGATGTATGTTTTGGTGATCAACTTACGACTTTCGTGACCTCATGAACTTATGCATAGGGGTTGGCACATGTTTTTGTCTTGACTCTCCGGTAGAAACTTTGGGGCACTCTTTGAAGTTCTTTGTGTTGGTTGAATAGATGAATCTAAGATTGTGTGATGCATATCATGTAATCATACCCATGGATACTTGAGGTGACATTGGAGTATCTAGGTGACATTAGGGTTTTGGTTGATTTGTGTCTTAAGGTGTTATTCTAGTACGAACTCTAGGATAGATTGAACGGAAAGAATAGCTTCGTGTTATTTTACTACAGACTCTTGAATAGATCGATCAGAAAGGATAACTTTGAGGTGGTTTCGTACCCTACAATAATCTCTTCGTTTGTTCTCCACTATTAGTGACTTTGGAGTGACTCTTTGTTGCATGAGGGATAGTTATATGATCCAATTATGTTATTATTGTTGAGAGAACTTGCACTGGTGAAAGTATGAACCCTAGGCCTTGTTTCCTAGCATTGCAATACTGTTTACGCTCACTTTTATCATTAGTTACCTTGTTGTTTTTATATTTTCAGATTACAAAAACCTATATCTACCATCCATATTGCACTTGTATCACCATCTCTTCGCCGAACTAGTGCACCTATACAATTTACCATTGTATTGGGTGTGTTGGGGACACAAGAGACTCTTTGCTATTTGGTTGCAGGGTTGTTTGAGAGAGACCATCTTCATCCTACGCCTCCCACGGACTGATAAACCTTAGGTCATCCACTTGAGGGAAATTTGCTACTGTCCTACAAACCTCTGCACTTAGAGGCCCAACAACGTCTACAAGAAGAAGGTTGTGTAGTAGACATCAAGCTCTTTTCTGGCGTTGTTGCCAGGGAGGTTAGCGCTTGAAGGTATATATTTAGATCTTGCAATCGAATCTTTTTGTTTATTGTTTTATCACTAGTTTAGTCTATAAAAGAAAATTGCAAAAAAATGGAATTAAGGGTACCTCATATGCTTCATATTTTTAATATATTTCATGAAAATAAGGATTCCAATAATTGTGCCAAAATGCTAGAAGAAGAATGCATTAAGATGTTTGGCACTAAATCTTTGAATGATAAGCATGATTGCAATGTTGTTAGTATGAACTCCTTGAATATCCATAGTACTAAAGATGATTGCACTAGTCATGATGAAAATATCTCTTATAAGCATGTAAATTTTTGTGGAGTGCATAGAGTTTGCAAGTACACACCAAATAGGGAAGATAGATTTTGCAAGAGGCATAAGTATTTAGAAACTAAATGGTTGCAAGAAAGGCTAGATGTTTGTACTGGAAATTTAAATTTTCTTAGCCATCCTTGTGAACTTTGCAATGAACGTGGTCATTTAAATATCCAATGCAAATTGTTTCATGATCAAATCGTGTCCAAAAATTGTGATGACTTGATTTCCCTTGCGCATCATAATGAACTTAGTTTGCTTCTGGGTTATGAAGAAATGAAACGCATAACTAAGGATATTCCAGAATTTGCCCTTGATTAAGTTCTTGATTTTGATCTAGAGGAAATTTATATGTATTGTGCAGTGAATTGCATTGAAAATCCTTATATTACCAATTACAGAAAGTCAAGAAAACAATTAGAAGATGAAGAGAATACTAATGAAAGGAAAGAGATTCCCCAATATACTCCTATTTTTTGTTATGATGAATCAGGTAACGAGGAGGAGCTTTCTATCCAACCAATCTCATTAATAAGGATCTCCAAAAGGAGGGTTAAACCCACACATGATGCGAAGAAGAAAAAGAAAATATGTAGAAGCAAAGGTAAAAAGGTACCCCTTGCAAATGATGTTGCTCCTATTACTCATTGTGATGATGATAATTGCTATACTATTGGTGCTATCCATACTATTAATGATGAGAGTGATTATTCTTATGATATGAAAAGGCCCAAGCTTGGGGATGCTATGTTTGATGAGAATGACATGTTTGAGAATTTATTTGCTACAATTAATGTTTCTCCCAATCTTGGGGATGCAATGTTTCATGAAGATGATATATTTAACCTCTCAGGTTTTGATATGCAAATTTATTATGATGATAGCATGCCTCCTACTTATGATGATTATATTGATGAAAGTGGGTTTGGAAGAGTGTCAACTTTAGGAAGTAATGATCCCACTATTTTGGAGGGTGTTGAATCTTATTGTAACAATTATGAAAGTGGATTTGGAGAGGTCATGACTTTATTTAATAATGATTCCACTATCTTGGAAGAGGCATCATTGATTATGATGAGAACAAAGTTGCTATTTATGATGATTATTGTGATGGCACTTATGCTATAAAAAGTAGTGATGATTATATTTATAAAACTAGTCATGATTATGATTACCCTTTCTCTAAACATTACTCTTTTAATGTGGAAACAATTTATGGTATTCGAGTTTCTTATGATACTCCCACTATTCCGAATAAGAAGAATTTTGCTTACGTGGAGAGTAATAAAAGTTCTATGCTTGTAGATCATGAAAAGAATACTGTATGTGATGGTTACATTGTTGAATTCATTCATGATGCTACTGAAAATTATTGTGAGGGAGGAATATATGCTTGTAGGAATTGCAATAATATCAAGTTTCCTCTCTATGTGCTTAAAGTTTTAAAGTTATGCTTGTTTTGCCTTCCTATGCTAGTTGATTATTGTTCCCATAAGTTGTTTAATCACAAAATCCATATGCATAGGAAGAGGGTTATACTTAAATGTGATAGTCATATTCTTCATGATGCTCTCTTTATGTTTCAATTCTTATCTTTCAAGTGAGCATCATTGAAATCATCATGCCTAGCTAGGGGCGTTAAACGTTTGTTGGGAGGTAACCCAATTTTATTTTTGTTCTTTGCCTTTTGCTCCTGTTTAGTAATAAATAATTCATCTACCCTCTGTTTAGATGTGGTTTTATGTTTTAATTAGTGTTTGTGCCTAGTATAACCATTGGGAAGACTTGGGTGAAGTCTCTGCGATCTTGCTGTAAAAAACAAAAACTTTTGTGCTCACGAGATTAGCTGCCATTTTTTACTGGAGAGTGCAGTTAGGTTGATTCTTTTTGAAGATGATTAATACAAAAATTTCTCAGGTCCACCAATTTAGTTCAGAATTTTTGGAGTGACAGAAATATTTGAAACCTCTAGATTGCTACAGACTGTTCTGTTTTTGATAGATTCTATTTTCATTGTGTTGTTTGCTTATTTTGATGAATCTATGAGTAGTATCGGAGGGTACGAACCATAGAGAAGTTGGAATAAAGTAGATATTACACCAATATAAATAAAGAATGAGTTCACAACAGTACCTAAGTGGTGATTTATTTTCTTATACTAACGGAGCTTACGAGTTTTCTGTTAAGTTTTGTGTTGTGAAGTTTTCATGTTTTGGGTAAAGATTCCATGGACTATGGAATAAGGAGTGGCAAGAGCCTAAGATTGGGGATGCCCAAGGAACCCAAAGGTAATATTCAAAGACAACCAAGAGCCTAAGCTTGGGGATGCCCCAGATGGCATCCCCTCTTTCGTCTTCGTTCATTGGTAACTTTACTTGGAGCTATATTTTTATTCACCACATGTTATGTGTTTTGCTTGGAGCGTCATTTTATTTTCTTTTGCTTTGCTTGCTATTTGAATAAAATACCAAGATCTTAAATTCTTAAATATTAGAGAGTCTTCATATAGTTGCATAATTATTCAACTACTCATTGTGCTTTGCTTATATCTTTCGGAGTAGTTTGTCATTTGCTCTAGTGCTTCACTTATATCTTTTTAGAGCACGGCGGTGGTTTTATTTTGAAGAAATATATGAACTCTCATGATTCACTTATATTATTTTGAGGGTCTTTATAACATCATGGTAATTTGCTTTGGTTATGAATTTAGTCCTAATATTATGGGCATCCAAGATGGGTATAATAAAAACTTTCATATAAAGTGCATTGAATACTATGAGAAGTTTTAATACTTGATGATTGTTTTGAGATATGAAGATGGTGATATTAGAGTCATGCTAGTTGAGTAGTTGTGAATTTGAGAGATGCTTGTGTTAAAGTTTGTGATTCCCGTAGCATGCACGTATCGTGAACCGTTATGTGATGAAGTCGGAGCATGATTTATTTATTGATTGTCTTCCTTATGAGTGGCGGTCGGGGACGAGCGATGGTCTTTTCCTACCAATCTATCCCCTAGGAGCATGCGCGTAGTACTTCGTTTCGATAACTAATAGATTTTTGCAATAATTATGTGAGTTCTCTATGACTAATGTTGAGTCCATGGATTATACACATTCTCACCCTTCCACCATTGCTAGCCTCTCTAATACCGCACACCTTTCGCCAGAATCACACACCCACCATATACCTTCCTCAAAACAGCCACCATGCCTACCTATTATGGCATTTCCATAGCCATTCTGAGATATATTGCCATGCAACTTTCCACCGTTCCATTTATTATGACACGCTTCATCATTATCATATTTCTTTCCATGATCATGTAGTTGACATCGTATTTGTGGCAAAGCCACCATTCATAATTCTTTCATACATGTCACTCATGAGTCATTGCACATCCCGGTACACCGCCGGAGGCATTCATATAGAGTCATATCTTGTTCTAAGTATTGAGTTGTAATTTTTTGAGTTGTAAGTAAATAAAAGTGTGATGATCATCATTATTACAGCACTGTCCCAAGTGAGGAAAGGATGATGGAGACTATGATTCCCCCACAAGTCGGGATTAGACTCCAGACGAAAAATAAAAATAAAAATAAAAAGGGCCATAAAAAAGAGAAGGCCCAAAAAATGAGAGAAAAAGAGAGAAGGGATAATGTTACTATCCTTTTGCCACACTTGTGCTTCAAAGTAGCACCATGATCTTCATGATAGAGAGTCTCCTATGTTGTCACTTTCATATACTAGTGGGAATCTTTCATTATAGAACTTGGCTTGTATATTCCAATGCTGGGCTTCCTCAAAATACCCTAGGTCTTTGTGAGCAAGTGAGTTGGATGCACACCCACTTAGTTTCTTTTTGAGCTTTCATACACTTATAGCTCTAGTGCATCTGTTGCATGGCAATCCCTACTCACTCACATTGATATCTATTGATGGGCATCTCCATAGCCCGTTGATATACCTAGTTGATGTGAGACTGTCTTCTCCTTTTTGTCTTCTCCACAACCACCATTCTATTCCACCTATAGTGATATGTCCATGGCTCACTAAGGGAGTCCTGGATTAGGGGGTCTCCGGACAGCCGGACTATATCCTTTGGCCGGACTGTTGGACTATGAAGATACAAGATTGAAGACTTCATCCCGTGTCCGGATGGGACTCTCCTTGGCGTGGAAGGCAAGCTAGGCAATACGGATATGTAGATCTCCTCCCTTGTAACCGACCTTGTGTAACCCTAGCCCCCTCCGGTATCTATATAAACCAGAGGGTTTAGTCCGTAGGACAACATACAATCATACCAGAGGCTAGCTTCTAGGGTTTAGCCTCTACGATCTCGTGGTAGATCAACTCTTGTAATACTCATATCATCAAGAACAATCAAGCAGGACGTAGGGTATTACCTCCATCAAGAGGGCCCGAACCTGGGTAAACATCGTGTCCCCTGCCTCCTGTTACCATCCGCCTTAGACGCACAGTTCAAGACCCCCTACTCGAGATCGGCCGGTTTTGACACCGACATTGGTGCTTTCATTGAGAGTTCCACTGTGTCGTCATCATAAGGAGGGATGGCTCGTCTCGTTGTCAAGGACAACATCACCTCTGGGGGAGCCCTGGCTGTAGGCCAAACTCTCCGACTAGGCGGCTTCGTCATGACCGCCCGCTCGGCCGTTGCACCGACGATGACTTCTCGGGTCATCGAAAATAGCCTCCACATCAGCTCAAAATTTGCTGAGCAGATGGATCCAATGGAGCTCTCCTCTTTGAATGAGCTCTTGGATCGCATCACCGCTCTAGGAGTCGCTACGGACTACGATCGGATCGGGCTTAAACCCGACCAAAGGGAGATTAACTCTCCGCCGATCACCCATCAGATAGCGGTGGTGGAGGAGCAATGCGGCGATTCTCCCTCTATCCTGAGGACGAACTTTGTCCGGATTCCCGAGCTCTCCGAGCCAGATACCCGCTCATGGGAGGACATCGCCCCAACCCTGAACCTAGAATCAGGCTGCATACCGAACCTACGGGGCAACATCCCGGAGCCTGAACTTCCAAGATCGGAAACTCCCCTGCCCCAGGGTCTCAGATTGGGTAAAGGTCCGGACTTAAATCCACCCACCCAGATACAAATGATCTTTCCCACATTAGGCAAGCGCCCCAAGAGACAGTACATCACTATTGTACCAGATTCCTCCTTGTAATGAACAAGGTCAAGGACTGTCACGAGGAAGACGCAATTTCGTTCTTTTGCAACAATTGCGCGGACAAGGGAATCCTCAACGCCATAAGTCACCATGACATAGCACACTTCGCTGACTTGGCGGCCATAGTACGGAAGTACTATGCGCTAGAAAGCGCTTGGAAAACCCAAACAAAATTTTGGGATAATCTGGCTCTGACACAACCCCCAGTCCGAACTAAAAGGGTGCACTCTCATAAGTCGCCCAACTCAATTACAAAGAAGCAAAATCCCACTACAGGGCGTGGAACCGTATTGGAAGGATGGCTTAACGGGCCCTGCAAAAATTCATAGTACAGCGGATACCATACCAACACATAGCCTTAGAGCATGTTGGGTACTCCGGCAGGTGGCCAAGAGTGGTGAGGATCTCCTCATCCAAAAAACCCCAGAGCACCTTCCCGTGGATAACAATACAGTATTGACAGTCTTCGAGACCTTTGCCTCAAACAATAGGCGTAAGCGAGCACTCCGCAGCCTTGTCGAAGTCTGCCACGTGGCAGCAATAAATTCATGGAGCGACACGGCTATCACCTTCAGTGCCAGTGACGAACCTAAATTCCGAACAACGCGAGCACCAGCCGGTTTGGTCCTCAGTCCAATTGTGGACGACTTTCGGCTCACTAAAGTGCTCATGGACGGTGGCGGCGGACTAAACCTCATTTATGAGGAGACTCTTCAAAAATGGAAATAGACAGCAACCGTATTGAGCAAAGCAGCACGACCTTCCGAGGAATTATCCCTAGTCGGGAGGCACGTTACGCTGGGAAAATCACACTAGATGTGGTATTCGGCACTCCGGAGAATTACAGGTCCGAAGAAATCACATTCCAAGTGGCCCCATTCAGTAGCGGATACCATGCCCTTCTAGGGCGGGAGGCATTCACGATTTTTCAAGCCATACCCCATTACGGGTACATGCAGCTAAAAATGCCCGAACCCAATGGAATCATCACTCTAGCTAGTGATCCGGACATAGCACTCAGCGCCGAGAACAAAACAGCCGCACTGGCCCTCGAGGAACTATCTGAAGCCCTTGTGGTGGAGGAATTAACTGTGCTACGCTCCATAGTGGACAAGGACGACATGATACTAGACAAAAGATCCAAGTCCACCTCCTTTAAACCAGCGGATGAAATAGTCAAATTCCAAGTCCATCCAACGGACCCCATAAAAACAGCATCCGTCGGGGCACAGTTAAACCCTGCCATAGACGCCACACTACGGGAGTTCCTGCGCGAGAATTGGGACATATTCGCCTGGCATCCTTCAGACATGCCAGGAATCCCACGTAGTCTGGCCGAGCATAGCCTTAACATTCTGAAAGGATTCAAGTCGGTCAAGCAGACACTTCGGCATTTCTCCGAACCTAAGCGACAAGCCATGGGAGAGGAGCTAGCCAAGCTACTGGAGGCCGGATTCATTAGAGAAATAAAGCATCCGGACTGGCTAGCAAACCTGGTGATGATGCCAAAGAAGGACAAATCCTGGCGCCTATGCATCGACTTCAAGGACCTTAATAAGGCATGCCCAAAGGATCCCTTCCCCCTCCCTCGCATCGATCAAATTATCGATACTACCGCAGGACACGACTCATTGTGCTTCCTCGACGCATACTCCGGTTACCACCAAATTAAGATGGCGGAGTTCGATCAAGCCGCAACGGCATTCATCACTCCATACGGCCCCTTCTGTTTTAACACAATGCCCTTCGGGCTCAAAAACACCGGCGCAATGTATCAGCGCATGATTCAGACATGTCTGGAAAAGCAGATTGGCAAAACAGTGGAGGCATACGTCGACGATGTGGTTGTTAAAACCAGACACGTGGACTCCTTAATAGATGACTTGAGGCTCATGTTCGACAATCTCCGAACATACGACATTAAGCTCCATCTGGAAAAATGCGTTTTCAGCGTACCCGCTGGAAAGCTCCTGGGCTTTATCGTCTCCAGCAGAGGAATTGAAGCAAATCCGGCTAAGATCCGGGTTCTGTCGCAGTTGGCTATCCCAATTGACCTCAAGCAAATCCAGATGTTAACTGGATGTGTGGAGGCCTTAAGCCGCTTCATCTCCTAATTAGGAGAAAAGGCACTCGCCCTTTATCACCTTCTTCGGCGCACCGAACACTTCAAATGGACGGACGCAGCCACGGCCGGATTGGAAGCAATAAAAGCCATCCTGGGCACCAACCCAATCTTGGTTGCGCCAAATGTCGGTGAACCAATGCTATTATATATAGCGGCAACTCACCAAGTTGTAAGCGCAATGCTCGTCGTCGAACAAGAGACAGACGGGCATAAATTCCCACTTCAAATGCCGGTATATTATGTATCTACTGTCCTCACTCCATGCAAATCACAGTACCCACATTATCAAAAGATAGCATACGCGGTATTCATGGCATCCCGGAAATTACGACACTACTTTCAAGAGTGTTCAATTACGGTGGCCTCCGAAGTACCACTCAACGACATGATAAACAACCGCGATGCCATGGGCCGGATTGCCAAATGGGCTATCAAGCTCCTCCCGTTCGACATAACATATAAACCACGGCGAGCCATTAAGTCGCAAGTACTGGCCGATTTCATCGCCGAATGGACAGAAGTCGAACTCCCTAAAGAGTACGGCGCGTACTCCAATTGGATCATGCACTTCGACGGCTCTAAAATGCTGGCTGGTCTGGGGGCTGGCGTCGTCCTGACGTCCCCCACCGGAGATACAGTTCAATACGTACTCCAAATACTATACACAGACTCCAATAACGCAGCCAAATATGAGGCCCTATTACACGGTCTCCGGATGGCAGTTTCCATGGGCATTCAACGCCTGGAGGTGCGTGGGGATTCAAACCTCGCAATATCCCAAATAAATGGAGACTTCGATGCCAAGGATCCAAAAATGGTGGCATATCGCAACGCCGTCCTCAAAATGTCAGCTCGGTTCGAGGGGCTTGAATTCCACCATGTGGCTCGGGAAAATAATCAGGCGGCGGATATCCTCGCCCGTATCGGTGCTAAGCGCGACCCTGTCCCACCTAACATCTTCCTAGAAAAACTGTTCAAGCCATCCGTGGTATGGGAAGGGGACACCGGCAATAATAGTCCGGATCTGGCCACAACACCAGATACCGAACACTCTGACACAATCGGAGGCTTTGCCATCGAAATAACACCTTCAGCCCACGTAATAATGGTCGTCAGCGCCCCGTGGATAGAACCATTCTTGGCCTACCTAACCAGGAAGAAACTACCCGAGGACCAAAATGAGGCACGCTGCATAGTGCGGCAATCTAAATCCTACAAGGTCCACGAGGGAGAGCTTTATAAAAGCACTACCGGAGTCCTTCAAAGGTGCATCTCCGAAGAGGAACGGCGGAAGCTTTTGGCAGAAATCCATGCCGGACTCGGCGGCCACCATGCCGCAGCCCGGGCCCTTGTAAGCAAGGCCTTCCACACAGGTTTTTATTGGCCGACGGCCCGGGCAGATGCACAGCATCTGGTCCAACATTGCGTCGGTTGCCAGCTTTTTGCAAACCAAAGCCATATGCCGCCTACCTCTCTCCAAACAATCCCCATTACTTGGCCCTTCGTGGTCTGGGGGCTTGATATGGTCGGACCCCTTAAAGGGGGAACCCATAAGAAAAAATATTTACTTGTCATGGTGGACAAATTCACCAAATGGATAGAAGCCAAACCCGTCAAAACGGATGAATCCGGACCGGTGATATACTTCATATCTGGGGTTGTACACCGTTATGGCATCCCCCACAGCATCATCACTGACAACGTCACGAATTTTACAGCCGACGAGGTGAAACTTTGGTGCAGCAATATGGGCATCAAGTTCGATTATGCTTCTGTCTATCACCCGCAAACTAACAGTCAAGTCGAGCGAGCAAATGGTCTTATCATGAGCGGCATTAAACCCAGACTAGTGTGGTCCTTAAAGGAATCAAACACACACTGCGTAGAGGAGCTCGACTTCGTACTATGGGGGCTGCGGACCACGCCGTATCGCACTACTGAATACACACCGTTCTTTATGGTGTACGGCACAGAGGCGGTTCTGCCTTACGACATAATTCATGACTCACCTCGAGTGCGCATGTACGAAGAAAAAGAGGCCGTGCTCGGTCGGCAGGACAGTTTGGACGCCCTGGAGGAGGAGCGCGACGTGGCAAAGGCCTGTTCCGCATTCTATCAGCAACAGGCTCGAAGGTATCAAAGCAGAGAAGTACGGGCCAAAACCTATAACGTTGGTGAACTAGTTCTATGCCTGCCAGAGAAGAAAAGGAACAAACTCAAGCCCAAATGGGAAGGCCCATTCATTATCGACCAGGTTCTGACCGGTGGAGCGTACTGTCTGCGGGATGCATCGGATAATCGACTCGAGCCAAACCCATGGAACGCAGCCAGACTCCGAAGATTCTACGCCTAGTGCTGGACTCTATGTTCGTCTCCTTTCCTCCGTCTATTTTTTGCATATCTGTCTTTTCTCTCTTTCTCTCTTTTTATTTCTCATTAAGGCCCTAAAAGGCTAAACTTGTGTCTTGGTTACACAATCTTGCCGCGCTAACCGTGCTAATTATACCTGGGGGCTTCTTATACAGAAGCTTAATCTAACTATTTTTCTGGGCTTTATGTCCCACACATGTGTTATTCTTCCGCATGTACCTTTTTCGCCATTATATGCATCGATATGACTTAAGTTTTGGCGAAGCTGGGTTGCCTGGCTCTTGTATTTATGCCCTACGTTCCCGTTAATTCGGCTAGGGCATAAGGGGAGCACCTCTGCGATTGTTACTGCCGGGTCAGCCGGATGTGTACCTCAGACTGGGTGAAGCCGAAAGCTAGCGTTCTTAAAGGAATATTCAGTCAGTGAATAAAAGATGACTTTTATTTAATTTGAAACATGCCCCCGGATGTTTATAGCATGTATCTCTTTTCGCAGTTCGGACATGCACATTAGGGCATGCGTACCCAGGGAAAGGAAACCTTAACGGAACTATTCTCCCTGGAAGATGTTTCTTACTACCCATGTAATATAACATAGCTAGTTGAGTACTTGTCTATTCAAGCACTTATGACCCCTACGCCTGGTTTCCATGCATACCCCGTTTTTTACATAACCGAGCGGGTATTCAGATACACTCCAGACTATCGGGTCCAGAGGTCGAAGCAAAAAGGTCCACCATGACAAATGATTTACAATCCGGCTAGGACATTACATATGTCATTTGAAGTACATAGTCACTAAGACTGATTAAATTCTTCTTCTATACCATCCAACAAGCTGTCTAGCCTACAATCCTGTTGGGAATACTTTGCGGCTAATTCTACTTGGTCATACACTAAACTGACGGGGATCTCTTTCCCATCAGGCCCCATAGGTCCGACCTTGGCCATGTGGTTTGGGTCCGCTTTGGTATATCGCGTCTTCACCATAGCCCAGGCTTCCCTTGCACCTTATCGGTAGGATGATATCTTCCATAATTGGAAGCGCCTCCGCGCTCCCTTGAGCTTCTCTATAAGCTCCCCCATGCCTCCTGGCGGGGACGCAGATGGCCACAACGCTTGGGCAATACCCTGCATCACCTGCCGAACTTGCTCGTGCAGTTGTGAGAGCTCTGGTAGAAGATCACCCGAAGACCCGGGCATCTCTTCCGCGGGACGACCCGTCAGCATACCTGCAGACATAACTCTATTAGTCGGCTTCTTCGCCGAACTCCTTTAAAAGTTCGTTCAAGCACTTACTAAAAATGCCACACCGAAGCCACTTATTCTCCTTTACGGAGTCTGCAAGCTGGGCTCGGACATCTTTCAGTTCCATGCCCAGCCGGATATTGGCGTCCTGGAGATTATTTTTCTCCTGCCTGACTCGCGTAAGCATGCGCTCGCCAGCATTTAGCTGTCAATCAGCACGTGCCGCATTAACCGCCACGGCCTCTAGATTCACTCCAGGGTCACCTGCCACATCTATTGTTAGTTTTGCATACATGCCGCATACTACCTGGTACATGTATTCTTTGCAATAGAAACAAGTGTTACCAGAGGGACCCTTCTCGGACTCCTTTAATGCGGCAACAGCGGCCCCTAGCTGGGCCTTGCACTCTTCCAGCTCTTGAGACAATTGGGAATTCTTCTCTCTAAGAACCTGCACAAATAATGATCCTTAAATCAGTTGCGTCAACTGTTTCAAGTCTCAGGGGCTACTGATACATATAATTGTCAGATTTGCTTACCCGTATATCCCTTACATACTGGTCCGTGGCTATGACTAGACCATTTTGAGCGCCACGGATGTACGCATCTCCTGAGTTGAAGGCATCAAATGCCTCTTGTGAGAAACAAGCATCACGGAGTACGGCCCGGCGACGCCTGTGATTCATGGCGCTCTCCACTTCGGAATTTGTAGCGAATAGTCTGTCCACATCCTCTGTAGGAGGAGCATCCGGCGTCCGCCCCGTGTTAGCTTCCGCCTCTATGTCTGGCCCTGGAGCCCGGCTGGTGGAGGCGTGATCGACAGCCTCTCCGGATATAATCCAGCGAGCATTTTTTCTACTAAGAAACATAGACGTCATTATATTTTAAGAAAGATGATAACCACGGAGCGAGGTTCTGTGTCGTACCTCTGCGCCGGCGTCTCCGTCTTGACTGCCTTCCTTTTTGGCCTACCCAGCTTCGGTGCCCCTTGTTGGTGAGTCGCCGCGGGTTCGGCACGGCGTCCCGAAGGCCTTCCCTGTAAAACACCATATGTGTATGGTAGGTGAAGTACGTAAAAGCGGATCCTTTTTGGAAGTTGGGACTCCGGTCTTTTCTTACATGCGACACAGGGAGTAGTCCAGGATAGTCGGCCGTTATGGCCACCATGGCGTCATCGCAGCTCAATTGATAGAATTTCCTGTCTATCAGCTCCACAAATATGTCCGGATCCTCCTCGAGTCTGGGGTCAAGGGCCCGGTCAGGGTCCTCCGGTTGTGGAGGTGGCCTGTTGACCGCCCTTACAGCTTTTCGCAGTTCCTACCATGAAACGGCAAGGTGAGTATTTACAACAAAGAATGCGGGAAGGTTGGGAGTAAAGAATGACAGCTAACCCAGCTTGGAGGGTTGTACATGGAGAATCCATCCCGCGGCTTAATACGGATGAACTCCTCTTCCTCTCCCTTGAACAACTCGGACAGAATTTTTGCTAAAGCAGCAGCGGAGTCCAGTCCCTTACGCCCGCAGCGGGTGGCATCATCTTCCTCGTTAAAACACCACAGGGGGTGCCCTTGATATTGAAGCGGCTGCACCCCCCGCATTATGCATATTGACATAACCTCGATTATTGTCAATCCTGATTGAGCCAGCACTTTAATCCAGTCCATCAAGTAAAGGACTTCTCCGTTGTCTTCCTCCTGGGGGCTCCGTGGGCGCCAATTTCGGCGTTTCTTCAGAGGGGCATTGTTGAACATGGGAAGACCCCTCCGAACAGGGTCTGGAAGAGGGACGTCCTCCATGTAAAACCACTCCGAAGGCCAGTCTTCGGACATCTTCTTCGGGGTACCGAACAGGTATCCGGTCTCGGCGATGCACCATATTTCGGCTCCGCCCACTTGATAAAGTGACCCCTCCTCCTGTGTACAGGGCACAAGGCAGAATAGCCTCTTCCACAGCTCGAAATGAGCCTCACAGCCCAGAAACAGCTCACAAACGGCAACATAACTGGCGATGTGTAATATGGAAGCAGGGGTGAAATTATGCAACTAGAGGCCGTAAAACTCCAGGAGTCCGCGGAGGAACGGATGGATTGGAAATCCAAGTCCCCTTAGTATGTAAGGGACAAGGCATACCCGCTCCCCCTTGGAGGGATTGGGGAGTCTCTCCGCTTGCTCCCCGCCGTTGTAGGTGGCGAGCCCAGCTCGGACGGGGACCATATACGCTGGAGGGAGAAATCCCTGGGTCTGCAACTCTACTAATCGGCTGTGCGGGACGGAACACTTCTCCCAATCACCGGGCTTAGGGCTACGGGAGTGGGAAGAGGAGCTGCGATGGCCGGCCATGATGGAATGGATTTTTCCGAGCACGCTCTGATGGATTCTCGCCGTGGGAGGATGGTGTGGGTTGGATCCAAGAATCCCCATCCCTTTAATAGAAGATTTATTTACCTGGCTAGGGGGCGAATGTAAAAATGCCCTGGCTCCTCGCATTCACTCGACACGTGGAAGATAGCCCTTATTGGGCGCAGAAGCCAAGAAGTCCAACATTTATGGGAGCCGGACACTACATAGCAGATATTCAGGATTTGGAGAAGATCCCGCCTTGCAATGCCGAAGACGATACTGCGTGCCGGACTCATAGTCATTGAAGCCTGGTTCAGGGGCTACTGAGGGTGTCCTGGATTAGGGGGTCTCCGGACAGCCGGACTATATCCTTTGGCCGGACTGTTGGACTATGAAGATACAAGATTGAAGACTTCGTCCCGTGTCCGGATGGGACTCTCCTTGGCGTGGAAGGCAGGCTAGGCAATACGGATATGTAGATCTCCTCCCTTGTAACCAACCTTGTGTAACCCTAGCCCCCTCCGATGTCTATATAAATCAGAGGGTTTAGTCCGTAGGACAACATACAATCATACCATAGGCTAGTTTCTAGGGTTTAGCCTCTACGATCTCGTGGTAGATCAACACTTGTAATACTCATATCATCAAGAACAATCAAGCAGGACGTAGGGTATTACCTCCATCAAGAGGGCCCAAACCTGGGTAAACATCGTGTCCCCTGCCTCGTGTTACCATCTGCCTTAGACGCACTGTTCGAGACCCCCTACCCGAGATCCGCTGGTTTTGACACCGACACTCATGCTCATGTATTGCGTGAATATTGAAAGAGTTTGAGAACATCAAAAGTATGAAACAATTGCTTGGCTTGTCATCGAGGTTGTGCATGATTTAAATATTTTGTGTGATGAAGATAGAGCATAGCCAGACTATATGATTTTGTAGGGATAGCTTTCTTTGGCCATGTTATTTTGAGAAGACATGATTACTTGGTTAGTATGCTTGAAGTATTATTATTTTTATGTCAATATTAAACTTTTGTCTTGAATCTTATGTATCTGAATATTCATGCCACAATAAAGAAAATTACATTGATAATTATGTTAGGTAGCATTCCACATCAAAAATTCTACTTTTATCATTTACCTACTCAAGGACGAGCAGGAATTAAGCTTGGGGATGGTTGATACGTCTCCAGCGTATCTATAATTTTTGATTGTTACATGCTATTATATTATCCATCTAGGATGTTTTATCAGCATTTTATATGGTATTTTATATGATTTTTGAGACTAACCTATTAACCTAGAGCCCAGTGCTAGTTTTTGTTTTTTCTTGTTTTTGAGTATCGCAGAAAAGGAAAACCAAACAGAGTCCAGTTGACCTGAAATTTCACGGAGATCATTTTTGGACCAGCAGAAGCCCACGGAGTACCGGAGATGGGCCAGAAGAGCCCCGAGGCACCCACGAGGACGGGGCGCGCCCCCTACCTCGTGGCCGCCTTGGGGACTCCCCTCACTTGTTCCCGACTCCAACACCTCCTATATATACCCAAACTTCCAGAAAGAAACCTAGATCGGGAGTTTCGCCGCCGCAAGCCTCTGTAGCCACCGAAAACCAATCTAGACCCATTCCGACACCCTGTCGGAGGGGGGAATCCCTCTCCGGTGGCCATCTTCATCATCCCGGCGCTCTCCATGACGAGGAGGGAGTAGTTCACCCTCGGGCTGAGGGTATGTACAAGTGGCTATGTGTTTGATCTCTCTCTCTCTCTCTCGTGTTCTTGATTCGCACGATCTTGATGTATCGCGAGCTTTGCTATTATAGTTGGATCTTATGATGTTTCTCCCCCTCTATGTCCTTGTGATGAATGGAGTTTTCCCTTTGAACTTATCTTATCGGGTTGAGTCTTTAAGGATCTAAGAACACTTGATGTATGTCTTGCATGTGCTTATCTGTGATGACGTTGGGATATCATGTGATCCACTTGATGTATGTTTTGGTGATCAACTTATGAGTTCCGTGACCTCGTGAACTTATGCATAGGGGTTGGCACACATTTTTGTCTTGACTCTCCGGTAGAATCTTTGGGGCACGATTTGAAGTTCTTTGTGTTGGTTGAATAGATGAATCTGAGATTGTGTGATGCATATCGTGTAATCATACCCACGAATACTTGAGGTGACACTGGAGTATCTAAGTGACATTAGGGTTTTGGTTGATTTGTGTCTTAAGGTGTTATTCTAGTATGAACTCTAGGATAGATTGAACAGAAAGAATAGCTTCGTGTTATTTTACTATAGATTCTTGAATAGATCGATCAGAAAGGATAACTTTGAGGTGGTTTCGTACCCTACAATAATCTCTTCGTTTGTTCTCTCCTATTAGTGACTTTGGAGTGACTCTTTGTTGCATGTTGAGGGATAGTTATATGATCCAATTATGTTATTATTGTTGAGAGAACTTGCACTAGTGAAAGTATGAACCCTGGGCCTTGTTTCCGAGCATTGCAATACCGTTTATGCTCACTTTTATCATTAGTTACCTTGCTGTTTTTATATTTTCAAATTACAAAAACCTATATCTCCATCCATATTGCACTTGTATCACCATCTCTTCGCCGAACTAGTGCACCTATACAATTTACCATTGTATTGGGTGTGTTGGGGACACAAGAGACTCTTTGCTATTTTGTTGCAGGGTCGTTTGAGAGAGACCATCTTCATCCTATGCCTCCCACGGATTGATAAACCTTAGGTCATCCACTTGAGGGAAATTTGCTACTGTCCTAGAAACCTCTGCACTTGGAGGCCCAACAACGTCTACAAGAAGAAGGTTGTGTAGTAGACATCAGTCATTACAACCAATTTGTACCCTTGAATAATCAAACGGTTAGGAAGATATGGATATTCTCCTTACTTTATAGTAATCTATATACTACTAAATGTGAGTGTGTATCAATAGCCATGTTAGTTTGCTCATTTTCATAATGTAGAAACATGCATCACACTGTTGGTTTCATCTAACCATACATTAGGGAAGTAAATGTGCATATGGAGAACTCTATATTTGGAAGTAGTGAAATCCTATAATTTTTACCATGTGTACAAACCTATATTCACCCTTCAGCAATCAATGGCTAGAATAATGTCCTCACAAAAATTTGGCCCACAGAACATGGGTATATAGCAGTGCATGGTTGTTAGTTTCCTTGAAGAATTTGTTTGTGATGACAGAACATGATTACATAACATGCATGACATGGTAGTTTCCTGTGGAGAATCGATTGCGAGATAACATGGGTATAACCATGCATGGCACTTCTATATTTTCAAACCGAGTATACATTTTAGTGTATTTTCCTATCAGTTCCAATAGGGACAGATCAATGATGTTTCTTGCATTATCCTACTCATAATCTGAACAATGTTGATCTTACATTAACAATAATGCATGTCCTTTTTGATATGATACAGTGTCCCTACAGTTACTGCCCTTTGTAATCACACAACCTTTGCCAAAAACAGGGAAGCACAACTGGTTCCTCGCTCGATCAGACGACAGCAAAAGACTGGTGATCATTCGCACACATGAGGCAGAAAAGTTATATTGCAAAAAACCCACTGTGTACAAGCACCGTGATATACGTGCGTATCCGGACAGTGGTTGTTATGTCTATGAGCAGGATACCAACTTGTTGGGGCCTTCAAGATTTTTGAGTTGGAGGTGGGTAAACAGCCTTGGTTCACACTCTCTATTTCTCGGACTCCATTATCCGATTAACCAGGAGATCACCATTGGCAAGGACCTTCATGGCAGAGAGGCTCTGTTTTCTATGGAAAGCTGTGTCTACACGGCGAGCCCTAGAACTTCAGGAGTAGACTCCCTTGATTGTCAATGATACAACCTGCAGCCAAAAGAAGGTGAGAATGACAAAGGCATCTGGATTAAGTTTGATCCTTGGATGTCTCAAGTCTAACAGGCAGTGATGTGGTTCAAGCCTTCAGGTTGATAGGTAATTGGGCTATTGCGTCGAAAGGGTGGAGTACTGGAGTCTCTGAATCACTGGTGGCTGAAGCGGGGTTGCAAATTATGATGGTGTTGGATCATCCCTCTTTGAATGACTTGTTGTCTTTGCTGCTTGTTCTGGATGGGTAGTTCTCTCTTTTGTTAAGCATATATATTCCTTGTCATTTGGTCATCCTCGTCTATGTCACTCTTACTATGTAATAGTTGCCTCTATTTAGAATGTCATTCGCGTCTGGATCACGAGAGTCTAAGCGCTGCAGATGGGTGTGTTTTGGTGGTGTAGCAAGACTTCTTATGAACTATCATGTCTTGTTGTTTATGTCAATAGTAGTCACTAGACAGTGTTTGAATGTTGTATATATCATTGTTTCAAACTGTTTATTGCCTCGAACTGTTGGTGGGCTAAATGAGGGCATCACCATTCTCCAGTATTCAGAGTATATCTCCTTTTTCAAGTTATAATTTGAGATCGGTGTATTTTCGATGATGTACACTTGTTTGGGCCAGTGAGGTGTCGTTGAATATGGGCCGAGTAGTAACGCAATGCCAAACAGGTCAATTATGACCCTAAGGTCAAGCTCTCAAAAAAAGAAAGAAAAAGGACTCTTAAGCCGACATGTGGGCACCACCAGTGTTTTTGTGCGCTTGCCTGCCGAGAGCATATTGGTGCGTGTTTGAAATTCATGCCACCTTTTCATCCCCAATCTCCCGCTGTCGATGTCAAAACCGGCAGATCTCGAGGTAGGGGGTCCCGAGCTGTGGATTCTCGGATCAATGGTAACAGGAACGAAGGAGACTATGTTTTACCCAGGTTCGGGCCCTCTTGATGGAGGTAAAACCCTATGTCATGCTCTTGTTTATATTGATGAAGTATCAAGTACAGAGTTGATCTACCTCGAGATCATATGTTATGGTCTAAGCCCTAAAGGTATGATGAATAATGTCATAATGATCTATCGACTAGCCTGGCCTTGGCTTATATAATACACCGGAGGCCTAGGATAACAAGAGTCCTGGTCGAATACGTTGGTGGAGAGGAGTCCTTGTCTTGATCATCAAGCCTTGTGAAATCTTCCTCATGTGCGGCATGGGTTGCCCGAAGTGGCCCATGAGTGAACCGCCATGGGGGTCCTCGGCCTGATCCAGCTGGTCGAGAGACGACGTGGTGAGCACCCCCTAGTCCAGGACACCGTCAGTAGCCCCCTGAACCGGTCTTCAAGTTGGGGACGCTCCTCGATTCTTCTGAACTGTCCTTCATCTTCGGTCTTCAGTCTTGAAAACTGGTTCAACAAATCTTCTTATCTTTGATCTTGAGGATCACCGAAGTAAATCCAAAGAGTTTACACGTTGGGTATCCGAGGAGCCCCTTTAAGTTATCGGTCGTTATCAATGCCTTGTTATTTTTGCGCCCACCTTGGGTTTGAAGTGTTTCCCGTGCAGCGGTGTCCTCTCGTGTCCGAGCTCCAACGCCGGACTGCACTCGAGGTATCTTTGCAGCCGAGCACCAACGTCGGACCGCTTCCGAGCTCCAACGTTGGAATATATCTGAGCTCCAACGCCGGACTGTATCCGAGGTGTCATAGATTACCTTGGTCTTGAAAATGTTAAAAGGCTTCAAACGAGCTTAATGCCGGAGATGCCCTCTATGGAGCCAGCCACTTGCAACCGAGCTTTATGCTGGACTGCTTCCGAGGTATCTTTTGCGGTCGAGCACCAACGCTGGACTGTATCCAAGGTGGTGCACCATCCCGACCATGGGCTGATTGTTATGAATTCGATTCCGAATTGTGCAATGTATTCCCTGCCGAGATGTATAGCCAGTAGCCCTCAAGGTGCGTGTTGTCCTAATATCCGGGATGCACCTGAAGGATAAAATCAAACCGCTGACCCTAGTAGCCTGGGGATCAATTCCCAGCTCGGCAGCATACTTAGGAACGCGGTGTAATATATTAGAGGAAATAGTGATCAGCGAACGGGCCCATGAGAGAGGGTTTTGAGAAGTCGCCATGATATATTAGCTTGATGCTGGATAAGTCCCAGATGGTACCTATTCTTGTCCAGAGATGCGTTTGGGCATAGTCCGGTCCAGCCGAACATTGAGCACTTTGAATTTTCTGCATTGAATAGGCAATGCAGTAGCCCCCGAGACACTGGTTGGGTGGCAACACCAGATCAGGGGATCGATGTGCCCCTTTAATGTTAGTAAATGACAAGCCCGAAGACCAATAGCCCCCGATCCTTAATGCAGGCACGGGAGGCTGAATTAAGGATTGATATCCAGAGTAAAATCACAAATTATGTGTAATGATTCTATGTATCCAAGTACTTTACATCATTAATGCTCGGATCCGCACTGTACAAAACTTTGTTGACCGACCATCGGCTTCAACCTCCTCGGCCAGAAGCCGGGGAGTGTTTGTCCTACTTTATAAAGCCGTTATAAGGGCAAAGATTTATGGAAAACAAGGCAATCTGGCCATACGGTTTTATAAACAAAGGTACGTAGAGAGATATGAAAACAACTTCTAAAGAAAATAATCCCGCTATCGGTTCCTTTATTTGGGTTGTCATGTTGATCATCATCATGAAACCCCACCTCCAATCAATGTGGGAGGAAAATATTGAGGATTTAGTTCAGGGAAAGTTCCCGAACTCTATGGTATTAATGAACCAAAATTTTCACTTCCGTCGTTGCCGACCAATTATATCCTTTAAGATCGCTAGCTTTTGGCTTTACCCAGTCTGAGGTACTAACTCGAATGACCCGGTAGTAACAATCACAGAGGTGCTCCCTTTACCGCCTAGCCAAACAATCGGGAACATAGGGGTAAGCACAGGAGCCAGGCAACCCAGCTTGGCCAAAATCTTAAGTCAAATTGATGCATATTTATGGCTTTATAACAATGATTGCGGAAGGCAGCCCTCGTATGTTAAATACAAACGCCGATGATATGTTTATTTTGACTCTGTTGTGACCGTTTATCAGTTGAAAGTGGACCATCGTCGGCTTCCACCCCCTTGTAGATGCTACGCAGGGTGTTTTCGCGATAACAAAACAACCCTTAGCCGATGTCTCGGTGCCCGAAGGCGGTTGTGTTAGCAGAAACGAGGCAATCAGATATGCGGGCTTTATAACTTTCACTTAGTCATAGGAGCTTAAAATTGGGAGGCCAGTAACTAGCCCCCGGTTAGTATTCAGCGACAGTCGAGGTCAAGTCATAAACACTTCGACCAACGTCATCATTTAACACGGGGTGACCTCTATCAATCTTATAGTTTAATACAGTCATCAGATCGCTGACCAGTTTACGCTTATTGTGATAGTCAGTTTTCAGCTTTATCCACTGAGGCGCTTGACCATGCTAGCTGGAAGCACAATTGCAGTGGTTCTCCCTTTGTGCACCTAGCTGAACAAGGCAGAACATAGGAGGCAAGCATAGGAGTCGGGCAACCCAACTATTGACCGAAGACACAATTCGAAACTGATGCATATCAAGCAATATCCAAGAACATTTTGCCGAGGACTCCTCGGAGTACCTTGGCTTTTGGTGGGTTCGGCTCAAGTCGCAGCCCCCCGTTGATATTGTCGATGCTTAAAAAGTGTCCGACAGTGTACTGCGGGATTTATGCTCAGACCCAACACCAAGGTGCAGGTCGGCAGGAAAAATGCCGAACTATGGGTCGAAAAAGATTTCGCAAGCTGGATTATTACGTAGGGTACCTCGGCCAAGAGAATGTCCCAGCTTATAAAATAAAGACACACAAATAGATCAAAAGTTCCATAAGCTTAAAAAACAAAAAACTTATGCGAAAACTTCACGTCCGAACTAATTCAATTTTTTTGGTGCTAATCCAAAAATTGGTCTTAAAATTAGTTTGTGCTTCCGTTGTGCTTTAACATGACACATCTGATCTCAAGACGTCAAGTGGGTCAGCCTTCGGCTTCAACCTCCTATCCCAAAGGCAGAGTACTTCTCGTTAGGCCAGTTTAGCGAACTAAACTCGAGCGGTCATTAGAGAGAAAATAGGCTATCTGGCTATTTACCACACACTTGCGTCAAAAAGGGAGTGATAGAAAAAGATTTTGCAACGACTAGGAAGAAAGCACATTTACTATAAAACGACTCATATAAATTTAAGAGCCCCCAGTTAACTTGGTAAGAGAAGTGTTTTTAACAAATAAGGTATGTGAGCATGGTCGAACCAAACACAAATTAAACATTTAAAACTTTGAGCATAAAAGTGACTTAGCTGGTTAATGTGTTCGGCATTGATGATGCGGCCCGAGCTTACGGCGGGACGAGGTCCCAGCCCCCAAGCCGGTCCCGAGGTGGCAGAACGAAGAGCTCGACGCTCTGAAGTGGCGACATAGCACGGCCGATGCAGGCTGGCAGTGTGACGCCGAAGTACCCAGCATGGGTTAATGAAGTGATGACGAAGCCCCCGGTCCAGCCGAGGTGACGTGGTATGTCGATACGCCGAGGTCATAACACTGCCCAATCTGGATCATTTACCTATGCACAGAAGATAGTGCAAGCCGGAGATAATAGTAATAATAATAATAAAAGTTGCATGATTAATAATTTATGTAAAGTGAGTAATAAAAGAAATATGGCCCGTGCATCGAACACCCGACGAGGTAGAACCCTCTTGATGATGCCGAAGTCCCCGAGGCAACCGAACATGTCGGTATGGCAGTTCAATCAACAAGGTGATCATGTGAGCCGATTTATGCCGATTGGGACGACGACGTTGGCTTGCCGAAGTGACCGCGTGACGCAGTCGAAGTCGATCACCTACACATATAAAATAGTGCGGTCCAAAAAGAATAATATATATATAATCCTTGCATAATTGCTTTTTGCAAAAATAATTTATTTAAAAAGATGTGGCCTGGCGCCGAAGTCAATGTTGATGCAGGGCGTCGGCGTGACGCGGTGAAGGCATGGCAAAGACTGAATTCACAGGCCGGTCTGAGTTCCGGATTCGGCATTCGCCGAACTGTATACGAAAACTAACCGAACCACCACGCGACCGTCGTTAATGCGGCCACCATTTGACAGACATGTGTACAGATGATGGAACAAACCAGAGTAATAATTCCTTAGAAAAAATAAACCCAAGCAAGAAAAAATTACTGGGATTAATAGCACCTAGTTTATCTGTTGTAGCAATATGAAGAAATATTACTCCCAAAATTGGGACTCGATCCGCACACCCATTGCCTAATGGGCGATGAAGCGACAGCATGGTGATGCTAGCAAAGGTTGGCTCGCCGAGGCAAAGCCCCCGGTCCAGCTAACGTGACGAAGCTGGTCGGTTGGTGACGTTGAAGTCTCCGGAGTAGGCTGATGAAGAGATGGTGAAGCCCCCGGTCTAGGCGAGGTAACAGAGCGGGTCGGTAAGGAGACGCTACAGCTGCCATGTCAGCCGAGGTATTTGAAAGGACATGCGGTGCCCCCATGTGTGGTTTTGGTAATTGGTGACATTCTCTATGGACTAATGGTTGCATTGAGTTATATTTGAAGGATTTGTCCATAGGCTTTTCATGAAGTCCACATGTTGGTTTCAAGGAGTTTATGAGTTACCAAGGTGCTATTAAGGAATTATCCAAAGATTAGTCATGTGAGGGTTGTGCTTATTGCAAGCATGTCTTGAAGAATAAGAAGAAGAAGAAGAAGAGTGTGTAATCATTCATGTCTACCTTCAAGACATCATCCAAATGAAGAGAGTTGGAAAGATTCAAGGTTGATCAAGACTAAGTCAAGAGTGAATCAAGTTGATCAACACGCAAAGCGTACAAGATGTACCTAGGGATCAAGTGATCCCATGGTATGGTAAGCATTGTCAATTACACTTTGTGTACTAACCCATGGTCTTCGTGAGAGTTCTTTGTAGGGTTAGGTTGCCGTGTGCAAGTTCAAGTGATGCATCACGAAGAGATCAAGTGCTTGAAGCTTCCCGTCCATTGTGGTGACAATGGACTTGTGAAGATGTGCCAAAGAGTGGCTCACCCATAGTGGAGTATGGGGGAGCAATCTACTAGTCTTCACCAAGCCAACGCAATCAAGAAAGGTGGTCCAACTTGAGGAAGTCAAGATCGTCTACATCTAGCTCAAGTGGACTTTGTGCAAGGCAAAGGTTTTTCCTTGATAGGTTTTCTATTTTACCGGTCTCATGGTGGTAGTTGGGAGGCCGGGTTATAGGATCGATTGTCGTACTATCAAGGGGGGCTCTTGATGAGTAGATTGATCGTATCGTTCGCAGAGAGCTCAAACCATTTCATCCTTCCATCATCTTTCTTGGTTCTTGTTTGGTTCTCTTTGTGAGTCTTAGAGCTTATGGTCATCTTGATGACAAGCTCGAGTTCATCGAAAACGGAGTTCTCATGCTTCTTCTATTGCGTTTTCAGTGTTGGAGGTTTTACCGGTCTTTTTCGAGGAAGGGTTCTCACCATTTTATTATGGGCCTTTTCTAATTTGCTTTTTATTGTTATTTCTATCAAGATTGTGTTAGCCTTGTTGCTAACTTTCAAACAAACTTGGTTTCGTTAAATTCGGAGTTCGTTTGCAGAAGTTGTGTCAGTTTTGGTGTCCTTAAAAAGGCTGTAGCGGTACTACCGCCCATGGGAGTGGTACTACCGCTTGGAGCGGTACTATCGCGGCTACTTCCGTGGCTACTTCTGCTCCGGACCAAAAACTCGTCATAAGTCCAACAGTGGTAGGCACGGATGTAATGTTTTAGTACCGCTCGCAAGCAGTAGTACCGCTACCCCTAGCGGTAGTACCATGAGGACGAGCGGTAGTACCGCTTTGTGCGGGTTGTGAGCATAACGGTTGGATTTTTTCCTTCTATAAAAGGGGGTCTTCTTCCCCAATGAACTTTATCCTTTGAGCTCGTATTCTTCCCTCATTGTTGACCTTCTTCGAGCTTGCTAACTCTCAATCCCTCCATGGATTCTTGCTAGTTTTTGAGGGAAAAGAGAGAGGAGATCTAGATCCACTTTTCCACCAATCACTTTCTCCTCTATGTGAGGGGAACCCCATGGATCTAGATCTTGGAGTTCTTGGTGTTCTCCTTCTTGTTCTTCCTCTCATTTTCCTCCCTAGCATTAGTTGCTTCGGTGGGATTTAAGAGAGAAGGACTTGGGCACTCCGTGTGCCCTTGCCATTGCATTTGGTGCATCGGTTTGAGTTCTCCACGTGATATGTGGAAGTTACAAGTTGAGAAGCTTATTACTCTTGGGTGCTTGGTACCCTTGAGCTTGTTCCTCTTGGGTGCTTGGGCGCCCTAGATGGTTGGTGGTGTTCGGAGCTCAATCATTGTGGTGTAAAGCTCCGGGCAAGCGTCGAGGTCTCCAATTAGGTTGTGGAGATCGCCCCGAGCAATTTGACGGGTACCGGTGACCGCCCCCAAGGGTTGCCAAAGTGTACGGGTTCGGTGACCGCCCCCAAGGGTCGCCATTTGTATGGGTTCGGTGACCGCCCTCAAGGGTCCCTTAGTGGAATCACGACATCTTGCATTGTGCGAGGGCATGAGGAGATTACGGTGGCCCTAGTGGCTTCTTGGGGAGCATTGTGCCTCCGCACCGCTTCAAACGGATATTAGCATCCACAAGGGTGTGAACTTCGGGATACACCGTCGTCTCCGTGTGCCTCGGTTATCTCTTACCCGAGCTCTTTACTTATGCACTTTACTTTGTGATAGCCATATTGTTCCTTGTCATATATCTTGCTATCAGATAGTTGTTTATCTTGCTTAGCATAAGTTGTTGGTGCACATAGGTGAGCCTAGTCGTTTTAGGTTTTGTGCTTGACAAATTAACCACTAGGTTTATTCCGCATTTGTTCAAGCCTAAACCATAATTATTTTAAAGCGCCTATTCACCCCTCCCCTCTAGGCGACATCCTCGATCTTTCAGTATTGAAGCAGTTTGGTGTGATGGACATCAGCTTGAAGAAGCAACAGTGCGGCCATGCCGACGCTGGTCATAACTTGTGACGCGATCAAAGCCGGATTGACGAAGTGACCGAGCGGCGATGTCGGTGCGCCTGACCCATGCAATCCATGGGGCGATGGTGTTGGTGATAATTTAGTCTTCATAATGCCGAACTCTTGTTTGGCTTGCTGAGCTAATGATCCGATAAGGTTGGGCTCGGCTCGATGAAACGATGATCTGTCTAGCGTAGATCGGTAGACGTGGAGTAAAGGCTGGTTTGACACCGGCGTGATGGCGAAGATTACCTCCAAAAAGGAGCAAAATTTGTGAGCATGTGTTCGTAAACAAAACACAATACCCTACAAAGAGATTCCTCCAAAAAGGTTGCCCAATATCCGGTTCATCAAGAAAGATGAACTTGGGTCGGATTCGTATTCGCGCAGAAAACATATCCGGAAAGTGATGCACTAATCGGAAGGTTCCCGGAGTTTGGACGGCCAGATAGAACTGAAATTTTGAGAGGTGGTAGATATAGGAATTCCGCAGTCGATCAATGGTTGGATCTCCAAAGGACGTTCGAGCTAGATGCTGGACATCACGCTCCAAACCCGTCCAGATTCGACAGGGCTTCGGTATATCAGAGATCGGCGGAAATTGCCCCATCGGAACATGACAAAATTTTATAGTGTTTTTGTAGACTCAATTCCGCACAATTCCACCGAAGGAATCATCAAAGCGATGCTCAAGGAGGTGGTGGTGGCGGATACAAGTTCGCTGACCGAAAAAACAGCACGGTCGCCCGAGGGCAATGTTGATGTTGAGCCCCCGAGCTCCATGGATGATTCCTCCATGATCATGATAGAGTTCGGAGTTGATGTTGATGAAGGCCCTCGTCCGAATATGACGATTGGAGGCAGGGCATAGTCCTTGGTCAAGCCAAGGTGACCAGTCGAGCCGGCGACGAAGACACCGACGTCATAGTTGATGTGCAGGCGTGACATTGATATTTTGTCGATCACACAGCGGAACTCTCAATGAAAGCACCATTGTCGGTGTCAAAACCGGCAGATCTCGGGGTAGGGGGTCCCGAGCTGTGGATTTTTGGATCAATGGTAACAGGAACGAAGGATACTATGTTTTACCCAAGATCGGGCCCTCTTGATGGAGATAAAACCCTACGCCCTGCTCTTGTTTATATTGATGAAGTATCAAGTACAGAGTTGATCTACCTCGAGATCATATGTTACGTCTAAGACCTAAAGGTATGATGGATAATGTCATAATGATCTATCGACTAGCCTGGCCTTGGCTTATATAATACACCGGAGGCCTAGGATAACAACAGTCCTAGTCGAATACGTTGGTGGAGAGGAGTCCTTGTCTTGATCATCAAGCCTTGTGGAATCTTCCTCGTGTGCGGCATGGGCTGCCCGAAGTGGCCCATGAGTGAACCACTATGGGGTCCTCGGCCCGATCCAGCCGGTCGGGAGACGATGTGGTGAACGCCCCCTAGTCCAGGACACCACCCCTCCCCCACCTCTGGAATCTTGATTCCTACTCCAGTTCCCCCAAATCCCCCTCATGTACTCCCTGTACTCAAGCACACTATCATGTCGCCGGTCAATGCGGATCTCCGAGCCGGAGATCCTGAGGTCCATCCTGTCTTTGGGCGCTGCGTGCTGTCGCACAATAGTGGCATGGCAGCGCTTGATGACCAGTTTGCCGGCAAAGTGCTGATGGTAACCATCAACGGCGACCGGCCTCCCGTCTCGCCGGACGACCTTGTCAAAGCTCTTGGCATTGTACACGGTATCCAAATAAGTGACTTGCTCATCGAAGTTTGTCCACCACCGGCTGGTTTCTTCGTCAGGTTCCAGACAACTTTCGATTGCAATTGTGTGTTCGAATCTTCCCGGCATTTGTTCTGTGATGGAGCGCTGGTGAGTTTTGATCGGTGGCACCCAGGATGGGGCTCGGTGCCCTATGAGCTTGAGTTATTAACAAAGCTTACCTTCCACGGCATGCCTCGACGTGCTTGGAATAGTGAGTCCATGAATGAGCTTATCAATGACCTTGGAGATGAGCTAGTAAGTATGTTTACTCCTCCAGACAGCTGGGCTCTGACGGTTATGGCATGGATGAAGAAGCCGTCCACCATACCGAAGGTGATTGGTGTTGAGATACCGGTGCAGGAACTGGGGTTGTACTATTCTTCGCCACCAAGGCCTTCGCGGACCACGTTAGGAATGTACATGTATCGATTTTTTGTGCATGTCAAAGAAGTGGTCAATCCATCAATCGAAGTCCTGCCGCCGCCCCTGGCGCCAAGGTCTGTCGAAGACATCCATTACAGGAGTCAACATTAGACTTTCCCCGTGTTGCTCGGAACGATGGATGGCACAGGGCCTACTCCATCGCGCGGCGGAGGCCACTGCTTCTTTGGGAGAAGGGGCAGGGTTGGCTGCCTGGATGTGCTCTAATCTTAGGTAACAATTGAATCTTCCCAGATACTAGTTAAATCCGAGCTATCAGTGTGAAGCACTGATGTGCCAGTACATTTGATTGTGACCTATTCTATTTTTGTACCTAAACTTTTTTTAGAAAGGGGTGTACGTCAACTTAATGTGCTAGCAGAACTTATTGTGTTGTCTGTCTGTTTTCTTTGCACATCATTTAAGATATTTCCCCGTCACTGATAAATACGATGAACCGTTAGTTTCAACATAGCCCTAGCCGTAGCGATCCACTGCTTCCACCCTGATTGTGTCGCCTGCGTGAAATTTTTGTATGCAAGTTTAGTGTACTATGATGTTCTATATGATTGTGTCAACTAGATTTTACTGGGCATCAGCAATGCATATGGCTGAAAGATGTATTTATGAGCATCGACCGATGGGTCTCTCTCTCTCTCTCACACACACACACACAAGTGGGACCCGTTGCATTATTTCTTCGCTCATGATAGTTTTTTATTAGGTTCCACTGTACTCTCTAACTTTTTTCTTAAGTTATTAATTGAGCTCAGTGACTTCAAAAAGTTGTACAGAAGCCTTGTTTGGACCTTTTCAGCTGTCGTTGAATATGGGCTAAGTAGACATGTAAAGTTGTACTATACTACACATGCCTTTTTTGTTGAACATCAGCAATGCAACTGGGCCGACTGTCGGTGTCAAAACCGGCGGATCTCGGGTAGGGGGTCCCGAACTGTGCGTCTAAGGCGGATGGTAACAGGAGGCAGGGAACACGATGTTTTACCCAGGTTCGGGCCCTCTAGATGGAGGTAAAACCCTACGTCCTGCTTGATTTATTCTTGATGATATGGGTATTACAAGAGTTGATCTACCACGAGATCGAAGAGGCTAAACCCTAGAAGCTAGCCTATGGTATGATTGTATGTTATTGTGTCCTACGGACTAAAACCCTCCGGTTTATATAGACACCGGAGAGGGTTAGGGTTACACAAGGTCGGTTACAAAGGAGGAGATATCCATATCCATACTGCCTAGCTTGCCTTCCACGCCAAGTAGAGTCCCATCCGGACACGATACGAAGTCTTCAATCTTGTATCTTCATAGTCCAATAGTCCGGCCAAAGGATATAGTCTGCCTGTCCGGAGACCCCCTAATCCAGGACTCCCTCAATAGCCCCGGAACCAGGCTTCAATGACGATGAGTCCGGCGCGCAGTGTTGTCTTCGGCATTGCAAGGCGGGTTCCTCCTCCGAATACACCACGGAAAAAATTGAATATAAGGATAGTGTCCGACCCTGCAAAATAAGTTCCACATACCACCATAGAGAGAATAATATTTCCACAAATCTAATCTGCTGACTTGTTTTGTCAACATGACATTAAGCCATGGCCCGGTGATTATTCGAACCGTTTTTCTTCAACCAGCTCCGCACATAACGCGAGGCAGTTTCTTGACACGTCTTGTCAAAGCAGAGATCGTGTTCCCCTAATTACGGGATTCTCATCAATAGGGTTGTGGGTAACCCAACCGTGCCTAGGACTCCTAGATTTTAGGCAAGTCCCAAATGGCCACTAGGCTTTTACTTTTTTCCCTCCCGTGCTCAATCGAATCCTTCCCCCGCCTCGAGTTCTAACACCCAAAGCCCAGGTCAGGTGCTTCAGACCTTCAATCATGTCCAGATCTAGCCTTCAAGGCCGGTGGAAGCCCTCCTCCATTACGGAAGAGGATATCAAGAAGTTGAGGGAGGCCAGATATCTAACCGCCGAGGTTTCGCATCGGCTGCCTGCCCGAGGGCAGGTCGTCCCTACTCCTGAACCCGATGAGAGCGTTGTGTTCATCTCCCACTTCCTCCGAGGTCTAGGCCTCACTCTGGATCCCTTCGTTAGGGGTTTGATGTTCTATTACGGGCTAGATTTCCATGATCTAGCCCCGGACTCCTTTCTCCACATCTCGGCATTTATTGTCGTATGTGAGGCCTTCCTCCGCATTACCCCTCACTTCGGCCTATGGCTTAAGACCTTCAACGTGAAGCCGAAGATGGTCGAGGGGCAGCACGCAGCGTGAGGAGGCGCATTAATAAGCAAGATCGCTGGAGCTTCATGGCAAAAGGGTTCCTTTCCAGAGGTGTCCGGATTATGGCAACGGGAGTGGTTTTACATCACAGCTCCCAGAAGTGCCAAGTGGGTGGCTGCACCTGCTTTCCGCTCGGGCCCTCCACCACAACTGATGTCATGGACTAGCAGAGGGCTGAGCTGGGGTCCAGCCAAGGATGTGCCTATACTGCAGAGCCGCATTCAAGATCTCTTCGAAGGAGATTTCAGTCTGGTTACGGTGGTGCAAGTCATGCTGGTTCGTCGAGTCCAGCCTTGCAAACGCCGGCCCCTCCGCATGTGGGACTTCAACCCAGAAGGGTCACGCACTATTCAGAATTTCATCGGCCTGACGCACGAGGAGATGTACAAATCATTCTTTGGACCCCAAATAGAGTGTCCGGATACTACCGAGGACGTGGGTGATGTATACTACACAACCTTCTTCTTGTAGACATTGTTGGGCCTCCAAGTGCAGAGGTTTGTAGGACAGTAGCAAATTTCCCTCAAGTGGATGACCTATGGTTTATCAATCTGTAGGAGGCGTAGGATGGAGAAGGTCTCTCTCAAGCAACCCTGCAACCAAATAGCAAAGAGTCTCTTGTGTCCCCAACACACACAGTACAATGGTAAATTGTATAGGTGCACTAGTTCACCGAAGAGATGGTGATACAAATGCAATATGGATAGTAGATAAAGGTATTTGTAATCTGAAATAATAAAAACAGCAAGGTAACTAATGATAAAAGTGAGCGTAAACGGTATTGCAATGCGTTGAAACAAGGCCTAGGGTTCATACTTTCGCTAGTGCAAGTTCCCTCAACAATACTAACATAATTGGATCATAAAACTATCCCTCAACATGCAATAAAGAGTCACTCCAAAGTCACTAATAGCGGAGAACGAACGAAGAGATTATGGTAGGGTACAAAACCACCTCAAAGTTATTCTTTCCAATCAATCCGTTGGGCTATTCCTATAAGTGTCACAAACAGCCCTAGAGTTCGAACTAGAATAACACCTTAAGATACAAATCAACCAAAACCCTAATGTCACCTAGATACTCCAATGTCACCTCAAGTATCCGTGGGCATGATTATACGATATGCATCACACAATCTCAGATTCATCTATTCAACCAACACAAAGGACCTCAAAGAGTGCCCCAAAGTTCTACTGGAGAATCACGACGAAAACGTGTGCCAACCCCTATGCATAGGTTCATGGGCGGAACCCGCAAGTTGGTCACCAAAACATACATCAAGTGAATCACGTGATATACCATTGTCACCACAGGTATCCACGGCAAGACATACATCAAGTGTTCTCAAATCTTTAAAGACTCAATCCGATAAGATAACTTCAAAGGGGAAACTCAATTCATTACAAGAGAGTAGAGGGTGGAGAAAACATCATAGGATCCAACTATAATAGCAAAGCTCGCAATACATCAAGATCGTATCACCTCAAGAACACGAGAGCGAGAGAGAGATCAAACACATAGCTACTGGTACATACCCTTAGCCCCGAGGGAGAACTACTCCCTCCTCGTCTTGGAGAGCGCCGGGATGATGAAGATGGCCACCGGTGAGGGTTCCCCCCTCCGGCAGGGTGCCGGAACAGTGTCCCGATTGACTTTTGGTGGCTATGGAGGCTTCTGGCGGTGGAACTCCCGATCTATTGTGTGTTCTGGAAGTTTTAGGGTATATGGAGTTATATAGGCAGAAGAAGCACGTCAGGGGAGCCACGGGAGCCCCCACGAGGCAGGGGGGCGCGCCCCCCACCCTCGTGGGCAGCTCCCGTATCTTCTGACATGGGGTCCAAGTCCATCAGGTGTGTTTCCTTCCAAAAATAACTTCTCCAGTTGATTTCGTTCCGTTTTGACTCTGTCTGATATTCCTTTTCTTCAAAACACTAAAATAGGCATAAAACAGCAAATCTGTGCTGGGCCTCCGGTTAATAGGTTAGTCCCAAATATAATATAAAAGTGGATAATAAAGCCCAATATTGCCTAAAACAGTAGATAATATAGCATGGAGCAATCAAAAATTATAGATACGCTGGAGACGTATCAAGCATCCCCAAGCTTAATTCCTGCTCGTCCTCGAGTAGGTAAATGATAAAAAACATAATTTTTGATGTGGAATGCTAGTTGGCATAATTTCAATGTAATTCTTCTTACTTGTGATATGAATATTCAGATTCGAAAGATTCAAGACAAAAGTTCATATTGACATAAAAATAATAATACATCAAGCATACAAACTAAGCAATCATGTCTTCTCAAAATAACATGGCTAAAGAAAGCTATCCCTACAAAATCATATAGTCTGGCTATGCTCCATCTTCACCACACAAAGTATTTAAATCATGCACAACCTCGATGACAAGCCAAGCAATTGTTTCATACTTTCGATGTTCTCAAACTTTTTCAATCTTCACACAATCATGAGCGTGAGCCATGGACATAGCACAATAGGTGGAATAGAATGGTGGTTGTGGAGAAGACAAAAAGGAGAAGATAGTTTCACATCAACTAGGCGTATCAATGGGCTATGGAGATGCCCATCAATAGATATCAATGTGAGTGAGTAGGGATTGCCATGCAACGGATGCACTAGAGCTATAAGTGTATGAAAGCTCAAAAAGAAACTAAGTGGGTGTGCATCCAACTCGCTTGCTCACGAAGACCTAGGGCATTTTGAGGAAGCCCATCATTGGAATATACAAGCCAAGTTCTATAATGAAAGATTCCCACTAGTATATGAAAGTGACAACATAGGAGACTCTCTATCATGAAGATCACGGTGCTACTTTGAAGCACAAGTGTGGTAAAAGGATAGTAGCATTGTCCCTTCTCTCTTTTTCCCTATTTTTTTATTATTATTTTTTATTTGGGCCTTCTCCTTTTTTATGTCCTCTTTTTTTCTTTTTTTTATTTGGGCTTCTTTGGCCTCTTTTATTTTTTTATTTTCGTCCGGAGTCTCATCCCGACTTGTGGGGGAATCATAGTCTCCATCACCCTTTCATCACTGGGACAATGCTCTAATAATGATGATCATCACACTTTTATTTACTTACAACTCAAGAATTACAACTCGATACTTAGAACAAGATATGACTCTATATGAATGCCTCCGGCGGTGTACCGGGATGTGCAATGACTCATGAGTGACATGTATGGAAGGATTATGAATGGTGGCTTTGCCACAAATACGATGTCAACTACATGATCATGCTAAGCAATATGACAATGATGGAGCGTGTCATAATAATGGAATGGTGGAAATTTGCATGGCAATATATCTCGGAATGGCTATGGAAATGCCATAATAGGTAGGTATGGTGGCTGTTTTGAGGAAGGTATATGGTGGGTTTATGGTACCGGCGAAAGTTGCGCGGTACTAGAGAGGCTAGCAATGGTGGAAGGGTGAGAGTGCGTATAATCCATGGACTCAACATTAGTCATAAAGAACTCACATACTTATTGCAAAAATCTATTAGTTATCAAAGCAAAGTATTACGCGCATGCTCCTAGGGGGATAGATTGGTAGGAAAAGACCATCTCTCGTCCCCGACCGCCACTCATAAGGAAGACAATCAATAAATAAATCATGCTCCGACTTCATCACATAACGGTTCACCATATGTGCATGCTATGGGAATCACAAACTTCAACACTAGTATTTCTCAAATTCACAACTGCTCAACTAGCATGACTCTAATATCACCATCTCCATATCTCAAAACAATTATCAAGTATCAAACTTCTCATAGTATTCAACACACTCATAAGAGAATTTTATTATTCTTGAATACCTAGCATATTAGGATTTTAAACAAATTACCATGCTATTTAAGACTCTCAAAATAATCTAAGTGAAGCATGAGAGTTCATCTATTTCTTCAAAATAAAACTACCACCATGCTCTAAAAGATATAAGTGAAGCACTAGAGCAAACGACAAACTACTCCGAAAGATATAAGTGAAGATTAATGAGTAGTCAAATAATTATGCAACTATGTGAAGACTCTCTAACTTTTAATAATTCCAGATCTTGGTATTCTATTCAAACATCAAGAAAAACAAAATAAAATGACATCTAATAATAGAAAACATCATGTGAAGAAGCAAAAACTCAGGATCAACCGAAACTAACCGATAATTGTTGAAGAAGAAAGGTGGGATGCCAACCGGGGCATCCCCAAGCTTAGATGCTTGAGACATCTTGAAATATTATATTGGGATGCCTTGGGAATCCCCAAGCTTGAGCTTTTGTGTCTCCTTAATTCCTCTCATATCACGGTCTCCCTAAATCTCAAAAGCTTCATCCACACAAAACTCAACAAGGACTCGTGAGATAAGTTAGTATAAACCATTGCCAAAACCTTATCATACTCTACTGTAGCAAATCCCTAAAATTATTATTCAACATTGCATACTAAATGTCTCTGCATATTTAATATTCCTATCCTAAAATAGAATCATTAAAGAAGCAAACATATGCAAACAATGCAAACATAACAGCAATCTGCCTAAACAGGATAGTCTGTAAAGAATGTTGCAACATCCATACTTCCCTAGCTCCAAAAATTATGAAAGAAAATTCCCACTGCAGTAAATTTATCATAGCTTAATATGCAAAAGGTTTCAACATTTTATCACATTCTGACTTTTCTAGGGAATTATTGCAACAGCGGTAAACTTTCTGTTTTCAAACAGCAACATGTGGACTTGTAACATAGGCATAGTAAGGGCTATCAATGCCACTTTTATTGAAATAAGAGATGCAAAACATTGTTCTGAATAAAAGCAAGCAAATCCTAACAAAATAAATTGACGCTCCAAGCAAAACACATATCATGTGGCGAATAAAAATATAGCTCCAAGTAAAGTTACCGATGAACGAAGACGAAAGAGGGGATGCCTTCCGGGGCATCCCCAAGCTTAGGCTCTTGGTTGTCCTTGAATATTAACTTGGGGTGCCTTGGGCATCCCCAATCTTAGGCTCTTGCCACTCCTTATTCCATAGTCCATCGAATCTTTACCCAAAACTTGAAAACTTCACAACACAAAACTTAACAGAAAACTCGTAAGCTCCGTTAGTATAGGAAAATAAATCACCACTTCAAGGTACTGTAATGAACTCATTCTTTATTTATATTGGTGTTAACCCTACTGTATTCCAACTTCTCTATGGTTTATAAACTATTTTACTAGCCATAGATTCATCAAAATAAGTAAACAACACATGAAAAACAGAATCTGTCAAAAACAGAACAGTCTGTAGTAATCTGGATCAAACGTATACTTCTGGAACTCATAAAATTCTCAAATAAATTTCTGGACCTGAGGAATTTATCTATTAATCATATGCAAAAAGAATTAACTAAATAGCACTCTCCAAATAAAAATGGCAGCAATTCTCGTGAGCGCTAAAGTTTTTTTACAGCATGATCAACAAGACTTTCCCCAAGTCTTCCCAAAGGTTCTACTTGGCACAAACACTAATTAAAAGCATAAAACCACATATAAACAGAGGCTAGATGAATTATTTATTACTAAACAGGAACAAAAAGTAAGGGACAAAAATAAAGTTTGGTTGCCTCCCAACAAGCGCTATCGTTTAACGCCCCTAGCTAGGCATGATGATTTCAACGATGCTCACATAAAAGATAAGAATTGAAACATAAAGAGAGCATCATGAAGAATATAACTAGCACATTTAAGTCTAACATACTTCCTATTCATAGGGATTTTGTGAGCAAAAAACTTGTGGGAACAAGGATCAACTTGCATAGGAAGGTAAAACAACCATAACTTCAGAATTTTAAGCACATAGAGAGGAAACTTGATATTATTGCAATTCCTACAAGCATATGTTCCTCCCTCATAATAATTTTCAGTAGCATCATGAATGAATTCAACAATATAACCAGCACCTAAAGCATTCTTTTCATGATCTACAAGCATAGAAAATTTACTACTCTCCACACAAGCAAAATTCTTCTCATGAATAATAGTGGGAGCAAACTCAACAAAATAACTATCATGTGATTGAAAATTAAGATCAAGATGACAAGTTTCATGGTTATCATTATTCATTAAAGCATACGCGTCATCACAATAATCATCATAGATAGGAGGCATGCTTTCATCATAATAAATTTGCAAATCAAAGCTTGGGGGACAAAAAATATCATCTTCATCAAACATAGCTTCCCCAAGCTTGTGGCTTTGCATATCATTAGCATCATGGATATTCAAGGAATTCATACTAACAACATTGCAATCATGCTCATCATTCAAATATTTAGTGCCAAACACTTTATAGGTTTCTTCTTCTAGCACTTGAGCACAATTATCCTTTCCATCATACTCACGAAAGATATTAAAAAGGTGAAGCGTATGAGACAAACTCAATTCCATTTTTTTATAGTTTTATTTTATAAACTAAACTAGTGATAAAACAAGAAACTAAAAGACTCGATTGCAAGATCTAAAGATATACCTTCAAGAACTCACCTCCCCAGCAACGGCGCCAGAAAAGAGCTTGATGTCTACTACACAACCTTCTTCTTGTAGACGTTGTTGGGCCTCCAAGTGCAGAGGTTTGTAGGACAGTAGCAAATTTCCCTCAAGTGGATGACCTAAGGTTTATCAATCCGTAGGAGGCGTAGGATGAATATGGTCTCTCTCAAGCAACCCTTCAACCAAATAACAAAGAGTCTCTTGTGTCCCCAACACACCCAATACAATGGTAAATTGTATAGGTGCACTAGTTCGGCGAAGAGATGGTGATACAAATGCAATATGGATAGTAGATAAAGGTATTTGTAATCTGAAATAATAAAAACAGCAAGGTGACTAATGATAAAAGTGAGCGTAAACAGTATTGCAATGCGTTGAGACAAGGCCTAGGGTACATACTTTCGCTAGTGAAAGTTCCCTCAACAATACTAACATAACTGGATCATAAAACTATCCCTCAACATGCAACAAAGAGTCACTCCAAAGTCACTAATAGCAGAGAACGAACGAAGAGATTATGGTAGGGTACAAAACCACCTCAAAGTTATTCTTTCCAATCAATCTGTTGGGCTATTCCTATAAGTGTCACAAACAGCCCTAGAGTTCATACTAGAATAACACCTTAAGATACAAATCAACCAAAACCCTAATGTCACCTAGATACTCCAATGTCACCTCAAGTATCCGTGGGCATGATTATACGATATGCATCACACAATCTCAGATTCATCTATTCAACCAACACAAAGGACCTCAAAGAGTGCCCCAAAGTTCTACCGGAGAATCACGACGAAAATGTGTGCCAACCCCTATGCATAGGTTCATGGGCGAAACCCGCAAGTTGGTCACCAAAACATACATCAAGTGAATCACGCGATATCCCATTGTCACCACAGATATCCACGGCAAGACATACATCAAGTGTTCTCAAATCTTTAAAGACTCAATCCAATAAGATAACTTCAAAGGGGAAACTCAGTTCATTACAAGTGAGTAGAGGGGGGAGAAAACATCATAGGATCCAACTATAATAGCAAAGCCCACGATACATCAAGATCGTATCACCTCAAGAACACAAGAGAGAGAGATCAAACACATAGCTACTGGTACATACCCTCAGCCCCGAGGGAGAACTACTCCCTCCTCGTCATGGAGAGCGCCGGGATGATGAAGATGGCCAACGGTGAGGGTTCCCCCCTCCGGCAGGGTGCTGGAACAGGGTCCCGATTGACTTTTGGTGGCTACGGAGGCTTCTGGCAGTGGAACTCCCGATCTATTGTGTGTTCTGGAAGTTTTAGGGTATATGGAGTTATATAGGCAGAAGAAGCACGTCAGGGGAGCCAAGGGGGCCCCACGAGGCAGGGGCGCGCCCCCACCCTCGTGGGCAGCTCCCGTATCTTCTGACGTGGGGTCCAAGTCCATCAGGTGTGTTTCCTTCCAAAAATAACTTCTCCAGTTGATTTCGTTCCGTTTCGACTCCGTCTGATATTCCTTTTCTTCAAAACACTAAAATAGGCATAAAACAGCAAATCTGGGTTGGGCCTTCGGTTAATAGGTTAGTCCCAAAAATAATATAAAAGTGGATAATAAAGCCCAATATTGCCTAAAACAATAGATAATATAGCATGGAGCAATCAAAAATTATAGATACGTTGGAGACGTATCAGTGGGCCTACGCAGCAACCGTATCGCCGACCAAGTAAGTAATCCTTTAGCCGAACACACCGTCTTCCATTTACCATGATGTCATTCTGAGAAATCGCTCTTTGACCAGGACTGGCTAACAAGGGCGAAGATGATTCGGTGTTCGGCCCCCCTTCCTAAGGGTTTGGAGAATCCGGTACTGGAAAAGATGCTCGAGCTAGCACCTTGCCCGGAGCCCTCAAAGGAAGATAAAGGGGGGAATAATGAGGTCGAAAGCGGGCCCCCATCGCTACCAATTCCAACCGAGGGAATGAGCGCCTCCGTGAAGGAGGATAACCAAGGGGAAGAATCTGACCTTGTCTTGCTTCGGGGAAGGAAGAGGACTGCCTCTGAAGATCCGGAAACCAAGGCTTCCAAACGGGAGAAGAAGTCTCCACCAGAGGATCCTGCCTTGGAGGGTGCTCTTGCCGCACAAAGTCCGCGCGATGATCAGCCCTCTAACAAGCTGTAAGTAATCAAAAAGTACTTTAATAGTGTATATATACTACCTTACCTCTGAGGAAAATAACCGAAGCGTTTATCTTGCAGTTCGGATCTTAGCCCTTCTCAGCAGAGCTCGTCTTCGGGGGATCTTCTTCCAGAGATGATGGAGAGCGAAACGCCTCCCCCGGACTCCCCCGCTCAAGAAGCGGGCGGCCTTGAAGTGTCGTCACGGAGGGCCTCTCCGGATCTGGTGAGGCCAGAAGATAATCATATAGTCACCCGGAGTCCCCAGTGTCTGTCTCTTGAAGAGAGCAAACAAAAGAGTCTGGCACCGTCTGGTATGCGGTCGGACGTACTGAGGGAGCTGTTGGAGCAAGTAGCCATCTCAGAAGAACACCGTACGTTGATGGGTATAGTGATGGAAAGAATTTCATCCGCCGAAAGCGGATTGCATGAAGCCTTTATGAGTCTACTGACGGGCTTTGAGGTACGTGAAATGATATACTTTTTGATAGTACCGCACATTTTTAGGTGTGCCCTGTGTAGATAGTAGCCCCTGAGACTCTAGTTGTCGTCGAGAACGGCGGCAAACAGAGGATCGTAGTCCCAGGTAATAACCATACCGCTTTATGTGCAGGTGATGGGAGCTCCGGTGGCTGGCCGGACTAATGAGTTTGCCAAACTAAAGCGGCAACTGGATGCGGCAGATGCCGACATCGAGCTTGTTAACAAGTGACTTGACGAGGCACGGGGTAAGTGATGTTTTCTGGTGAATGTCACATAGGAAGAGCAGCGTAACGCCAGTATCTTTAATATGTTGTGACTGCAGATGGAGCTGACACCGTGGAGACCCTTCGGGCGGAACTTGCCCGAGCCAAGGAACAAGCAAGAATTAGTAATGCAGCCGCTTTAAAGGCGGTCGAAGAGTTAAGAGCCGAAAAGGCTGCGCATTGCGAGAGCAAAGATAAAGTGGCCAAGATGGCTGTAAAGTTAAGAGACACTGCCGACCGTTGCTAGTTCCTTGAAGAAGAGAAGAGCGAAGGCAACGGACCTCGAAAAGGCCACGATGGCGGCCAAAGACACCCGCTCTGCCATGAGGGCAAAGAAGGAAGAGCTGCGTGAAGCTGGTGATATTGTGGTTGGGAAGCCCTTTTTGCTGCGAAGGAAGTTCGGAGATCCACGGTATGACCCTCTGGATCGGCTATGGAGTTCGGCAGACGCATATCTGGATTTGACGGCGAGTGTTGTCGATGCGGCCGAATACTTCCGAGATCAAGTAGATTGTGAAGTGGACAAGCTATTCTGGTCGCAGTTTAACATTCCAGAGCGTCCGCTTCCACTAACTGATCGGCTTGCCGAATGGGCCGAACTCAATAGATTGTCCAGACTTGCCATGAGGTCCGTCGTAGATCATCTATGGTCGGAAAAGCCGAAGCCGAACAGCTATTTCAGCTTAGTGCAGCAGTTCCTTGGTGCGGTGCCGCTCATCAATGCGATGAAGAGGTCGGCGTGCATAGAAGGCTCACGGATGGCCCTTGCCCGTGTCAAAGCATACTGGGCGGAGATGGATGCTACCACTATTGCGGCGCAAGGTTCGGCCATAGGCCGAGTGGCTGCCGAGCACTATTTTGAAGAAGTTCTTGAGGGTGCTCGTTTGATAGAGGCCCAGTGCTCGAAGAATATTATGTTTGAGTGACATGTATTCCCATTGTAAAAACAATGTTTTTATGAAATTTATCAAGGCTGTATTTAAACGTTTGCCCAAAAGTAATATGATGCCTCATGTGCGGCCGTTTATGTATACATGTGTATAACCTGAAAGATTGCAGTCGTCGGCTTCAGCCCCCACGCATATAATGCGGGGGTGTTCGCAGAAGACGTGTATTCACACTTAATCCAACGTCTTGGTCCTAATAAGGAGGTGATGGCGCAGCGAACAAGGCAACCGGACTATAATGCTTTAACACTTTCACTTAGCCATAGGAGTTTGACAGTGGGGCTACTATATAGCCCCTGGTGGCTCCACACTCATCCGAATTCGGGGTGCGTACATGCCTGGCCGGTAAACGGCCCTTCGTTAAGGCGGAGGAATTCTAACATTCTGATAGGTCATCGAGTGGTTGACCAGTCTCACGCTATATCATGAAAGTCAGTTTTCGGCTTTCTCTACTAAGGTGCTCGTCCGGATGAACCAGGGCACAATCGCAGTAGTTCTCCTGGTGCCGCCTTAGCCGATAGAGCGGAACGTAAGGCAGCAAAACACAGGAGCCGGGCAAACCCAACATTTGACCAAAGACATGGTTCGGAGCTGATGCATATAAGGCCAAACTCACGATGCCGAACACTCCCTAACGTATTCGGTCTTTTATGGTATAAACTGGGCCTAAACAGTGCCCTTTGTAAGAAGCCCCTGGTGTCCAGGTACGTGCATTATTCTGACGTGGCCACATGCCAAGACGTCAGCATCCTTCTCAACAGTACTGAGAATCCGAGGGATGTGTATCAACAAGAGACAGTAAGAAAGGTTTACGCAGGGTCTTAATCTAAAAAGAATCCTTGGAGCGGGTCCCTACTGCACATCTGCGCCTGTGTCTCTGTTGTGCCGTATCCTGGACGGGTGTAGCACGATGGTCATCTATAAAAGAGAGGAACTTAGGTGAAAAGTTGTCGCGCGAAAAGGTAGGTTATATTAAAGAAACCATGTACAATTCAAGATGAGTAAAAATTGCCACTTATCTGCGTGCGTTGAGCCCCTTGTATTTGTAATAGGGGTGTGGCCATCAAACCTGTATGAATTAAATATAGTTGCGTTGGACTCGTCTAACCGTGTCCGTAGTCTTGACGACCTACCGAATGCTTTAGTTGGTGAGGCCGTTTTAGTGTGCGGCTGTCAAGGCAGCCGCACTCTCTTCGGCGCGCAGGGATCGCTCAATATTTCCATTTACTGTAATGATGCCACGTGGACCGGGCATCTTAAGCGTGAGGGAAGCGTAATGCGGTATTGCGTTAAAGCGAGCGAAAGCTTCGCGTCCAAGTAGTGCTTGATAGCCACTTTGGAACGGAGCAATGTGGAAGGTTAAATTTTCACTATGAAAGTTATCGGGGAAGCCGAATATAACCTCTAGTAGCAGGGAGCTCGTGCAATGAGCCCCTGGGCCTGGCGTTACTCCTTTAAAGGTAGTATTGCTGTGGCAAATTTTCGTTGGGTCTATCCCCATTTTGCGGATTGTGTCCTGATATACCAGGTTTAGACTGCTGCCACCGTCCATCAGGACTCGTGTGAAGTGGTATCCGTCAATTATTGGGTCTAATACCAAGGCAGCCCATCCTGCACACCGGATACTTGCTGAGTAATCCCGATGGTCGAAAGTGATCGGTTGAGATGACCAGTGGTAGGACTCCGCGGTGATAGGCCCTTGGGCATATTTCTCTAGGAGTGCCGCTTTGTTTCTCCCCTTGATCACGTGTAACACGTTTACTGTTTTGACTTCTGGTGGAAATTTCTTTTGTTCCCCAGTGTCTTGCTTGAGAGGCTCATCCTTGTCTTCGCTTGGTGTATCCTCCCCCTTGTGTACGGCGTTGAGCTTGCCGGACTGCTTGAAGACCCAACAGTCTCTGTGGGTATGATTAGCGGGTTTACCAGGGGTGCTATGGATCTGACATATTTGGTCCAGAATTTTGTTTAGGTTGGACAGTTCATCTCTGGCGCCTTTAGAGGGCGGCTTTTGCTGACCTGGCCGAGAGCTTCTGAATCCGGCGTTTACTGCTGTGCTCTTCGGGTTGTCTTCTTTATTCCGGCGCTTATTATTTTTGCTGCGCCGTGATTTCCCATCTCTAACTTCGGATGCACTGGGGTCGCTGGTGCTGCATCTGGCTAGCTAGCTATCCTCACCCGCGCAAAAGCGAGTCATGAGGCTTGTTAATGCTGTCATTGTTCTCGGCTTTTCTTGGTCGAGCTGTCTGGCAAGCCATTCATCGCGGATGCTATGCTTAAAAGCTGCCAACGCTTCGGCGTCCGGACAGTCGACTATTTGGTTCTTTTTAGTAAGAAACCTGTTCCAAAGCTTTTGGGATGACTGTCCAGGCTGTTGAGTTATATGACTCAAATCGTCCGCGTTCGAAGGTCGGACATGAGTCCCTTGAAAATTTGCCCGAAAAGCGTCTTCAAGCTCTTCCCAGCTTCCAATGGAGCTTTCAGGGAGGCTTTTAAGCCAGTGCCGAGCTGGCCCTTTGAGTTTGAGGGGTAAATACTTAATGGCGTGGAGATCATCTCCTCTAGCCATATGGATATGGAGGATATAGTCCTCAATCCAGACCCCAGGGTCTGTTGTTCCGTCATATGCCTCTATGTTTACGGGTTTGAATCCCTCTGGAAATTCATGGTCCAGCACCTCGTTGGTGAAACATAGGGGGTGTGCGGCACCCCTGTATCTGGGTGTACCGTGGTGTTCGGATGTTTGTTGTGTTGCATCGTATGCTGGAGCGCGCTTGCGTGGTCCATAAATGGATCTGGTTGCGCCGTCCTTTTGATGCGAGCCCTCGCGTGGGTCGCGTATTGGATTATGTGCGGCGTTATTTGATGCTCTATGTTGGCCGTGAGGTCGTCTATCCAGCCAAATGGCCATTTTAATTTTTGGTTGCGGGGGATCTAAGGCCTCCTCATCGAATTCAGGTAGCAACTTCCGCTTCGGGTAGCTCTTGGTGTGGCGATTACCGCCGTACTTCGCCGCTGTGTTGAGTACTTCACTCCATCTGATTCTGAGTGTGTCTTGCGCAGCCTTGAGCCTTTGCTTCTGCTTTTTTAGACTCCTTGCGGTGGCAACAAGCCTTTGATGGGCATTCTATTGCTCCGGGTGTCTGTCCGCTGTGATGTCGTCCGGATTATTATCTTTGACAGAGTCGGGTTGTTCCGTTTGATTCTCCGTGTTGCCGTGGTCCGGCGATTGTTCACCCTGCTCTAACGCTGGGTCTATATGATCGTTGTTTCTGCCGAGGTGGGATTTGGTGCGGCGCTTACGCCGCCACTTTGACTGCTTCTCGAGGGGACAATCCTTCATTGCGTCCTTCCGTTCCTCGTCGTTGTTTTCTTTTGGTGTGTCCACCATATATACATCATGTGATGAAGTGGGCGCCTGGTGCCCTGTGGGGCAGTGGTTCCTGTTCGTCTCCTGCATCGTCGTCCATACCGTCGATGTCTTCGGAGTCGGAGTCGAGCATGTCGGTTAAGTCATCGACAGTGGCTACTAAGTGGATGGTGGGTGGGCGGCGAATTTCTTCGTCATCTGCATCCCAATCCTGCCGGACATAGTTCGGCTAGGACTCTCCTGACAAGGAGAGAGACTTTAATGAATTCAGTATGTCGCCGAAGGGCGAGTGCTGAAATATATCCGCGGAGGTAAACTCCATGATCGGCGCCCAACCGGATTCGATAGGAACGGGCGCAGGCGGTTCAGAGTCCGTGGCCAGAGAAGTATCTGGCAGTTTAACAACACGGCTCTCGCGCAGGGTAAGGTCGATGTTCGGCTTGATCGCCGCTGAGGGTAAGGCCTCCGTGGCGGGGTCCATCCACCCGTCCATGGACGGCGCAACTGGCTCCGAATGGAGGGTTGGAGTGGCTGCCGGTGCGATCTCCTGAACACTGTCTGATGGTAGAGCTAAATCGTACTCATCGTGACCGTGTGACGCACAAGGCAGAGGCTCGAATCCGTTGAAGATCAAGTCTCCACGGATACCGGCCGTGTAGTTTAAGCTTCCAAACCTGACCTGGTGGCCAAGGGCGTAACTTTCGATCTGCTCCAGATGGCCAAACGAGTTGGCCCGCAGTGCGAAGCCGCCGAACACAAAGATCTGTCCGGGGAGAAAAGTCTCACCCTGGACTGCATCGCTATCGATGATAGAAGGAGACATCAAGCCTAACGGCGACGACAGAGAGGAACTCTCAATGAAAGCACCAATGTCGGTGTCAAAACCGACGGATCTCCGGTAGGGGGTCCCGAACTGTGCGTCTAAGGCAGATGGTAACAGGAGGCAGGGAACACGATGTTTTACCCAGGTTCGGGCCCTCTTGATGGAGGTAAAACCCTACGTCCTGCTTGATTTATTCTTGATGATATGGGTATTACAAGAGTTGATCTACCACGAGATCGAAGAGGCTAAACCCTAGAAGCTAGCCTATAGTATGATTGTATGTTATTGTGTCCTATGGACTAAAACCCTCCGGTTTATATAGACACCGGAGAGGGTTAGGGTTACACAAGGTCAGTTACAAAGGAGGAGATATCCATATCCGTACTTCCTAGCTTGCCTTCCACGCCAAGTAGAGTCCCATCCATACACGAGACGAAGTCTTCAATCTTGTATCTTCATAGTCCAACAGTCCGGCCAAAGGATATAGTCCAGCTGTCCGGAGACCCCCTAATCCAGGACTCCCTCACCGACAGTTGTAGACAAGATCCTAAAATAAGCATAGCCTAGCCTATGTTTCTTTTAATAAAATACATAGCCTAGTTCATTTTTATATAGTAAGATTACCAAGCCCAACTTAATTTTTTAATAATATTCGTATCTTAATATTATTTTTTATAATAAATGCTTAGTCCAGACCATCATTGTTTTTTCACCCATCCCAGAAAATGGGTCCATTTCTACTAAAATCAAATGGTTTGTAAATTATCAGAAATGATAAATGTGTTGCATGTACGCAATATTATTTTTCACCCAGCTCAGTAAATAGGTGTATCCGAATAAATAATCAAATGCGCTGTAAATTATCATAAATAGTAAATCGGCTATTATTACTTTTACTCAGCCCAGGAAATAGATTATTTTTTGAGTCAAAGCCCAGGAAATAGATTTATTGGCAAAGAAAATGGAATGGGTTGTAAAACCTAAATAAATGGGTTGCATTCCGCCACAGCTTTCGAAGCTGACTTTGTTGGCCTACTAGACCAAGCCTGCGCATGTCCATTTAGTGAACAAAATGATTTAATGGTCTAAAACAAAAGGTCAACAAATTATTCTGACATCTATAGTCGTTGGATTGACATCCAACGGTGACCCTGCTTCTTCAATCTCTGATCTAGTTGCTCTTGCTCCACCCGCCAAAACCATCGCTGGCTGGAGCGCCTGCATCTGCCTCCCGTGGCCGGCTGTGTTGCTGCGCATACCTCGATGCCCCATCCTACTCCCAATGGTGGCCATGTCATACGTGTACTCACTCACGCCTTCTTTTATTCTTCGGCGAAGGCAGCTCACTCGGCAGCCGAACCAGTCCCTCGTACTCCCCTCTGCCAGGGACTCCAATGCCCCTTGTTCCACGACTCCAGATCGTTCCCATCTTAGGCCTCGCCGTCGTCCATCGCCTTGGTGATCTCGATGCGGCATGGTTAATGTGGTCAAGGAACGACTTCCGTCAGAGGACTATAATGGAGAGGCTAACAGCTGGGTCCACGGCCACAGCAAGGAAGTGCCTGTTGGGGAACGTAGCAATAATTCAAAATTTTCCTACGTGTCACCAAGATCAATCTATGGAGTCATCTAGCTACGAGGGAGGAGGAGTGGATCTACATACCCTTGTAGATCGCGCGCGGAAGCGTTCAAGAGAACGGGGTTGATGGAGTCGTACTCGTCGTGATCCAAATCACCGATGATCCTAGCGCCGAACGGACGGCACCTCCGCGTTCAACACACGTACGGAGCAGCGACGTCTCATCTTTCTTGATCCAGCAAGGGGGAAGGAGAGGTTTATGGAGATCCAAAACAAGACTTCCCGTATATAAATCTTTACCTCCAGACCATTCCGGAACTCCTCGTGACGTCCGGGATCTCATCCGGGACTCCGAACAACTTTCGTGTTACCGCATACTAATATCTCTATAACCCTAGCGTCACCGAACCTTAAGTGTGTAGACCCTACGGGTTCGGGAACCATGCAGACATGACCGAGACGTTCTCCGGTCAATAACCAACAGCGGGATCTGGATACCCATGTTGGCTCCCACATGTTCCACGATGATCTCATCGGATGAACCATGATGTCAAGGACTTTAATCAATCCCGTATGCAATTCCCTTTGTCTATCGGTACGATACTTGCCCGAGATTCGATCGTTGGTATCCCGATACCTTGTTCAATCTCGTTACCGGCAAGTCTCTTTACTCGTTCCATAACACATCATCCCGTGGTCAACTCCTTGATCACATTGTGCACATTATGATGATGTCCTACCGAGTGGGCCCAGAGATACCTCTCCGTTTACACGGAGTGACAAATCCCAGTCTCGATTCGTGCCAACCCAACAGACACTTTCGGAGATACCTGTAGTGTACCTTTATAGCCACCCAGTTACGTTGTGACGTTTGGCACACCCAAAGCACTCCTACGGTATCCGGGAGTTGCACAATCTCATGGTCTAAGGAAATGATACTTGACATTAGAAAAGCTTTAGCATATGAACTACATGATCTTGTGCTAGGCTTAGGATTGGGTCTTGTCCATCACATCATTCTCCTAATGATGTGATCCCGTTATCAATGACATCCAATGGTCCATGGTCAGGAAACCGTAACCATCTATTGATCAACGAGCTAGTCAACTAGAGGCTTACTAGGGACATGGTGTTGTCTATGTATCCACACATGTATCTGAGTTTCCTATCAATACAATTCTAGCATGGATAATAAACGATTATCATGAACAAGGAAATATAATAATAATCAATTTATTATTGCCTCTAGGGCATATTTCCAACAGTCTCCCACTTGCACTAGAGTCAATAATCCAGTTCACATCGATATGTGATTAACACTCAAGGTCACATCCCCATGTGACTAACACCCAAAGAGTTTACTAGAGTCAATAATCTAGTTCACATACCATGTGATTAACACTCGATGAGTTCTGGGTTTGATCATGTTATGCTTGTGAGAGATGTTATAGTCAACAGGTCTGAATCTTTCAGATCCGTGTGTGCTTTACAAATCTCTATGTCATCTCCTAGATGCAGCTACCACGTTCTATTTGGAGCTATTCCAAATAACTGTTCTACTATACGAATCCAGTTTACTACTCAGAATAATCTGGATTAGTGTCAAAGTTTGCATTGGCGTAACCCTTTACGACGAACTCTTTTACCACCTCCATAATCGAGAAAATTCCTTAGTCCACAAGTTACTAAGGATAACTTTGACCACTGTCCTGTGATCCATTCTTAGATCACTCTTGTACCCCTTGACTGACTCATGGCAAGGCACATTTCAGGTGCGGTACACAGCATAGCATACTGTAGAGCCTATGTCTTAAGCATAGGGGACGACCTTCGTCCTTTCTCTCTATTCTGCCGTGGTCGAGCTTTAAGTCTTAACTTCATACCTTACAACTCAGGCAAGAACTCCTTCTTTGACTGATCCATCTTGAACACCTTCAAGATCATGTCAAGGTATGTGCTCATTTGAAAGTACCATTAAGCGTTTTGATCTATCCTTATAGATCTTGATGCTCAATGTTCAAGTAGCTTGATCCAGGCTTTCCATTGAAAAACACTTTCCAAATAACCCTATATGCTTTCCAGAAATTCTACGTCATTTCTGATCAACAATATGTCAACAACATATATTCATCAGAAATTCTATAGTGCTCCCACTCACTTCTTTGGAAATACAAGTTTCTCATAAACTTTGTATACACCCAAAATCTTTGATCATCTCATCAAAGCATACATTCCAACTCCGAGATGCTTACTCCAGTCCTCAGAAGGATTGCTGGAGCTTTGCATACTTATTAGCATCTTTCAGGATTGACAAAACCTTCTGGTTGTATCACATACAACCTTTCCTCAAAAATCGTCGAGGAAACAATGGTTTTTGGCATCCTATCTGCAAGATTTCACAAATAATGCAGTAATTGCTAATATAATTCCAACAGACTCTTAGCATCGCTACGAGTGAGAAAGTCTCACCGCAGTCAACTCCTTGAACTTGTCGGGAAACTTCTTAACGACAAGTCGAGCTTTCTTAATGGTGACATTTACCATCATTGTCCGTCTTCCTTTTAAAATCCATCTGCACTCAACAGCCTTACGACCATCGAGCTATTCTGCCAAAGTCTACACTTTGTTTTCATACATGGATCCTCTCTCGGATTTTATGGCCTCGAGCCATTTATCGGAATCCGGGCCCACCATCGCTTCTCCATAGCTCGTAGGTTCATTGTTGTCTAGCAACATGACTTCCAAGACAGGATTACGTACCATACTGAAGTAGTATGCATCCTTGTCATCCCACGAGGTTTGGTAGTGACTTGATCTGAAGTTTCATGATCACTATCATAAGCTTCCACTTCAATTGGTGTAGGTGCCACAGGAACAACTCTTGTGCCCTGCCATACACTAGTTGAAGAGACGGTTCAATAACCTCATCAAGTCTCCACCATCCTCCCACTCAATTCTTTCGAGAGAAACTTTTCCTCGAGAAAGGACCCGATTCTATAAACAATCCCTTATTGCTTTTGGATCTGAGACAGGAGGTATACCCAACTGTTTTGGGTGTCCTATGAAGATGCATTTATCCGCTTTGGGTTCGAGCTTATCAGCCTGAAACTTTTTCACATAAGCGTCGCAGCCCCAAACTTCTAAGAAATGACAACTTAGGTTTCCCTAAACCATAGTTCATACGGTGTCATCTCATCGGAATTACGTGGTGCCCCTTTTAAAGTGAATGTGGTTGTCTCTAATGCCTAACCCATAAACTATTGTGGTAATTCGATAAGAGACATCATGGTATGCATCATATCCAATGGGGTGCAGTTATGATGTTCGGACACACCATCACACTATGGTGTTTCAGGCTGTATTAGTTGTGAAACAATTTCCACAATGTCTTAATTTTGTGCCAAACTCGTAATTCAGATATTCATCTCTATGATCATATCATAGATCTTTTATCCTCTTGTCACGACGATCTTTCAACTTCACCCTGAAATTACTTGAACCTTTCAATAATTCAGACTCATGATTCATCAAGTAAATATACTCAACATCTACTCAAATCATCTGTGAAGTAAGAACATAACGATATCCACTACACGCCTCAGCACTCATTGGACTGCACACATCAAAATGTATTTCTTCCAACAAGTTGCTTTCTAGTTCCATTTTACTGAAAACAAGGCTTTCAGTCATCTTGCCCATGTGGTATGATTTGCATGTCTCAAGTGATTCAAAATCAAGTGAGTCCAAACGATCCATCTGTATAGAGTTTCTTCATGCATATCTACCAACAAACATGGTTCGCATGTCTCAATCCTTTCAAAAATGAGTGAGTCCAAAGATCCATCAACATGGAGCTTCTTCATGCGTTTTATACCGATATGACTTAAGTGGCAGTGCCACAAGTAGGTGGTACTATCATTACTATCTTATATCTTTTGGCATGAACATGTGTATCACTATGATCGAGATTCAATGAACCATTCATTTTAGGTGCAAGACCATTGAAGGTATTATTCAAATAAACAGAGTAACCGTTATTCTCCTTAAATGAATAACCGTATTGCGATAGACATAATCCAATCATGTCTATGCTCAACGCAAACACCAATCTCGATGGTAGAGGGAGCGTGCGATGCTTGATCATATCAACATTGGAAACACTTCCAACACATATCGTCAGCTCACCTTTAGCTAGTCTCCGTTCATTCCGTAGCTTTTATTTCGAGTTACTAACACTTAGCAACCGAACCGGTATCTAATACCCTGGTGCTACTAGGAGTACTAGTAAAGTACACATCAACACAATGTATATCCAATATACTTCTATCGACCTTGCCAGCCTTCTCATCTACCAAGTATCTAGGGTAATTCTGCTCCAGTGGCTGTTCCCCTTATTACAGAAGCACTTAGTCTCGGGTTTGGGTTCAACCTTGGGTTTCTTCACTAGAGCAGCAGCTGAATTGCCGTTTCATGAAGTATCCCTTCGTGCCCTTGCCCTTCTTGAAACTAGTGGTTTCACCAACCATCAACAATTGATGCTCCTTCTTGATTTCTACTTTTGTGGTGTCAAACATCGCGAATATCTCAAGGATCATCATATATGTCCCTGATATATTATAGTTCATCACGAAGCTCTAGCAGCTTGGTGGTAATGACTTCGGAGAAACATCACTTTCTCATCTGGAAGATCAACTCCCACTCGATTCAAATGATTGTTGTACTCAGACAATCTGAGCACAAGCTCAACAATTGAGCTTTTCTCCCTTAGTTTGCAGGCTAAGAAAATCGTCGGAGGTCTTATACCTCTTGACGTGGGCATGAGCCTGAAATCCCAATTTCAGCCCTCGAAACATCTCATATGTTTCGTGACGTTTTAAAACGTCTTCGGTGCCTCAACTCTAAGCCGTTTAACTGAACTATCACGTAGTTATCAAATTGTGTATGTCAGATGTTCGCAACATTCATAGACAACGTTCGAGGTTCAGCACACTGAGCGGTGCATTAAGGACATAAGCCTTCTATGAAGCAATGAGGACAAACCTCAGTTTACGGACCTAGTCCGCATAATTACTACTATCAACTTTCAACTAAATTTTCTCTAGGAACATATCTAAACAGTAGAACTGAAGCGCGAGCTACGACATAATTTGCAAAATCCTTTTGACTATGTTCAGGATAAACAAGTTCATCTTATGAACTCCCACTCAGATAGACATCCCTCTAGTCATCTAAGTGATTACATGATCCGAGTCAACTAGGCCGTGTCCGATCATCACGTGAGACGGACTAGTCAACATCGGTGAACATCTTCATGTTGATCATATCTACCATACGACTCATGCTCGACCTTTCGGTCTCTTGTGTTCCGAGGCCATGTCTGTACATGCTAGGCTCGTCAAGTCAACCCAAGTGTTTTGCATGTGTTCCGAGGCCATGTCTGTACATGCTAGGCTCATCAACACCCGTTGTATTCGAAGGTAAGAATCTATCACACCCGATCATCACGTGGTGCTTCAAAACGATGAACTTTCGCAACGGTGAACAGTTAGGGGGAACACCTTCTTGAAATTTTAGTGAGGGATCATCTTATTTACTACCATCGTTCTAAGCAAATAAGATGTATAAACATGATAAACATCACATGCAATCAAATAGTGACATGATATGGCCAATATCATATTGCTCCTTTTGATCTTCATCTTCGGGGCTCCATGATCATCATCGTCACCGGCATGACACCATGATCTCCATCATCATGATCTCCATCATCGTGTCTTCATGAAGTTGTCTCGCCAACTATTACTTCTACTACTACAGCTAACGGTTAGCAATAAAGTAAAGTAATTACATGACGTTTATGTTGACACGCAGGTCATAAATAAATAAAGACAACTCCTATGGCTCCTGCCGGTTGTCATATTCATCGACATGCAAGTCGTGATTCCTATTACAAGAACATGATCAATCTCATACATCACATATCATTCATCACATTCTTCTTGGCCATATCACATCACATAGCATACCCTGCAAAAACAAGTTAGACGTCCTCTAATTGTTGTTTGCATGTTTTACGTGGCTGCTATGGGTTTCTAGCAAGAACGTTTCTTACCTACGAAAAAACCACAACGTGATATGCCAATTGCTATTTACACTTCATAAGGACCCTTTTCATCGAATCCGATCCGACTAAAGTGGGAGAGACAGACACCCGCCAGCCACCTTATGCAACTAGTGCATGTCAGTCGGTGGAACCAGTCTCACGTAAGCGTACGTGTAAGGTTGGTCCGGGCCGCTTCATCCCACGATGCCGCCGAATCAAGATTGGACTAGTAACGGTAAGCATATTGAACAAAATCAACGCCCACAACTGCTTTGTGTTCTACTCATGCATAGAAACTACGCATAGACCTAGCTCATGACGCCACTGTTGGGGAACGTAGCAATAATTCAAAATTTTCCTACGTGTCACCAAGATCAATCTATGGAGTCATCTAGCTACGAGGGAGGAGGAGTGGATCTACATACCCTTGTAGATCGCGCGCGGAAGCGTTCAAGAGAACGGGGTTGATGGAGTCGTACTCGTCGTGATCCAAATCACCGATGATCCTAGCGCCGAACGGACGGCACCTCCGCGTTCAACACACGTACGGAGCAGCGACGTCTCATCCTTCTTGATCCAGCAAGGGGGAAGGAGAGGTTGATGGAGATCCAGCAGCACGACGGCGTGGTGGTGGAAGTAGCGGGATTCCAACAGGGCTTCGCCAAGCGCTGCGGGAGGAGGGAGATGTGTCATGGGAGGGAGAGGGAGGCGCCAGGGCTTAGGTGCGGCTGCCCTCCCTTTCCCCCACTATATATAGGGCCAAGGGAAGGGGGGCGCAGCCTTGGCCCTTCTTCCAAGGAAGGGTGCGGCCAGGGAGGAGTCCATCCTCCCCAAGGCACCCAGGAGGTGCCTTCCCCCTTTAGGACTCTTCCCTTCCCTTATCTCTTGGCGCATGGGCCTCTTGGGGCTGGTGCCCTTGGCCCATATAGGCCAAGGCGCACACCCCTACAGCCCATGTGGCCCCCCGGGGCAGGTGGACCCCCTTGGTGGACCCCCGGACCCCTTTCGGCACTCCCGGTACAATACCGATAATGCGCGAAACTTTTCCGGCGACCAAAACAAGACTTCCCGTATATAAATATTTACCTCCAGACCATTCCGGAACTCCTCGTGACGTCCGGGATCTCATCCGGGACTCCGAACAACTTTCGTGTTACCGCATACTAATATCTCTATAACCCTAGCGTCACCGAACCTTAAGTGTGTAGACCCTACAGGTTCGGGAACCATGCAGACATGACCGAGACGTTCTCCGGTCAATAACCAACAGCGGGATCTGGATACCCATGTTGGCTCCCACATGTTCCACGATGATCTCATCGGATGAACCATGATGTCAAGGACTTTAATCAATCCCGTATGCAATTCCCTTTGTCTATCGGTACGATACTTGCCCGAGATTCGATCGTTGGTATCCCGATACCTTGTTCAATCTCGTTACCGGCAAGTCTCTTTACTCGTTCCATAACACATCATCCCGTGGTCAACTCCTTGATCACATTGTGCACATTATGATGATGTCCTACCGAGTGGGCCCAGAGATACCTCTCCGTTTACACGGAGTGACAAATCCCAGTCTCGATTCGTGCCAACCCAACAGACACTTTCGGAGATACCTGTAGTGTACCTTTATAGCCACCCAGTTACGTTGTGACGTTTGGCACACCCAAAGCACTCCTACGGTATCCGGGAGTTGCACAATCTCATGGTCTAAGGAAATGATACTTGACATTAGAAAAGCTTTAGCATACGAACTACATGATCTTGTGCTAGGCTTAGGATTGGGTCTTGTCCATCACATCATTCTCCTAATGATGTGATCCCGTTATCAATGACATCCAATGTCCATGGTCAGGAAACCGTAACCATCTATTGATCAACGAGCTAGTCAACTAGAGGCTTACTAGGGACATGGTGTTGTCTATGTATCCACACATGTATCTGAGTTTCCTATCAATACAATTCTAGCATGGATAATAAACGATTATCATGAACAAGGAAATATAATAATAATCAATTTATTATTGCCTCTAGGGCATATTTCCAACAGTGCCTCCTTATTACATGCAAAATAATGATTCCTCCACCTGACAGTGGGACCTACCAGAAGGGCCTCGAAAAAAATGTTTCCCCCTTGACATCTGGGACCTACGAGCTATATCTTCACACGCAAGGAAGTGCCTCCTTATCCTCCCTGACAACTGGGACCCACTAGGTCGAACCGTATGTATGGTTGCCTGTCTGGTTGCGAACGTGTACGTACATACTGGTCGATCGGTCTCTTTGCAGCGATGAACCGTGGCCGAGTAAGGAGATGCACGTGTCATAGTAGAGGCGCGGACGTACCATGTCACGCAGTCCCGTCTATATATATTGTGTACACGTACGTACAACCACGCTGCAAGAAAGTAAATACAGCTATGTACGTACATAAGGGCGGGGTGTCGAACGCGTAATCACGCATACGTACGACCATGGCTCGTGTACATGGAGAGGCAATGGACGGCATCGTCGTCGTCCTGTTCGTCGGCAGCTAACCGGCTGGGTCAGAACGGAGGAAATAGTGCCGTGTTCACCGAGAGCCAAGTGACTGGGTCAGAACACGTCCTGTTCATCGGGAGCGAAGCCACTGGGTCGGAATGCTTCCTATTCATCGGGAGCCAAGCCACTAGGTCGGAACGAGTCCTGTTCATCGGGAGCCAACCGGCTTGGACGGAATAGTCAGAACGGGGTCTGGCGTATCGCAAAACGGAGGAAAATGGCCTTTAGTTCGACCACATACGGTCGAAACGGGGCCCTGTTCCTCGGGAAGGGTCTGGCATATCGCAGAACGGAGGAAACGGCCTTCTGTTCAAGTGCCTACGGTCGAAACAGGGTGCTGTTGATCGGGAGGGGTGTGGAGTACCGTAAAACGGAGGAAACAGACTTGTGTTAGAGCGCCTACGATTGAAACGGGGTCCTGTTCATCGGGAGGGGTGTGGCGTACCGCAAAACGGGACTCCACGGGCTACTGTTCATCCACCGTCTACTGCCTCACACCAGCCTCCACGGGCTACTGTTCGTCCACCATTGACTTCCTCCAGCCTCCACCTGCTACTGTTCATCCACCGTCAACTTCCTCCAGCCTCCCCCAGCTACTGTTCACCACGAGGTCCTATTCATCCAGCCTCCACCGGCTACTGTTCAACCAGCCATCCACATGGGATCCTGTTCAACCAACCCTCCACGGGGTCCTGTTCATCCACCCCCAACCAGCTCGGGTGTGTGGTGGCCTCCTCTCTATCGGGGTCCTGTTCATCCAGCGGCAACAACCTCTACTACCATGGGGTCCTGTTCATCCAACCCCCACCGGGAACTATTCATCCAACCCCCACCGGGAACTATTCATCCAACCCCAATAATAGTCAGTGTTCATCAAGAGGCGGCAGCAGGTTTGATCGGTTTTAGTTAGCAGCAGTAGCGAAGGAATCGCTCGGGTTTAGTTAACAGCCAGCGATCGATTGCTCGGGTTCAGTAACGTAGCTAGTGCAATCGCTCGGGTTCATCGTGAACGCCTCGCTCGGGTTCAGTTAGAGTCCAACGCCTGGCACTCACGTGGGTATGTGTTTGAGAGAAACGTGCAATCCCTCCATGCATCGCTCGGCCCCGACCACCCATCGTAACCGGGAACTCCCCGATATTTTCCTTGCCCTCGCTTCTACCATGATTTTTCCATCATGGACGGCCCAAAGAATGTCATGCAGCTGCGTCCTCGGCCTGCCTAGGATGAAAAGCCCATTCTCTGTCATGATTTTTTGTCATAGAAGTAGGATCCCACCACATCTATGATAATACGTGCTTTTGTCACAATTATCGTCATAGAAGTGTCATAAGCATGACAGAAAAAAATCGTTTGGCCCAAACTGTCACGGATGTGTCTTTCTTTTGTAGTGATTGTACCCCCTTGCCAAACTCATGGCAAGGTACGCAACAGGTCTGGTACACGGCATGGCATACTTTATAGAACCTATGGCTGAGGCATAGGGAATGACTTTCATTTTCTCTCTATCTTCTGCCGTGGTCGGGCTTTGAGTCTTAATCAACTTCACACTTTGCAACACAGGCAAGAACCCTTTCTTTGACTGATCCATTTTAAACTTCTTCAAAACTTTATCAAGGTATATGCTTTTTAAAGTCTTGTTAAGCGTCTCGTTCTATCCCTATAGATCTTGATGCCCAATATGTAAGTAGCCTCACTGAGGTATTTGTATTGAAAAATTCTTATTCAAGTATCCTTTTATGCTATACAGAAATTCTATATCATTTTCAATCAACAATATGTCATCCACATATAATATTAGAAATGCTACAGAGCTCCCACTCACTTTCTTGTAAATACAGGATTCACCATAAGTCTGTATAAAACCATATACTTTGATCACATCATCAAAGCGTATATTCCAACTCCAAGATGCTCGCACCAGTCCATAGATGGATCGCTGGAGCTTGCACACTTTGTTAGCACCTTTAGGATCGACAAAATCTTCTGGTTGCGTCATATACAACTCTTCTTTAAGAAATCCATTAAGGAATGCAGTTTTGACGTCCATTTGCGAGATTTCATAATTATAAAATGTGGCAATTGCTAACATGATTCGGACTGACTTAAGCATCGCTACATGTGAGAAGGTCTCATCGTAGTCAACCCCTTGAACTTGTCAAAAACCTTTTGTGACAAGTCTAGCTTTGTAAATGGTGACATTACCATCAGCGTCTGTCCTCTTCTTGAAGATCCATTTATTCTCAATGACTTGCCAATCATCGGGCAAGTCCACCAAAGTCCACACTTTGTTCTCATACATGGATCCTATCTCAGATTTCATGGCCTCAAGCCATTTATCGGAATCTGGGCTCATCATAATTTGTAGGTTCGCCATGGTCTAATAACATGACTTCTAGAACTGGATTACCGTACCGCTCTGGTGCAGAACGTGCTCTGTTCGACCTATGAGGTCCAGTAGTAACTTGATCTGAAGTCTCATGATCATCATCATTAGCTTCCTCTCTAGTTGGTGTAGTGATAACCCACAAGTATAGGGGATCAATTGTAGCCTCTTTCGATAAGTAAGAGTGTCGAACCCAACGAGGAGCTAAAGGTAGAACAAATATTCCCTCAAGTTCTATCGACCACCGATACAACTCTGCGCACGCTTAATGTTTGCTTTACCTAGAACAAGTATGAAACTAGTAGTATTTTGTAGGTGTTGTTGGATAGGTTTGCAAGATAATAAAGAATGCGTAAATAAAAAGTAGGGGCTGTTTAGATGAAGACACAACTAAGTTAGTTTTAGTAGAGAGCTTGTTGTCAAACAAGAAAGTTATTTGTCCCTAGGCAATCGATAACTAGACCAGTAATCATTATTGCAATATTATTTGAGGGAGAGGCATAAGCTAACATAATTTCTCTTCTTGGATCATATGCACTTATGATTGGAACTCTAGCAAGCATCCGCAACTACTAAAGATCATTAAGGTAAAACCCAACCATAGCGTTATAAGGCATCAAGTCCTCTTTATTCCCATACGCAAACAACCTACTTACTCGGGTCTATGTTTCTATCACTCACGCCACCCACCATAAGCAAATCATGAACATATTGCAAACCCTACGGCAGGGATCCCTCACGCTTGTGCAACACGGAGAGCATCATAGGACAACACCAATAATAAAACATGCAACTCAAACCAATCACGGTCATGAATTAACCCATAGGACAAAACGGATCTACTCAAACATCATAGGATAGCCATACAGGGAAATAATATATAGCGTTGAGCACCATGTTTAAGTAGAGATTACAGCGGGTAAAAGAGGGGTTACACCGCTACATAGAGGGGGGAAGAGTTGGTGATGACGACGGTGAAGTTGTTGTTGTAGATTGCGGTGACGATGATGGCCCCGGCGGCGTTCCGGCGCCACCAGGAGAGAGGGGGAGAGAGCCCCCCCTTCTTCTTCTTCTTCCTTGACCTTCTCCCTATATGGGAGAAGGGTTTCCCCTCTGGTCCATGGCCTCCATGGCGGCGGAGGGGTGAGAGCCCCTCCGAGATTGGATTTGTCTCTCTGTCTCTCTCTATTTCTGCGTTCCAGATTCTGCCCTTTCACCGTTTCTTAAATTCCCGGAGATCCATAACTCCGATTGGGCTGAAATTTGGACACAATTTTTATCCGGATATTAGCTTTCTTGCGGCGAAAGAAGGGAATCAACCGCCTTACGAGGTGGCCACGAGGGCCCAGGGCGTGCCCCTACCTCGTGGCCCCCTCGGGCATCGTCTCGCGTTGATTCTTCTTCCCAAAAATCACATATATTCCAAAAAAAATCTCCGTCAGTTTTTATCCCGTTTGGACTCTGTTTGATATGGATTTTCTGCGAAACAAAAAACATGCAACAAACAGGAACTGGCACGGGCACTGGATCAATATGTTAGTCCCAAAAATAGTATAAAAAGTTGCCAAAAGTATATGGAAGTTGTAGAATATTGGCATGGAACAATAAAAAATTATAGATACGACAGAGACGTATCAGCATCCCAAAGCTTAATTCCTGCTCGTCCTCTAGTAGGTAAATGATAAAAAAGATAATTTTTGATGTGGAATGCTACCTAGCATAATCTTGATCATGTAATCTAATCATGGCATGAATATTAAGGCACAAGTGATTCAAAGCAATAGTGTATCATTTGACATTAAGACAATAATACTTCAAGCATACTAATAAAGCAATCATGTCTTTTCAAAATAACATGGCCAAAGAAAGTTATCCCTACAAAATCATATGGTCTGGCTATGCTCCATCTTCACCACACAAAGCATTCAAATCATGCACAACCCCAATGAAAAGCCAAGCAATTGTTTCATACTTTTAATGTTCTCAAACCTTTTCAACTTTCACGCAATACATGAGCGTGAGCAATGGACATAGCACTATAGGTGGAATAGAATATGATGGTGGAGGTTGTGTGGAGAAGACAAAAAGGAGAAAGTCTCACATCGCCGCGGCTAATCAACGGGCTATGGATATGCCATTCAATTGATGTCAATGCGAGGAATAGGGATTGCCATGCAACGGATGCACTAAGATCTATAAGTGTATGAAAGCTCAAACTGAAACTAAGTGGGTGTGCATCCAACTTGCTTGCTCATGAAGACCTAGGGCATTTGAGGAAGCCCATCGTTGGAATATACAAGCCAAGTTCTACAATGAAAAATTCCCACTAGTATATGAAAGTGACAACATAGGAGACTCTCTCTATGAAGAACATGGTGCTACTCTGAAGCACAAGTGTGGTAAAAGGATAGTAACATTGTCCCTTCTCTCTTTTCTCTCATTTTTTTCTTTTTTTCTATTTTTTCTCTCTTTTTTCTTTTTTTCTTTTTTTGTAGGCTTATTTGGCCACTTTTATTTTGATAATCTCACATGGGACAATGTTCTAATAATGATGATCATCACACTTCTATTTACTTACAACTCAATATTACAACAAGATACTAGAACAAAATATGACTATATGAATGCCTCCGACGGTGTACCGGGATGTGCAATTATCTAGCGTAGCAATGACATAAAAAACGGAAAAGCCATGAAAACATCATGCTAGCTATCTTACGATCATGCAAAGCAATATGACAATGATGCTCAAGTCGTGTATATGATGATGATGGGAGTTGCATGGCAATATATCTCGGAATGGCTATGGAAATGCCATGATAGGTAGGTATGGTGGCTGTTTTGAGGAAGATATAAGGAGGCTTATGTGTGATAGAGCGTATCATATCACGGGGTTTGGATGCACCGGCGAAGTTTGCACCGGCTCTCAAGGTGAGAAAGGGCAATGCACGGTACCGAAGAGGCTAGCAATGATGGAAGGGTGAGAGTGCGTATAATCCATGGACTCAACATTAGTCATAAAGAACTCACATACTTATTGCAAAAATCTATTAGTCATCAAAACAAAGTACTATGTGCATGCTCCTAGGGGGATAGATTGGTAGGAAAAGACCATCACTCGTCCCCGACCACCACTCATAAGGAAGACAATCAATAAATACCTCATGCTCCAACTTCGTTACATAACGGTTCACCATACGTGCATGCTACGGGAATCACAAACTTCAACACAAGTATTTCTACAATCCACAACTACCCACTAGCATGACTCTAATATCACCATCTTTATATCGCAAAACTATTGCAAGGAATCAAACATATCATATTCAGTGATCTACAAGTTTTATGTAGGATTTTATGACTAACCATGTGAATGACCAATTCCTGTCATCTCTCTAAATAGATATAAGTGAAGAAAGAGAGTTTAATTCTTTCTACAAAAGATATGCCCATGCTCTAACAAATATAAGTGAAGCAAAAGAGCATTCTACAAATGGCGGTTCTCTATGTGAAGAGAAACTGGCAATCCAAACTTCAAATGATATAAGTGAAGCACATGAAGCATTCTATAAAGCCATACTCAAAAGATATAAGTGAAGTGTAATGAGCATTCTATAAATCAACCAAGGACTATCTCATAACAGCATGGTGCATCAAAAAAAAGTGAAAACTAAATGCAAAAGACGCTCCAAGATTTACGCATATCATGTGACGAATAAAAATATAGCTCCAAGTAAAATTACCGATGATTGTTAGAAGAAAGAGGGGATGCCTTCCGGGGCATCCCCAAGCTTGGTTGCTCGGGAGTCCTTGAATATTTCCTTGGGGTGCCTCGGGCATCCCCAAGCTTAGGCTCTTGCCACTCCTTATTCCTTCATCCACCATGATCTCTCCCAAAACTTAAAAACTTCAATCACACAAAACTTAACGAAAAGTTCAGTAAGATTCGTTAGTATAATAAAGCAAATCACTACTCTAAGTACTGTTTCAAACCAACTCATATTTAGTTTTTGCATTGTAGCTACTGTAATATAACTTTTCCATGGCTTAATCCACTGATAGAAATTGATAGTTTCATCAAAACAAGCAAACTATGCATCAAAAACAGATTCTATCTTAAACAGGACAGTCTGTAGTAATCTGAACATTAACCATACTTATGGTACTCCAAAAATTCTTAAAAAATTAGGAAAAATAAAGCAATTGTATATAAAGACAGTGCAAAAAGTTTCAGAACCGTTTGACGTTCCAGTAAAAAATGTAAAATCGCGCACTACAGCCAAAGTTTCTGTTCTGCACCGCACAAACCAACAAGCAATGTAAACATCCTAAAGGCAAATTTTGGCACATTATTTTTATAATACAATGGAATTGTACAAGGGGATAATTATTTTTGTTGAAAAGTTTCTGTAATCAAGATTCACAAAGTTTCCGTGAGCATGAACAAAGTTCAAGGAGCTCCCCCACTTCAACAATGCTTGTCTCTCTCACTTTCACTTTCCTTTTTGAAAAGTTTTGGGTTCCCCTCTTTATTTTATTTTGTTTATAAACTATATAAAAGCACTCAGCAGAAATAAATGACTCTCTAAAACTTCCGGGTTGTCTCCCTGGCAGCGCTTTCTTTAAAGCCATTAAGCTAGGCATAAGGTGCTCAAGTAATGAATCCACCCGGATCCCAAGGTATATCAAAGCCAATTTTAATTAACAATGATTTGTGATTTAGTAGTGAGCACAAAGTAACATATATCATGCAATAACGAAGTCTAACTCTCTTCCTATGCATCGGCATGTCATAAAAGGACAATTCATGCACACATAGTAAAGGCCAATGCATAGTATAAACAGTTTCTTGCAATTTTATCATATTGGAAACATGGAGAGGCAGAGATGTAGTTCCTCTCTCATAATAATTGCAAGTAGGAGCAGCAAGAACATGCATATTATATCTATCAAAATCATCATGTGTAATAGTGAAATGCAACCCATCAATATAATCCTTAATAAGGACAAACTTCTCTGATATAGTGTGGTCGGGAGAATTCAAAAAGATAACAGGACTATCATGCGTGGGTGCAATAGCAAGAATTTCATGTTTAACATAAGGAACAATAGCAAGTTCATCTCCATAAGCATAATTTATATTGGCATCTTGGCCACAAGAATAGCAAGCATCAAGTTCATCAAAAGGGTATATTTCAAAAGAATCAACGGGATCATAACAATCATCATAGCAATCATCCTTTGGTAAGCATGAAGGGAAATTAAACAATGTATGAGTTGAAGAGTCACTCTCATTAGAAGGTGGGCGCGGGTAGCTAATCCGCTCTTCCTCCTTTTGTTCTTCGCTCTCCTCATCATCTTTTTCATCCAATGAGCGCACAGTTTCATCAATTCCTTCTTCCATAGGCTCCTGCAAAATATTAGTCTATTCTTGGACAGTGGAGGAGTCCTCAATATATGGTTTAACATAGGCATTAGAAGCATAATTATCATAACAATATTTAAGTATGGCAAAATTTTCAGATTTGTAAAGAGTAGCATCATACTTTGCAATCAAAGAAGAAATTTCATAAGCACTCTTAAAAGCAAAAAATTCTTCAATTTGTTGAACATCATAGTAATTATAAACACCATTAGCATACGAAGATACGATTCCATTATACTAAACTCACATTGGTAGGGAAGGTGTTTCTTAGGTTCTTCAGAACAACAAGTACAATCATATATTTCACATAAATTCCAAGCATAGCATTGCAAACGATGAATTTGATCCAGTAAAACTTTCCCTTTTTGAGATAAGTGGTGTCGCACATAACAAGCATGCTCATCTAAAGATTTGCCCTCAACTAAGCTAGTTGGGGTTTCAGCATGAGCACATAGGGATTGAAGATGATCCAAGTAAAACGCTTCAGGAGTGTGATAGATTTTGAGTGGTTCTTCAACCATTGGTGTAGTAGGTACAACTAATTTTTTTGGTATTTTGCGTTTCCTACCCATAACTAAAGATAGAAAACAAGAGCACAAAATAAAAATTACTTAGTGATAAAGCAAACAAGCACACACGAGAATATTCACCCCACGCTATAACTCCCCGACAACGGCGCCAGAAAAAGGTCTTGATAACCCACAAATATATAGGATCAATTGTAGCCTCTTTCGATAAGTAAGAGTGTCGAACCCAATGAGGAGATAAAGGTAGAAAAAATATTCCCTCAAGTTCTATCGACCACCGATACAACTCTACGCACGCTTAACGTTCGCTTTACCTAGAACAAGTATGAAACTACTAGTATTTTGTAGGTGTTGTTGGATAGGTTTGCAAGATAATAAAGAGCGCGTAAATAAAAAGTAGGGGCTGTTTAGATGAAGACACAACTAAGTTAGTTTTAGTAGAGAGAGAAAGTTATTTGTCCCTAGGCAATCGATAACTAGACCAGTAATCATTATTGCAATCTTATTTGAGGGAGAGGCATAAGCTAACATACTTTCTCTTCTTGGATCATATGCACTTATGATTGGACCTAGCAAGCATCCGCAACTACTAAAAATCATTAAAGTAAAACCCAACCATAGCATTATAAGGCATCAAGTCCTCTTTATTCCCATACGTAAAAAACCTACTTACTCGGGTCTGTGTTTCTATCACTCACGCCATCCACCATAAGCAAATCATGAACATATTGCAAACCCTACAGCAGGGATCCCTCACGCTTGCGCGACACGGAGAGCACCATAGGACAGCACCAATAATAAAACATGCAACTCAAACCAATCACGATCATCAATTAACCCATAGGACAAAACAGATCTACTCAAACATCATAGGATAGCCATACATCATTGGGAAATAATATATAGCATTGAGCACCATTTTTAAGTAGAGATTATAGCGGGTAAAAGAGGGGTTACACCGCTGCATGGAGGGGGAAGAGTTGGTGATGATGGTGGTGAAGTTGTTGGTGTAGATTGCGGTGACGATGATGGCCCCGGCGGCGTTCCGCCGCCACCGGGAGAGAGGGGGGAGAGCCCCTGTCGGTGTCAAAACTAGCAGATCACGGGTAGGGGGTCCCAAACTATGCGTCTAGGCGGATGGTAACAGGAGGCAGGGGACACGATGTTTACCCAGGTTCGGGCCCTCTTGATGGAGGTAAAACCCTACGTCCTGCTTGATTGTTCTTGATAATATGAGTAGTACAAGAGTTGATCTACCACGAGATCAGAGAGGCTAAACCCTAGAAGCTAGCCTATGGTATGATTGTTTGTTGTCCTACGGACTAAAACCCTCCGGTTTATATAAACACCGGAGGGGGCTAGGGTTTACACAAGGTCGGTTACAAAGGAGGAGATATACATATCCGTATTGCCTAGCTTGCCTTCTACGCCAAGTAAAAGTCCCATCCGGACAAGAGACGAAGTCTTCAATCTTGTATCTTCATGGTCCAACAGTTCGGCCAAAGGATATAGTCCGGCTGTCCGGAGACCCCCTAATCCAGGACTCCCTCAGTAGCCCCCGAACTAGGCTTCAATGACGTCAAGTCCGACACGCAGTATTGTCTTCGGCATTGCAAGGCGGGTTCTTCACCAAATTTTGAATGTTTGTCAAGTAGTGTCCGGCACCATAAATGTTGGACTTCTTGGCTTCTGCGCCCAATAAGGGCTATCTTCCACGTGTCGAATGAATACGAGGAGCGAGGGAATTTTTACATTCGCCCCACTAGCTAGATAAATAAATTGTTTGTTAAAGGGATGGGGATTCTTAGATCCAATCCATACCATCCTCCCACAGCGAGAATCCACCGGAGCGCGCTTCGGAAAAATCCACTCCAACATGGCCGACCACCGCAGCTCCTCCTCTCGCCCCCGTAGCCCTAAGCCCGGTGATTGGGAGAGGTGTTCTGTCTCACACAGTCGATTAGTCGAACTGCAGACTCAGGGATTTCTCCCTCCAGCGTATATGGTTCCCGTCCAGCCGGGCTCGCCACCTACAATGGCGGGGAGCAAGCGGAGAGCTTCCCCAGCCCCTCTACGGGGGAGCGGGTGTGCCTTGTTCCTTACTTATTAAGGGGACTCGGATTTCTGATTCATCCATTCCTCCATGGGCTCCTGGAGTTTTACGGCCTCCAACTGCATAATTTCACCTCTGCTTCTATATTACACATCGTCGGCTATGTTGCCCTTTGCGAGTTATTCCTGGGCTGCGAGGCTCATTTCGAGCTGTGGAAAAGGTTATTTTGCCTCATCCCTCGCACACAGAAGGGGTCACTTTATCAAGTGGGCGGAGCCGAAATATGGCGCATCGCCGAAACCGGATACCTGTCCGGTACGCCGAAGAAGACGTCCGAAGACTGGCCTTCGGAATGGTTTTATATGGAGGACGTCCCCCTTCCGGACCCTATTCGGCGGGGTCTTCCTGAGTTCAACAATGCTCCTCTGAAGAAACGCCGAAGTTGGCGCCCACGGAGCCCCCAGGAGGAAGACAACGGAGAAGTCCTTTACCTGATGAACCGGATTAAAGCGCTAGCTCAATCAGGATTGACAGTAATCGAGGTTATGTCAATATGTATAATGCAGGGAGTGCAGCCACTTCAATATCGAGGGCACCCCCTGTGGTGTTTTAATGGGGAAGATGATGCCACCCGTTGCAGGCGTAAGGGTCCGGACAACGCTATTGCTTTAGCAAAAAATTTGTCCAAGTTGTTCAAGGGAGAGGAAGAGGAGTTCATCCGCATCAAGCCACGGGATGGATTCTCCATGTACAACCCTCCAAGATGGGTGAGTTATATCTCCTTACTCCCATTCTTCCCGCATTCTTTGTCGTAGGTACTCACCTTGCCATTTTATGGCAGGAACTGCGAAAAGCCATAAGGGAGGTCAACAGCCCATCTCCACAACCAGAGGACCCTGATCGGGCCCTCGGGCCCGGACTCGAAGAAGATCCGGACATATTCGTGGAGCTGATAGACCGGCAGTTCTATCAATTAAGTTGTGATGACGCCATGGTGGCCATTACGGCCGACTATCCCGGACTGCTCCCTGCGTCGCACGTAAGAAAAAACAAAATCCCAACTCCAAAAACTAGGATCCCCTTTTAGACACTTCACTTACCATATACATATGGTGTTTTACAGGAAAGGCATTTGGAACGCCGTGCCGAACTCGCGGCAACTCGCCAACAAGAGGCACCGAGGCCGGGTAGGCCAAAAAGGAAGGCGGTCAGGACGGAGACGCCGGCACAGAGGTATGACAAAAAAACCCGCTCCATGGTTATTGTCTTTCTCGAAATGTAATGACGTCCATGTTTCTTTAATAGAAAAAACGCTCGCCGGAATATGTTCGGCGAGGCTGCCGATCATGCTTCCACCAGTCGGGCTCCAGGGCCGGACATAGAGGCGGAAGCCGACATGGGGCGGACGCCGGATACTCCTCCTACAGAGGATGCAGATAGACTATCTGCTACAAATTCAGAAGTGGAGAGCACCATGAATCATAGGCGTCGCCGGGCCGTACTCCGTGACGCTTGCTTCTCACCAGAGGCATTTGATGCCTTCAATTCTGGAGACGCGTACCTCCGTGCTGCTCAAAATGGTCTAGCCAAAGCCACAGACCAATATTTAAGGGATGTACGGGTAAGAAAATCTAACGATTATATGTATCAGTAGCCCCTAAGACTTGAAACAGTTGGCACAACTGATTTAAGGATCATTTATTGTGCAGGTTCTTACAGAGAAGAATACTCGACTGTCACAGGAGCTGGAGGAATGCAAGACCCAACTTCGGGCCGCGGTTGCCGCATTGAAGGAACCTGAAAAGTCCCCAGCTGGTAACATTTGTTTCAAAGAATGATAGGTACCATATAGCGTGTGGCATGGCAGCAGATCTAACAATAGATATTGCAGATGACTCCGGAGAGAATCCGGAGGACCAGCATGTCGTACGACAGCTAAAGGCTGGCGAACGCGTGCTGACTAAGGTCAGGCGGGAGAAAAACAATCTCCAAGACGCCAATACCAAGCTGAGCGTGGAACTGAAAGATGTTCGAGCTCAGCTTGCGGACTCCGAGAAGGAGAATAAGTGGCTTCGACGCGGCATTTTCAGTAAGTGCTTGAACGAACCCTTAAAAGGGTGCGGCGGAGAAGCCGTCTAACAGAGTTATGTCTGCAGGTATGCTGACGGGTCGTCCCATGGAGGAGATGCCTGGGTCTGCGGGTGATCTTCTACCCGAGCTCTCACAACTGCACGAACAAGTTCGGCAAGTGATGCAAGGTATTACCCAGGCCTTGTGGCCATCCGTCTCCCTACCAGCAGGCATTGGAGAGCTTGCGGAGAAGCTCAAGGGAGCACGGCGGCGCTTCTGATTATGGAAGATATCGGCCTGCCATCAAGGTGCCAGGGAAGCCTGAGCCATGGTGAAGACGCGGTATACCAAGGCTGACCCAAACCACGTGGCCGAGGTCAGACCTGTGGGGCCCGATGGGAAAGAGATCCCCGTTAGCTTAGTGTATGGGCAAGTAGAATTAGCCGCAAAGTGTTCCCAACAGGATTGTAGGCTAGACAGCCTGTTGGATGGTATAGAAGAGGAATTTAGTCAGTCTACATGACTATGTAATTAAAGTTACATGTATAATGCCTTCTAGCTGGATTGTAAATCATTTGTCATGGCGGACCTTTTCGCTTCAACCTCGGGACCCGATAGTCCGGAGTGTATCCGAATACCCGCTCAGTTATATAAGAACCAGGGTATGCGTGCAAACCAGGCATAGGGGTCATTAGTGCTTGAACAGACAAGTACCCAACTAGTTATGTTATATTACATGGGTAGTAAGAAACATCTTCCAGGGAGAATAGTTCCGTTAAGGGTTCCTTTTCCTGGGTACGCATGCCCTAAAGTGCATGTCCGGACTGCGAGAGGAAAGGCAAGCAAAAACATCTGGGGGGCACATATGGAAAATAAATAAAAATCATCTTTTGTTCACCAACCGAATATTCCCTTAAGAACGCTAGCTTTCGGTTTCACCCAGTCAGAGGTACACATCCGGCTGACCCGGCAGTAACAATCGCAGAGGTGCTCCCCTTATGCCCTAGCCGAATTAACGGGAACGTAGGGCATAAATACAAGAGCCAGGCAACCCAGCTTGGCCAAAACTTAAGTCATATCGATGCATAAAAGGGCGAAGAAAAGGTACATGCGGAAGAATAACACATGTGCGGGGCATGAATCCCAGATAAATAATTAAGCTTCTGTGTAAGAAGCCCCGAGGTATAATGAGCGCGGTTAGCAAGTCAATAGTGTGCAAGCAAGGCACAAGTTGGCCCTTGAAGGCCTTGAGAAAGAATAAAAGAAAGAAAGAGAAAAAAGAAAAATAATGTATATGCAAAAAATGGACAGCGGAAGGAGACGAACATAGAGTCCGACACTAGGCGTAGAATATTCGAAGCCTGGCTGCGTTCCATGGGTTCAGCTCAAGTCGATTATTCGATGCATCCCGCAGACGGTACGCTCCACCGGTCAGAACTTGGTCAATAATGAAGGGACCTTCCCACTTGGGCTCGAGCTTGGTCTTTTTCTTCTCTGGCAGGCATAGAACTAGCTCGCCAACGTTATAAGTTTTGGCTCGTACTTCTCTGCTTTGGTATCTTCGAGCCTGTTGCTGATAGAATGCGGAAAGGGCTTTTGCCACGTCGCGCTCCTCTTCCAGGGTGTCCAGACTGTCCTGCCGATCGAGCTCGGCTTCTCTTTCTTCATACATGCGCACTTGAGGTGAGTCATGAATTATGTCGCATGGCAGAACCGCCTCTGCGCCGTACACCATAAAGAAGGGTGTGTATCCGGTAGTACGATTCAGCGTGGTCCGCAGCCCCAGAGTATGGAGTCGAGCTCCTCTACCCAGTGCGTGTTAGACTCCTTTAAAGACCGCACTAATCAGGGTTTGATGCCGCTCATGATAAGACCATTTGCTCGCTCAACTTGGTCGTTGGTTTGTGGGTGATAGACAGAAGCATAATCGAGCTTGATGCCCATGTTGCTGCACCAGAGTTTTACCTCGTCGGCCGTAAAGTTCATGCCATTGTCAGTGATGATGCTGTGGGGGACGCCATAACGGTGTACAACCCCGGATATGAAGTCTATCACCGGTCCGGATTCGGTCATTTTAACAGGTTTGGCTTCTATCCATTTGGTGAATTTATCCACCATGACCAGTAAGTATTTTTTCTTATGGGTTCCCCCTTTAAGGGGTCCAACCATGTCAAGCCCCCAGACCGCGAAGGGCCAGGTAATGGGGATTGTTTGGAGGGCGGTGGGTGGCATGTGGCTTTGGTTTGCAAAAAGCTGGCAACCGACGCAGTGTTGGACCAAGTCCTGTGCATCTACCCATGTCGTCGGCCAATAAAAACCTGTATGGAAGGCCTTGCTTACAAGGGCCCGGGCTGCGGCGTGGTGGCCGCCGAGTCCGGCGTGAATTTCTGCCAAAAGTTTCCGCCCTTCCTCTTCGGAGATGCACCTTTGAAGGACTCTGGTAGTGCTTTTTTTATACAGCTCTTCCTCATGGACCCTGTAGGCTTTAGATCGCCGCACTATGCAGCGTGCCTCATTTTGGTCCTCGGGAAGTTCCTGCCTAGTTAGGTAGGCCAGGAATGGTTCTGTCCATGGGGCGATGATGGCCATTATTACGTGGGCTGAAGGTGTTATTTTAGTGGCAGAGCCTCCGATTATGTCAGAGTGTTCGGTATCGAGCATTTTGGTCGGGTCCAGACTATTGTTACCGGTATCCCCTTCCCATACCACGGATGGCTTGAACAACCTTTCCAAAAAGATGTTGGGGGGATCGCATCGCGTTTTGCACCGATGCGGGCGAGGATATCCGCCGCCTGATTGTTTTCCCGAGCCACATGGTGAAATTCGAGCCACTCGAACCGAGCTGACATCTTTAGGACGGCGTTGCGATAGGCCGCCATCTTCGGATCCTTGGCATCGAAGTCTCCATTTATTTGGGATATTGCAAGGTCGAATCCCCATGCGCCTCCAGGCGTTGAATGCCCATGGAAACTGCCATCCGAAGACCATGTAACAGGGCTTCGTATTCGGCTGCGTTGTTGGAGTCTGTATATAGTATCTGTAGTACGTATTGAACTGTATCTCTAGTTGGGGACGTCAGGACGACGCCAGCCCCCAGACCAGCCAGCATTTTGGAGCCGTCGAAGTGCATGATCCAATTGGAGTATGCGTCGTACTCTTTAGGGAGTTCGGCTTTCGTCCATTCGGCGACAAAGTCGTCCAATACTTGCGATTTAATGGCTTGCCGGGGTTTGTATGTTATGTCGAACGGGAGGAGCTCAATGGCCCATTTGGCAATCCGGCCCGTGGCGTCACGGTTGTTTATAATATCATTAAGTGGCACTTCCGAGGCTACTGTAATTGAACACTCTTGAAAGTAGTGTCGCAGCTTCCGGGATGCCATGAATACCGCATAGGCTATCTTTTGATAATGTGGGTACCGTGATTTGCATGGAGTGAGGACAGTGGATACATAATATACCGGCTTTTGAAGGGGGAATTTATGTCCGTCCACTTCTCGTTCGACGACGAGCACTGCGCTTACAACCTGATGAGTTGCCGCAATGTACAACATCATTGGTTCGCCGATGTTTGGCGCGGCCAGGATTGGGTTGGTTGCCAGTATGGCTTTTATTTCTTCCAATCCGGCTGTGGCAGCGTCCATCCACTCGAAGTGTTCGGTGCGCCGAAGGAGGCGATAAAGGGGTAATGCCTTTTCTCCTAAGCGGAAGATAAAACGGCTTAGAGCTGCCACACATCCGGTTAATTTCTGGTTTTTGTTTGAGGTCCGTTGGGATAGCCAACTGTGACAGAGCTCGGATTTTGGCCGGATTTGCTTCAATTCCTCTACTGGAGACAATGAAACCCAGGAGCTTTCCGGCTGGTACGCCGAAAACGCATTTTTCCGGATTGAGCTTGATGTCGTATGTTCGGAGGTTATCGAATGTGAGCCTCAAGTCGTCTATTAGCGAGTCAACGTGTTTGGTTTTGACGACCACATCATCTACGTATGCCTCTACTGTTTTGCCGATCTGTTTCTCCAGAGATGTCTAAATGTTGCGCCGGCGTTTTTGAGCCCAAAAGGCATTGTGTTGAAACAGAAGGTGCCGTATGGTGTGATAAATGCCGTTGCGGCTTGGTCGGACTCCACCATCTTGAGTTGGTGGTAGCCGGAGTATGCGTCGAGGAAACACAATGAATCGTGTCCTGCGGTAGCATCGATAATTTGATCAATGCGAGGGAGGGGGAAGGGATCCTTTGGGCAAGCCTTGTTGAGGTCCATGAAATCGACACATAGGCGCCAGGATTTGTCCTTCTTTGGTATCATCACCAGGTTTGCTAGCCAGTCCGGGTGTTCTATTTCTCTAATGAATCCGGCCTCCAATAACTTGGCTAGTTCCTCTCCCATAGCTTGTCTCTTAGGTTCAGAGAAACGCCGAAGAGTCTGCTTGACTGGCTTGAATCCCTTTAGAATATTGAGGCTGTGCTCGGCCAGCTTGTGTGGGATTCCTGGCATGTCTGAGGGGTGCCAGGCAAATATGTCCCAATTCTCGCGCAGGAACTCTTGTAGTGCGGCGTCCATGGCGGGGTTTAACTGTGCCCCGATGGAGGCTGTTTTTGTAGGGTCCGTTGGGTGGACTTGGAATTTGACTATTTCATCTGCTGGTTTAAAAGAGGTGGACTTGGATCTCTTGTCAAGTATCATGTCGTCCCTGTCCACTGTGGAGCGTAGCGCAGTTAATTCCTCGGCCGAAAGGGCTTCGGATAATGCCTCGAGGGCCAATGCGACTGTTTTGTTTTCGGCGCAGAGTGTTGTGTCCGGATCACTAGCAAGAGTGATGATTTCGTTGGGCCCAGGCATTTTGAGCTTCATGTAGCCATAATGGGGTATGGCTTGGAAGATCGTGAACGCCTCCCGCCCTAAAAGGGTGTGGTATCCACTACTGAACGGGGCCACTTGGAATGTAATTTCTTCGGACCTATAGTTCTCCGCCGTGCCGAATACCACATCTAGTGTGATTTTCCCAGCACAGCGTGCTTCCCGGCTGGGGATGATTCCTCTGAAGGTTGTGCTGCTTTGCTCAATGCGGTTCCAGTCTATTTCCATTTTTTGAAGAGTTTCCTCATAGATGAGGTTCAATCCACTGTCGCCGTCCATGAGTACTTTGGTTAGTCGAAAGCCGTCCACAATTGGACTGAGGACCAGTGCAGCTGGTGCTCGGGCTGTTTGGAATTTAGGTTTGTCACTGGCATTAAAGGTAATAGCCGTGTCACTCCATGGATTTATTGATGCCACGTGGCAGATTTCGGCAAGGCTGCGGAGTGTTCGCTTGCGCCTATTATTTGATGCGAAGGTTTCAGAGATTGTTAATACCGTATTGTTATCCCCGGGATGGTGCTCTGTGGCATCTGGGATGAGAAGATCCTCACCACTTTTGGCCACTTGCCGGAGTACCCAACATGCTCTAAGGTTGTGTGTTGGTATGGTATCCATTGTACTATGAATTTTGCAGGGTCCTTTGAGCCATCCCTCCAATACGGTTCCACGCCCTGTAGAGGGTTTTTGTTTCTTTGTAATTAACCCGGGTGTCTTATGATAGTGCACCCTTTTACTTCGGACTGGGTGTATATTTGGAGCCAGATTATCCCAAAATTTCATTTTAGTTTTCCAGGTGCTTTCCATCGCACAGTACTTTCGTACTATGGACGCCAAGTCAGCGAAGCGTGATATGTCACGGCGACTTAAGGCGTTAAGGATTCCCTTGTCCGTGCAATTATTGCAGAAAAATGAGACTGCGTCTTCCTCGCGACAGTCCTTAACCTTGTTCATCACAAGGAGGAATCTGGCTCAATAATGATGTACTGTTTCATGGGGCTCTTGCCTGATGTGGGAAAGATCTTTATGTCTGGGTGGGTGGGTGGATTTGAGTCCGAACCCTTACCCGCTCTGAGACCCAGGGGCCGAGGAGTTTCCAATCTTGGAAGTTCGGATTCTGGGATGTTGCCCGATAAGTCTGGCCCGCTGCCTGACTCTAGGTTCAGGGCTTGGGTGATGTCCTCCCGTAAACGGGTATCCGGCTCGGAGATCTCAGGAATCCGAACATAGTTAGTCCTCAAGATAGAGGAAGAATCGCCGCATTGTTCCTCCACCACCGCAATATGATGGGTGACCGGTGGAGAGTTAATCTCCCTTTGATCGGGTTTAAGCCCAATCCGATCATAGTCCGTAGCGACTCCCAAGGCGGTGATGCGATCCAAGAGCTCGTTTAGGGAAGAGAGATCCATTGGATCCATCTGCTCGGCGAATTCTATCGGTGTTCTGGGAACGGGGGTCCCCAGACTTGCCTGCCTGCGGCGTGGCTCAAAGGGGGGCCCAGCACGGCCCATCTTCACCAACACAGACCCAAGACCCTCGCGAGGGGCCAAGCCTCGCGGGGTGGACGACGCGGAGCTTCCTCAGGCACAGCCTCATCAGGCTGGCTCGCGAGGAGGCGGAGAGATCAAGGCGGGGTACCTTATGAGGTGCCCGTGACGCAAGCCATGACGACCATGGGCGCCAGGCGGGCGCGAGCCCGCGCAGTGTCCTCCTTTCCTCTTTGGTGCAAAGCGGGAAAGCGCAGCCGCGGAGTACCGAGGCATCAGGCAAAGGTTGCCATTTCGGTGCAATAAGACCAAGACCAGGAGGACTGCAAGACGGAGGTCATCGTGGAGCCCAAGACGGCGTCACCACCAGAGCTTTGTGCAGGCGAAGACTACTTTTGTCAGGATAGCTGGTACTAGTTGTCCCCCTTCAAATTAGCCCACCATTGTTGGCTCCCTTCCCACTCGATATTTGGGAAGAGGACCAGGGCCTCTATAAATAGGACCAGCCACCCACAGGGTTGGAGGGGGAGATCGAATCAGAGGGGAAGGAGATCGAGATAAACAATCGAGAAGAGAGAGAGAGAAGGGTGACTGAACTCCTCCTAGCAGTTCATCGCCCCAGCCAAGAACAGACCCTCGCGAGGCTGTTCTTCCTTGTATTGTTCATCATCATCAGCCCAAGAGGCAATCCACCACACCACACACTGGAGTAGGGTATTACACCACAACGGTGGCCCGAACCAGTATAAACCCTGTGTCTCTTGTGTTGTTCCTTCCGTAGCTTAGATCTTAGCGAGGCGGAGGGGTGCAGGTAGGTAGGAGGCGAAATCTCCACGCGCACCCCAGTGTTCGAACCTTAAGGGTCTGCCGGAACCCGAAATCTGACATCTGGCGCGCCAGGTAGGGGTGCACCGGAGTTTTCCCTTCCGCCACCGCCACGGCCTGCCTCGCAATGAGTAGCGCGTCGCCCGCTCCGGCCGACGGTGCCAGCACGGGGGCCAGGGGGCTCCGAGCCCTGGCCCCAGCCCTGCAACGGGTACGGTGGCAGGACAAGTTCAAGCCAACGACGCCGCCGCACTACGGCGGCGCGACAGATCCACTGACCTTCTTGCTGGCGAGCGAGGAGGCCCTCCTCGAAGCTGGAGGTGACGATAGGGTCATGGCCAACTGGCTCCCCATGGCCCTCACCGGCGCTCCGCGCACATGGCTGCTCCACCTGCCGGCAGCCTCCATGGCCTCTTGGGAAGAGCCCCGTAGCCTCTTCCCCGCCCATCGCGCTACACCAACACCCCCGGTCGTCGTGGCCCTCCTGGGCGGCTCACAGGCGCCGCCTACAAGTCACCATGTCAAGCCGTTCATCCGCCGGGTCAGCGCCGCTTCCACGCGGCAGGGGGCTCTCCCGGACCGTGCGGCGCCCAAGGCCGGCCTGACCTTCAGCTCGGAGGACCACCCCTCCAACTCGGCCTGCTCGGGTGCGCTCCCCATGCTGTGCACCCCCACCATCTGCCAGGTGGCCGTCACCAGAACTCTCATCGATGGCGGTGCGGGCCTCAGCATGCTCTCGGTCGAGGCCTTCAACCTCCTCTGCATACCCTTGGAACGGCTGCAACCCAGTCGGCCCTTCTCAGGCGTTGGGGGCGGATCATCCAGCTCCTTGGGATAGATTCGGCTCCCAGTAACCTTCGGCACCTACAACAACTTCCGCACGGAGCTGGTCGACTTCGACATCGCCCCCATCGGCCTCCCCTAAAACGCCATCCTCGGCTACCCAGCGCTGGCCCAGTTCATGGCCGCGACGCACCCGGCGTACAACCTCATGAAGATGCCCGGGAGCAGCGGTGTCCTCACTGTGCACAGGGACACCAGAGACGCGCTGCGGGTGCTCAAGCTCGCCTTCAAGACGGCGGCGTCAGCACAGCCCGCCGACTTGGAGACCCCCGAGCCCAAGGGGGCTGCACCCGCCAAGAAGAAACAGTTGTTCACCCAAGACAAGGCAGAAACCAAGCAGATACCCGTCGAGGAGGACGGGTCCACCAACGCCACTTTCACCATAGGCGCCAACCTCGAACCCGAGCAGGAGGAGGCCCTGGTCGGGTTCCTGCGTGCAAACAAGAAGGTATTCGCTTGGGAGCCTGACCAGTTGGCAGGGATCCCTAGGAGTGTAATCGAGCATCACCTCAACGTGTGCCCCAACGTGCGCCCTGTGAAGAAAAAGGCCAAGCGGCAGTCCACAGAAAAGCAGGCCTTCATCGTCCAAGAGACCCGCAAATTAGAAGCCGCTGGGGTCATTCGCGAGGTCCGATACCCGGATTGGTTCGCCAACCCTGTCGTTGTGCCAAAGAAGGGAGGGAAGGAGCGCATGTGTGTCGACTTCACCAACCTCAACAAAGCATGCCCGCAAGATCCGTTCCCGCTCCCCCGCATCGACCAGATCGTCGATTCCACCGCGGAATGCGACCTGCTATGCTTCTTGGATGCCTTCTCTGGGTATCACCAGATCAAGATGGCGGTAGAAGACGTCGAAAAGACAGCATTCCTAACCCCGTGTGGGGTGTACTGCTACACATGCATGCCATTCGGGCTGCGTAACGCAGGGGCGACCTTTCAGCGGCTGATGCACATCACCTTGGGCCCGCAACTCGGGAAGAATGTTGAAGCTTACGTCGATGACATTGTGGTAAAGTCTCGGGAGGCCAGGACCCTGATACAAGACCTGGAGGAAACCTTCGCGAGCCTCAACGCAGTGAACCTACGGCTCAACCCAAAGAAGTGTGTGTTCGGAGTCCCCTCGGGCAAGCTCTTGGGTTTCCTCGTGTCCCACCGAGGCATCGAGGCTAACCCGGAAAAGGTCAAGGCGGTGGAAGACATGAGCCCGCCAAAGACCCTCAGAGAAATGCAGAAGCTCACTAGGCGCGTGACCGCGCTAGGGCGCTTCATCTCCAAGTTGGGGGAACGAGCGCTGCCCTTCTTCCAGCTAATGAAGAAAAAGGGGCCCTTTGAGTGGACTAAAGAGGCCGACAAGGCGTTCCAGGATCTCAAGAGATACCTGACCAGCCCACCGGTCATGGTGGCTCCGCGCCCTCAAGAGCCCCTGGTGCTTTACCTCGCCGCCACTCCCTACTCCGCCAGCGCAGCCCTGGTGGCGGTTAGAGAGGAGCGTCGAATCAAAACCGCAGCAGCAGCCCGGGACAAGGCAAAACAGGAACAAGGAAGGCCCACAGAAACCGCCACCGCGACTGAGGAGGATCAGCCGCCGCAGAGGAGTGCACCGGAGGCGGAAGAGGCCCCTCTCCCAAATGGCCAGCCTCAGGAGGCCTCATCGCCTCAAGAGGCGCCATGGTCTCCGAAGGGAGCCGCCAGCACTGACGCACCCAACCTCGTTGAGCACCCAGTGTACTTCGTCGGCATGGTGTTGCGGGATGCGAGGGCACGGTACCCCATGCCTCAGAAACTCCTCCTCGCGCTACTGGTGGCCTCGCGCAAGCTGCGGCACTATTTTCAGGGTCACCCCATCAAGGTTGTCTCGTCATACCCCCTGGAAAGAGTGCTCAGGAGCCCTAACTCAGCTGGAAGGGTCGCTGAGTGGAACATAGAACTGCAAGCGTTTCAGCTCGAATTCAGCACGACCAGAGTCATCAAGGGAGCAGCATTGGTGGATTTTGTGGCAGAATGGACGGAGGCACCAGGCCTCAAGGCCAACGAGGATCGGTCCCTCTCCCCGGGAAGTGAGGCGCCAGAAGGCTGGGTCATGTACTTCGATGGGGCGTTCTCCAGGCATGGCGCTAGGGCTGGGGCGGTGCTTATATCGCCCACTCAGGACAAGCTCTACTACGCTGTGCAGCTCTGTTTCCAGCAAGGTGAAAAGGTCTCCAAAAACATAGCGGAGTATGAAGGTTTAATAGCGGGCTTGAAGGCCGCAGCAGCCCTGGGGGTGAAACGCCTAACCATCAAGGGCGATTCACAGCTCCTTGTCAATTTCTCCAACAAGGTGTACGAGCCGAAAGATGAGCACATGGAAGCCTACCTTGCGGAGGTCCGCAGGATGGAGAAGCAGTTCTGGGGGTTGGGGTTGCAGCATGTGCCCCGTGGCACCAATCAGGAGGCCGACGACATTGCCAAACGGGTGTCCAGGCGGTTACCTCAGGAGCCTGGCGTTTTCGAGGAGCGGCTCTTCAAGCCCTCAGCCCTGCCGTCATTGTCAAACACGGCTCAGCCTCGGGAGGAGCTCCCCCAGCCACCTGCCTCAGGAGCTCCGGCCTGTGGCCCGGCCTCAGGAGCACGCCTTCTTCTGACGATGGAACCTCAGGAGGGATGCTGGATCACGGAGCTCCGGAGTTACTTAACACAAGGGACCCTGCCGGAGAAGGAGGAGGAAGCGGAGCGAGTGGCACGCCAGGCCACGGCATACTGCATCAAGGATGGAGAGCTCTACCAGAAGCGACCAAACAATGTATCCCTGCGCTGCATCTCCAGGGAGCAAGGGAAGGAACTGCTGGAAGATATACACGGCGGAGACTGTGGACATCATTCATCATCATGGACCCTCGTCGGCAAGGCGTTCCGCAGTGGGTTTTATTGGCCCACCGCACTCAATGACACCGTTGAACTAGTGAAAGCTTGTGAGGCCTGCCAGTTCCACGCAAAGCAGATCCATCAACCAGCAGGAGGCCTGCAGACTATACCCCTTTCGTGGCCATTCGCAGTCTGGGGGCTGGACATCTTGGGTCCGTTTCCTCGGGCGCCAGGGGGCTACCACTACCTCTACGTCGCCGTGGACAAGTTCACCAAGTGGGCTGAAGTAGAGGTTGTCCGCACCATTCCCGCGGGTTCCGCGGTCAAGTTCATCAAGGGCATCGTGAGCCGGTTCGGGGTGCCGAACCGCATCATCACGGACAACGGTTCGCAGTTCACCAGTAACCTCTTCAAAACATACTGTGCTAACCTTGGAACGCAGATATGCTACGCTTCGATGGCGCACCCCCGAAGCAACGGCCAGGCCGAGCGAGCCAACGCAGAGGTCCTGAGGGGCCTCAAGACCAGGACGTTCAAGAAGAAGCTGGAGGCCTGCGGCAGAGGTTGGTACGACGAACTTCAGTCCGTGTTGTGGTCCATCCGCACAACCACGACCAAGCCGACTGGAGAGACCCCGTTCTTCTTGGTCTACGGAGCCGAAGCTGTCCTCCCTCACGAGGTCAGACGTCGCTCCGCGCGGGTCCTGGCGTTCGACGAGGCGCAGCAGGATGCCATGCGGGGGATGCACCTCATGCTGGGGGAGGAACGTCGCCGAGAAGCCGCGCTGCGAGCGGCGAGGTACCAACAAGCACTGCGGCAATATCACTGCCGCAACATCCGCCCCAGAACTCTCGAGGTAGGAGACCTCGTGCTCAGGTGGGTCCTCTCCAGGGAGGGGCTGCACAAGCTCTCTCCCATGTGGGAGGGCCCGTTCAAAGTTGTTCATGTTTCCAGGCCCGGCTCCGCGCGCTTGGAGACTCAGGAGGGGGTGCCGGTTCAGAACGCATGGAACCCCAGAGCCTGTGAAGAAGGCGAATGCCTGTGAAGCTGTCGCGTTTTGGAAAAGGCCCAGAGCCTGTGAAGAAGGCGAATGCCTGTGAAGCTGTCGCGTTTTGGAAAAGGCCCAGAGCCTGTGAAGAAGGCGAATGCCTGTGAAGCTGTCGCGTTTTGGAAAAGGCCCAGAGCCTGTGAAGAAGGCGAATGCCTGTGAAGCTGTCGCGTTTTGGAAAAGGCCCAGAGCCTGTGAAGAAGGCGAATGCCTGTGAAGCTGCGCGTTTTGGAAAAGGCCCAGCACTGTGAAGAAGGCGAATGCCTGTGAAGCTGTCGCATTGGAAAAGGCCCGGAGCCTGTGAAGAAGGCCAACGCCTGTGAAGCTCGCCGCCCGTGACACTCTCACGTAATAATGAGTTGGGGCTGTACACGCCCCAGAGTCTCAGGAGCGCCGGCCTCAGGCCCTGGGGCTCCCTCCCACGCCCAGTGGCAGCACTTAGCTCCGCGCTGGTGAGAAGACGTCGAAGACTAGATTAGGTGCCGGACGCGGCTTTTCATTTGCTTTCCGCAGTTGGCTTGTTCCTTCTCATTCGAAGTTTTATTGAAGTTGTTGCCGTCTTTGGCTTGTGGTTCTTCGACTTTTCACTCTCCTGCCTCGATTTCTCTTATGCAAGGCCTCGCGAGGGGGGGCAGCCGAGCGCCCTCGCGAGTGTTCCTGTCCTAGTCGTTCAAAAGGGTTCGCGACCTGGGTCCATTACAGGAGCACCCCTCCAGTCCGTGCCCCACGGGCACCGCGACACGAACACAGGGCCTGGGTCGGTCGCCCCCCCACGGCTGGGGCCGGGAACTATCCACCGCGGGCACGTAGCCGGAAGGCACGATAACGGAAGCAAAACGATGATTAACAGCAATAACCCAAACACGCCCCCGCGGGGCTCCACACTACTGTCTTTTTACGCAGGAAAAAGGAAAAGAAAGAACAAATCAGGCGCAGCTCGCCTCACACCGGCCTGCAGGGAAGACTCGAGCTGCCTCCGGGGCTCAGGCAGACTCCCTCTCGCGCTTCACCGAGCGCGACGGCGGGCGGACAGCGCTACCACCTCCCAAGCAGATACGACGGCGTGGAGGCTGACCGCGGCCACCGCTAGAAGAGTCGCCGCCTGAAGAAGAACCGGAGAAGCTTGGGGAACCCTGAGCGCCGCCAGTCACGCGAGCGCTGTCCTCTCCATCATCGCCGGAGCTGGGTTCCCGGCCGCGGTCGTCGTCCTCGGGGCAGCACCCTGCGCGGCGACCATCTGCAGCAGCCGTCGGCCTGAAGCCAGAGGCCGCCCGGGGCGCCGGCCGAGAGCTCGCCGAGGAGGAAGCGAGGAAGTGGAAGCTGGGTGCTAGTCGGCTCCGCCGACCACACGACGAACTCCGGCAGCACCTCTGCAGCGCGAAAGCGCGGCCTAGGGGGACGCGCGACCGGAGCGCACCCCCCGGCCGCAGCAATCTGCCCGTTGCCGTGCTGGAAATCGTCTCCACGGCCGCGGGGAGCTGCTGTGGTGGCCACAGGATGTTTGCGAGGGCGCCCTCGGCCACGCTTGGGCGGGGGAGAGGCAGGCTCAACCTGGCGAGCCTTCCCCTTCTCTGCGGCCGAGAACCTCCTCGACGGGGCCATGAAGAAGAAGGAGAAGCAAGGGGGGATGAACTGGAAGGGCGCACGCCGATCCGTACTTATAGCTGGCGAGGGCCAACCGACGGCCCCCACGATCGCAGGTAATTATGACCCGCTTTGCATGCAGGGACTTGTCCAATCCGTGCAGTTGCCGAGGCGCCATGGGGAAGTGGAGATGCCCACGTCGAATCAACTGCCACGCGGCGCCCAAGGCCGCAGGCTGTTAGGGCCCGCGGCGCTTCGCTCTTGCCCTTCCGCCTCCCTGCACGGCCAAGTCCGGGCGCGCCTTGGGCCCGGGGGCTACTATCGGCATTCTGGGAACGGGGGTCCCCAGACTTGCCTGCCTACGGCCTGCGGCATGGCTCAAAGGGGGGCCCAACACGGCCCATCTTCACCAACACAGACCCAAGACCCTCGCGAGGGGCCAAGCCTCGCGGGGCGGATGACGCGGAGCTTCCTCAGGCACGGCCTCATCAGGATGGCTCACGAGGAGGCGGAGAGATCAAGGCGGGGTACCTCATGAGGTGCCCGTGACGCAAGCCATGACGACCAAGGGCGCCAGGCGGGCGCCAGCCCGCGCAGTGTCCTCCTTTCCTCTTTGGTGCAAAGGGGGCAAGCGCAGCCACGGAGTACCGAGGCATCATGCAAAGGTTGCCATTTCGGTGCAACAAGACCAAGACCAGGAGGACTGCAAGATGGAGGTCATCGTGGAGCCCAAGACAGCGTCACCACCAGAGCTTTGTGCAGGCGAAGACTACTTTTGTCAGGATAGCTGGTACTAGTTGTCCCCCTTCAAATTAGCCCGCCATTGTTGGCTCCCTTCCCGCTCGATATTTGGGAAGAGGACCAGGGCCTCTATAAATAGGACCAGCCACCCACAGGGTTGGAGGGGGAGATCGAATTAGAGGGGAAGGAGATCAAGATAAACAATCGAGAAGAGAGAGAGAGAAGGGTGACTGAACTCCTCCTAGCAGTTCATCGCCCCAGCCAAGAACAGACCCTCGCGAGGCTGTTCTTCCTTGTATTGTTCATCATCATCAGCCCAAGAGGCAATCCACCACACCACACACTGGAGTAGGGTATTACACCACAACGGTGGCCCGAACCAGTATAAACCCTGTGTCTCTTGTGTTGTTCCTTCCGTAGCTTAGATCTTAGCGAGGCGGAGGGGTGCGGGTAGGTAGGAGGTGAAATCTTCGCGTGCACCCCAGTGTTCGAACCTCAAGGGTCTGCCGGAACCCGAAATCCGACAAATTCTGAGCCGACATGGAGGCTGTTTTCGATGACCCAAGAAGTCATTGTCGGTGCAGCAGCCGAACGGGCGGTCATGATGAAACTGCCTAGCCGGAGAGTTTGGCCGACAGCCAGGGCTCCCCTAGCGGTAATGTTGTTTTTAACAACGAGACGAGGCATCCTTCCTTACGGCGACAGCATAGTGGAACTCTCAATGAAAGCACCAATGTCGGTGTCAAAACCGGCGGATCTCGGGTAGGGGGTCCCGAACTGTGTGTCTAGGCGGATGGTAACAGGAGGCAGGGGACACGATGTTTACCTAGGTTCGGGCCCTCTTGATGGAGGTAAAACCCTACGTCCTGCTTGATTGTTCTTGATAATATGAGTAGTACAAGAGTTGATCTACCACGAGATCAGAGAGGCTAAACCCTAGAAGCTAGCCTATGGTATGATTGTCTGTTGTCCTACGGACTAAAACCCTCTGGTTTATATAGACACCGGAGGGGGCTAGGGTTTACACAAGGTCGGTTACAAAGTAGGAGATATGCATATCCGTATTGCCTAGCTTGCCTTCTACGCCAAGTAAAAGTCCCATCCGGACAAGAGACGAAGTCGTCAATCTTGTATCTTCATGGTATAGTCCGGCTGTCCGGAGACCCCCTAATCCAGGACTCCCTCAGCCCCCCTTCTTCTTCTTCTTCTTCTTCTTCTCCCTTGACCTTCTCCCTAGATGGGAGAAGGGTTTCCCCTCTGGTCCATGGCCTCCATGGCGGCGGGGGGGGGGAGCCCCTCCGAGATTGGATCTGTCTCTCTCTGTTTCTGCGTTCCAGATTCTGCCCTTTCACCGTTTCTTAAATTCCCGGAGATCCGTAACTCCGATTGGGCTGAAATTTGGACACGACTTTATTCGGATATTAGCTCTCTTGCAGCGAAATAAGGGCATCAACCACCTTACGGGGTGGCCACAAGGGCCCAAGACGTGCCCCCTGCCTCATGCCCCCTCGGGCATCGTCTTGCGTTGATTCTTCCTCCCAAGAATCACATATATTCCAAAAAAATCTCCATTAGTTTCTATCCCATTTGGACTCCGTTTGATATGGATTTTCTGCGAAACAAAAAACATGCAACAAACAGGAACTGGCATGGGGCACTGGATCAATATGTTAGCCCCAAAAATAGTATAAAAAGTTGCCAAAAGTATATGAAAGTTGTAGAATATAGGCATGTAACAATCAAAAATTATAGATACGACGGAGACGTATCATGTAGGCATCATGGGAACAGATTTTTTCTGATGTGCTACTTTCCCGTTCGAGAGAAGGTATGATTACCTCATCAAGTTCTATTTTCCTCCCACTCACTTCTTTTGATAGAAACTCCTTCTCTAGAAAGGTTCCATTCTTGGCAACAAAGATCTTGCCTTCGGATATGTGGTAGAAGGTGGACCCAATTATTTCCTTAGGGTATCCTATGAAGATGCACTTCTCCAATTTAGGATCGAGCTTATCCGGCTGAAGCCTTTTTACATAAGTGTCGCAACCCGAAACTTTAAGAAACGACAGCTTAGGTTTCTTGCCAAACCATAGTTCATACGGTGTCATCTCAACGGATTTAGATGGTGCCCTATTTAACGTGAATGCAGTTGTCCCTAATGCATAACCCCAAAATGATAGTGGTAAATCGGTAAGATACATCATAGAACGCACCATATCCAATAAAAGTACGGTTACGACGTTCGGACACACCATTACACTGTGGTGTTCTAGGTGGCATGAATTGTGAAACAATTCCACATTGTTTTAAATGAAGGCCAAACTCGTAACTCAAATATTCGCCTCCGCGATCAGATCGTAGAAACTTTATTTTCTTGTTACGATGATTCTCTACTTCACTCTAAAATTATTTAAACTGTTCAAATGTTCCAGACTTGTGTTTCATCAAGTAGATATACCCATAACTACTCAAATCATCTGTGAAGGTCAGAAAATAATGATACTCGCCGCGTGCTTCAACACTCATTGGACCGCATACATCGGTATGTATTATTTCTAATAAGTCAATATCTCGCTCCATTTTTCTGGAGAACGGAGTTTTAGTCACCTTGCCCATGAGGCATGGTTCGCAAGTATCAAATGATTCATAATCAAGTGATTCCAAAAGTCCATCTATATGGAGTTTCTTCGTGCGCTTTACACCAATATGACCTAAACTGCAGTGCCACAAGTGCGTTGCACTATCATTATCAACTTTGCATCTTTTGGCATCAATATTATGAATATGTGTATCACTACGATCTAGACTCAATAAACCATTCACATTGGGTGTATGACGATAGAAGGTTTTATTCATGTAAGTAGAATAACAATTATTCTCCATCTTAAATGAATAACCATATTGCAATAAACATGATCTAATCATATTCATGCTCAACGCAAACACCAAATAACATTTATTTAGGTTCAACACTAATCCCGAAGGTAGAGGGAGTGTGCGATGGTGATCATATCAACCTTGGAATCATTTCCAACACACATCGTCACCTCGCTTTTAACTAGTCTCAGCAACTTCTGTTTCGAGTTACTAATTTTAGCAACTGAACTGGTATCATATACCCAGGGGTTACTTCAAACACTAGTAAAATACACATCGATAACATGTATATCAAATATACCTTTGTTCACTTTGCCATCCTTCTTATCCGTAAAGTATTTGGGGCAGTTCCACTTCGAGTGACCATTTCCTTTGCAGTAGAAGCACTCAGTTTCAGGCTTGGTTCCAGCTTTGGGCTTCTTCATGGGAGTAGCAACTTGCTTGCCATTCTTCTTGAAGCTCTCTTTCTTTCCCTTGCCCATTTCCTTGTAACTAGTGGTCTTGTTTAACCATCAACACTTGATGCTTTTATTTGATTTGTACCTTCGTCGATTTCAGCATCGCGAAGAGCTCAAGAATTGTTTTTGTCATCCCTTATAGTTCATCATGAAGTTCTAGTAGCTTGGTGATCGTGACTAGAGAACTCTTTCAATCATTGTCTTATCTGGAAGATTAACTCCCACTTGATTCAAGCGATTGTAGTGCCCAGACATTCTGAGCACATGCTCACTGGTTGAGCTATTCTCCTCCATCTTGTAGGCAAAGTACTTGTCAGAGGTCTCATACCTCTCAACACGGGTATAAGTCTGAAATACCAATTTCAGCTTTTGGAACATCTCATATGTTCCATGGCGTTCAAAATGTTTTTGAAGTCCCGGTTCTAAGCTGTAAAGCATGGCACACTAAACTATTAAGCAGTCATCATATCGAGCTTGCCAAACGTTCATAACGTCAACATCTGCTCCTGCAATAGGTCTGTCACCTGGCGATGCATCAAGGACACAATTCTTCTGTGCAGCAATGAGGATAATCCTCATATCACGGACCCAGTCCATCTCATGAACAAAAGGCCCATATCATTCAAGAACACTTTGGTACTACCGTGAAGAAGGATGGCTCCGCTGCTCTAAACTGGGATGCGCTCAACATCATTGCTAGAAATATTTGGGGCCTTGACACACACTCTCTGAGGCCGAGGTCAAGGCCGCTATCCATCAACTCCCCTCCCACAAGGCCCTGGGCCCAGGTGGCTTTACTATGGAGTTTTTAAAACTTGTTGGGAGATCATTAGGGAAGATGGGATGAATGCCATCAACCGGTTCTCCAATCTGCAAGTCGCACACTTGCAGTGGCTAAACTCGGCTAATGTGGTTCTTTTGTGAAAATTTTCTAGATCTAATTATCAAAGTTCATCAGAAGTACAAACTACAAACCATCGAGATTACATCGAGATTCTGAGACCACCGAACGACCACTACTGCCGCCAAAACGAGCCATTGACGTGCCGCTATCACCGCTCCTCTACCGGAGCCGACTTGACCTTGTCAATCATAGTTGGAAAATCTTCATACACATGCCTCTAAGGACCAGCGCCCTAGAGTCGTAGTCGTCGCCATTGAGACATTAAATAGATCTAAAGCACCTGACGTCAAATCTCATCACACGACAAGAAACCCTAACCTCACCGCCTCAACGAGATGACAAGAATCTATGCTAGAGCTTCATCGACTATGTCTAAATAGACGAACTCGAGGAGGACAAACTTTGAAAGTGCATATTTTTTTAATGTTTCAAATTGGGAAATACATCTGACGTTTCCAGAGGGAGGTAATCCGAGTGAATGATCTTGCACAGTTAGGTAGGAAAAAATGAATGTTTTTGTTCACTCAAAAAACTCATCCCAACAAACGCTCTAGAATTGACATGCGAAAACAGATGATTTTGCCATTTTCTAGAGTAACTTTTGCCATGTTCTCTGTACAAATTCTCAGAAAATTCCCATGCTGCATGAGAATAATTGCCATGCATTTTCAAGAATCTGCCATGATGCAATCATGGAGAGTTGCTAGACTAAAAAATGAATGATGAAAATTGCCCTGCTCGAGATTTGTCATGTTGCTTAAGAAAATTGGCATGCTAAATCAACATAAAATGGTGAAACTTCCATGCTCCAACAACATAATTTGCCATGTCAAAATGTGTTGCCATCATGAGCAAATAGTGTACTGCCGGCAGCTCATAGTTCGTGCGGAGTGGGTTGCGAGAATGAACACTTTAGGATTCATAAGTGGGATCCAATGTGCCTAAGGGCGTTCCTTTGGAACCCAAAAAATCTGACTCGGTTCTATAGCAGCAGGGTTTAAAATTTTGAAATAGTGCTTCGCCCTAAGATGGGTACATCGCGGCTATCATGGCACCAGGACCTTGCCGGAGACCGGAACTACATGGTTGGCCTGTGTGAGTTGGTATTTTTAGTCTGGATCGTCGTCCAGATTGTAGAGTTTGTCGAAGTCAAGACGGAGTGATGGTGTCCTGGACTGGAAGGTGCTAGCCACGTCGGCTTCAGGACATATGGGCTGGGCGGGGACCCCCAAAACAACCAACCGGTGGGTCACATTCATCGTGTCCCAGGAGAATCAAGATGAAATCTTCCGAAGACTTGGTGCATACTCCAAGACTTAGAGGTGATCTTGGGCACATTTACTCCTAAATGTAACTGACTTATGTGTAACCCTAGGCACCCTCAGTATCTATATAAGCCGAGGGGTGAAGACTGTAGAAGCCAACTCATACACACACACGATCTCGCGGTAGATCAACATGTACTACGTACCCCGTCAATCAATACAATGAAAGCATGACATAGGTTGAGAGCCCGAACCTGGTAAAACCCGTGTCTCTGTTACCATCGCACCAAGGCTACCAGCTCGGGACCTCATTTCTAACCGATCCCCTAAAAGGCCATAAGGGAGTAAAATTTCTGTTTTACTCCCTTACGGTGCACCTAGCTGATCCCTTAAAAAACTCAATGGAGTAAAAAAATTACTCCACCTCCCTATTCTCCCTAAAATGTCCCTAAATTTACTCCATCTGTCGTGGCCAATTAAAAGTGGCACCTCTCCCTCTCGTCCCTCCCGCGCCGCACTATCTCCCGCTGACGCAGCCGCCAGGCCCCGTCACCGCCACCGATGACTGCCGGGCCGCCCGGAATGGATAGCCCGGCCCCTTCCCTCACCCCACGGGCCATCGACGCCGGCTTTTCACCACCAAAAACCACCCACGCACCGTTGCCGCCGAAGAAAAGTTTGGGTATGAAGAAGACCCACCCACGCGTCCAAGATCCTCCTCCAATCGCTCCAATGGTCTCCGGGGTGGCCACCACCTCTCCAGCAGCGGCATGTCGCCCTCCTGCCGCACCTACCGAAGGCGAACGGGCTTGAAAGTCGACGGCGGCGGCGGTGGCGCTCGCAGAGGCGACCACAAAGGAGAAGATGAAGAAGGCCAGAGCGGTGCCTCATCCTAGGCAGATGCCTCATCCTACAACTCCGGAGCCCTACGACGACTGCTCCGGCGCGAACGGCGGCCGCAGCCGACAACAAGAATCGCTACCACCAAGTGCTCGATGAAATGCCAATAAGGTAAAAATAGAAACCTCGCGTTTGTTTCGGTATCCGATAGTGATTGTTGGTGATCGGTAATGATTGTTGATAGTGTTACTTTGATAATGCAGTGTGGAGATGAACATGGCCGAATTCCTCGCATCGTTGGATCCCTCGGCTGCCGTTGGCCTTGATGAGCTCAACTACGACTCGTTTTGCGATTCGGCCACCCAAGACGTGGAGGAGGAGGTCGAGGAGGAGGTGGCCAAGGAGAAGGCTGGGGAGGAGGAGGTTGTGGAGGTGACCGAAGCAAGCACCAAAGTCCCAAGGTGCCGCACCCAAAACTACACCCAAAAGGAGGACATTGCGCTTTGCGATGCTTGGTGCGCCATCTCCATGGATTCAACGATTGGAACGGATCAAACCAAGACCATGTTTTAGGAGAGGAATACTGACCACTACAACAACTCTGTGGACGTATCAAGCCGTACCCAAGGTTTTCTTGTGCGTTGTTGGAGCACCATTCATGACCAATGCAACCGATGGTCTGGTTGCATCGACCAAGTGAATCATGCTCCATCGAGTGGCGTGCAAGTGGCGGAGTATGTCCCCTACATCCAAAATCTATTCAAGCATGTGAACACCAAGTTCGGCCACAAGCCCTTCACTTTGCATCATTGCTACAAAGAGTTATGCAAGAACGAGAAGTGGATCCAAAGAATTGCGGAGACCACTCCAAAGAGGTCAATGTTGAGCATATCCGCTGAGGAGGATGACGAGGTTGATGAAGATGCCAACAATAGATTGGAGGATACAAGATTACAAAAGAAAGAAAGAAGAGAAATGCATTTGATGGCACTTACAAGGAAGAACTGTGGCAATGATCGAGACCAAGAAGACGTTGGTATCCAAATGCAAAGAGGAGAAGACAGCAAGGTGTAATGAGCTCAAGGCATTGGAGGATGAGAAATGGAAGACCAGGTCCATGGCCGAAGAGAGAAAGTTGAAGGTAGAGGAGCGTAGGCTTGCACTTGAGGAGGACATGATTTGTGATGCCAAGAAGGCGGAAGAACGTGCTATCATGTTCATGAATCCAAACACAAAGGATAAAAACGCAAGAAAGTATTGGGAGGTCACTCGTGGAGAGATCTTGGAAGCTGATGGCTCGAGAATTTGTGATGTTTTAGTAGTGATTTTTAATTGGTTTTATTGGAGTTCTTATTACTCTTCGGATATTGCTAACGCTAATCCCTCGAAAGAGAAGAAAATCCACTTTATCAATGTTTGGCAGGAAATATCAGCTATGGAAGGAAACTAAGGAGGGTTGCTGCAAATCAAGCCAAATGGAGCAACTTTCCTGAAGAAACTGAAGTCAATAGACAAACCAGACTAAAAGACGGTGTTCCATATGACCGCAAGCGCTCGTATGAGCGGTCATATGGACTGCCATCAGCTCTACCATGTTTTGTGAAGGGTCCGAGGGGAGAATAGAACCCTAGCCGCCGCCACACCTCCCAGAATAGGAGAAGGGGGGTCTGAAGAACTTTCGAAGATCTTCTTAGCCTTTGGTTCTTTCATCTACATCATCATCATTACCCCTTTCATTATTGTAAGAGGAATTTCAATTGGGAGAACAATTGTAACTTTACTCAATCTCATCTAGAGATCAAGACTATTTGAATTATCCATTCCATCTTATTGTGGATCTTCACGGTACTATCGATATGGTTTTCATGGGTTTTATCTTCATTTTGATTGATTCCTCTCTTATGACGTGTGAGTAATTCCCCTAGGTGTGGGAGATATAGGTAAGTGGCAAGATTAAATTGTGCCTATTCTATATGTCGTCATTCGCATTCATAGTAGTATGATCTATCTAGTATGTTGTTATGTCGTGGTGAACTCTATGCGTGCTATCCAATTTAAGGGCTCAGGCAACATGATCTCAAGATCTACACAGGTAACACATATTGTTTAGGAAATCGACAGCCTCTGACGTGATAGGTGGAGATATCTATGAGGACCGAAGACAATATGAGATAACGGTGATCCATTGATCTTAATGCTTTGTTCCGGTCTAAGGACCTTAATTGTTGGAACACCCACTTTGTGGCAACGAAGAAACAAGACCAGAGAATGAAATATAATCCCTACTGGAGGAGTTTCATAAGCCCAGGGAGAACCGCCTACAGAATACCTATATCAAATGCTATGAGTGTAATACAAGGTAACTGGTACTACCGTAGCAATGGCACACTTCTTACCATGAGCTGAAATCTCTCCGCACATAATCTCTTCATTGCAGGAAACCCAACCATAGTTTTATTCATGTTATTTACTTTTATTAGTTCTTTTAGTTGTTACTACTATTCCCTTTATATTTGTCAAACTGGTTTATTTGTGACTCATGACAGTAACGATATTTGTAGAAGCACAAGCAGTTACTTCGCATAAGAACTGTGACACCTTGTGTGTGACAGAGACGCTACCTATAAATAGTCTCCTTCGTCCTTCGTTGGGATGATTACTCATTGGGATACTTCTTTGAAAGTGCTACACTACCTTGTTTGGCTTGCATGCATCAGAAGCCTCTCTACGTAATGTTGGTGGTGGCCGAGGGGGCGGTGTTGATTTTGGTGGCCGAGGAGGTGGTGGCCAAGGGGGCGGTGTTGATTTTGGTGGTCGAGGAGGTGGTGTTGGTGGTGGTGGCCGAGGGGGTGGTGGAGGCGATGATGTTGGTGGTGGTGGCGCTGAGAGGATGGCGGTGTTGATGTTGGTGTTGGTGGCCAGAGGATAGCGGTGTTGATGGTGGTGGCCAAGGGGCGGTGGAGGCGATGATGTTGGTGGTGGTGGCAGCCGAGAGGATGGCGGTGTTGATGTTGGTGGTGGTGGCCGAGAGGATGGCGGTGTTGATGGTGGCCGAGAGGATGGTGAAGTTGATTTCTTCGCCAACGGCATCGTTTGAGTGGTGGTGGCCAAGGAGGTGGTGGTGCATGCAAAACGTTGGCTCGATCAACAACATATACATGTTATGTTTTTGGTGATTTTGATTCAAATATCGTGTTTGTGTAATGTAGGGTTAATTTCACATGTTTTACTTTGAAAGACGTGATGATGAAACATTATGTTATGATGGTTATGTTATCCATGTTTTAATTTGAATGTTTTTAAGATATGTATTGTGTAGTGTTTGAAGTTGGTGCGGCTAGAACACAAAATCTAGACAATTTTATTTTTACTCTACTAACTTTTAGGGGACCGGTTAGGTGCGGCCACCGTTAATTGAGTAAATTTTCACTCCACCATTTACTTCCTTAAGTTTAAGGAATCGGTTAAAATGCTCTCATACTCGAGAACTGCTGAATTTGACTGCATCATGGGGACATCGTTGTGTAAAATGAGTGCACAAGATGGGTCGGCTGGCTTCGCCACACGTACGTTAGCCTAGTCATGCAAATTTGGAGCCTTTTAAGGTTCCCTCCGATCCTAATTAGTTCAACCAAATGAACTCAAAGTCCAAAATTGAGGGTACCCTCAAGGAGGTTCTATATTTGCATCCTGCGTCAAATTGATTTTGTACCTCGCCTCAGGCACCAGTACTTTTTTTTCGAGAGTACGTCAATAGTGTACCATATTTTTATAGAAGACAGAGAGTATAATTACAAGAAGCCAACCACCAACTCGAACATTTTAGGTCGGCACCCACGCAACACCAGTAACCACTAGACCACTCTCTCACGAAAGGATCTAATCCTCCAGCTCCAATGCCAGCAAGCTTCCATTCTTTGATCTCGGCCAACACCATCTGAACTAACTCTGGTGGGGTTCTTTGTTGGTGGATTCTGTTGAAAACCCTCGCGTTTCTTTGTTTCCACAATGCCCATGCAGTAGCTATGATGAAGGAATCAAATCCACGAAGAACTTTTCTCGAAAATCTTCCTCTTTGCTGCAGCCACCACTCAGTGAACTTCTCTTCCGTGTTCGGCACCTGCACATTAACCTGTAGAGCATCGAAGCATCGGTGCCACACCTCTCTGGCATAGGCACAATGGGCAAGAATGTGGTCCACACAGTCAATCTCCTGAAGACAGGTGAAGTAGACGGAAGGCTCATCTTGGAGTCCATGACACGCACGCCTATCACTTGTCCACAGCCTATACTACACCATGAGCCAGGAAAAAATCTTGCAACGTAAGGGGGCCCAACTTTTCCAAATGCATCTTGCGGTGGAGGAAGCTAGGAGCCCTAGGCACAACCGGTTGTAAACAGATTTGGCAGTATAGCAACCGGAGACGTCCGCCGGCCAAATGAACTGGTCCGGTGCAGCCGCATTGTTCGGGACTGTGGCCAAAGCTTGGCAGAGGTTAGCCACCTGCATATGGGCCATGAAGGAGAGGTCGCCCTGAACGTCATGGATCCATGCATTATCCACAATAGCCTGTTGCAATGTCCTCACGTTCTTCTCTCAGGTCCGAACCATGGCGCTGATCAACGGAGCAATCTCGCTTATCGTAAATCCATGTATCCATCTATCCTTCCAGAAGTAGACATTTTCACCATTGCCCACAACTATTTTGATCATGTTGTTGAATACTAGACTGGCCTCATTGTCTTTTGTCATCCCAATACCTTGCCAGGGTCTCTCGCGATCGACGCGCCTCAGCCATTCCCATCTCACTCTCAAAGCTAGCGCTTGTTTCCTGATGTTCTTGATCCCGATGCCCCCAAAGTTCGTGGGGCGGCAAACCGTGTCCCAGGCAACTAAGCACTGACCACCATTTGATTTTTCTTTTCTGGCCCAGAAGAACGATCTCAAGCACTTATCAATTTCCTCGAAAACCCAATCTGGTGCATTAAGTACCATTAGTTGATGGATCGGACGCGCCGCGAGCACGGACTTCACCAAGACAAGCCGCCCGGGTTTCTGCATGAGGCCACGTTGCCAAGTTGGTAGCAGCTTTTTGGTTTGGTCGAGCAGCGGTTGCCAATCGGCCCTAGTCAATTTCCGGATCGCCAATTGGATGCCCAGGTACTTGCACGGGAAGTGTCCCGTCTCGCAGTTTAACAGATCCGTCACACGTTGTCTATCTTCATCTGTTCCTCTGATAAGCACAACCGTGGTCTTATTATAGTTAATGCGTAGCCCAGCGGCTTCCCCAAATAGCTCGAGTGCAGTCCGCACAAAATTCAAATCTTGCACCCAAAGGCTTAATGAATAAGACCACGTCATCCGCGTAAAGAGAAAGCCTCTGAGTAGGTGATATGACACGCAAGTTGCTGATCGCTCCCAGCTCAGAAGCTTTAGCAAAAAATCTCGAGAGTGCATCCATGGCCACCACAAATAGCAATGGGGAGATTGGGTCTCCTTGTCTCAGCCCCTGTGCATGGTAGATGGTGCGTCCAGGTACGCCGTTAACTATGACCTTGGTGCTAGCAGTGGCAAGAATTGTGGCTACCCACTGTAGCCAGCGAGGCCCAAAACCTTTTGCTCTCATGACTTCGAAGAGGAAAGGCCAAGAGAGGGAGTCAAACGCGCGAGAGATGTCAAGTTTGAGAAACAATCCATGCTCCTTGCTTTTGAAAACTTTGCGTGCCACCTGCCGCACTAACAGGTAGTTATCATGAATGCATCTACCTTTGATAAACGTCGACTGGTTAACGCTGACAATCTCAGGCATCCTTGCTCGTGCTCTAGTAGCAAGCACTTTGGTGAATAGCTTGGAGAAGCTATGAGGTAGACTGATGGGGCGAAAATCTCCAACCATTTTGGCATCATCCTTTTTGGGAATGAGCATTATGTGTGCCTTGTTGAGCTTGCCAAATCCCCTGCTATCACCAACATACAGTTTGAGCATCGCCGCCATGATATCCGGCTTGATCACCGCCCATGCCTTCTGATAAAATGCTCCAATAAAGCCATCAGGCCCTGGTGCACGATCCGGGGGGATTTCCTTAATGACCTTCCAAACTTCCTCCTCAGTGAAAATCTCCTCTAGTTGTGTAAGATCAGCAGCTTCCATATCTAGGGCTTCCATATCTAAGGAATGCTCCCTGTGATGCGCCACGCCAAGCAAGTTTTGGAAGGTACCAAAGAAGATCTGTTCCTTCCTCTGCTGGTCCATTTCAATCACAGACTCATGCTTGATGCACGGAATGAAGTTCTTGGAGCGCCTACCGTTTGCTGCCAGCTGAAAAAGTTTGGTGTTGGCATCTCTTTCCCTCAGCCACCTGATTCTAGATCGTTGCCTCTCGATGGTCCTTTCCAACGAGGCTAAACCCAGCAATGCTAGCTTGAGCGTTCTGCGCAGCCAGAGCTCGGCCAAGGATAACCTCCTGAATTCCTGCACCTGATCTAGTCTGAAGATTATCCAGTTTGCAACAGACATCAGTACCTTGATGTTCCCAGTACGGCGCTGGCCCCAGGCTTGTAGGTAAATGGCCGCATTACGAAACAGAGCATCCAGCCTCTTGAACGGGTCAATGGTCGTCTCATCACACACCCAAGCATCTTTGATTGCTTCATCAAAGCCCTCTAACTTCGTCCAATAAAGCTCGAATCTGAATCTCTTCTTAGGGCAAAAATGCATGCTAGTAGTTAGGTGCAAAGGCGCGTGATCGGAGACACTCGAAGAAAGCGCTTGAAGCAACTTGTCCGGGTGACCCAAATCCCAATCAACCGACACAAGAATTCTATCTATCTTAGTCATAGTCGGTGTATCTCTCTCATTCGACCAAGTGTACATGCGGCCATGCATGTAGAGCTCCTTTAATTCATGATCATCGACAAAGCTCCTAAACTTGGACATCATCGCCCTGTTGATGTTAGCATTATTCTTATCACATGCGCGCAGTATCATGTTAAAATCACCCATAATGAGCCACGGGCCAGGGCAAAGTGATCGTCGATTGGCCAGCTCCTGCAAGAACTGAGTTTTAGGCCCATCACCTTGAGGGGCATACACCGTAGTGATCCACCATGTAGAACCGTCCTTAGCACGCACGAGTGCCATCAGAAAGTTAGTGTCATACTGCACACTGTCCACCGAAAGGATGGTGGTATCCCACGCCAAAAGAATCCCTCCACGGGTTTCCACCGCCAGCAAATACACGAAGCCGTCAAATGACCGGCCTAGGCATTCAATTAACATAAAGTGATCGATTACATCTAATTTAGTCTCCTGAAAGCACACTAGGTTAACTTTCACCGTGGCAACAAAGTCCTTCACCGCCTTTCTCTTGGCCGGGTTGTTTAGGCCGCGCATGTTCCAACTGAGGATTTCGGGGTTGTATTCCATCGAAAGTGTGTCCACCACCAACACCGGACATCTACTGCTTAGACCACAGCGATTGCTCTGCCCTCTCTTCCTTCCAACTCTGCAGCCGATGGCAAGGTCTTGCCAAACAGCGCAGCAATCACCTGAACGTGTTGCTCTCTGAGCGGGGAGTCGAACAACATCCTGAGCTCTTGAACTGCCTGCTCATCTGGCACCATATCCTCGGGGACCAGACCCAACGTCTTTAGGAGCACATTTTCTGCAGGTTTTGGCTTGGCCGGACCGCTGCTAGCTGTGCCGATGCGCTTTGCTACGCGAGTCATGCGCTTTGGGGTGAATGGTTCAGCCTTCGGGCAGAGCGTCGATGCCCGAACCTCTTTCAGCAGTGGCGGCGCGAGCTTCTTCACTATGTTGTCACAAAAAAGTCTCCAGTCTGTCAAATGCCATTACATCTTGGCCAGTTAAGCCCTCCGTTGTGCCAGCTCTCTCACTGCTTAACTCGGTAGCCACCATCGCAACCTGCCTGTCTGGCACCACCGCTTGTTGCACGAACGTGGAAAACTGCTCCTCAGCAACAGTAGCCCCGAGGGGGGATGTGCGCTGTCCTTTGTCGCGATCTGCATGGTACCCATCAACCAGTCCCGTCGGTGCATGCGTGCATCCATGCAGTCCCCTCTCATTGGTGCAGTCTATCCTGCCAGGCCCCACGACATTCGGTGGCAGCATCTGTCCCATCGAGTCGCCTTGAGCCGCCTCTGTGTAGGTAACGACACGTGGCAGGATGCCCACGCACCCACTACCCACCTCGTTGCGTGCCAAATCAGTAGTGTGGGCAATCATTGGCCCCTCGATCCCCCAGCCTCGAGATTTTTGTCTGTAGTAGGTGTCTCGTCTCCCGTAGCCTCCACCTATGCCTTGTCACTAGTTGGTGACTTGAACTCCTGTTCCCTCTCACTAGTAGGCGGCACAATCACCAAAGCCATCTCGGTCGCCGCGTTTGTCCTCTCCACTACAGTCATTGAAACCGTCCCCACCTGTGTTGCAGCGGCTCCAATTGTAACTGGGACAGATGGGTCCTCCCTTGTTGCGCTTGTCGCCTCTCGCGCACTTTCAGGCACGACAATCATTGCCAGGTCTTCCTGCCTTGTGATTGGAGATCGCAAAACCACGGCCTCCGGGACCGAATGCACAGCCAAGTTGCCGCCCGAAGGATTTGAAACCTGCCTCGGGATGGCCCGAGATGCTTCCGTGGGCCCCGCCAAAGTGGTCAGACGGTCAAAAGCCGACGGTCTTCTGGTGATCCTATCCCTGATCGTCACGCGCGAGGCCCCATGCGTGACAGGATCAGCAGGGCCCATCGGTGGCAACCTCCAATCAGTGCCCACCACCCGCGCGCCCTGACCGTTAGGAGCGCCGCCACCGGCGGCGAAGCCAGAAACACCGACACGATTGTCACGCACACCAAATCTCCATGGTAGTCGGGTGGTGCTGTGATCCGGACCACCAAAGTCATCATCGTCAGGGATACCGCTTTGCCCGCTGCCCGACGAGCCGCCAAGAAACCATGGCTCCCCCACTTCACGAAAATCCTTAACTGCATCGAGGTGAATCATCGTCTTGTATTGTAGCAGCGCCGGTGCTGCCTCCTCTCTAGGCTCCGGCACGGCGAGCCACCGCAGCATGGGGATGCCTTGGGGTGAGCTGTCCACGCCACAGCTTGAACGAGGACAAATCCGCGCGAGAGCTGGTTTCCGGCGCGAGCGTATCCACTTTGCAAGACGAACCCAATAGCTCCTCGACAACCGATCTGTCCCAAGCATGGGGAGGAATGCCCTCAATCTCAAGCCATACCTTGAACCCGAACATGTCGTGCATAGCTTGTGACTGGCGGTTCCACGGCCAGAAAAACAGCATGTCTCCTTCGAACTCCACAATCGGACATGTAGAAACCCTGTTCCTCAACTCCGTAGAAGCAAAAACTACCAAGAAGTCTTCCGGTCGATGGCGATGGACGGACACCAGGTCGGGCGGGATGTCCAGCTTGCGGGCGAGCACCTCAAGAACACGCGTCACAGGGATCCCCCGCCTCGCCCCTCCGACGTACGCCACCATGGCGAACTGGAGGCGGCGCTCAAGGTCCTCCACCGTCTGTGAACGGCGCATGACACAGATCTCCGTGGGGTCTTCCTTGATGTCGATGTGTGTCTGCAACCGCGATGGTGCCAGCGGGGGCCAAACCAGGCGCGCATCCTGGCTCGTGCGCTGCTGGGAGGGGGGAGGGGGCGGCGGTGCATCCGACGGCGCACCGCGCGACGCCGTGGGGGGCACGGGGCTGACACGACGAGCCATCTTGGCCACCGCGTCGCGCCTCAGCTCATCCACCGAAGACGGGCTATGGGGCCTCTTGTAGTCCTTGGAGTCGTGGCCAAGAAGCCCGCATCGGAAGAAGACGATCTCGTTGGTGCAATCGACCCGGAAGTGGCCCTTCTCCAAGCAGCGGAAGCACTTGTCCCTCATCTCCGGCGACACTGCCGGCCTGCCCGATGATGTCTACTACACAACCTTCTTCTTGTAGACGTTGTTGGGCCTCCAAGTGCAGAGGTTTGTAGGACAATAGCAAATTTCCCTCAAGTGGATGACCTAAGGTTTATCAATCCGTAGGAGGCGTAGGATGAAGATGGTCTCTCTAAAGCAACCCTGCAACCAAATAACAAAGAGTCTCTTGTGTCCCCAACACACCCAATACAATGGTAAATTATATAGGTGCACTAGTTCGGCGAAGAGATGGTGAAACAAGTGGTATATGGATAGTAGATAAAGGTATTTGTAATCTGAAATTATAAAAGCAGCAAGGTAACGAATGATAAAAGTGAGCGTAAACGGTATTGCAATGTGTGGAAACAAGGCCTAGGGTTCATACTTTCACTAGTGTAAGTTCCCTCAACAATATTAACATAATTGGATCATAAAACTATCCCTCAACATGCAACAAAGAGTCACTCCAAAGTCACTAATAGCGGAGAACGAACGAAGAGATTATGGTAGGGTACGAAACCACCTCAAAGTTATTCTTTCTAATCAATCCGTTGGGCTACTCCTATAAGTGTCACAAACAGCCCTAGAGTTCGTACTAGAATAACACCTTAAGACACAAATCAACCAAAACCCTAATGTCACCTAGATACTCCAATGTCACCTCAAGTATCCGTGGGTATGATTATACGATATGCATCACACAATCTCAGATTCATCTATTCAACCAACACAAAGGACCTCAAAGAGTGCCCCAAAGTTCTACTGGAGAATCACGATGAAAACGTGTGCCAACCCCTATGCATAGGTTCATGGGCGGAACCCGCAAGTTGATCACCAAAACATACATCAAGTGAATCACGTGATATCCCATTGTCACCACAGATATCCATGGCAAGACATACATCAAGTGTTCTCAAATCTTTAAAGACTCAATCTGATAAGATAACTCCAAAGGGGAAACTCAATTCATTACAAGAGAGTAGAGGGGGAGGAGAAACATAAGATCCAACTATAATAGCAAAGCTCGCGATACATCAAGATCGTGCCAAATCAAGAACACAAGAGAGAGAGAGAGAGATCAAACACATAGCTACTGATACATACCCTCAGCCCCGAGGGAGAACTACTCCCTCCTCGTCATGGAGAGCACCGGGATGATGAAGATGGCCACCGGGGAAGGATTGCCCCCTCCGGCAGGGTGCCGGAACGGGTCTAGATTGGCTTTCGGTGGCTATGGAGGCTTCTGGAGGCGGAACTCCCGATCTAATCTCCTCACAGATGTTTTTAGGGTATATGGAGATATATAGGCGGAAGAAGTACGTCAAGGGGGCCACGAGGGGCTCACGAGGGTGGAGGGTGCGCCCAGGGGGTGGGTGCGCCGCCTGCCTCGTGACCTCCTCGCAGATCCCCCGACGTGCACTCCAAGTCTTCTGGGCTTCTTTCCTTCCAAAAATGAGTTCCGTGAAGTTTCAGGTCAATTGGACTCCGTTTGATTTTCCTTTTCTTCGAAACCCTAAAACAAGGTAAAAACAGAAACTGGCACTGGGCTCTGGGTTAATAGGTTAGTCCCAAAAATGATATAAAAGTGTATAATAAAGCCCATAAACATTCAAAACAGTAGATAATATAGCATGGAGCAATCAAAAATTATAGATACGTTGGAGACGTATCAGCATCCCCAAGCTTAATTCCTGCTCGTCCTCGAGTAGGTAAATGATAAAAGAAAGAATTTTTGATGCGGAGTGATACTTGGCATAATTTAAATGTGATTCTTCTTAATTGTGGTATGAATATTCAGATCCATAAGATTCAAGACAAAAGCTCATATTGACATAAAAATGATAATACTTCAAGCATACCAATTAAGCAATTATGTCTTCTCAAAATAACATGGCCAAAGAAAGTTATCCCTACAAAATCATATAGTCTGGCTATGCTCCATCTTCACCACACAAAATATTTAAATCATGCACAACCCCGATGACAAGCCAAGCAACTGTTTCATACTTTTCATGTTCTCAATCTTTTTCAATCTTCACGCAATACATGAGCGTGAGCCATGGACATAGCACTATAGGTGGAATAAAATGGTGGCTGTGGAGAAGACAAAAAAAGGAGAAGATAGTCTCACATCAACTAGGCGTATCAACGGGCTATGGAAATGCCCATCAATAGATATCAATGTGAGTGAGTAGGGATTGCCATGCAACGGATGCACTAGAGCTACAAGTGTATGAAAAGCTCAAAAAGAAACTAAGTGGGCGTGCATCCAACTTGCTTGCTCACGAAGACCTAGGGCATTTTGAGGAAGCCCATCATTGGAATATACAAGCCAAGTTCTAAAATGAAAAATTCCCACTAGTATATGAAAGTGACAACATAGGAGACTCTCTATCATGAAGATCATGGTGCTACTTTGAAGCACAAGTGTGGTAAAAGGATAGTAACATTGCCCCTTCTCTCTTTTTCTCTCATTTTTTTATTTTTTATTTGGGCCTTCTCTTTTTTTATGGCCTCTTTTTTTGGGCTTCTTTGGCCTCTTTTATTTATTTATTTTCGTCCAGAGTCTCATCCCGACTTATGGGGGAATCATAGTCTCCATCATCCTTTCCTCACTGGGACAATGCTCTAATACATCACACTTTTATTTACTTACAGCTCAATAATTACAACTCGATACTTAGAACAAGATATGACTCTATATGAATGCCTCCGGCGGTGTACTGGGATGTGCAATGATGCATGAGTGACATGTATGAAAGAATTATGAACGGTGGCTTTGCCACAAATACAATGTCAACTACATGATCATGCTAAGCAATATGACAATGATGAAGCGTGTCATAATAAACGGAACGGTGGAAAGTTGCATGGCAATATATCTCGGAATGGCTATGGAAATGCCATAATAGGTAGGTATGGTGGCTGTTTTGAGGAAGGTATATGGTGGATTTATGGTACCGGCGAAAGTTGCGCGGTACTAGAGAGGCTAGCAATGGTGGAAGGGTGAGAGTGCGTATAATCCATGGACTCAACATTAGTCATAAAGAACTCACATACTTATTGCACAAATCTATTAGTTATCGAAACAAAGTACTACGCGCATGCTACTAGGGGGATAGATTGGTAGGAAAAGATCATCGCTCGTCTCCGACCGCCACTCATAAGGAAGACAATCAATAAATAAATCATGCTCCGACTTCATCACATAACGGTTCACCATACGTGCATGCTACGGGAATCACAAACTTCAGCACAAGTATTTCTCAAATTCATAACCACTGAACTAGCATGACTCTAATATCACCATCTCCATATCTCAAAACAATTATCAAGTATCAAACTTCTCATAGTATTCCACACACTCATAAGAGATTTTTATTATTCTTGAATACCTAGCATATTAGGATTTTAAGCAAATTACCATGCTATCAAGACTCTCAAAATAATATAAGTGAAGCATGAGAGATCAATAGTTTCTATAAAACAAATCCACCACCGTGCTCTAAAAGATATAAGTGAAGCACTAGAGCAAATGACAAACTACTCCGAAAGATATAAGTGAAGATCAATGAGTAGTCGAATAATTATGCAACTCTGTGAAGACTCTAACATTTAATAATTTCAGACCTTGGTATTTTATTCAAACAGCAAACAAAGCAAAATAAAATGACATTCTAAGAATGGCAAACATCATGTGAAAAAGCAAAAACTTAGGATCAACCTAAACTAACCGATAGTTGTTGAAGAAGAAAGGTGGGATGCCAACTGGGGCATCCCCAAGCTTAGATGCTTGAGACTTCTCGAAATATTATCTTGGGGTGCCTTGGGCATCCCCAAGATTGAGCTTCTGTGTATCCTTAATTCCTCTTATATCACGGTCTCCCTAAATCTCAAAATCTTCATCCACACAAAACTCAACAAGAACTCGTGAGATAAGTTAGTATAAACCATTGCCAAAACCTTATCATACTCTACTGTAGAAAATCACTAAAATTATTAGTCAACATTGCATACTAAATGCCTCTGCATATTTAATAGTCCTATCCTCAAATAAAATCATTAAAGAAGCAAACATACGCAAACAATGCAAATATAACAGCAATCTGCCTAAACAGGATAGTCTGTAAAGAATGCTGCAACATCCATACTTCCCTAGCTCCAAAAATTATGAAAGAAAATTCCCACGGTAGTAAATTTATCAGAGCTTAATATGCAAAAGGTTTCAACATTTTATCACATTCTGACTTTTCTAGGGAATTATTGCAACAGCGGTAAACTTTCTGTTTTCAAACAACAACATGTATACTTGTAACATAGGCATAGTAAAGACTATTAATGCCACTTTTATTGAAATAAAATATGCAAAACATTGTTCTAAATAACAGCAAGCAAATTTTGAGAAAATAAATTGATGCTCCAAGCAAAACACATATCATGTGGTGAATAAAAATATATCTTCAAGTAAAGTTACCGATGAACGAAGACGAAAGAGGGGATGCCTTCCGGGGCATTCCCAAGCTTTGGCTTTTAGGTGTCCTTAGATTATCTTGGGGGTGCCATGGGCATCCCCAAGATTAGGTTCTTGCCACTCCTTGTTCCATAATCCATCAAATCCTTACCCAAAACTTGAAAACTTCACAACACAAAACTTAATAGAAAACTCGTAAGCTCCGTTAGTATAAGAAAATAAATCACCACTTCAAGGTACTGTAATGAACTCATTCTTTATTTATATTGGTGTTAAACATACTGTATTACAACTTCTCTATGGTTTATAAACTATTTTACTAGCCATAGATTCATCAAAATAAGTAAACAACATATGAAAAACAGAATCTTTCAAAAACAAAACAGTCTGTAGTAATTTGGATCAAACGTATACTTCTGGAACTCATAAAATTCTCAAATAAATTTCTGGACCTGAGGAATTTATCTATTAATCATCTGCAAAAAGAATTAACTAAATAGCACTCTTCGAATAAAAATGGCAGCAATTCTCGTGAGTGCTAAAGTTTCTGTTTTTTACAGCATGATCAACAAGACTCTCCCCAAGTCTTCCCAAAGGTTCTACTTGGCACAAACACTAATTAAAAGCATAAAACCACATATAAACAGAGGCTAGATGAATTATTTATTACTAAACAGGAACAAAAAGCAAGGGATAAAAATAAAATTGGGTTGCCTCCCAACAAGCGCTATCGTTTAACGCCCCTAACTAGGCATGATGATTTCAATGATGCTCACATAAAAGATAAGAATTGAAACATAAAGAGAGCATCATGAAGAATATGACTAGCACATTTAAATCTAACATACTTCCTATGCATAGGGATTTTGTGAGCAAACAACTTATGAGAGCAATAATCAACTAGCATAGGAAGGCAAAACAAGTATAACTTCAAAACTTTAAGCACATAGAGAGGAAACTTGATATTATTGCAATTCCTACAAGCATATATTCCTCCCTCATAATAATTTTCAGTAGCATCATGAATGAATTTAACAATATAACCAGTACCTAAAGCATTCTTTTCATGATCTACAAGCATAGAAAATTTATTGCTCTCCACATAAGCAAAATTCTTCTTATTCGGAATAGTGGGAGTATCATAGGAAACTTGAATACTATAAATTGTTTCCACATTAAAAGAGTAATGTTCAGAGAAGGGGCAATCATAACCATGAAAAGTTTTATAAATATCATCACAACTTTTTATAGCTTAAGTATCATCACAATAATCATCATAAGTAGGAGGCATGCTATCATTATAAACTTGCATATCAAAACTTGGGAGACTAAAAATATCCTCTTCATTAATCATAGCTTACCCAAACTTGGGACAAACATTAATTGCAGCAAATATATTCTTAAATATGTCATCCTCATCAAACATAGCTTCCCCAAACTTGGGCTTTTTCATATCATAAGCATAATCACTCTCATCATTAATAGTATAGATATCACCGATAGTATAGCAATTATTATATTCTTCCAAGCAAGTACCAAAAAGATTTTCAAGATCATAAAAAGTATCATTATCTTCCCAATCATAATCATCACAACAAGCAATAGGCATAACGAGATCATCATCAAGTGTATCATCTTCATTTTCATGAGGCACAACAATAATAGGAGCAACTTTATTTGCGAGAGATACCTTTTTACCTCTCTTCCTTTTTCTTTTCTTCTTCTTCACCACATCATGTGTGGGTTCAATCCTCTTTTTGGAGCTCCTTATTAATGAGATTGGTTGGATAGAAAGCTCCTTCTCGTTACCTAATTCATCATAAGGAATAATAGGAGGATATTGGGAAGTCGCCTCCTTTTCATTAGTATTCTCTGCATCTTCTATTTGTTTTCTTTTCTTTATGTAATTGGCAATATAAGGATTTTCAATACAATTCACCGCGCAATATATATAAATTTCCTCTAGATCAAAATGAAGGATTTTATCAAGGGCAAATTTTGGAATATCCTTAGTTCTACGTTTAATTTCTTCATAACCCAAGAGCAAACTAAGTTCATTATGATGTGCAAGGGAAATCAAGTCATCACAATTTTTGGACACGATACGCTCATGAAACAATTTGCATTGGGTACTAAAATGATCACGTTCATTGCAAAGTTCACAAGTAGGGCTAAGAAAAGATAAATTTTCAGCACATTCATCTAGCTCTTCTTGCAACAATTTGGTTTCTAAGTACTTATGCCTCTTACAATATCTATCTTCCCTATTTGGTGTGTACTTGCAAACCCAATCTACTCCACAAAAGTGACATGTTTATAGGAGGCATTTTCATCATAACTAGTACAATCATCATTAGCATCATGGATATTCAGAGAATTCGTACTAACAACATTGCAATCATGCTCATCATTCAAAGATTTAGTGCCAAACATTTTGTAGATTTCTTCTTCTAGCACTTGAGCACAATTATCCTTTCCATCATACTCACGAAGATATTAAAAAGATGAAGCGTATGAGACAAACTCAATTCCATTTTTTTTGTTTTCTTTTATAAACTAAACTAGTGATAAAATAAGAAACTAAAAGACTCGATTGCAAGATCTAAAGATATACCTTCAAGCGCTAACCTCCCCGGCAACGGCGCCAGAAAAGAGCTTGATGTCTACTACACAACCTTCTTCTTGTAGACGTTGTTGGGCCTCCAAGTGCAGAGGTGTGTAGGACAGTAGCAAATTTCCCTCAAGTGGATGACCTAAGATTTATCAATCCGTATGAGGCGTAGGATGAAGATGGTCTCTCTCAAGCAACCCTGCAACCAAATAACAAAGAGTCTCTTGTGTCCCCAACACACCCAATACAATGGTAAATTATATAGGTGCACTAGTTCGGCGAAGAGATGGTGAAACAAGTGGTATATGGATAGTAGATAAAGGTATTTGTAATCTGAAATTATAAAAGCAGCAAGGTAACGAATGATAAAAGTGAGCGTAAACGGTATTGCAATGTGTGGAAACAAGGCCTAGGGTTCATACTTTTACTAGTGTAAGTTCCCTCAACAATACTAACATAATTGGATCATAAAACTATCCCTCAACATGCAACAAAGAGTCACTCCAAAGTCACTAATAGCGGAGAACGAACGAAAAGATTATGGTAGGGTACGAAACCACCTCAAAGTTATTCTTTCCAATCAATCCGTTGGGCTATTCCTATAAGTGTCATAAACAGCCCTAGAGTTCGTACTAGAATAACACCTTAAGACACAAATCAACCAAAACCCTAATGTCACCTAGATACTTCAATGTCACCTCAAGTATCCGTGGGTATAATTATACGATATGCATCACACAATCTCAGATTCATCTATTCAACCAACACAAAGAACCTCAAAGAGTGCCCCAAAGTTATACCGGAGAATCACGACAAAAACGTGTGCCAACCCCTATGCATAGGTTCATGGGCGGAACCCGCAAGTTGATCACCAAAACATACATCAAGTGAATCACGCGATATCCCATTGTCACCACAGATATCCACGGCAAGACATACATCAAGTGTTCTCAAATCTTTAAAGACTCAATCCGATAAGATAACTCCAAAGGGGAAACTCAATTCATTACAAGAGAGTAGAGGGGGAGGAGAAACATAAGATCCAACTATAATAGCAAAGCTCGCGATACATCAAGATCGTGCCAAATTAAGAACACGAGAGAGAGTGAGAGATCAAACACATAGCTACTGATACATACCCTCAGCCCCGAGGAAGAACTACTCCCTCCTCGTCATGGAGAGCACCGGGATGATGAAGATGGCCACCGGGGAATGATTGCCCCCTCCGGCATGGTGCCGGAACGGGTCTAGATTGGCTTTCGGTGGCTACGGAGACTTCTGGCGGCGGAACTCCTGATCTAATCTCCTCACGGATGTTTTTAGGGTATATGGAGATATATAGGCGGAAGAAGTACGTCAGGGGGGCCACGAGGGGCTCACGAGCATGGAGGGCACGCCCAGGGGGGTGGGCGCGCCCCCTGCCTCGTGACCTCCTCGCAGATCCCCCGACGTGCACTCCAAGTCTTCTGGGCTTCTTTCCTTCCAAAAATGAGTTTTGTGAAGTTTCAGGTCAATTGGACTCCGTTTGATTTTCCTTTTCTTCGAAACCCTAAAATAGGGTAAAAACAGAATCTGGCACTGGGCTCTGGATTAATAGGTTAGTCCCAAAAATGATATAAAAGTGTATAATAAAGCCCATAAACATTCAAAACAGTAGATAATATAGCATGGAGCAATCAAAAATTATTGATACGTTGGAGACGTATCACCCGACGCATGTCCCGGATCTCTGCTCTGCTCACCCATGGCATGGCGTTTCCTCCAAAGCTCCTTCTTTGAGGGGGGCGGCTGCACCCATGGCGCCGAAGGCGGCACGGGAACAGGCTGCGTCTCCGCCTCCGCCCGCGGTCCGCGGACCTCCGAGCCCTCCGACTCCGAGGAGATCCCCAACCCCGAGACCACCGGTCGCTCACCAGGTGGCCTGAAGGTGGAGGTCACAGATCTCGGGCTCGAGGCCATGGCGCGGGAGCGGCGTGAGCGCGAGACACAGATGGAGGAGAGGAGAGGTGGCCGCCGCGGTCGGAGTGACCCACGGCGTGAGCGCTGGGCGTGGTGGACGCCGGCGCCGGAGTGGCGCTCGGCGGGGGCGGGGAGGGGGGAGGGGCGAGGGCTTGGCACTAGTACTGAAATCGATCATTTCGACAACGGCGCACCAAGGACAGGACGTCGGCGAGCAGCCTGTCTGGGAGACCCATGGCCACGTCATCTACGGTCCGATCACCGGCTTCGGAGTATGGCCACGGCGTCAGGTCGGAGCGAAGCAAAGGCGGCGGCGATCGGGAGTTACCTTCCGGGTCCGGCACAGAGAAGGACAGCCCCCACCCCCACGATCCGAGCAACAGAAGGGCCCCAGCCAGAATCCAATGGCCGAGGAACCGATTCTCACGTCAGCGCCCGCCACACGGCACCAGCCAGCGGCCCAGGACCCATCCAGATCCGCGCGAAAACTCTGTTCGCCCCCGCCCGACCATCTCGCGGCGTTGGGTCGTCTTCCCCACCTCTCACTCCCCTTCGCCTCGCCTCTTCCTACTGGAGCACTGGTTCCGACCCCGACAGACAACTTGTTCCAAAAACTTCAAAACGCAACCCGCACGTCCCACCCCACCCCACCCCAATCCCTCGGGCGCCCGGACGGAGGGAACCCGAAATTTTCGGCTCCGCGTCGGCGCGCATCGTCCCTATCCGCCTCCGCCTCCGCCTCCGCCTCGAATCCCATCCCCATCTCGGAGCCGACCGAACAACCCCCCTCCCCCGACCGACCTTAAATCCCCACTCCTCGGTGCCGCCGGAACCCTAAGGACCCAAATCCGCCGCCCCGATTCGAGGTTCCAGGGCGTCGCGCGTCCCCACCCCCATGCCCTAGCCGCCGCCGGCGCCAGTGCCATGCTCGCCTCCCGCATCCCGCCCAAGCGCTGCACCGCCGCCGTCCCGTACGAGCTGGAGCCCCCCGCCGCCGCCGCCGAGGGCATGCCGCCCGCCAAGCGCCGCCGGGAGCGCGTCCTGCCCTCGCGGTTCAGGGACTCGGCCGTCGTCCTGCCGCCGCCCGCCAAGAAGGCCTGCAAGGCCCCCGCGCCGCCCAAGGTCGAGGACAGGGACGGCCAGGTGTACGAGGTGGAGGTGCGCGCCGTCGGCCCGAAAGGCTCCGCCTTTGGGGCCGTGCAGACCGAGGTGTGGACCGGCGAGCCCGCGCAGACGGAGGAGGAGCTGTACCGGGCATGCCGGAACATCAGCAGGAGCGGCAGTTCGGGCTGTTTCAGTGGAAGCGTTGTCACTTCCGTGAGCAATGCTGGTGAGAAATGCGCGCCGGAGAAGACGCCCGTGGTGGGCGCTGTGGTCCCGTCCACGAGCAATGCTGGTACTGGAAATGTCGGGCTGGAGGGGAGGTCCCCGGTGGTGGAGTGCAAGCCAAAGCAGGAGGCCGAGGTCAGGAGAGAGGATTTCTACTGGCCAGAGGATTTTGTGCTCGGGGACGTGGTGTGGGCAAGGTCGGGGAAGAAGAGCCCCGCGTGGCCGGCGTTAGTGATCAACCCGCTGCAGCACGCCCCGGAGGTTGTGCTCAACTCTTGCGTCCCCGGCGCGCTCTGCGTCATGTTCTTCGGTTACTCTGCCGGCGGCCAAAACAGGGTAATTTATTTATTACAGTTTCCTGGATAAGCGCTGCAGTTCTCTTTTCCTGGTTGAATTGGTTGGTTTATGAACCAAACGGTTCCTTTCTGTTTCTCTTTCCGTGGGCTCTCATTACCGTCTTCATTTGTAGGATTATGGATGGGTCAAGCAAGGGATGATCTTTCCCTTTGTGGAGTACCTAGATAGGTTCCAGGGACAATCTCTCCATAAGCTTAAGCTCAAGCCAAGCAAATTCCGTGCAGCAATTGAGGAGGCTTTCCTTGCCGAGCGCGGCTTTTTTGAGCTCCAAATGGACGGGGTCTGCTCTCTGGACAAGTCTGTGAATGAGCAGTCTGTCACCGATGGCGCACGTGAAGTGACTGGTTCTAATAACGAGCAGGAGTGTCAATCTCATTCTCAGGTAATTGGACGTGTGGAGTTGTAATAGCTGAGCTTGTAGCTGCCTCATTTATTACAGTTCCTCGGCTAGGCTGCTATCTAATTTATTTACTGTGTTGCAGGTTGTCGTTAAATTAGCAGCATGTTGCGATAGCTGCGGTAATCGTCTTCCATCCAAGATTTCAAAGAAAAAGAAGCAAGAAACAGAGCAGTTACTTTGTAGGCACTGTGAAAAGGTATGTATGTCTCTGGCATGTGACTGAACGAAGGTGCTTCATATGTTCTAGTAACTCGATTCATTTCTATTTAGTGCCTTACATGGGTAAATACTATTATGTCTGCAGCTATTGCAGTCAAAGCAATACTGTGGCATATGCAAGAAAATTTGGCATCACACAGATGGCGGAAACTGGGTAAGCCTTGAAACCGCTTTGGTGATGGTATATAGATTATCTTCTCTTGATTTTTGTAGGCATTGACCTGCAATCCGTTTCTTGGCAGGTATGCTGTGATGAGTGCCAGATTTGGGTTCATGTAGAATGCGACCGGACATGCAGTGACCTGGAGGTTGTTTGTTCACCTTTGTTTGGTGTTGAGATTTTAATGTCATGATGTTTGTTATATATATGTAATATGTTGTTTGGTGTTGAGATTTTAATGTCATGATGTTTGTTATATATATGTAATATGCAATGCTTCCAGGGATAGGCTTCACTGACTACACATTATTTTGCAGGATTTAGAAAATACCGAGTATTTCTGTCCTGATTGTAAGTCTAAACGCAAGAGAGTAATGAAAGTTGAACAAACGAGCACCTCCAATAGTTCAGAGTGAGTTATTCATTTCTTTCTCAAACCTATGGATGTCTGTTGGCTGTTATAATAAATAAAAAATGCCAGTTTCTAACATGTCCCAGCATAGATTTGCCAGCACTTCAAAGGAAAAGTTGCCTGAATCCATACCTGTGTGCTGCTCTGGGATGGAAGCATTGTACTTGCCAGAAAAGCACATGTAAGCATTTGACATATCTTCTACTGAATCTTCAGATTACATGTTTCTTTAAATTTGCATCAATACTCTATCTGAATCTAATGTTTTATTATTTTAAGTAGGAGTACTATATTTTTTTGTATTAAGTCAACTGTTCAGAAAGAAATACTAAAATTATTAAACATGCCATCTTTTCTTTTCGTGGAGCAGCAACTTTCCTCTTTTGGTTCATTTTCTGGGCTAGAAAAATTGATCTGAGAGCTAAAGTACAAGTGCACAAACATATGTTACCGAATCGAAGTGGCTACTGTATACTTGCAATTGGTCCTTTAACCTTCACTTGGTGCATAAGCAAGTGACTTTTAGGTCGCTTTAGTTCTTACCGTAGTCACCCCTAGGATTGGTCACTTTTGTGATGGGAATTCATATGATGTTTAGGGGCCAGAAGCAATAAAAACCATCACACAGTTGCTAGCGGTCTTCATGTTGCATTGATTTCCTTATGTGTGCTTGCATCATTGCACGGTTGCACCAGTATTAGTATTTGAGTATTGTTTTTGCTGGCAGGATATTATGTGAATGCAGGTCTTGCAAGAAAAAGATGATGACTCTGAATGAGTGGGAGAGGCATACTGGCTCAAGGAAGAAAAATTGGAAGATGAGTATTAAACTCAAGGGCACTGGGGAGCCACTAATTGACTTGGTAAGCTCTCAGGATCTTCATCAACTTGGACGTCTGTGGTTCAACATAATATGTGAATGCTATATATACCTAGTTAGTTGATCCCCACTAACTCCAATTCTCTCAACATGCAACTATGCCAACTGACCATGCCACTGTGCATGGGAAAAGATCTACCTTAACATGCCACACGCATGCTACTCATATTCAATATTTTTTCTACAACTATACAATAATCAAATATAATAAATATATTAGTTTCAATTCTCAGATTATTAATCCAAATATTAATACTTAATACAATCAAATCTCATCGAAATAATTGCAACCAAGTCCCGCAGCAATGCACGGTGTATCCTCTCTAGTTGACACTAATGCACATATGCATGCAAAACTGACAAGATTCCTTTTTTGTCATTATCTGCAGCTTCATGATATTCCGGGTGGAAATTTCAAGTCTTCTACCCCAGGCATTAAGAAAGAAGAGTTGCTTTCATTACAAGGTATGCCACTCTTGATTTTTTTTCATGGGCTTTGTGGTTGGTGATTTTAATATGACTTCACGCTGTTGAATTTTTCCAATATCTGCAGCAAACTCTTACAGTCCAGTCTATGCTAAATGGACAACTGAACGTTGTGCTGTCTGTCGGTGGGTTGAGGATTGGGACTACAACAAAATTATCATTTGTAACAGGTAGTTCCTGCCGTCATTTGAATTTTTATCCATCACCTGCACTTGAATTCCTTTGCTGTTTGAAGACTAAAAATATTATGTAAGTTTTCATGATTAGTGGTTAATAAAAGCTTCTCGAAAATTTATGTATTCAGATGTCAAATAGCTGTCCATCAAGAGTGCTATGGAGCTCGTGTCGTACAGGATTTAACTAATTGGGTTTGTCGAGCTTGTGAACTGCCCCAACAAAAAAAGGAGTGCTGCCTATGCCCTGTAAAAGGTATTTTGTCTCGATGAATATCCTATACTACATTGGTTGGAATGCTTGTTCTTTTCCTAATGTCTATATGAAACAATTCCTGTGAAATTCTTGTATCCCAAATAGGGCCTCATTGTTTCCGCATCCCAAACAGGGATCCAATTGATGTGCTCCATAGTTTCATGATTCATCATATGGAATTGTTTGGACAGTTCAGTAATTTCCTCAAGTGTTGACGTTTTTTTCCTGAGAAAACGTAATAAGATTTTGCGTCTCATTTTTCATTGAAAAGTGGCGGTGGTGGGCGTGGGGGTGGGGTGTGTGTGTGGGGGGGGGGGGGGGGGGGGGGGGTAGTTCAGTACAGCAGCCTCAAAGGAGGGTAAAGTTACAAGGTGGGTGTTTAATGGACGTCCCAGGCTGTCGGCAAGATCAATCTAAGGCTGAGTGCCCCTGCTCTAGACCAGAGGGCAGCTTCTGTTGACATTTTTAGTGTGTTCCCGACTCATGCTTAGTTTTATTCCTTGGTTGTGATAAGTTTGATTGGTCCACAGTGGTATCTAATATTCTAATGTTTTCTTGTCTTATTTACCATGTTGTTTATGGATCACTCATGCTGTTAACTTGTACTTCTTGTTGGACCTCCTAGGTGGTGCTCTCAAGCCAACTGATATTGACCAACTGTGGGTTCATGTCATGTGTGCCTGGTATCAGCCTAAAGTCTCCTTTCCTGTTGACGAGACAATGGAGCCAGCTGTGGGCATATTGAGCATCCCTTCTGAGTACTTTAAGAAGGTTAGGATTTTTATCTAGTACTCTTTGCAAGGTTGCCTAATGGGTAATTATTGTATGTGCTTCTGTGTTCAATCATCTTACTCTTTGTTTAACTCTTGTGTTTTTGTTGTTAACTCCAGACATGTATCATATGCAAGCAGATGCATGGGGCCTGCACCCAGTGCTACAAGTGTTCTACTTATTATCATGCAACATGTGCATCAAGAGCTGGATATCGCATGGAGGTAGACTGCTTTTGCCACCTCTTTGTAGAGGAAATTGTCATCATAATATGTTTGCATATCCATTTTCTTTAATTTAACCTTCACTCTCTTTTCTTATATGAAAACAGAATGCATATTAATGGCTATATAATGATTGTCTGAAAGATTATGTTTGAGCATATGCCACTTACCAGCCTGATATTGTTTGCTTCTGTGTAGTATTGCTGTGGATTAGCAAGTTTTTTCCACCAACTTTTACATTTAAGCTATGTTGTGGCAAAAATTCCCTTGTGCCAATTTTTTTTGTGTCGTTGCTCAAATACTTCCATTTGAGCTAATCCTAAAGTTTTTAAGCATGCTGTCTTTAAAGCATAACTTGATACAACTGTTTAAACTGTGCATCATTTGACGCAAACGTTTTCTGGCGTTTGTTCCTTTATTAACCGATTTTAAACATAAAGATTAAAATTGTACTTTTCCTGTACTCTTGCAGTTGCAATACTCTGAGAGAAATGATAGGAAGGTGACTAAAATGGTCTCCTACTGTGCGTTTCACAGGTAATAATTCTATCACTTGATTTTTCCTTTTTGGTTAAGTTAAACTCATGAATGGTTATCTAGAAGAACAATTTTAAGCTGGCTTAACAATCATTATATATACTTCCTTTTGTGTAATCTTTTGGGGTTGATTTTAGTACCAATCAAACCTATTTTAAGAAAACAATGGCAAATATGGTCCATGGAACTGGCATGATTTTGGAACAATGTCATTTGCAGAAGTGAAAATGTAACCTGAGGCATAAATTATCACCAGTAAATGTTACTAATACATGTTATTCTTTCTTGTCCACTTCAGTACTCCTGACCCAGATAATGTGTTGATAGTGAAGACACCAGATGGAGTGTTCTCCACCAAATTTTTGCTCCAAAACAATGAGAAACAATCTCCTGCAAGACTAGCTAAGAGTGAAAATCACCAGGAGGTTTTTCCTGCTGAAGTTTCTGATTGCCCAGCTGCAAGGTGCCTACCTTATGAAATCTTGAAAAACAAGGTATTTTCTAATTATCTTGGTTTTCTGCATCCACCCTGGACATTACCTTGTGATAATTTTCGTTTCTAGTTCATTTATACAATTATACTCAATATATACATTGACCTTTTTTTCATCCTTCCTGTATAATTTTTTTGCCTGTTGTGTGCGCGTGTTCGTGTGTGTTGATTCTGAAAATTGCAGCAGCACTGTTTTGTGTGACATACTGTTATGCCCAACTTAGGTTAATGTTAAATGCAAGTGATGTTAACAGACCTGTGTAGTTTTAATTTCTGTTGTTTTGTCAGCAAGTCCTTGGTACTAAATTATCTGTGTTTTCCAGAAACAACAAGGAGAGGCAGTTGCCCATCGAATAATGGGACCCCGACACCACTCTCAAGATTTGATTGAGGCTTTGAACACATACATGGTAAGTGCCTGGTCCTGACCATCACCATCTTTTTTAAGCAACATTTGAATGCTAGAAACATTTAGGCATCTTATTCCCTTGTCAGCAGGACCAGAAGGACGACCGACCTTTTGCTACGTTCAAAGAAAGGCTTCAATATTTACAGGTTTACTTTCTGAATGATCCTGGTTCTTAAAAGGCTATATGAGCAAACCAATAAACATATGTTTGACTATTTCAGAGAACTGAAAATAAGAGGGTCTCTTGTGGTCGATCTGGAGTACATGGATGGGGGCTCTTTGCTGTTAGGAAAATTCAAGAGGGGCAAATGGTAATCACTGCAGACTATATTTTTTTCTTCAACAGTGCTCATACTAACTACATTATCAAGCACATGCACTGACATACCATATTAATCTGGTCACAAAGCATAATTTAACAGCCCAATGTAGCATTTATGGCAGCAATTTGATTAAATGTGCACTGTCTAATACAGCAGATAACTTTTGTTACTTGCTTGATCTCCAATTAGTGAATATACTTGGTTGCATTGACTGATCTCCAGTTAATGAATATAATTGGTTGCAATGCTTGATCTCCAATTTGTAGATGTAATTGGTTTGTTGTGCATAATTTATAGGCACATACATGTTAAATCAGCAGCATGAACATTTTTAGTACATTTTCTGTCTCACACTAGAGTTCAAAATTTTACCATGAAAATGCTTATGCCTATGTTATCGAAGCACTTAAATACATCCCATTTGTGAGGAATCTGTTCTTAATTTGTCAGCTAACCAAACTTGTGCCAGGTGATCGAATATCGTGGGGACCAAGTCAGACGTAGTGTTGCTGATTTGAGGGAAGCACGATATCACAAGGAAAATAAAGACTGCTACGTGAGTTATCCTTTTTGTACTGTTTTAATTGGTTCCCTACTTTCAACTTGAACGGTTTAACTGGTGTAACTAATCGCCGTCATGCAATCTTTTCTTGATGACAATTCGATTAAGTGTAGAACCACATAAAAACTGTAGCTTTGTTGTTCTGATGTGCTGAATTGTTTTTTTGCGTCTTGTGCTGCTGCAGCTGTTCAAAATAAGTGAAGATGTTGTGATTGATGCTACGGAGAGAGGAAACATCGCCCGCATAATTAACCACTCGGTAAACCTTGATCATGCTCTCTGACACCTGCATCTTCTTGAATCCATGAAATGGTTAACTAATATAGTCATTGCGTTTGCAGTGCATGCCTAACTGCTACGCGAGGATCGTGAGCGTCGGCGACAACAAGAGCCAGATAATTCTGATTGCCAGAAGAGATGTCTCAGCCGGAGAAGAATTGACGTACTGCTTCATAACCCTGTCCTCTTCTGTCCGGTTTACACACGGAAAAAAAGACAATTCAATCGCGTTGAGAGTGTATACAACAATCTGCAATCATTTGATGTTCTGATCCTCTCTATTTTCCCCTGTCATCCACAGGTATGACTACAAATTTGACCCGGACGAGTCGGAGGATCGCAAGGTTCCCTGCCTGTGTAAAGCCCCTAACTGCCGTGGATACATGAACTGAAATTTCTGACAAGGACTAACCAACCCCAATTACAGTGGCGAAGCGCCACCACATTCATCCAGATTCTTTCATCGTCTTGTGCATGGCCGTCAGCATGCAACCAGCTTAGCTTGTGTTTTTTTAGTCACAGGATTTTGCTAGCTAGCGAGGTAGGGCTTTACCAGGCTAGGCAAGAAAAAGAAGCATAAACTAGCGTCCACAGCCAGGCATTGTAAATTCTTCATTGCTGTAATAAATTGATGATTTCTCTTGTGAACAAAAGAAAAGAAAAGAAAAGAAAAGGAATCCAAAAGGAAAGAAGATGTCCAATTGTGTTGATGCAATATATATTTCGTGTGACGTCTCAGATGCTGAGGAGAGCTTAATTATGTTGTGTTACTGCTGCTGTTCCTTGGTGTACGCGCTGTTTCTGGTTTCAGAAGATAGGATGCGTGTGGTGCTGCTTCCGCCCCCGCGGCATGCCTTCGTCCCGGAGATGGGGTGGCTGCAGCTGGGCCACTATCCTTCGGTGGCCAGAATGTCAGCGACCCGTCCGCCTCCCCCGCGGGTCGACTCGAAGCAGCGTGAACCGTAGCGTCTCTGCTCCGCCAGTACCGCCTCCCACGCCCGCCGCCGCGCCGTGGTCCACGGCGCTCGCCATTGCTCGCTTGCCACGACGAGGCAGTCGGTCGGTGGTCGAGGAGAGAGGATTTTAAAAAGTGGGCGAGGAAGATGCACTTACTCGTCGTGCCCACATGCTGCTGCTTCCCCACCACTTCGTCCGCGCCGCAACCACCATCGCTCCCGCGGCAGCTGTCTCGCAGCCTCGGCCACTCCGCGTCGCCGCGCTTCGGCCTCCCCTTCCGCCGGGCCGCGGTGCCCCCCGCCATGCGCCGCCGCGGGCGACGGAGGGCGGCGGCCCCTCCTCCGGCCGCCGCCGCATCAGAGGCCTCCAGCGACTCCCCTGGCCCTCCAGGAGGCGAGGACAAGGTGATTATGGTCTTTTGTGCCGCGCCGTGGCCTTTTGGGCGTGGTCTTCTCTGCTCTGCTCCGCTTTGAGCTTAGTACACTTAGTATGGTTTTACAGTTCCTACTTTTCCGTTCTGGCTTCTGAGCTTTAGGTCTGTGTTGCAACTGGCTTCTACTAGCTTAATAATAGCTTTAGCGTCCTGCCGCATTGCTAGATTTTGCTAGATCATGCAGGGGTTCGCAGTTCAGCGGGCGGATTCAGAGCGACAGGGCCGTACTGCAATTCACAAACCAATCATAAGATCACAGTCTGCATTGTTTAGTCGTGCACAAGCAAAGTGCCAGTTTGTCTGCTTTGCTATCGTGATGTCGCTGCAATGCGCTTCAGTGAGGTTGATTTTGCATGGCCAAACAGCATAAGATTATAGGATCGTTATTCTAAAAATGCAGTTCCAGTTTTTGCACAGGGTCCGCATTGCGCTATTAGCCGCAGTTCCTTTTAGGGAAAGGAGTTCAGTCTTAACTTCTGTTTATTATTATTTTTGTTTCGCCTAATGCTGTGCTGCGGTTACTAGCCGTAGATCTGCTTTGACCCGACATCCATTGTTCAACTACATGCCATGTCGTTGCAGCGAATGGCATTTTGGGCGCTGTGCGTGTCACTCTGCAAATGCTGGTGCCTCTTGTGCTGGTTTGTTGTTTGCTGCGTTGCTAATGGATGCATATTTCCTTCATCTCATGCTGATAGAGAGCTGGTACAGACCTCAAAACGCTAGCTAGAAGATTTTGGAAAGTCGCCGCCCCTTACTGGTGGTCAGAGGACAAGGTCCAAGCAAGGCTTCAGCTTGCTGGTGTATTTGCTCTCACGTTGGCGACTACAGGGATTAGTGTTGGATTCAACTTTCTGGGTCGTGATTTCTACAACGCCCTTGCCGGTATGTTTCATCTTTTGTTAAAACTGTTAAGAACTGGTAGCTTGAATGTTAGTGTTCTGAATAAACATACACACACATAATTGCCACTTTGCCAGTGCACGTGATTAAGATTAGAGGGTAGGAGAGGGAGCGATTAACAGTTTTCTGTTCCACATAAAAATTGAGTGATACTAAAGATGACATACCTCGGTTGAATCTTTTGCAATATAAAAAGTAGATAAGAAATTATGTTTCAGCCTTCTGTATGGGCGTAACTTCTTTTTTTCCGATAAAGGGCGTTTTTATTATCTCAAATGTAGCATCAAGCGATAGGGCGTAACTGAAGGTCTCACTTCATATAATTCAAAGTGAATGTACTCATAACTGAAGGTGTCACTTCATATAATTCAAAGTGAATGTACTTCATCTTATCTTTTTACTTGCTAACACATATTTAGTGGTGTCTCTTTCAAGACAAGGACCAGGAACAATTTACCAAGCAACTGCTGTACTACTTGGGAGGTTTCGCTGTAGGAGTTCCGGTGAGCATATTGCTGCCCTTTTGTAGGTATTGCTCTTCAAGCTGCTATTTGTAGCAACTAGACATGAAAACTGATAGTATCAGATGATGCTATCTTATGAGTAATCTTTTCTCCATTAGTGCACTGTCCTGTTTAACAATCAATGACTAGTATTTACAGAGGGAACATAACTGTGGTTTCCTGTGTTAAGTATCAGTGGTTTGTATATCATGATAGGTATCCTTTCCAGGGTTGTCTAGATCCACGATGTTCATATTTTCTAGTTGTTTCAGAGGCTGTAGCTAAATTTATTGTTGATGTTTTACCTAAAATCTACCTGGTTATCTCTTCCATTTAGCAAAAGGTCCCCAACTCCCGGAAAAAGTAATACACAATTGAACATTTGATCTTTGCACTAGAGGACTAAAGCTGCAAGGATCTTACTCTTGCTCCTGGTTCCCAGAAGTGTCTGGAATTGCTATGCTCCTATTAGCATTCATCATTAGGAGCTGTATTCGTTACGTTGCTTCTCATGTTGCAGATTCAGCAATTAGTGTACCTCTTAATCTTATGTTCTGATTTGCAACCTCCTGCTTGCACTGCTATACAGTTCTTTGTCTTGAGGGACTATGCAAGAGAAACCCTCTCTTTAAGATGGCGATCTTGGATGACGAGTTATTACATGAAGCGCTACTTTAAGAACAGAACATTCTACAAGATTCAGTCTCAATCACTAATAGACAATCCAGACCAGCGGATCAATGATGACCTAAGTGCATTCACTGGAACTGCGCTTGCGTTTTCCCTGACACTTCTCAATGCTGTCGTGGATTTGGTATCATTCAGCAATATCCTTTATGGGATCTATCCACCATTATTCATTGTTCTTATTGTTTATTCTCTTGGAGGGACCGCTATTAGTGTCTTCCTTGGTAAGGTAAGGCTTTTACCAGCATTATTTATCTATAACTTGAATCAAAATAGATATAATTGTTCACATTCTTTCGTTATTCATGTAACTAATAGTTTGCCATGCTTGTGTTGACAGAGTTTGGTCAACTTGAACTTCATGCAAGAAAAGAAAGAAGCGGATTTCCGTTACGGGCTTGTCCGTGTTAGAGAAAACGCTGAATCAATTGCTTTTTACGGTGGTGAGGAAAATGAACTGCAACTTCTGTTGGATCGGTTCAGGAGGGCTTACGAAAACCTAAGTGTAAGCATTGCTTGTATAGCCTGTTTTATCACCTTATATTCCCATTTGTTTTGCTCCACTTTCCTTGTTAGTTCTGAGTTCTGACATTATGAAAGCTGCCATTGGGTCATTTATCAGTAGGTAAGCCTGCTAAGCAGTGGGTGGAGTAGAGCTGCAAGCTTGCAATAAACCAGAAGCACCCACAAGTTTTTCTTCTAGCACTCATTTATATTTTGCAAAAGAATATTAGGATATTTGGATGAGTTTCTCAAATAATCCTCAATCGCTTATTTATAACACATTTCACCAGAAAGCAAAACACCCATGGTTTCTAGACCAAACTTTGCCTGTCCTTGATAATCCTGTAAATTGCTACTCATATTAGTGAGTCATGTTATGTAGTTTGAAAACATTGAGATACCAGATATGCTAATATTATGATATCCTAAAAGATTGTCAACTATGATGATAACTGTGGCAGGTGAAATAATTATTACTTTTCTAGAACACATCGCAAAGAGTATATTTTTGCATTGGAAGAAACGCCGAGAAGGCGCAAAAGATACAACACCACAGGTGATAATGACCCAAAACACGACCAAGAGCCTAACAACCAACTATGAAAACTGCAGCCTGAAGCTGCCACAAAACTACACAAAAGAGCCTGAGCCAATATTCTGACAAGGAATGCGGTAGGTGGTTGCGCGTGCCATTGGCTTCTTAGTGCCAACTAACTTCCAGATCTTTGTTGTAGTCGGGCTGTGCATTGTCAAGGACACATGATTTGCGGTGTTGCCACAATCTCCTCAGCATCAGCAAGATCGGCGAGCGAAATAAAATGTCATGATAGCTAGAAAAGCATGTTGAATGTCTAAAAATTTATTTCTCTCTGGATGTGGTATTACATAGGTTGCATTTCACATTAATATGCTTCTTTATATGTTTAAAGTAAATTATTAATACTGCTTTTCTTATCATGCTGTAATAAACTGTTGGTATTACATTGCAGTCATAAGCTTCTCCTGCCACTAGACTAAATATATTTCACCCAGTAACCAGGTCTATTTTTGTGGTTGTCTTTGTTCGGGGGTTGTTTGTGCAGAAGTACGGGGCCAGGTGTCCTTCCAGTGCTTTCTTAGGTGTGTCTACATGATTTGATGTAAATGGAACACGTATACTTCTAAAAAAGGTTTCCAAATTTAGATGATTTCCGGGTCCCAAAACAAACTCATGCTTATGCATTTATACTGTCGTGAGGGAATGCACCATGCCACCACCACTCTTGAAAACAGGCACTCTGTGTCAGCTTCGCTCTCTCTATACTTTTATGTTCAACTAGAAACTCATGATGCAATTTATATTTGCGAATAATCCGATGTTTGATTTTTTGTTATCCTTGTAGGAATTACTGATAGCATCCCGGAATCTGGAGTTCTTCACCAATGGTTACCGATATTTAATTCAAATCCTGCCAGCTGCAGTTGTTGCTCCAATGTTCTTTGCAGGAAAAATCGAGTTTGGAGTAATAAACCAATCGGTGTCTGCTTTCAATCACATCCTCAGTGATTTTTCTCTCATTGTTTTCCAGTTTCAGTCAATTAGTGCATTCTCAGCTGTCATTGATCGTTTAGGTAACACCTCCCTCCCCCCCTCCCTCTCTGCTACAGTACTTGCTAAGGTGCCTAGGTTAACCTAATTGAACTTTAAACCACAGGTGAATTTGATGATCTATTGGGTGAAAATGAGTCTTCTCTATCACCCCAACGTGATAGCATTGATGGGATCAACATCTCTTTCAAGAGCGGCAGTCCTTCTGTTCTTAGTTCTAATGGATCACAAATGCAATCTGAGCCAGGCATAGTTCTAGAGATTTGTGATTTGACATTGTTAACACCTAGGGGTGGAAATATTCTTATCACTGACTTCAGTATGGAATTAAAAGACAAGGACCACCTACTGGTATTTCATGTCTTATATCTGGTTGTACAATCAGTAACATAAATAATACTGGTGACATCAGACTGATGTGGTGTTCTCATTATTACTTTTAGGTGATGGGACCCAGCGGCTGCGGGAAGACCTCATTGCTCCGTGCTTTGGCTGGCCTTTGGACTAGTGGCACTGGGAATATCATATACCATGCCAGAGATTCTAGGCAGCTTCAGACAGCAAATTTAGGTTCTAATGAGCCATCCAACATAAAGCCGGAGGGTGAAGAACTATTGCAAAGTTCCAAGCAGAGAAGAGATAATGGCATATTTTTTGTCCCACAAAGACCATATATGGTTTTGGGTACTCTTCGTCAGCAATTGCTCTATCCTACATGGACTGCAGATACGCATCAGTCACCAACTAATGACGCTCAGACAAAAGGTAATTTGTTTCACGGGGAGGTATTAATTGCAAATTACCATGTATAGGTGCAGACTACATCAGTTTGGACGTTGAGTCAAATGGAAATTGTGCACGAACTGTATAATGGTAATCCAAAAAGTAACTAATACATGAAAGATCAAGGAAAAGGTGAAAACATAATTGCTCATATGATCACACCAATCTTTGTTTTGTTTCTCCCAACATGAATTTGTTTTGAACAAGAGTACCTATGGACATACCTAATATACGGTAATTATAGCATAGAGTTTTTATTTTTGTTGAATGGTCAAATATTTATTCATTTGTTTCGAGTCTTTGGCAGTGATAACGTACCGTTTATTTTACTTTAGCGAAGTCAGGAGGGGAGCCCCCCGGCTAAAGTTTCAGTAAAATCAGAAACCAGAAAAGTACATAGTGAGTTACAGAATACCAAAACTAAAATCCCAGCTAGAGAGAGATGAAAACAAAACATGAATACATCAAGGAAACTTTCTTCTAGTCCGGTCAGTCGTCAGTCCAGCCGAACGCAATGTTTCTTGCTTACAGAAGTTGCATCAGAGCAGATAATTCATCAGTGTCCCATTAGCCATTCCTGATCTTAAGCAGCAACATGAAGGTTTGGTCTGAGAGCATGAGAAAAGAGGGCAGGGAAATGCAAGTATCGTGGGCCATTATTAGTCCATGTACCTGTAACACCTTGGTACAGTTTGCCTCATGTGTGTTGTAGGAGTTCGATATATCCAACATGCAGAGTTTAGACGATTTCAAAGTCTTTAGACAGCACAGAAACACAACAGCACCATGCCTAGTAACTCCAGGTTAACCATTTTGAGTCGAGCGGGGATGGAAGTCCAAGTGAGTTACAGTATGCATCTGTGATCCATTGCATGTGGCGTTGGTTTTAGCAAATTTGGAGGTGTTACAATTTATGCCTAAATGAGAAGTATTATGGTGTTTAAACTAACATACTTCACAAAATATCTAGGCATTTGGAAAAAGTTCAAGGAGTAATACCACGGGATAGTTCTGAAATTTAGCATGTTCATTTCAGTGTTAAGACAATGTAGATTAATACCATCTAACAGAAGTAAAGGGCAGCCCGGTGCATGTAGCTCCCACTTGCGCAGGGTCCGGGGAAGGGTCCAACCATCTAACAGAAGTAAAATGCAAAAATCGTAGTGGTTATTTGTAATTTCCTTCTGATCTTGTAGGAGTACTACAGTTGTTTGAATTTTGTTGTTAGATGCGGAACAAACGTATGATTATTTTCTGATTCTGAAACATTCATGTGCGACTGACCTAAAGTTGTGCTATTTTTTATGAATACCAGCTCCTCTTTCCTTTCTGTCTGAAGTCTCCATGTCAGATGGGTTGGGTGCCAAGCCTGAGATGCCCTCAACTGATGAACTGATCAGAGTACTTGAGGTTGTTAGGCTGGGCTACATATTGCCACGTTTCAATGGCATTGATTCTGTCCATGATTGGGCCAGTGTTCTTTCGCTAGGGGAGCAGCAGCGTCTTGCATTCGCTCGGTTGTTACTCGCAAAACCAACTCTGGTCCTACTGGACGAGTCCACAAGTGCACTAGATGACATAAACGAGGTAACAATCTATATAAGCTGTTGTCACTCTTACGAGCTGCTTTGTACCATGAATTGTCAAAAAAGGCCAATTCTGGAATTATCACCTATAGATCTACTGAATTGCACAAATAGGTATACCTTGAGGCCGTTTTAACTATTTCTCCCCTGGCACAGGTTCATCTATACAGTCAGATTGAAGCTGCAGGGATCACATATATAAGTGTCGGTCACCGGAGAACACTTCACAGGTTCCACAACAAGGTTTTGTACATTTCAAAGTCTGATTCGACAACTGGCAGCCCTCGTAACTGGGAGCTAAAGCCCACAGATCAGAAATCAATTGAAGAATCATCCCCATTCGCATCATAAGAACTTCAGCATGCGAACCAGTTTAGGCCCCTTTCTCAATTTTCTTATCCCACATTTAACCCGCTATGGTAAATATTGATTCCCTACCAAGGATCCCATGGCCACAAGTTCGTCGTTACAACTTACAAACTGAAGCTGGAATGTTGACGAGGTTAATCTTACAGCTGGACTGGCAAAATTGTGGCAGTGCTACTAACCAACCTGTTAGCAGGATACACTTTAGGACCTGGAAAAATCTCACCTTTTTGTTTATGTTTATGCTTTGATAGTTTAGAATGAACTATAGCATATGTTTATGTATGGTTGATATTGCACTGCTGTTACCAAAACATTTTCATTTTTATCTGAGTTTTCTCTGCTGATTTATTTCACGCTTGACAGTTGTAATTTTTGTTTCATTGTTGGTTTATCTTGTTGTTCTGCTATCTATGTTCTAGCAACTGTAAGGAATCTCAGCTCTATAGAGTGGTTTAGATCACGAGGAACAGTTTTGAGTATTGATGTTCAGCAACTGTCGCGTGACAAAATCTTCTGGTGAAGACTGATACCATTTTCTCTTTCTTGTATTCTCCTAGGAAGGGAAATTCACCAATAGCCAATAGCAACTGGTCTGTGTGTTTTCTCAGTGCAGATCCTGGTCCGGCCTAAAGTGCGAGTTCTGAGTTTCGTATGGATCATAAGTTTTTCCTTTTTTCTTTTGAGCGTGTATGGATCATAAGCTATGTTGAAACCAATGCCACCGTCCTGTACAATATGTAGACCATTTATTGCTACCTGAGACGTACGCACAACCGGCTAGTATAATCTTGATATTATAGTTCCACATACATATCACCCATGTGTTTGTGCATGTAAGTATTCTAGAAATCCCATAGATGTATACTTGCCATAATATGTAAAAAATCGTAACAACTATCTTAACAAGTTTAGTGTGCATAATAAGACATAAAATTTCTTTAATCACAAAAGATGTATACATACTTTTCCTAATTCTTTTCATGCACATATGGCCATACATTTGTTTTTGTTTTTGTGAGCACACATATTTGAATTTTTTTACATCTTTTTCTTGAGATTTTTTTACAAATATCTTAACATGTTTTAATTTTTTCCTTAATCACAAAAATTGATGAATACGCCATACCGCTTAAAGAGCAGCACTGAAAATGCTAAAATGAATCCAAGAAAATGTGACCACCTATGCCAAGTCTAAGACTTGACCCATGTGGGCAGGTTTCACCACACGGAACCTAGTCATCTGAGTTATGATATTCTACGTTTTGTAGATAGTTTCTGAAAATGCAAACTATATAAGCAGTAGGTGTACATAACTTTTGAAATATGTGCACACAATTTAAAGTATGCATTACAATTGAAGGAATTTAACATAAGAAATTCACACGTTTTAAACAAGGATTTAAAGTTGCAGAAGTGCAAAGCGAAGTAAGATTGGTGGTAGCAAAGGTAATGTACTCGAGCAGGCCCCTTATGCGTTATGAACAGTAGCTTACACATAATTTTACTAATATGTGCTCTCAGCTGCTTCCAACAACACAAATGATAAATAGGTTTTTTTTGCAAGGTTGAATGATATTGAATGTATTTCTTTATGAAAGGTATATGTGAGTTGTTTCTACAATAACCTTTTACATAATGTTTAGAGCACTTTTTTTTGCGAAAAGGCCAAAATCCATTTATTAAAGCAGACCAATCCTTACAAGGTCATCCTTACATAAACTAAAAATTACACACAGGTCCTTGGGAAAATTGATACCCGTCTTCCTCTTGCACTCGCCAAAGGCGTGCTGTGAACGAAGCTCGATGCCGTCTCTGGACCTTCGTTGTTGACACCGCGTTGAGACCAATCAAAGCCGGAAGGCGTGGATGACATCGATTTGAAAAACAGATCGCCATCCCAGATAATAAGGCGGCGAAAAGGGCTAGATGATCCTCCTAGATTCGGCTAGACAGATGCAGAGAGACCTAATATCAGATGCTCCCTAACGAATGTCGAAGTTGGCCAAACATCGTCGGTTGGAGGAGCCATAGGACCAAGACACGAAGCGCCACAATGCACTCACTCTGCTAAAAGCATAACATGAAGACATAACCAGATCCACCACTCCAAAAGAGTAGTAACATACAATTTGCCGCCCTCCTTTACTTCGTTGTCGAGACCCCCGCTGACGAGGCGGACCAGGAGTCAAGAAAACCTTTTATTCTTAATCTGCATGGTGCCACCATCACCACCGCAGTGCCTACATCGGAGCAGCCGGTGGAGGAGGAGTGGATCTATGGCCTTGCTGGCAGGGAGCGGTGATGGCTATCTAGGGCCTTGGGAGAGGGAGAACAGGAAAGTAACGTTTAGACTACACAAAGCTTTGATCTACAAGAAGAAACATGAAAAAAATAGATATTTGTATTCTAGGTTCTTGAGTAGCCCTCTTCCTCGGCCGCAATCGTGCCTCATGAACAATGTTTGTTATCTGCTTCCAACAATATAAATGATAGATACATGTGTTTTCACAACCATTGAATCATATTTGAATGTCTTTCCTTGTTAAAGGAACACGCGAGATGCAAGTTGTTGCTACAAGAACGTTTTACAAAGATAAGAAAACAAATGCAAAATGATGTCTTTATTCGCGGTTCTAGAGTATTGAGATCGTGTCTTGGATTCAACAAATAGTACTTGTTTATTCTTATTCTTCATTATGTTGGCTTATTTCAGAACAAATGATTACACAAAACTACTTGTGCTAAACACAAAATAGAAAGCCGTAGAAATAACCTGTTACATTTCTTAAGACGCGAAAACAATATTGGGACCAGAAGAGATAGCCGGCTTGTAAGAAAATTACTTCCGGTAGAGAGGAGGTGGGGTGGAACCACAAGCACCCAATAATACATTTCTACAAAGTATAAAGACAGTTCACACATATACATTACAAATACAGCGACGCTACCCGCACGACAATTTCCATCTGATTTCCGTACGATCTCCCGGCTGGCCCGTTGGATCCCAACATCTTTTCAATGTGTGGTTCAGAAGTACGTAGCATGCACGAGCATCGGACCAAAAATGTCGCACGCATAGTTATTATCTCGAACATTACAAATGCTTTCTCCATTTCGCCCTGTATAATCAAACCACCCATACGATCGACTTCATCCTCACCACCATCATCATCATCGTCATATCCTGTGGTCACATATACTACTAGTATCGTACTACAAGGAGCTGGTGATCATGATCACATCCTCCTCCCGCCGGTTCCGGTCTCCCTCTGGCAGTTGAAGTAGACGGCGGCGACGGGCAGGCCGAGGTTGTAGAGCTCGGCAAAGTCGCGGGTGCTGAAGTTCTGCCGCCACCCCGGCGCGTACACCGTCTGGCGGCCCAGCTGCTGGAAGAGCAGGAACACCAGCCGGTGGATCCCGAGCACCGGCCGCGGGCCCTCGTAGCACACCACCTCGGTCCCTGGACATGCATCCGTACGAAAAGTTCCATTAGATTTAGAGCCCAGAGCGACGCTGAGTTCTGTATAATAAAGTGGTGAGACGTGAGATCAGTTTTCTTCTCCTGTACCGAAAGATACTCCTGTCGTCCCCGGGATGTCGGTGACCAGCCTGCATCGGTAGATCACATTAATATTGGTTCAGCACTTAATTACAAAAAAGCACTCCCTCCGTAAAGAAATATAATAAAATAATGATCTAAACGTTTTTATATTTCTTTACAGATGGAGCAGATGAGTAGTCTTCAGTGAAATTGATGATTAAGTTTGTGCAGGAGATTCTGGTCTCAGGAAACCTCTGCAGTTTGGACCTTTGGGGTGACCCTTTTAGGCTATGAGTAGGCCATCCAGGTATTTGCGAATTGGTTGTCAAGCAGCCCCAGCATGGGCATGTAAAGAGGGATACAAATTTGGCGCCCCCTGCCTCAATATAAGTGCAAAGCAAACATTGCCTTCCATGCCGGTGTTCTAGATTTTTATATCGCGTCACAGGAATTAAGTAATTGATGGTGTTAAAATAAATATTTCTCGCCGAAGCCAATTTTTGTGCTGCACAAGTTTTATTTGAAAAATAAAAACTGAATAAAGCATGAGATATGCATTTATTGGCATGTTGCACTATATATTAGTTTTTTTAGATGATGACTCTTTTTTTTTATTTTCTTCCACTTATGCATTTTTCCTGATCACACCACGAAAATACTATTGCATAAGAGATAACATTAATGTCCTCAACCGATTCTTTATTTTGTTTGGCTTAATGTTGTAAGACCTTGTGAGAATTTTTCTTCTCTTCTAAAACTTGCAAAAGCGAAGGAATTATTTTGTAGCCTTGTACGGTATATATAGTTCAAACTCAAAACAATGAATAAGGAGCCCCCCCTCCCCTCCCCTTAAATCTTTAGCTAAATATATGTAGGATACATCTTATCAAAGGATATAGTTTTTTTTATTAAAAATATACATTTCATTACAAGTCTAGTTAATAATGTGCGAACTAGAGCATATAATTTAATGCAAACTCGTAAAATGTCATTCTTGTTCTATTAGTAACGGACTGACGAGACATATCATCTTCCCATAGAACAAAAAACAATTTGCTACCTCTAGCAATCCTAACCTTTCATTTTCCTTAAATTTATGCTTTTTGCTTGCTTTACTTCACTAGAAGTTCTAGTTAACTTAGCATTGATTTTTTAATCCCATTTATGGTGTAATTACCTTTGTTCTAGTTTAATTGTTGCATATGCCTATTTTATGTTTAACATAAGCTAATATAAACCCATAATGTGATAACCCTAATTAGCAAAGATATAATTGTCCCGGTTATTCCGGTTTGATTCTAATTGTACAATGCAAACAAGTTTCCTATTTCATACGCCCTCCATCCATATTACTCCCTCCATTCCTTGATGTAAGGTGTATAGATTTTTGAGAAAAAGTCCGAAAATATAAGGTGTATTGCATTGCACCACTCGTTTGGATATATTTTTTAGGGATTTGATTACAGTTCCTTATATCGGGCAAGCTCCTCTATTTCCTCATGTCAATTAGTCAGGTGTAATCTTGCCCAAAACTTATGAAATTTTCCCTCCACGCGCGTTCTTTAATTTTCGTGCCAAAAACTATACACCCTATATCTAGGAATGGAGGGAGTAGTACTTTTAGCTTTATACTAAACCAGTGACAACTAATATGGAACAGAGGGAGCAGTAATTTGGTATATCTTGAATTTTCGTACTTTTAGCTTTAGTTTAATACCTTTGTGCATTAGAATAGCTGTGTGTGTGTGTGTGTGTGTGTGTGCGCGCTGCAAATGTTGGTGTTTCTTTCTTTATAATTTTTCCTTCTCCTAAGTACATGCGCCCCCCATGCATGGGCCGAGATAACATGCTTTCTTTTCCATATATAGGACTATATAAGATAATTTCGAAGTTACTAACTGGTGAGATGATTTAAAAACATAGTGGAACTCTTTTATAGGCACATTAGTTGCTTAATTGTATTATTGTGCGTCTAAATGCGTATTCCCCTAAACTATGTATGCCAATCTATTATCATATACACATAACTCAATAAGAATCTAATCTTATTTAGCCACTCCGCGCATAAAATCAAGAAGAAGCCATTCCTTCTCGTTTATTTACTTTTATCTTTGGTTTTGGAATCCGCTAGGGCCCTAGCATGTACTTGGAGGTCGGGTGCACAAGAAGTCAAGAATTTGATTGAACTCAGTTCAGGTGGCGAGTGGGCCAAGCACCCATGCCTCCACCACACCACGTGAGAGAGTGAGCTATCGTTTTATCCCTCATTAATCCCATCGAATGATCGGAGGCCTTTTTGGCGGAAAGATCCTATTTGGCCCCGTCAACTGTATACAAATATCTGCCTGAGGCAATAAATCTGAATTTAGATTGGATATATGGTAGTATAGGTTAGGGGCACGGCACGGCATGGGGGGGGGGGGGGGGGGGGGGGGGGGGGGGGGGGGGGGGGGGGGGATGTTTCCAAGCAAGCAAGCTAGCTAGGGATTAGGGAAGTAGGGAGGGAGGCCGCTAGGAGTTTTGCCGGCGCGTGTTCTGCTCTCACCAGTGCAAGTACTCCCTAAGGCTGGGATCGCTGGGGCTTGGAGCATCCGGATCCACCATCACCTGCGCGCAGCCAGCAGCCACTTGAGTAAGCAGTCTAGGAGCATGAGCTAGAGCGACGTACGGCGGGAAGCGGAGCCGGATCGGTCGGCGGACTCACCAGCGTGTAGAAGGTGCGCATGTCCGGGCCGCCGACCTCGACGCGCGGCGGGTCGGCGATGGCGGACGGCCTCAGCTCGCAGCCGTTGGCCACGTCCCTGGACGCGTAGCCCACCCGCAGCGCCACCCGCCGCACGAACGGGTCCACCACGTCGCCGATCACGCGCCCCACCACCAGCGGGTCCCCGCGCTGCATGCCGCTCCCCACCATCTTCTTCTTCTTCTCCTCCTTCTTGTCACCACCGATCCTTCTCCGCCGCCGGCGAGCAGGAGTGGCGGTGTGTGTGTGAAGGCGGCCAGCTCTCTCAGCTCGCCCGTGCTAGCAGCTCTAGCTGCGTGTGTGTGGTTTCGGTGAGGCCGTCGTCGTTGCTGTTGCACCACGACCGCCTGACGTACTTATAGGCGAGGAGAGGAGAGAGAGATCTCTGGACTAGCTCGCTCGCTCGCTCGCTCCTCCAGCGCGACGGCCCTGGCTAGGCTAGCTACCTGCTGGAGCACGAGCAGCTGCCGAGGCGTACCGCGTGCGTCAGGCACTCAGGCTTTCCTAGTCCTAGATGGTTGCTGTCGATCGACGGCCTGGGTGGGGAGAATCTATCGATCGGCCGGCCACCAAGTCCATTGCTCTGTCCGGAGTCCGGACTCCTGTGGCGATGGGGAAGAGTCGTGTTTGGGAAAAGGGGGGAGTGGGTGGGTCAAATGGCCTATTGCCCGTCTAGGAAAGGAGAGGCGCCCGTGCTGCTGCTGCTGGCGGTACGTGCGGTGCGGCGCATGAGAGAGGCGGAGAGCGAATATACAACAGCCCCATGTTTTCTATGCGTCCCCTCGAAACTTAATTCATTAGCCAGCCCACGGTTAGGCTCTTAACCGCTACCTGTTTTACTGGGAAACTAATGGGCTTGTGTCCGGGGTGGACCAAGAGGAAAATTTAGGTGGGAGGAAAGGATTTGTGTGGAGTCGCTTCTTTGTAAATTCAGGTGATATAAGCCTCCGATCCATATTAGTTGTCGCTGAAACAGATATATCTGGACATATTTGAGTGATATCTATTTGAGCGATAATAAATATGGATTAGAGAGTGCATTTTTTTACAACACAAACAATCAATCTTTTATCACAATTTAAATTTTGAGTGGGGTAAAACCCCACCCCTCTCGGCTCTTCAGCTTGTCACTGCACCCCCCCCCCCCCCCCCCCCCCCCCCCCCGACGTGGCTACTTCGGCGTCGATGTCGCAAACCTCGGTGGTCCTCATTGATGATGTTGTGTGTTTGGAACCTCTGAGAACAGATGAATGATGCCGTCTTCAATGCGGCGACCCCCTCGACTATTCAACTTAGGAAGCAGTGCAAAGATGATGCCGTCCTATGATGGGCCAGATTCCCGCGTGATCAGTGCCAGGAGGCTGATGCTTGAGTCACTTGCTTCTCGGTTAGGAGGCAATGATTGACCCCCCCTCTCTCTCTGTATCCACTTGGTGTATATATCTCTCTCTATATTCCCCCTTGGCGTGTAAAAACTCTTTGGGACTTTGGGCCTTCTTTAATGGAAATTCAGGTGAGGAACCTCTTCCCCCCGTGATTAAAAAAATGTTTAACATGCGATACCTAGTAAGAGATGAGGTATAGCTGATTATTTTACGGAAGATGGGTCATGTGCAAAATTTAGAAATATCAAGAATCTGTTTGGCGTTGAGATAAATTATGATGATCCAGCTTTCCATCCAATTTTCCCTATTTGTTTTTCATTTGGTTAATCCCCCCCCCCCCCCCCCCTACTTTCATGGCTATGTTTCAACATCGAATTGTAAAATTGTTCAACCGCGGCTAACTGAGCGTAACTATGTTTAAAAGGGCATGTCTAGCATTTCTTGTCGAAACCCTATGCGGTGTTTACAACATCAACTGCATACTAAATCACTGCCAATCCAGTCTGAAAGGCAGGGCCAACATGTCGTAAACTAGTTTGAACATTAATATGTTCTTGTGAGTGGCGGGTGTGGTTGCTAATTCTCGAGATTGACGTTGTAATGACCGAAAGGCGTTGTACTCGTCTTCTTTGCCGCTTCTTCCTTAATGCAATGATACACAGCGGGCCTAGTTAGCTAGCGTAGCTCACCGGAACTTCACACTGTTTTTTAATATGAAAATTTACACTGTTTTTTTCTCAATAATGTTGTAGAATTTACACTGTTTCATCATGCTCAGATCGCAAAGGGAAGGCATAAACATGGAACTCCTGTTCCTGCACTAAAGCCGTGACCGTGACCAACCATACGCAGCGGGCCTAGCTAGCTACGTACTAGCCAGATAGCTCACCGGGAACATTTGCACGGAAGCTCCAATCTTCGCATGCCGTCATGTACTCCTGCGTACGTGCGCGATGGAACCGGAGAAGCGGAAAAGAAAGGCGGGCGAGTTTTCCAGCTGTCTTTTTATCCGGTGCGACGACGACGAGACAGTCAAATGGACGGATCGGTGGTGCATGGCCGCGGCAGAGTGCGGCATGTCCCTGTGAACTCAAGCCCCATCGCTGGCCAGCCTAGCTGGGCGCGTCCTTTTTGTCACCCGCCCGCACGTAGCTCTCACTCCCGGTCCCCGTCACCGGGGCTAGTCTGTCGAGTTCCCATTGGCTCGCCCCGGGACTTTTGGTCGCCCCGGGATTAATTACCCCCACCCGAGCCAGGATTTGGGCCGCGGGACGTCGGGGACGTCGACACCTCGGCAGTCGCTACTCGTTTACCCGCGGTGAAAGATCCGTCGACGTGTCGAGTCCCCTGCGGCCGGCGGCTCGCATTGTCTGCCGTCTTGTCGTTCCAGCCGTAGCGTGGCGGTGTTCATCAAAACAATGTGTACGGTGCTGCCAGTGGTGTTTCATCTTTCTTTTTCGTAATAAAATCTTTAAGCTCTTGTTGCGACGATAGCTTGCACTGTAATGTTCAGCCATGGTCCAAAGTCATATTCTGCTCGCGGCCTCCTCTGAGCACGCGCTGAACGGTAAAATCGCAAAAAATGAAAAGAAATTCAAAAAATGATGATTTTTTTTCTTGTGGTGAACTTCGAAAAAATGTTTCAGTGCTTGCAAAATTTCATTGTGAAATGACATCCGTAGAAGTCGTGGCAAAAAAAAGAGGCAAAATCAGCACTCCAAAATGCTTTTGAGAATAACACTTTTGAAGCATCGATTTTGGGTTTTTGCCATGACTTTCGCAAGTGACATTTCACAATGAAATTTTGTGAGCACTCAAATTTGTCAATGTTTGCACCAAATTGATTTTTTTCTTGAATTTTACTGTTCACCCGAGTTCAAGCTCATTTGAGCTCGAGAACAGAAACACCACCTCCAGACATGGTTAGCTGCAGCTATACAGCCAGCCCGGTCAGTGCGTAGTCCATATTGATAACTTGCAATATAATGTTCTGACATGATAGCAAAGCAGTTTGCGGATGAAATAGAGGGAGACTAGCATAGGGTCTGCCTTTTAGGCGAGATTGTACTATCAGCCCCCAAATTTCATATTTAAACAATCCAAAAAGTTCTAAAAAGAATTTACAACATACCTTCGGGGTATGTGAAAGCGCAGGTTTACTCCGGAGGGGGGGGGGTGTAAATGAGAGATTTTTAGAAATTCTTCAAATTCTGATGAATTTGACAAAGATCAGAGTGAAGAAATAGAAACGAGAGACATCTAATTCATCACAGTAATGGAGAGCATGCATACAGTATACATATAGGTGAATAACATGAAAAAACATGCAATTATACAAGCATACAAGCATGACAAAGATGAATTGAAGAAATGAAAAATAGTATGATGAAAATCTTCAGTTCAAATTCTTCAGAACATAGATCACAAAATCTTCAGCAGCGGAATAACATAAAGGTAAGGTGAGGAATTTGAGACCAGGTAGTCTCGGTGAAGACACAACGATTTGGTAGACCAATTTCAGTTGCTGTATCAATTGTACGTCTGGTTGAGGCGGCTGAGATTAACTCAGAGGACACTTAGTCCTCACCGTAATCCTCTTGAGCCAAGGTCACTTAGACCTCGCCGAATCACTCATGGTAAGTTTTCAAGGCAGACTTCCAAAATCTTCACAGACTTGTTCACAGGAACACCACAATGATTCTTGGGTGCTCAAAACATAACGCCTAACCGTCTGGAAGAATGACAGTCTTCAAAGGTAACAGGCGTCGGATCACACAGATCAATCTCTTTAGTGATGCTCAAGCACTTTGGCTCTGGTTGGGTTTTTCCTTACTTAGAGTTCTCTCAAAGTCGTCAGTGGGTGGGTTGCTCTCAAATGAAAAGTGTCAAGTTCTCTCTAGAGCAGCCAACCAACAAGTGGTTGTGGGGGCGGCTATTTATAGCCAGGGGGCAACCCGACATGAAATGTCATAAATGCCCTTTGTCGGTGTCAAAACCGGCGGATCTCGGGTAGGGGGTCCCGAACTGTGCGTCTAAGGCGGATGGTAACAGGAGGCAGGGGACACGGTGTTTTACCCAGGTTCAGGCCCTCTTGATGGAGGTAAAACCCTACATCCTGCTTGATTTATTCTTGATGATGTGGGTATTACAAGAGTTGATCTACCACGAGATCGGAGAGGCTAAAACCTAGAAGCTAGCCTATGATATGATTGTATGTTGTCCTACGGACTAAAACCCTCCGGTTTATATAGACACCGGAGGGGGCTAGGGTTACACAAGGTCGGTTACAAAGGAGGAGATATACATATCCGTATTGCCTAGCTTGCCTTCCACGCCAAGTAGAGTCCCATCCGGACACGAGACGAAGTCTTCAATCTTGTATCTTCATAGTCCAACAGTCCAACCAAAGGATAGAGCCCAGCTGTCCGGAGACCCCCTAATCCCGGACTCCCTCAGTAGCCCCTGAACCAGGCTTCAATGACGATGAGTCTGACGCGCAGTGTTGTCTTCGGCATTGCAAGGCGGGTTCCTCCCCCGGATACACCACAGAAGAGTTTAAATAAAGGATAGTGTCCGACCCTGCAAAATAAGTTCCACATACCATCATAGAGAGAATAATATTTCCACAAATCTAATCTGCTGACACGTTTAGGCAACATGACATCATGCCATGACGATTATTCGAACCGTTTTTCTCTACCTAGCCCCGCACATAACACAAGGCAGTTTCTTGACATGTCTTGTCAAAGCAGAGATCGTGTTCCCCTTATTACGGGATTCTCATCAATACGGGCGTGGGTAACCCAACCACGCCTAGGACTCCTAGATTCTAGGTAAGTCCCAAACGGCCACGAGGAGGACGCTTGATATTCACCCTCTTTATAAAGGGTCAAGGCTTTTACTTTTTTCCTCCCGTGCTCAATCGAATCCCTCCCCCGCCTCGAGTTCCAACACTAAAGCCTAGGTCAGGTGCTTCGGATCTTCAATCATGTCCGGATCCAGCCTCCAGGGCCGGTGGATGCCCTCCTCCGTCACAGAAGAGGATATCAAGAAGTTGAGGGAGGCAAAATATCTGACCGCCGAAGTCTCACATCGGCTGCCCGCCCGAGGGCAGATCGTCCCTACTCCTGAACCCAACAAAGACGTCATGTTCATCTCCCACTTCCTCCGAGGACTAGGCCTCACTCTGGATCCCTTCGTAAGGGGTTTGATGTTCTATTACGGGCTTGATTTCCACGATCTAGCCCCAGATTCCTTTCTCCACATCTCGGCATTTATTGTCGTATGTGAGGCCTTCCTCCGCATTACCCCTCACTTTGGCCTGTGGCACAAGACCTTTGATGTGAAGTCAAAGACGGTCAAGGGGCAGTACGCAGCGTGCGGAGGCGCATTAATAAGCAAGATTGCAGGAGCTTCGTGGCCAAAAGGTTCCTTTCCAGAGGTGTCCGGATTATGGCAACGGGAGTGGTTCTACATCACCGCTCCCAGAAGTGCCAAGTGGGTAGCTTCCCCCGCCTTTCGCTCGGGCCCTCCACCACAACTGATGTCATGGATCAGCAGGGGGCTGAGCTGGGGTCCAGCCAAGGATGTGCCCATATTGCAGAGCCGCATCCGGGATCTCTTCGAGGGAGATTTTAGTTTGGTTATGGTAATGCAAGTCATGCTGGTTCGTCGAGTCCAGTCTTGCAAACGCCGGCCCCTCCGCTTGTGGGAATTCAACCCAGAAGGACTGCGCGCTATTCAGAATTTCCTCAGCCTGACACGCGAGGAGATGTATAAATCATTCTTCGGACCTCAAATAGAGTGTCCGGATACTACCGAGGACGTGGGCCTGAGCAGCAACCGCACTGCCGACCAAGTAAGTAATCCTCTAGCCGAACACACCGTCTTTCATTTATCATGACGTCATTCTGAGAAATCGCTCTTCGACTAGGACTGGCTAACAAAGGTGAAGATGATTCGGTGTTCGGCCCCCCTCCCTGAGGGTTTGGACAATCCGGTACTGGAAAAGATGCTCGAGCTAGCACCTTGCCCGGAGCCCTCAAAGGAAGATAAAGGGGGGAATAATGAGGGCGAAAGCAGGCCCCCATCGCTACCAATTCCAACCGAGGGAATGAGCGCCTCCATGAGGGAGGATAACCAAGGGGAAGATTCTGACCTTCCCTCGCTCCGGGGAAGGAAGAGGACTGCCTCTGAAGATCTGGAAACTAAGGCTTCCAAACGGGAGAAGAAGTCTCCAACAGAGGGTCCTGCCTTGGGGGGTGCTCTTGCCGCACAAAGTCCGCGCGGGGATCAGCCCTCTAACGAGCCGTAAGTGATCAAAAAATACTTAATAGTAAAGATATTCTACCTTACTTCCGAGGAAAATAACCGAAGCATTTGTCTTGTAGTTCGGATCTTAGCCCTTCTCAACAGAGCTCGTCTTCAGGGGACCTTCTTCTGGAGATGATGGAGAGCGAAACGCCTCCCCCGGACTCCCCCGCTCAAGAAGCGGGCGACCTTGAAGTGTCGTCACGGAGGGCCTCTCCGAATCCGGTGAGGCCAGAAGATAATCCTATAGTCACCCAAAGTCCCCAGCATCCGCCTCTTGAAGAGAGCAAACAAAGGAGTCCGGCACCGTTTGGTATGCGGTCGGACGCGCTGAGGGATCTGCTAAAGCGAGCGACCATCTCGGAAGAACACCGTACGTTGATGGGTACGGTGATGGAAAGGATTTCGTCCGCCGAAAGCGGGTTGTATGACGCCTTTATGAGTCTACTAACGGGCTTTGAGGTTCATAAAATGATATACATTTGTGATAGTACCACACATTTTTAGGTGTGCCCTGTGTAGATAGTAGCCCCTGAGACTCTGGTTGTTGCCGAGAGCGGCGGCAAACAGAGGATCGTAGTCTGATGTAATAACCATACTGCTTTTATGTGCAGGTGGTGGAAGCTCCGGTGGCTAGCCGGACTAATGAGTTTGTCGAACTAAAGCGACAACTGGATGCGGCAGATGCCGACATCGAGCTTGTTAACAAGCGGCTTGACGAGGCACAGGGTAAGTGATGTTTTCTGGTGAATGTCACATAGCAAGAGCAGCGTGATGGCAGTATCTTTAATATGTTTTGACTGCAGATGGAGCCGCCACCGTGGAGACCCTTCGGGCGGAACTTTCCTGAGCCAAAGAACAAGCAAGAAGTAGTAATGCGGCTGCTTTGAAGGCGGCCGAAGAGTTAAGAGCCGAGAAGGTCGCGCATTGCGAGATCAAAGAGAAGATGGCCAAGATGGTCGTAAAGTTAAAAGACACCGCCGACCGTTGCCAGTTCCTTGAAAAAGAAAACCGAGCGAAGGCAACGGACCTTGAAAAGGCCACGATGGCGACCAAAGACACCCGCTCTGCCATGAGAGCGAAGAAGGAGGAGCTGCGTGAAGCCGGTGATATTGTGGCTGGGAAGCTCTTTTTGCTGCGGAGGAAGTTCGGAGATCCGCGGTATGCCCCTCTGGATCGGCTGTGGAGTTCGGCAGACGCATATCTGGATTTGACGGCGAGTGCTGTCGATGCGGCCGAATACTTCCGAGATCAAACAGATCGTGAAGTGGACAAGCTGTTCTGGTCACAGTTTAACGTTCCAGAGCGTCCGCTTCCACTAACTGATTGTAACGCCCTCGATGCGGCTATATCTCCTACGTGTTGAAGCACGACTTAGAGGCATAACCGCATTGAAAGCAATGTCGCAAATTAGGCAATCTTCACAACATCCCATGTAATATAAATAATAAAAGGGGAAGGAACATAGCTGGCTTACACTCGCCACGTCAAACAACGTACATAAATAGCATTAAATCATCCAATCACTCATGGCCCGACTACGGTGCCAAAATAAAAGATCAACCCAACATGCGACACGGTCCCGATCGCCCCAACTGGGCACCACTACTGATGATCAGGGAAAGACACGTAGTATCGGCGTGAGTCCTCGTCGAACTCCCACTTGAGCTCAAGAGCGTCATCTAGAACGGAGTCATCAGGCCCTACATCTGGTTTGGAAGTAATCTGTGAGCCACAGGGACTCAGCAATCTCACACCCTCGCGATCAAGACTACTTAAGCTTATAGGTAAGGTAAGGTAATATGTGGAGCTGCAGCAAGCGACTAGCATATATGGTGGCTAACCTTTTCGCAAAAGAGAGCGAGAAGAGAAGGCAAAGCGCGAACGAATAACTAGAGAACAACCTGCGCAAGCATTACTCCAACACCGTGTTCACTTCCCGAACTCTGTCGAGAAGAGACCATCACGGTAACTCACACAGTTGATTCATTTTAAATAAGTTAAGGTTCAAGTTATCTACAACCGGACATTAACAAATTCCCATCTGCCCATAATCGCAGGCACGGCTTTCGAAAGTTCAAATCCCTGCAGGGGAGTCCGAACTTAGCCCATGACAAGCTCTCACGGCCAACGAAGGATAAACCTTCTCCCGAGACATTCCGATCAGACTCGGTATCCCGGTTCTACAAGACACTTTGACAAGTTAAAACAAATCCAGCAACACCGCCCGAATGTGCCGACAAATCCCGATAGGAGCTACACATATCTCGTTCTCAGGGCACACTCAGATGAGACTAGCTACGAGTAAAACCAAACCTTAAGTTGCCCCGAGGTGGCCCCGCAGGCAGCTCAGTCGGACCAACACTCAGAGGAGCACTGGCCCAGGGGGGGTTTAAATAAGATGACCCTCGGGCTCCGGTAACCCAAGGGAAAAAGAGGCTAGGTGGCAAATGGTAAAACAAAGGTTGGGCATTGCTGGAGAAGCTTGCATGCCTGCAGGTCGACTCTAGAGGATCCCCGGGTACCGAGCTCGAATTCGCCCTATAGTGAGTCGTATTACAATTCACTGGCCGTCGTTTTACAACGTCGTGACTGGGAAAACCCTGGCGTTAAGAGTGGAACAAAACACTAGGCGAGAGGCCGAGCCTTCCACCCTTTACCAAGTATATAGATGCATTAAGATAACAAGATAATATAATGACATCCCAACAGTAAATAATGTTCCAACAAGGAACGGTCTCCAATCTTCACCTGCAACTAGCAACGCTATAAGAGGGGCTGAGCAAAGCGGTAACATAGCCAATCAATGGTTTGCTAGGACATGGTGGGTTAGAGGTTTGACATGGAAAATTGGGAGGCATGATAAGCAAGTGGTAGGCATCGTAGCATAGGTATAGCAAAAGAGCGAGCATCTAGCAAAGCAAAGATAGAAGTGATTTCGAGGGTATGATCATCTTGCCTGCAAAGTTGTCAGAGTTGACTGGATCCTCGAAAGCAAACTCAACGGGCTCCTCGTTAGCGAACTCGTATCCCGGCTCTACCCAAAAAATACAAACAAGCAAAAAGGACACAATCAACCACGTGCAAAGCTCAAACACATGATGCAAACATGGTATGCTATGCGGGATGCGATATGTGATGCATATGCAAGATTTGACAAGGAATGAATGAACCTGGCCTCAACTTGGAAATCCAAGTGTGCCACTGGAAAGGTGAGGTGATTTCGGTTGAAATCGATATAAAGAACACCGGAATCGGAGACACGGTTTGGAAATGGCAAGCAATTCAAATATGGCACCGGTCTGTGATATACAGCAAGTAGCCATCTAAATGCAACAAGCTAAACATGCTACAACACCCAAACATGGCAACAAAATACATGGTAGGGATCCATTCATGAAGCTTAACAAAAGATGAACACTGAGCTACGGCCAATTCATCCATTAACAGGTTCAAACAAGCATGGCAAAAGTGTAATTGGTAAACAGATCTCAAACTTAGTGAAATTAACACTTGTCTGGAATTTCAGATCAGGTAGCACACTTTGGAGCATGAAAACTAGATGCTACAGGAACTGAACATGGCAAAGTAAAGCATGGCATGGAGCTACCCAAAGATCTTAACAAAAGTCCCTTACTGACCTTGAGCCAAAAGGGATCAGAAAATACAATTGCAAGCATGTGAACATGGCAAAAACTTAAACAGATCACAGACTTAGAGAAAAACTGGAGCATGCAAATCAGATATCAAGTAGGCATGTTTACGAGCTCGATGCACTCACTACAGAGCAAGGCATGACAATCTAAGCATACACCCATCAAAAATACACATTATACAAGCTAGACATGGCAAGAACAACAACATAGCATGCACGGATCAACTACAACATCTTTGGCAAAATCGCTAACAAGTAGACAATCTGCCCAGATTCACGAAATAGCAAAAGTAGAGCTCGATTGACTCAAGCTAGGGTGCTCCATAAATGCAAACAAATACATGGATGGATATAGCACTACAAGATTAACAAATCATCCTTACTGATCATCCTCAAAAGAGGCACGGATCACTAGGAAACAACATGAACATATGGCATATTGATAAAACAGATCAAGGACTTAGTGAAATTGCTAAGTCCCTGAAATCAGCATTAACGAATGCACCACTTTGCAAGCTTGTGCTAGTCACCACACACATCACAAAAATACATGGATAGCACCTCTGGAAAGATGACAAAACACATAACAAAACACATGTAGAGCTCAGGGGCATATCATGCACACAATAATCATGGCAAAAATGACAAATAGCTATTTGGAGCAGCAGATCTGACAATTATCTCAAATAGCACTCTACCAACAGCATTTCGAGCATCAAGATGAACTCAAATGAAAATGATGTAATGAGATGAAATGATGTGCTCTCTGAGACGAACATTTTGATATACTATATGCCCAAAACGGATCTACGGATGCAAAGGTATAACATGATGAATATTGCAAAATAAATCTGGGACTTAGGAAAAATATGAGGTCAACCCTTCTCAGATCTAGGGTTCTATGCCGGCGCGTGAACCGAGGCAGACTCCGGCGATGTGGCGGCTACTCCGGCGAGGGAAGGCGAGGGGGAGGCCGGGGAAGGGCGGATCCGGCCCCTCCTCGACCAGATCCGGCGAGGGGCGGCGTCTCCGGCCACCGGGCGGTGAGGGCAGCGCGGGGCGGCGGTGTAGCGGCTCCGGCGAGCTCCCGTGGCAGCGGGCGAGGTCCGGTGGCGGCGGCCGGTGATGAGGCGGCGCGCGGGCGGTGGCGGCCGGCCCGGAGGAAGGAGGCGGCGGGGCGCTCAGGCCCGATCCGGCCCGGGGCGGGCTCCCCGTGGGCCACGGCGGCGGCAGGTGGCGACGGACGCGTGTCGGCCTGTGAGTGGCTCGGGGTGGCGGCGCGTTTTGTCCGGCCGGACCGGACGTGTCCAGCGGCGGGAGGAGGAAGAGACTAGGGTTTCGGGAGAGTGGAACCGCGAATTTCGGAGGAGGGTGTATTTATAGGCATAGAGGGAGCTAGGAGAGTCCAAATAAGGTGCGGTTTTCGGCCACACGATCGTGATCGAACGCTCTAGATGATGGAGAGGGTTTTGGGCCAAAATGGAGGGGTGTTGGTCTGCAACACACACGAGGCCTTCTCGGTCCCTCGGTTAACCGTTGGAGCATCAAACGAAGTCCAAATGGTACGAAACTTGACAGGCGGTCTACCGGTAGTAAACCAAGGCCGCTTGGCAAGTCTCGGTCCAATCTGGAAATGTTTAACCCCCACACATGAAAGAAAGGTAGAAATGACCATCGGAGGAGAACGGAACGCCGGAATGCAAAACGGACAACGGGGAAAATGCTCGGATGCATGAGACGAACACGTATGCAAATGCAATGCACATGATGACATGATATGAGATGCATGACAACGACAACAACACACGGAGACCAAAACCCGAACCCGAGGAAAATAATAACTTAGCGCCAGAAACAGCAAGAGTTGGATTACATATTAGGTAAATCATATCCGGGGTGTTACACTGATCAGCTTGCCGAATGGGCCGAACTCAATAGATTGTCCGGACTTGCCATGAGGTCCGTCGTAGATCATCTGTGGCCGGAAAAGCCGAAGCCGAACAGCTATTTCAGCTTAGTGCATCAGTTCCTTGGTGTGGTGCCACACATCAATGCGATGAAGAGGTCGGCGTGTATAGATGGCTCGCGGATGGCCCTTGCCCGTGTCAAAGCATACTGGGCGGAGATGGATGCTACCACTGTTGCGGCGCAGGGTTCGGCTATAGGCCGAGTGGCTGCCGAGCACTATTTTGAAGAAGTTCTTGAGGGTGCTCGTTTGATAGAGGCCCAGTGCTCGAAGAATATTATGTTTGAGTGACATGTATTCCCATTGTGATGCCTTCCGTGTGGCCGTTTATATATACATGTATATAACCTGAAAGATTGCAGTCGTCGGCTTCAGCCCCCACACATAGAATGCGGGGGTGTTCGCAGAAGACACGTATTCACACTTAATCCAACGTCTTGGTCCTAATAAGGAGGTGATAGCGCAACGAACTAGGCAACCAGACTATAATGCTTTAACACTTTCACTTAGCCATAGGAGTTTGACAGTGGGGCTACTATATAGCCCCTGGTGGCTCCGCACTCACCCGAGTTCGGGGTGCGTACATGCCTGCCGGGAAACGACCCTTCGTTAAGGCGGAGGAATTCTAAGATTCCGATAGGTCATCGAGTGGTTGACCAGTCTCGCGCTATATCATGACAGTCAATTTTCGGCTTTCTCTACTGAGGTGCTCGTCCGGATGAACCAGGGCACAATCGTAGTAGTTCTCCTGGTGCCGCCTTAGCCGATAGAGCGGAACATAAGGCAGCAAAACACAGGAGCCAGGCAAACCCAACATTTGACCAAAGACATGATTCGGAGCTGATGCATATAAGGCCAAACTCGCGACGCCGAACACTCCCTAATGTATTCGGTCTTTTATGGTGTGAACCGGGCCTAAACAGTGCCCTTTGTAAGAAGCCCCTAGTGTCCAGGCCGAGAGCTTCTGAATCCGGAGTTTACCGCCGTGCTCTTCAGGCTGTCTTCTTTATTCCGGCGCATATTATTTTTGCTGCATCGTGATTTCCCGTTTCCGTCTCTAACTTCGGATGTACTTGGGTCGCTGGTGTTGCATCAGGCTAGCCAGCTGTCCTTGCCCGCGCAAAAGCGGGTCATGAGGCTTGTTAATGCTGCCATTGTTCTCGGCCTTTCTTGGCTGAGGTGTCTGGCAAGCCATTCGTCTCGGACGCTGTGCTTAAAGGCTGCCAAGGCTTCGGCGTCCGGACAGTCGACTATTTGGTTCTTTTTAGTAAGAAAGCTGTTCCAAAGCTTTCGGGCTGACTTCCGGGCTGTTGAGTTATGACTCAAATCGTCCGCATCCGGAGGTAGGACATAAGTCCCTTGAAAATTCGCCCGAAAAGCGTCTTCGAGCTCTTCCCAGCTTCCAATGGAGCTTTCGGGGAGGCTTTTAAGCCAGTGCCGAGCTGGCCCTTTGAGCTTGAGGGGTAAGTACTTGATGGCGTGGAGATCATCTCCTCGAGCCATATGGATATGGAGGATATAGTCCTCAATCCAGACCCCAGGGTCTGTTGTTCCATCGTATGCCTCTATGTTTACGGGTTTAAATCCCTCTGGAAATTCATGGTCCAGCACCTCGTCGGTGAAACATAGGGGGTGTGCGGCACCCCTGTATCTGGGTGTACCGTGGTGTTCGGATGTTTGTTGTGTTGCATCGTATGCTGGAGCGCGCTTGCTGGTCCATAAATGGATCTGGTTGTGCCGTCCTTTTGATGCGAGCCCTCGCGTGGGTCGCGTATTGGATTATGTGCGGCGTTATTTGACGCTCTATGTTGGCCGTGAGGTCGTCTATCCGGTCGAATGGCCATTTTAATTTTTGGTTGCGGGGGATCTAAGGCCTCCTCATCGAATTCAGGTAGCAACTTCCGCTTCGGGTAGCTCTTGGTGTGGCGATTACCGCCGTACTTCGCCGCTGTGTTGAGTACTTTACTCCATCTGATTCTGAGTGTGTCTTGCGCAGCCTTGAGCCTTTGCTTCTGCTTTTTTAGACTCCTTGCGGTGGCAACAAGCCTTTGATGGGCATTCTATTGCTCCGGGTGTCTGTCCGTTGTGATGTCGTCCGGATTATTATCTTTGACAGAGTCGGGTTGTTCCGTTTGATTCTCCGTGTTGCCGTGGTCCGGTGATTGTTCACCCTGCTCTAACGCTGGGTCTATATGATCGTTGTTTCTGCCGAGGCGGGATTTGGGGCGGCGCTTACGCCGCCGCTTTGACTGCTTCTTGAGGGGACAATCCTTCATTGCGTCCTTCCGTTCCTCGTCGTTGTTTTCTTTTGGTGTGTCCACCATATATACATCATGTGATGAAGTGGGCGTCTGGTGCCCTGTGGGGCAGTGGTTCCTGTTCGTCTCCTGCATCGTCGTCCATACCGTCGATGTCTTCGGAGTCGAAGTCGAAGTCGAAGTCGAGCATGTCGGTTAAATCATCGACAGTGGCTACTAAGTGGGTGGTGGGTGGGCGGAGAATTTCTTCGTGATCCGCATCCCAATCCTGCTGGACATAGTTCGGCCAGGATCCTCCTGACAAGGAGAGAGACCTCAATGAGTTCAGTACGTCGCCGTAGGGTGAGCGCTGAAAAATATCCGCGGAGGTAAACTCCATGATCGGCGCCCAATTGGATTCGATAGGAACGGGCGCAGGCGGTTCAGAGTCCGTGGCCGGAGAAGGATCCGGCAGTTTGACAACACGACTCTCGTGAAGGGTAAGGTCGATATTCGGCTCGATCGCCGTTGAGGATACGACCACCATGACGGGGTCTATCCACCCGTCCGTGGATGGCGCAACTGGCTCCGAATTGAGGCTCGGAGCGGCTGCCAGTGCGATCTCCTGAATGCGGTCCGATGGCAGAGCTAAATCATACCCCTCGTGACCGCGTGGAGCACCAGGCCGGGGCTCAAATCCGTCGAAGATCAAGTCTCTGCGGGCATCGTCCGTGTAGTTTAAGCTTCCAAACCTGACCTGGTGGCCAGGGGCGTAACTTTCGATCTGCTCCAGATGGCCAAGCGAGTTGGCCCGCAGTGCGAAGCCGCCGAACACAAAGTCTCACCCTAGACTGCATCACTATCGATGATCGTAGGAGCCATCAAGCCTAACGGCGATGACACAGAGGAACTCTCAATGAAAGCACCAATGTCGGTGTCAAAACCGGCGGATCTTGGGTAGGGGGTCCCGAACTGTGCGTCTAAGGCGGATGGTAACAGGAGGCAGGGGACACGATGTTTTACCCAGGTTCGGGCCCTCTTGATGGAGGTAAAACCCTACGTCCTGCTTGATTTATTCTTGATGATATGGGTATTACAAGAGTTGATCTACCACGAGATCGGAGAGGCTAAACCCTAGAAGCTAGCCTATGGTATGATTGTATGTTGTCCTACGGACTAAAACCCTCCGGTTTATATAGACACCGGAGGGGGCTAGGGTTACACAAGGTCGGTTACAAAGGAGGAGATATACATATCCGTATTGCCTAGCTTGCCTTCCACGCCAAGTAGAGTCCCAGCCGGACACGAGACGAAGTCTTCAATCTTGTATCTTCATAGTCCAATAGTCCGACCAAAGGATAGAGTCCGGCTGTCCAGAGACCCCCTAATCCCGGACTCCCTCACCCTTCTTAGACATGACCGTTGTCAAGATAAGGATCCACTCGACACCTAGCATGTGGCGCAACAATAGTTGGAAATTTAACTCTCAATTTCCTTGGGGCACTCAATTTCTTCATGATAGGCAGATTGCACTGGTGAAATCTGAAGTCCTCAGCCTGACAAAATTCGTTAGTGACCAGATGAACTTTGCACTGTCGATAGCAAATTCGTCAGCTGTTCCGGAGATTTCCAAAGGCTTCACTTTGCAAATATGAACTATGATTCACCTATGACTCGAAAAATAAGAAGAAAGAAACTGCGAAAACAAAAGTCATCAAGCTTCAAAGTCTTCACATCAATTTTTTCAAAGGTCGCACCAATTTCTTCACTTGAAGAAATAGATTTTAGGGTTCGTCTTCCATGTGTTCAACTAAATCTCCAGGGACTATAATTCCTGTGTACACTCACAAACACATTAGTCTCTCAACCCATTTGTCTTCAATACTCCAAAACCATTAAGGGGGTACTTGATGCACTTACAATCTCCCCCTTTTTGGTGATTGATGACAAATTGGTTAAGTTTTCAAAGCGAGTAAATAATGGAAGTGTAAGTACTGATTATGAAGAAATTGGTTACAAGATATTGAGGACCCCCCCAAAGATGTGCATATGAAGAATTTGCTTTGGATTGCATATGCATGATCATAGGATATTGAAGAGTTTGAATGCATGATGAAAATTGGTGTCTCACGAAATACAACATGCATGAGCATATATCATTGAAGATCAGAGCATGCAGATAGAGTGTAGCAAAAGAGTCAGACCACCAACATTTATTTAAGTTACAACTGATCGAAGAGCGAATCAAATGAAAACCAAGAGTTGTAACTTAGCAAAAATAGCCCATATAAAGACCCGCTTGAAGACTAACTCAAATTTCTCCCCCTTTGTCATCAGATGACCAAAAGGAGATGAAACTGAGAACTAACGCCCCTGGAGAAAATCATCTTGAAGAATTCGGAGGAGCGCCAGTGTTGGTGTCAGGCTCGCATGAAGCAGAAGGGCCAACAGCAGTGTCTTCAACATCTTCATTTTCATCAGTAGAGCGTGAAGGAGACACCGAGCTTGGGATGGGAGGAGGAACTTGTACTTTCTTAAACTTATTCTTGGGCGGCATCGACCAATCGAAGTCACGTTGGAATTCCATCTTGACAAGTTCTTCATCAGTCTTCAGATGTGAAAGAATGGCCCATGTCCTATCAAATATTTCATAGGCGTAGTAGTGGTTCTTGCAGACTGAGTTATGCGTCACTGTCATGTTGGCATGAATAGCATCTAGTTAACGCTTTGTCCAGTCATGATTTCTATCAACATTTTGATGCAAGCTGGTGAGAAGTTCAAGGTCAATGATGACCCATGGTGCTTCTTGCTGAGGAATTGGCCTTGATGCCTTTGCTCTTATATCCTAGCCTGCAGTTTCATCACCCGTAGATTGGGAGGCAGGCTAATGAAATTGTCCATCAAGGGGACGAATTCCTTCATCTATGGCTGCCTTGCCTTAGCTAGAAGGAAATTGTGCTTTGAAGAATTTCCACCTCTGGCACAAAACTGAGATGATTTTGACAATCTTCCCTACAGTTGACTGAAGATCTAGATCTAATGAATCTCATGATCCATGGAGCATAATGCTTCAACTCGAAGGGTGATTGAGCCACTGTGACCAAAGTCCTCATGAAGAAATCATGGATATTTACAGGAACCTCATGAATGATGTAAAAGAGCAGATTCTTCATGACGCCAACAACTTCTTCAGTGTCAGAATTGTGGCCTTTGATGGGATTGAGGGTCTTGGCAAGAATGCAGTAGACAGTGCGAGGCACATAAAGAAATTCTTTCACCAAGAAAGTGGTCCTTGGAGCTTTTCCGTCAGCCAATGGCTTCATCAGTACTTGCATCATATGATTTGGCAGTTCTGGATCTTCATAGTTCTTCTTTGCTTCTTCAAGGGGTGGATCTACTGGAATAGCATGTAGTAATTCATCAACATGTGCTTTGTAGTGAGTGTCTTCACTCATCTAGTCTAGAGCCCATGTTGAAATGTCATCAGCATTGCCTGAGAATTGCAATGTGGCATAAAACTGAAGAATGAGTTCTTCATTCCAGCCGCAGACATCTGAACAGAAGCTGAGCAACCCAGCATCATGACGAACGGCCAGCACATGCCTAAAGCATGGAATAGACTCCATGTCCATGTGAGGAATGTGACGATGCGGGAAGAACTTGTTCTTCTCAAACAGTAGAAATGCATAGTAATTCATTCGCGTCTTGGTACAGAAGTGCGTACGCCTGATCTTGGGTGAGTCATATGGGGACTCACCTATGAAGAAACTCTTCTCTTCGAAGAACTTGGCATTATTGAACTGAGGCCGCCTGAAGCTTCTGCCAATCTTGAGCATAACAGGAGCCGGCTGAAGATTTATCTTCTTTGGCCTCACATCAAAGACTGGTCTTGGAGAGCCAGTGGAGTCATTTGGATCAGTGATGGCCTGAGATTTGGCAATTTCTTCAGTAGTTGCAGTTGGAACCGTGTCAGTGTCTGTGCTACTTCTTGAGCTTGCGTTGGGTTTTCCCTGAAGAGGAAAGGGTGATGCAACAAAGTAGAGATAAGTATTTCCCTCAGTTAAGAACTAAGGTATCATCTAGTAGGAGGAACACACAAGTCCCCAATAGTTGCACCTACACAAACAAACAAATACTTGCACCCAACATGAAAAAGGGGTTGTGAATCCCTTCACGGTCACTTGCAAGGATGAGATCTGGTAGAGATTGATATAAATGATAAGTAAAAGTGCAAAATAAAGTAAATGTAAATAAATTGCAGAAAGGTGTTTTCGTGTTTTTGGTTTATATATATATGTATGAAAATAATATGATAAAAATAGACCTGGGGGCCATAGTTTTCACTAGAGGCTTCTCTCTTGAAAGAAAACATACAGTGGGTAAACAAATTACTACTGAGCAATTGATAGAAAGCGCATAGTTATGATGATATCCAAGGCAATGATCATGAATATAGACATCACGTCCATGACAAGTAGACCGACTCCTGCGTGCATCTACTACCATTACTCCACACATCGACCGCTATCCAGCATGCATCTAATGTATTAAGTTAACAAGAACGGAGTAACGCCTTAAGCAAGATGACATGATGTAGATAGATACAATCAATATGAATAAACCCCACCTTTTAATACTTAGTGGAAACAATATGAAGGAAATATGCCCTAGAGGCAATAATAAAGTTGTTATTTATATTTCCTTATATCATGATAAATGTTTATTATTCATGCTAGATGTATTAACAGGAAAACTTAGTACATATGTGAATACATAGACAAACAGAGTGTCCCTAGTATGCCTCTACTTGACTAGCTCGTTAATTAAAGATGGTTAAGTTTCCTAACCATAGACATGTGTTGTCATTTGATGAACGGGATCACATCATTAGAGAATGATGTGATGGACAAGACCCATCCGTTAGCTTAGCATAATGATCGTTTAGTTTTATTGCTATTGCTATCTTCGTGACTTATACATGTTCCTCTGACTATGAGATTGTGCAACTCCCGAATACCGGAGGAACACCTTGTGTGCTATCAAACGTTACAACGTAACTGGGTGATTATAAAGATGCTCTACAGGTGTCTCCGATGGTGTTTGTTGAGTTGGCGTAGATCGAGATTAGGATTTGTCACTCCGTGTATCAGAGTGGTATCTCTGGGCCCTCTCGGTAATGCACATCACTATAAGCATTGCAAGCAATGTGACCAATGAGTTAGTTACGGGATGATGCATTATGGAACGAGTAAAGAGACTTACCGGTAACGAGATTGAACTAGGTATGAGTATACCGACGATCGAATCTCGGGCAAGTAACATACAGATGACAAAGGGAACAACGTATGTTGTTATGCTGTTTGACCGATAAAGATCTTCGTAGAATATGTAGGAGCCAATATGAGCATCCAGGTTCCGCTATTGGTTATCGACCGGAGATGTGTCTCGGTTATGTCTACATAGTTCTCGAACCTGTAGGGTCCGTTGTATTAGGAGTTATGTGTTTTTGATGACCAAAGTTTATTCGGAGTCCCAGATGAGATCACGGACATGACGAGGAGTCCTGAAATGGTCGATACATAAAGAATGATATATTGGACGATGTTATTCGGACACCGGAAGAGTTCCGAGAGGTACCGGGTAAAAACGGAGTGCCGGAGGGGTTACCGGAACCCCCCGGGGAAGTAATGGGCCATCATGGGACTAGGGGAGGGGGCGCCCCCCCTTTACCTTTCCCTCTCCCCCTCCCTTCCTTCTTCCTCCTTCCACCAAGTGGAATCCTACTAGGACTTGGAGTCCTAGTAGGACTCCTCTCTCCTGGCACGCCCTGTAGGGGCCGGCCGGCCTCCCCCTCTCCTCCTTTATATACGGAGGCAGGGGGCACCCTAGAACACACAAGATCAATTGTCTTAGCCGTGTGCGGTGCCCCCTCCATAGTTTACCACCTCGGTCATATTGTCGTAGTGCTTAGGCAAAGCCCTGTGCGGATCACATCATCAACACCGTCACCACGCCGTCGTGCTGACGGAACTCTCCCTCGTCCTCAACTAGATCAAGAGCTCGAGGGATGTCATCATGCTGAACGTGTGCTGAACACAGAGGTGCCGTATGTTTGGTACTTGGATCGTTTGGATCATGAAGACGTTCGACTACATCAACCACGTTACTAAACGCTTCCTCTTTCGGTCTATGAGGGTACGTGGACACACTCTCCCCTATCGTTGCTATGCATCTCCTATATAGATCTTGCATGATCGTAAGATTTTTTTTGAAATACTACGTTCCGAACAGTGGCATCCGAGCCAGGTCTATGCGTAGATGTTATATGCACAAGTAGAACACAAAGAGTTGTGGGCAATAATAGTCATACTGCTTACCACAAACGTCTTACTTTGATTCAGCGATATTGTTGGATGAAGCGGCCTAGACCGACATTACATGACCGCGTTCATGAGACTGGTTCTACCAACGTGCTTTGCACATAGGTGGCTGGCAGGTGTCTGTTTCTCCAACTTTAGTTGAATCGAGTTTGACTACGACCGGTCCTTGTTGAAGGTTAAAACAACACACTTGACGAAAAATCGTTGTGGTTTTGATGCGTAGGTATGAACGGTTCTTGCTAGAAGCCTGTAGCAGCCATGTAAAACTTACAACAAAGTAGAGGACGTCTAACTTGTTTTTGCAGGGCATGTTGTGATGTGATATGGTCAAGACGTGATGAGATATGAGATGATCATGTTTTGTAGAAGTTATCGGCAACTGGCAGGAGCCTTATGGTTGTCGCTTTATTGTATGAAATGCAATCGCCATGTAATTGCTTTACTTTATCACTAAGCGGTAATGATAGTCGTAGAAGCAATAGTTGGTGAGATGACAATGATGCTACGATGCAGATCAAGGTGTCAAGCCGGTGACGATGGAGATCATGACGGTGCTTTGGAGATGGAGATCAAAGGCACAAGATGATGATGGCCATATCATGTCACATATTTTGATTGCATGTGATGTTTATCCTTTATGCATCTTATTTTGCTTAGTACGGTGGTAGCATTATAAGATGACCCCTCACTAAATTTCAAGGTACAAGTGTTCTCCCTGAGTATGCACCGTTGCTATAGTTCGTCGTGCTGAGACACCACGTGATGATCGGGTGTGATAAGCTCTACGTTCACATACAACGGGTGCAAGCCAGTTTTGCACGTGCAGAATACTCAGGTTAAACTTGACGAGCCTAGCATATGCAGCTATGGCCTCAGAACACTGAGACCGAAAGGTCGAACATGAATCATATAGTAGATATGATCAACATAGTGATGTTCACCATTGAAAACTACTCCATCTCACATGATGATCGTATATGGTTTAGTTGATATAGATCATGTGATCATTTATATGACTAGAGGGATGTCTATCTAAGTGGGAGTTCTTAAGTAATATGATTAATTGAACTTTAATTTATCATGAACTTAGTACCTGATAGTATTTGCATGTCTATGTTGTTGTAGATCAATGGCCCGTGCTATCGTTCCCTTGAATTTTAATGCGTTCCTAGATAAAGCTAAGTTGAAAGATGATGGTAGCAACTACACGAACTGGGTTTGTAACTTGAGGATTATCCTCATTGCTGCACAGAAGAATTATGTCCTGGAAGCACCGCTAGGTGCAAGAACCGCCGCAGGAGCAACTCCAGATGTTATGGATGTCTGGCAGAGCAAAGCTGATGACTACTCGATAGTTCAGTGTGCATGCTTTACGGCTTAGAATTGGGACTTCAAAGACGTTTTGAACGTCATGGAGCATATGAGATGTTCCAGGAGTTGAAGTTAATATTTCAAGCAAATGCCCGAGTTGAGAGATATGAAGTCTCCAACAAGTTCTATAGCTGCAAAATGGAGGAGAATAGTTCTGTCAGTGAACACATACTCAGAATGTCTGGGTACCACAACCACTTGACTCAGCTGGGAGTTAAGCTTCCTGATGATAGTGTCATCGACAGAGTTCTTCAATCACTTCCACCAAGCTATAAAGGCTTCGTGATGAACTATAATATGCAAGGGATTGAAAAGACAATTCCCGAGCTCTTCGCAATGCTAAAAGCTACGGAGGTAGAAATCAAGAAGGAGCATCAAGTGTTGATGGTTAACAAGACCACTAGTTTCAGGAAAAAGGGCAAAGGGAAGAAGGGGAACTTCAAGGAGAACGGCAAGCAAGTTGCTGCTCAAGTGAAGAAGCCCAAGTCTGGACCTAAGCCTGAGACTGAGTGCTTCTACAGCAAAGGGACTGGTCACTGGAAGCGGAACTGCCCCAAGTATTTAGCGGATAAGAAGGATGGCAAAGTGAAAGGTATATTTGATATACATGTTATTGATGTGTACCTTACTAATGCTCGTAGTAGCGCCTGGGTGTTTGATACTAGTTCTATTGCTCATATTTGCAACTCGAAATAGGGGCTACGGATTAAACGAAGATTGGCTAAGGACGAGGTGACGATGCGCATGGGAAATGGTTCCAAAGTCGATGTGATCGCCATCGGCACACTACCTCTACATCTACCATCGGGATTAGTTTTAGACCTAAATAATTGTTATTTGGTGCCAGCGTTGAGCATGAACATTATATCTGGATCTTGTTTTATGCGAGACGGTTATTCATTTAAATCAGAGAATAATGGTTGTTCTATTTATATGACTAATATCTTTTATGGTCATGCACCCTTGATGAGTGGTCTATGTTTATTGAATCTCGTTTGTAGTGATACACATATTCATAATATTGAAGCCAAAAGATGCAAGGTTAATAATGATAGTGCAACTTATTTGTGGCACTGCTGTTTAGGATATATTGGTGTAAAGCGCATGAAGAAACTCCATGCTGATGGACTTTTGGAACCACTTGATGCTTTCGAACCATGCCTCATGGGCAAGATGACTAAAACTCCGTTCTCCGGAACAATGGAGCGAGCAACTGACTTATTGGAAATAATACATACTGATGTATGCGGTCCGATGAGTGTTGAGGCTTGCAGCGGGGATCGTTATTTTCTGACCTTCACAGATGATTTGAGCAGATATGGGTATATCTACTTAATGAAACATAAGTCTGAAACATTTGAAAAGTTCAAAGAATTTCAGAGTGAAGTGGAAAATCATCGTACCAAGAAAATAAAGTTTCTACGATCTGATCGTGGAGGTGAATATTTGAGTTATGAGTTTGGTCTTCATTTGAAACAATGTAGAATAGTTTCGCAACTCACGCCACCTGGAACACCACAGCGTAATGGTGTGTCCGAATGTCGTAACCGTACTTTATTAGATATGGTGCGATCTATGTTGTCTCTTACTGATTTACCGCTATCGTTTTGGGGTTATGCTTTAGAGACGGCTGTATTCACGTTAAATAGGGCACCATCTAAATCCATAGAGACGGCACCATATGAACCGTGGTTTGGCAAGAAACCTAAGCTGTCATTTCTTAAAGTTTGGGGCTGCGATGCTTATATGTGAAAAAGCTTCAACCTGATAAGCTCGAACCCAAATCGGAGAAATGTGTCTTCATAGGATACCCAAAGGAAACTGTTGGGGTACACCTTCTATCATAGATCCGAAGGCAAGATATTCATTGCTAAGAATGGATCCTTTCTAGAGAATGAGTTTCTCTCGAAAGAAGTGCGTGGGAGGAAAGTAGAACTTGATGAGGTAATTGTACCTTCTCCCGAATTGGAAAGTAGTTCATCACAGAAACCAGTTCCAGTGATTCCTACACCAATTAGTGAGGAAGCTAATGATGATGATCATGAAACTTCAGATCAAGTTACTACTGAACCTCGCAGGCCAACCAGAGTACGATCCGCACCAGAGTGGTACGGTAATCCTGTTCTGGAGGTCATGTTACTTGACCATGACGAACCTACGAACTATGAGGAAGCGAGGATGAGCCCATATGCCACGAAATGGCTTGAGGCCATGAAATCTGAGATGGGATCCATGTATGAGAACAAAGGGTGGACTTTGGTTGACTTGCTTGGTGATCCACAAGCAATTGAGAATAAATGGATCTTCAAGAAGAAGATAGACACTGACGGTAATGTTACTGTCTACAAAGCTTGACTTGTTGCGAAAGGTTTTCGACAAATTCAAGGAGTTGACTATGATGATACCTTCTCACCCATAGCGATGCTTAAGTTTGTCCGAATCATGTTAGCAAATGCCGCATTTTATGATTATGAAATTTGGCAAATGGATGTCAAAACTGCATTCCTTCATGGATATCTTAAATAAGAGTTGTATATGACGCAACCAGAAGGTTTTGTCGATCCTAAAGGTGCTAACAAAGTGTGCAAGCTCCAGCGATCCATTTATGGACTGGTGCAAGCCTCTCGGAGTTGGAATATATGCTTTGATAGTGTGATCAAAGCATATGGTTTTATACAGACTTTTGGAGAAGCCTGTATTTACAAGAAAGTGAGTGGGAGCTCTGTAGCATATCTTGGATGACATATTGTTGATTGGAAATAATACAGAAATTCTGGATAGCATAAAAGGATACTTGAATAAGAATTTTTCGATGAAAGACCTCGGTGAAGCTGCTTATATATTGGGCATCAAGATCTATAGAGATAGATCAAGACGCTTAATTGGACTTTCACAAAGCACATACCTTGATAAAGTTTTGAAGATGTTCAAAATGGACCAGTCAAAGAAAGGGTTCTTGCCTGTGTTACAAGGTGTGAAGTTGAGTCAGACTCAATGTCCGACCACCGCAAAAGATAGAGAGAAAATGAAAGATGTTCCCTATGCTTCATCCATAGGCTCTATCATGTATGCAATGATGTGTACCAGACCTGATGTGTGCCTTGCTATAAGTCTAGCAGGGAGGTACCAAAGCAATCCAGGAGTGGATCACTGGACAGCGGTCAAGAACATCCTGAAATACCTGAAAAGGACTAAGGATATGTTTCTCATTTATGGAGGTGACAAAGAGCTCGTCGTAAATGGTTACGTTGATGTAAGCTTTGACACTGATCCGGATGACTCTAAGTCACAAAACGGATACATATTTATATTGAATGGTGGAGATGTCAGTTGGTGCAGTTCCAAACAGAGCGTCGTGGCGGGATCTACGTGTGAAGCGGAGTACATAGCTGCTTCGGAAGCAGCAAATGAAGGAGTTCATATCCGATCTAGGTGTAATACCTAGTGCATCGGGTCCAATGAAAATCTTTTGTGACAATACTGGAGCAATTGCCTTGGCGAAGGAATCCAGATTTCACAAGAGAACCAAACAGATCAAGAGACGCTTCAATTCCATCCGCGATCAAGTCAAGGAGGTAGACATAGAGATTTGCAAGATACATACGGATCTGAATGTTGCAGACCCGTTGACAAAGCCTCTCTCACGAGCAAAACATGATCAGCACCAAGACTCCATGGGTGTTAGAATCATTACTTTGTAATCTAGATTATTGACTCTAGTGCAAGTGGGAGACTGAAGGAAATATGCCCTAGAGGCAATAATAAAGTTGTTATTTATATTTCCTTATATCATGATAAATGTTTATTATTCATGCTAGAATTGTATTAACCGAAAAACTTAGTACATGTGTGAATACATAGACAGAGTGTCCCTAGTATGCCTCTACTTGACTAGGTCGTTAATCAAAGATGGTTAAGTTTCCTAACCATAGACATGTGTTGTCATTTGATGAACGGGATCACATCATTAGAGAATGATGTGATGGACAAGACCCATCCGTTAGCTTAGCATAATGATCATTTAGTTTTATTACTATTGCTTTCTTCATGACTTATACATGTTCCTCTGACTATGAGATTATGCAACTCCCGAATACCGGAGGAACACCTTGTGTGCTATCACATGTCATAACGTAATTGGGTGATTATAAAGATGCTCTAAAGGTGTCTCCGATGGTGTTTGTTGAGTTGGCATAGATCGACATTAGGATTTGTCACTCTGTGTATCGGAGAGGTATCTCTGGGCCCTCTCGGTAATGCACATCACTATAAGCCTTGTAAGCAATGTGACTAATGAGTTAGTTACGGGATGATGCATTACAGAACGAGTAAAGAGACTTTCCAGTAATGAGATTGAACCAGGTATGAGTATACCGACGATCGAATCTCGGGCAAGTAACATACCGATGACAAAGGGAACATCGTATGTTGTTATGTGGTTTGACTGATAAAGATCATTGTAGAATATGTAGGAGCCAATATGAGCATCCAGGTTCCGCTATTGGTTATTGACCGAAGATGTGTCTCGGTCATGTCTACATAGTTCTCGAACCTGTAGGGTCCACACGCTTAACGTTCGTTGATGATTTGTATTATGAGTTATGTGTTTTTGATGACCAAAGTTTGTTCGGAGTCTCAGATGAGATCACAGACATGACGAGGAGTATCGAAATGGTCAATATATAAATAATGATATATTGGACGATGTTATTCGGACACCGGAAGAGTTCCGAGAGGTACCGGGTAAAAATGGAGTGCCGAAGGGGTTACCGGAACCCCCGGGGAAGTAATGGGCCATCATGGGCCTTAGAGAAGAGAGAGGGTAGGCCACGAGGAGGTGGCAAGCCCCCCATGGGGAGTCCGAATAGGACTAGGGGAGGGGGTGCGGCCCCCCTTTCCCTCTCCCTTCCTTCTCCCCCTTCCACCAAGTTGAATCCTACTAGGACTTGGAGTCCTAGTAGGACTCCTCTCTCCTGGCGCGCCCTACAGGGGCCGGCCGGTCTCCCCTCTCCTCCTTTATATACAGAGGCAGTGGGTACCCTAGAACACACAAGATCAATTGTCTTAGCCGTGTGCGGTGCCCCCTCCACTATTTACCACCTCGGTCATATTGTCGTAGTGCTTAGGCGAAGCCTTGCGCAGATCATATCATCAACACCGTCACCACGTCGTCGTGCCAACGAAACTCTCCCTCGTCCTCAACTGGATCAAGAGCTCGAGGGACGTCATCGTGCTGAACGTGTGCTAAACACGGAGGTGCCGTACGTTCGGTACTTGGATCGTTTGTATCGTGAAGACGTTCGACTACATCAACCACGTTACTAAACACTTCCGCTTTCAATCTACGAGGGTACGTGGACACACTCTCCCCTCTTGTTGCTATGCATCTCCTAGATAGATCTTGCGTGATTGTAGAATTTTTTTTGAAATATTGCATTCCCCAACACAATACAAATACGTGCGTCGCTACCCTTTCTGTCACTGAGTTAGGACACCGCAAGATCGAACCCACTACAAAGCACCTCTCCCATTGCAAGAAAAATCAATCTAGTTGGACAAACCAAATCAATAGATAGGAGAGAAATACAAAGCTATCTTAATCATGCATAAAAGAGTTCAGAAAAGACTCAAATAATATTCATAGATAATCTGATCATAAATCCACAATTCATCGGATATCAACAAACGCACCGCAAAAGAAGATTACATCGAATAGATCTCCAAGAACATCGAGGAGAACATTGTATTGAAGATCAAAGAGGGAGAAGAAGACATCTAGCTACTAGCTATGGACCTGTAGGTCTGTGGTAAACTACTCACACATCATCGGAAGGGCAACAAGGTTGATGTAGAAGCCCTCCGTGATCGAATCACCCTCCGGCGGAGTGCTGGAAAAGGCCCCAAGATGGGATCTCACGAGAACAGAAGCTTGCGGCAGAGAAAAAGTATTTTTGGTGTGCCCCAAGATGGGATCTCACAAGGTATGACAATAGAAGAAATACCAATTATTACATATTTTCTAGGAAAATCTTTATCATGAGGTTCCCTATGAAACTTAGAGAAATTAAACCCATGAGATACATCACCAAATTTAACACTAATGGTTTCTTTATTGCAGTCTATCTTAGCATTAACAGTGTTCAACAAGGGTCTACCAAATATAATGGGACAAAAATCATCTTGTGGAGAACCAAGAGTTAGAAAATCAGCAGGGTATTTTATTTTGCCACACAAGACTTCAACATATCGAACAATCCCAAGTGGTGTAATGGTGACTCTATCTGCGAGTTTAATAGTAACATCAATATCTTCTATTTCAGCAGGTGCAATATCATTCATAATTTCTTGGTATAAAGTAAAAGGGTAGCACTCACACTAGTACCCAACACACATAAATCATGATAAAAATGATCTCCTATTTTAACTGAGACAACATGCATGCTAACAACACGCTTATTCTTATCTTTTATATCGGGTTTGGCAATTCTAGCAGCTTCATCACAGAAATAAATAACATGCCCATCTATATTATCAACCAGTAGATCTTTAACCATAGTAGTACTAGGTTCTACTTTAATTTGTTCAGAGGGTCTAGGTGCTCTAATATAACTTTCGTTAACCACAGTTGAAACCTTAGCATGTTCCTTCATCCTAACGGGGAAAGGTGGTTTTTCTATGTAAGTAGTAGGCACAATTGGATCAACATTGTAAATGATAGTTTCATCTTTAACTATAAGGGGCTCCTGAATATTTTCTTTAACAGGGGATGATATTTAAACCATTTCTCCTTAGGGAGATCAACATGTGTAGCTAATGATTCATAAAAAGAGGCTACTATCTCAGAGTCAAGTCCATATTTAGTGCTAAACTTGTGAAAAGCATCGGTACCATAAAAGATTTAACACAATCGAACTTAACTATTATACCTGACTCATTACCTTTGTCGAGTTCCCAATCTTCAGAGTTGCGTTTAATTCTTTTAAGAAGGTCCCACCTGAATCAAATAGTGTTCTTCATAAAAGAGCCAGTCGAAGAAGAATCGAGCATGGTTTGGTTATCATGAGAAGGTCGAGCATAAAAATTCTGTAAGATAATTTATTTTGAGAGCTCATGATTGGGGCATGTATACATCATATACTTAAGCCTCCCCAGGCTTGAGCGATATTTTCTCCTTCACGAGGCGAAAAATTATATATATATATATAATTCCTATCACGATGAACTAGATGCATAGGATAAAACTCTTAATGAAATTCCAATTTCAATCGGTTCCATGTCAATGCTTTTCCCCCAAAGATAAAGGGAAACCTTCTTCTTAACTTCATCTCTGGGCAAACCTACAAGCTTAAATAATCCACAAACTTCATCCAAATAGATTAGGTGCATATCAGGATGTAGTGTTCCATCTCCTGCATAAGGATTAACTAGCAGTTTCTCTATCATACCCAAAGGAATCTCATAAAAAATATTTTCAGTAGGTGCAGTAGGTTGAGGGGCAACTCTTTGTGCTTACGGTCGAGGTGAAGATACCCCGAACAATCCTCTCAAAGGATTGTTTTCCGTAGTAACAAGTAAAAGTAAATTTCAACATGTAATATACTTTTTTCCTTACCAAATTCCACTCACCAAAAGAGCTTCACTCCCCGGAAACAGAGCCAGAAAAGAGCCTTAATGACCTAAAAGTATAGGGGATCAATCATAGTCCTTTAGATAAGTAAGAGTGTCGAACCCAATGAGAAGCAGAAGGAAATGACAAGCAGTTTCTAGCATGGTATTTTCTGCAAGCACTGAAATTATCGGTAATAGATAGTTTGGTACCAAGATAATTTGTAACAAGTAGCAAGTAATAATAGTAAAAATAGGTGCAGTAAGGTAGAACAATCCTTTTTGTTGCAAAGGATAGGCCAGAACAGTCTCTTATAATAAGTAAAACGTTCTCGAGGACACATGGGAATTTCATCTAGTCACTTTCATCATGCTGGTTTTACTCGCGTTTGCTACTTTGATATGTCGGTGGACCAGTGCTTGGGTGTTGTTCTTACTTGAACAGGTCTCCCACTCATGATTAACCCCTATCGCAAGCATCTGCAACTATGAAAGAAGAATTAAGATAAAATCTAACCATAACATTATATCTGTGACATAACTTTTTCAGGTCCAGAATTTCAGCTACCAGCAATCTCCCTCTTTGTGTAAACCTTGCATATTATGAGTGAGAAGGCATTATAATTGCTCCACAAAGTGTTATATTGATTGAAAACACTATAAATAATAGTAGGAAAACATGATGCAAGATGGACGTATCAGGGGGGCCTTGTGTGGCCCACAAACTCACATGACGCGCACAGGGGGTAGGCGCACCGTGTGAGTTTGTCGCTCACTGGTGCACCCCCTGGGTTGTGTTCAGTGCTAGAAATTCTAGTATATTTGTGGGGAAATGATACTAAATTTTGAGGACCTTCTGAGAACTTTCATTGTTGGGACATTTTTTTATTGTATAGATGATTCAGAAAATAGAATAAACATGGAATTTTACTTTATTAAACTTAAATAACAGAGAGCAAAGTATACTTACAAAAGGTTGTGCTTACTAAATTCACCGACCATATGTCCCTCAAAAAGGATTCGTTAACATGGTTGATCAGGTCTTATTAACAAACCATTTTCGAATGACATAAAACCGAAGAACTTTTTTATAGCACTAGGTTACCTCAACTGGGATATGCATTGTCCCAACAATAAGAGTTTGATATTTATTTTCGGAAATCAGAAGAGGAAATTCAAAACTTCCAATAGTAATTGTCATAATTCTTTCAATAGAGTTGACACTATTCATCTGGTTCCGTCTCTCCGGAGAATATACCGTATACTCATTACCACTGACATGAAAAGTGGCTTTTCTTTTGTTGGAATCAATGATAGCCCCTTCAGTATTCAAAAAAGGTCTACCAAGGATAACCGACATATTGTCATCCTCAGGCATATCAAGAATAACAAAGTTTGTTAAGATAGTAACATTAACAACAACAACAACAATAATAACATGGACATCCTCACAAATTCCAATAGGTATAGCAATTGATTTATCAGCCATTTGCAAAGAAATTTCAGTGGGTGACAACTTACTCAAGTCATGTCTTCTATATAAAGAGAAAGGCATAACACTAACACCAACTCCTAAATCATACAAACCAGTTCTGACATAATTTATTTTTGATGGAGCATGGTATAGTAGGCATTCTGGGGTCTCCAAGCTTCTGAGGTACTTTTCCTTCAAAAGAATAATTTGCAAGCATAGTAGCGATTTCAGGCTCCAGTATTTTTCTTTTATTGGTGACAACATCTTTCATATATTTAGCATATGGAGGCATTTTCATAATTCCAGTCAAGGGTGTGCACAGATACAAAGGTCTAAGCATTTCAACAAAGCTATTAAAAGCCTCCTCATATCTATACTTTACAGCCTTGCTAGTAAAAGGCATAGGTTTTTGAACCCATGGTTCTCATTCTTTACCATGTTTTCTAGCAACAAAGTCTCTTTTATTATATCTTTTATTTTTAGGAGGTGGGTCATCAGGTTCAACTGCAGGTTCTTTTTCTATATCATTATCATGTTCTTTATTGTTGTCTGGTTGAGCATCTGTATGAACATTATTAGCATCATCATCAACATCATTATCACTAGGTGAATGCCCATTACCAGACTGTGTCTCAGCATCAGAAATAGAAACATCATTAGGATTCTCAAAAGGTTTTTCTATAGTTGGTTCACTAGAAGTATGCAAAGTTCTATCTTTATTCTTTTTATTTTTCTTCTTCCTAGGTGAACTCGTACATCATTATTAATTCTCTAAGAATCTTGTTCAATTCTTTTAGGATGGCCCTCTGTATACAGAGTATCCTGAGTCATTTTACCTCCTCTAGTCATTACTCTAGCAACATGATCATTCATTTTATTGTTCATTTCATTAAGCAATTCATTTTATGACTTAGAAACTTGTTCTAACTGAGTATGAACCATAGATGAATGTTTACATAAGCCTTTAATATTGTTTGCAACTCTAAACATCATATCACTCAAGCGTTCAATCATAATAGCATTATGTTTCAGTTGATCAGTTATGAAATTATTAAAGTTTTCCTGCTTTATAATGAAGTTATCAAATTCATCCAAGCACTACTAGGAGATATATTGTAGGGAATATCACCCTCATCAAATCTATAAAGAGAATTTACCGCCACTACATGTGACAGAATATCGAGTCCATGTATTTCTTCAATATGTGGTAGATTCTTAACATCTTCAGATTTAATACCTTTCTCTTTCATATATTTCTTTGCTTCTTGCATATCTTCTGGACTAAGGAATAGAATACCTCTCTTCTTTGGAGTTAGTTTAGGTGGTGGTTCAGGAAGTGTCCAATCATCAACATTTCTTAATAAGTTATTCAATATCTCCTTGGCTTGTTCAACAGTATGTTCCCTAATAACACAACCAACACAACTACGTAGGTAATCCTTAGAAGCATCGGTTAGTCCGTTATAAAAGATATCAAGTATTTCATTTTTTCTTCAATGGATGATCATGAAAAGCACTTAATAATTGGAGAATCCTCCCCCAAACTTGAGGGAGATGCCCTTCCTCAGGTTGCACAAAGTTGCAAATTTCCTATAAGGCAACTTGTTTATTATGAGCAGGAAAATATTTTTCAGTGAAGTAGTAATATCATATCCTGGGGAACTATACACACAACCTGGAGCAAGAGTATTGAACCATTCTTTAGCATCACCCTTTAACGAGAAAGGAAACAACTTAAGAATATAATAGTAGCGAATATTTTCCTCTTGAGCAAATAGGGTGGCAATGTCATTCAATTAAGTAAGATGTTTGACTACAGTTTCAGATCCATAACCATGAAAAGGATCAGATTCTACTAAAGTAACAAGTTCAAGATCAACGTAGGCTCATAATCCTTATCAGTAACAAAGATAGGAGAAGTTGCAAACTTAGGATCATATTTCATAATTTTGTTCATAGACTTTTCTTTAAGCTTACTCAGTAGTTTCTTAAGGTCATCCCTATCCTTACTGTTAGGGCATATTTCCCCCTAAGTGGTTTTGGTGATTGATGACAATATGTTCGCGGACTAATCGTGTGTATTGATCATTTCAGACTATCAAGTATATGGCACAAAAAAATTCGTGCCCCTCGGAGTTTCAGAGTGAAGACGATTTTCTTTCCTGCGTTTCTTTTCCGGTGGACTTGAGTCGTAGGGATAACCGTACTATCAAGAGGGGGCCCGCTTCGGAAAGTTTGGGTGGAATCATCACGTACATATGCCCTAGAGGAAATAATAATTTTTTTATTTTATATTTCCTTATATCATGATAAATGTTTATTATTCATGCTAGAATTGTATTAACCGGAAACTTGATACATGTGTGGATACATAGACAAAACATAGTGTCCCTAGTAAGCCTCTACTAGACTAGCTCGTTAATCAAAGATGGTTAAGTTTCCTAACAATAGACATGTGTTGTCATTTGATGAACGGGATCACATCATTAGGAGAATGATGTGATGGATAATACCCATCAGTTAGCTTAGCATATCGATCGTTCAAGTTTATTGCTATTGCTTTCTTCATGTCAAATACATATTCCTTCGACTATGAGATTATGCAACTCTCGGATACCGGAGGAATACCTTGTGTGCTATCAAACGTCACAACGTAACTGGGTGGTTAGAAAGATGCTCTACAGGTATTTCCGAAGGTGTTTGTTGGGTTGGCATAGATCGAGATTAGGATTTGTCACTCCGAGTATCGAAGAGGTATCTCTCGGCCCTCTCGGTAAAGCACATCATAAGAAGCCTTGCAAGCAAAGTGACTAATGAGTTAGTTACAAGATGATGCATTATGGAACGAGTAAAGAGACTTGCGGGTAACGAGATTGAACTAGGTATGTGGATACCGACGATCGAATCTTGGGAAACTAACATACCGATGGACAAAGGGAATAACATATGTTGTCATAACAGTTCGACTGATAAAGATCTCCGTAGAATATGTAGGAGCCAATATGAGCATCCAGGTTCCGCTATTGGTTATTGACCGGAGAGGTGTCTCGGTCATGTCTACATAGTTCTCGAACCCGTAAGGTCCGCACGCTTAACGTCCGATGATGATTTAGTATTATATGAGTTATGTGATTTGGTGACCGAATGTTGTTCAGAGTCCCGGATGAGATCACAGACATGATGAGGATCTCGAAATGGTTGAGAGGTAAAGATTGACATATAGGATGATAGTATTCAGACACCGGAAGTGTTCCAGATAGTATCGGGTATTTATCGGAGTACCTGAGGGGGGGGGGTACCGGAACCCCCAGGTGAAAGATATGGACCATATGGGCCATAAGAGGGGAGCACACCAGCCCACAAGGGGTGGCGCGCCTCGCCATGGAAGAGGCTGAGTGGGGAAGGGAAAGAGGGGGCTCGCCCCCCTTTCCTTCTCTCCTTGCTCTTCCCTTTTCCCCCTCTGGCAAATATGGAAGGGGGGAGGCCTAATTGGGGAGGACCCCAAGTAGGATTCCTCCTACTTGGGGCGCACCCTTGCTGCTCCCCTCCCCCTCCCACCTATATATATGTGGGGAGGGGGCGCCTACAACACACAACATCAATTGTTAGCCGTGTGCGGCGCCCCCCTCCACAGTTTGCACCCTCGGTCATAGTTTCGCGCTGCTTAGGTGAAGCCCTGCGAGGATCACTACACCATCACCGTTTCCATGCCGTTGTGCTGACGGAACTCATCTACAACCTTGACACCTTGCTGGATCAAGAAGGCGAGGGACGTCACCGAGCTGAACGTGTGCAGAACTCGGAGGTGCCGTATGTTCGATACTCGATCAGTGGAGCTTGAAGAAAGTTCAACTACATCAACCGCATTGTGAAACGGTTCCTTTTTCGGTCTACGAGGGTACGTAGACACACTCTCCCCCTTGTTGCTATGCATCTCCTAGATAGATCTTGCGTGAGCGTAGGATTTTTTTTGAAATTAAATGCTATGTTTCCCAACAGTGGCATCCGAGCCAGGTCTATGCGTAGATGATATGCACGAGTAGAACACAAAGAGTTGTGGGCGGTGATAGTCATACTGCTTACCACCAACGTCTTATTTTGATTCAGCGGTATTGTGGGATGAAGCGGCCCGGACCAACCTTACATGTCCATGCACATGAGACCGGTTCCAGCGATAGACATGCTACTAGTTTTGTATAAAGGTGGCTGGCGGGTGTCTATTTCTCCTACTTTAGTTGAATCGAATTTGACTACGGCCGGTCCTTGAAGAATTTTAAAACAACAAACTTGATGAAACACCATTCTGGTTTTGATGCGTAGGTAAGAACGGTTCTTGCTAGAAGTCCGTAGTAGCCATGTAAAACTTGCAACAACAAAGTAGAGGACGTCTAACTTGTTTTTGCAGGGCATGTTCTGATGTTATATGGTCAAGACATGATGTGATATACGTTATTATAGGAGATGATCAAGTTTTGTAAAAGTTATCGACAACCGACAGGAGCCTTATGGTTGTCTCTTTATTGTATGAAATGCAAATGCCATGTAATTGCTTTACTTTATCACTATGCATTAGCGATAGTTGTAGAAGCGATAGTTGGCGAGACGACCACGACGCAATGATGGAGATCAAGGTGTTGAGTCGGTGATGATGGAGATCATGATGATGCTTTGGAGATGGAGATCAAAAGCAAAGGATGATTATGGCCATATCATGTCACATATTTTGATTGCATGTGATGTTTATCTTTTATGCATCTCATTTTGCTTAGTACGGCGGTATCATTATAAGATGATGCCTTCACTAAATTTCAAGGTATAAGTGTTCTCCCTGAGTATGCACCGTTGCAAAAGTTCATCGTGTTGAGACACCACATGATGATCAGGTGTGATAGACTCTACGTTCACATACAATGGGTGCAAGACATTTTTGCACATGCGGAATACTTGGGTTAAACTTGACGAGCCTAGCATGTACAGACATGGCCTCGGAACACTGGAGACCGAAAGGTCGAACGTGAATCTTATAGTAGATATGATCAGCATAGAGATGTTCACCATTGATGACTACTCCATATCACGTGATGATCGGACATGGTTTAGTTGATTTGGATAACGTATCATTTAGATGACTTGAGGGATGTCTATCTAAGTGGGTATTCTTAAGTAATTTGGTTAATTGAACTTAATTTATCATGAACTTAGTCCTGATAGTATTTGCATATCTATGTTGTAGATCAATGGCCCGTGCTACCGTTCCCTTGAATTTTAATGCGCTCCTAGAGAAAGCTAAGTAGAAAGATGATGGTAGAAACTACACGGACTGGGTCCGTAACTTGAGGATTATCCTCATTGCTGCATAGAAGAATTATGTCCTTGATGCACTGCTAGGTGAAAGGCCTGCTGCAGGAGCAGATGATGATGTTATGAACGTCTGGCAAGCTCGATCTGATGGCTACTGGATAGTTTAGTGTGACATGCTTTACGGCTTAGAATGAGGACTTCAAAGATGTTTTGAATGTCATGGAGCATATGATATGTTCCAGGAGTTGAAGTTAATATTTCAAGCAAATGCTCGAGTTGAGAGATATGAAGTCTCCACCAAGTTCTATAACTGCAAGATGGACGAGAACAGTTCTGTCAGTGAACACATACTCAAAATGTCTGGGTATCATAATCACTTGACTCAGCTGGGGGTTAATCTTCCAGATGATAGTGTTATTGATAGAGTTCTTCAGTCACTGCCACCAAGCTACAAAGGCTTCATGATGAACTATAATATGCAAGGGATGAACAAGACAATTCCCGAGCTCTTTGCAATGCTTAAATCGGCGAAGGTAGAAATCAAGAAAAAACATCAAGTGTTGATGGTTAAGAAGACCACTAGTTTCAAGAAAAAAGGGCAAAGGAAAAGAAAGGGAACTTCAAGAAGAATGAAAAGCAAGTTGACACTCCCGTGAAGAATCCAGAAGCTAGACCTAAGCTTGAAACTGAGTTCTTATACTGCAAAAGGAATGGTCACTGGAAGAGGAACTACCCCAAATACTTGGCGGATAAGAAGGATGGCAATGTGAACAAAGGTATATTTGATATACATGTTATTGATGTGTACTTTACTAGTGTTCATAGTAACCCAGGGGTATTTTATACCGGTTCAGTTGCTAAGATTAGTAACTCAAAAGAGGAGTTGCAAAATGAACAGAGACTAGTTAAGGGCGAGCTGACAATGTGTGTTGGAAGTGATTCCAAGGTTGATAAGATCACCATCGCACACTCCCTCTACCTTCAGGATTAGTGTTGGACTTAAATAAATGTAATTTCGTGTTTGCGTTGAGCATGAATATGATTGGATCATGTTGATTGCGATATAGTTATTCATTTAATTCAGAGAATAATTGTTGTTTTGTTTACATGAATAAAACCTTCTATGGTCATACACCCAATGTAAATGGTTTATTGAATCTCGATCGTAGTAATACACATATTCATAATATGGATGCCAAAAGATGCAAAGTTGATAATGATAGTGCAACAGATTTGTGGCGCTGCCGTTTAGGTCATATTGGTGTAAAGCGCATGAAGAAAGTCCGTGCAGATGGGCTTTTGGAATCACTTGATAATGAATCATTTGTGTAACACCCATGATGCGGCTATATCTCCCACGTGTCGGGGCACGACTTAGAGGCATAACCGCATTGTAGGCAGTGTCACAAGAGGGGTAATCTTTACACATCCCATGTACTGAATAAGGAAAGAGGTACATAGTTGGCTTACAATCGCCACTTCAAACAATACATAAATATAGCATTACAATCATCCAGATACAATCAAGGTCCGACTACGGAACCAAAATAAAGACAACCCCAAATGCATAATGTCCCCGATCGCCCCAACTGGGCTCCACTACTGATCGTCTGGAAAAGAAATGTAGTATCGTCCTGAGTCCTCATCGAACTCCCACTTGAGCTCAGTCGCATCTCCTGGAACGGTATCATCGGTCCCTGCATCTGGCTTTGGAAGTAATCTGTGAGTCACGGGGACTCAGCAATCTCACACCCTCGTGATCAAGACTATTTAAGCTTATAGGTAGGGTAAAAGGTATGAGGTGGAGCTGCAGCAAGCACTAACATGTATGGTGGCTAACATACGCAAATGAGAGCGAGAAGAGAAGGCAAGGCACGATCGAGAAAACTATGATCAAGAAGTGATCCTAGAACAACCTACGTTCAAGCATAACCTGAGACCGTCTTCTCTTCCCGGACTCCACCGAAAAGAGACCATCACGGCTACACACGCTGTTGATTTATTTTAATTAAGTTAAGTTTCAGGTTTTCTACAATCGGACATTAACAAATTCCCATCTTCCCATAATGGCGAGCACGGCTTTCGAAAGTTCAAATCCCTGCAGGGGTGCCCCAACTTAGCCCATCACAAGCTCTCACGGTCAACGAAGGATATTCCTTCTCCCAGGACGGCCCGATCAGACTCAGAATCCCGGTTACAAGACATCTCGACAATGGTAAAACTAAACCAGCAAAGCCACCAGAATGTGCCGACAAATCCCGATAGGAGCTGCACATATCTCGTTCTCAGGGCACACCGGATGAGCGCTCCGTACAACTAAAACCAAACCTCGAGTTTCCCCGAGGGGGCGCTGCAAAGGGCTCTAGTTTGGACCAACACTCAAAGGAGCACTGGCCCGGGGGGTTTAAAATAAAGATGACCCTTGAGTCCTTGGAACCCAAGGGAAAAAGAGGCTAGGTGGCGAATGGTAAAACCAAGGTTGGGCCTTACTGGAGGAGTTTTATTCAAGGCGAACTGTCAAGGGGTTCCCATTATAACCCAACCGTGTAAGGAACGCAAAATCGAGGAACATAACACCGGTATGACGGAAACTAGGGCGTCAAGAGTGGAACAAAACACCAGGCATAAGGCCGAGCCTTCCACCCTTTACCAAGTATATAGGTGCATTAAAGTAGACAAGATATAACAATGATATCCCAAAAATAAACATGTTCCAACAAGGAACAAACTCCAATCTTCACTTGCAACTAGCAACGCTATAAGAGGGGCTGAGCAAAGTGGTACCATAGCCAAACAATGGTTTGCTAGGACAAGGTGGGTTAGAGGCTTGGCATGGCAATATGGGAGGCATGGTAAAGCATGTGGTAGGTATCGTAGCATAGGCATAGCAAAAGAGCGAGCATCTAGCAAGCAAAGATAGAAGTGATTTCGAGGGTATGGTCATTGTCAGTGTCAAAACCGGCGGATCTCGGGTAGGGGGTCCCGAACTGTACGTCTAGGCGGATGGTAACAGGAGGCAGGGGACACAAAGTTTTACCCAGGTTCGGGCCCTCTTGATGGATGTAAAACCCTACGTCCTGCTCGATTAATATTGATGATATGGGTAGTACAAGAGTAGATTTACCACGAGATCAGAGAGGCTAAACCCTAGAAGCTAGCCTATGGTATGATTGTATGTTGTCCTACGGACTAAAACAAACCCTCCGGTTTATATAGACACCGGAGAGGGCTAGGGTTACACAAGGTCGGTTACAAAGGAGGAGATATACATATCCGTATTGCCTAGCTTGCCTTCCACGCCAAGTAGAGTCCCATCCGGACACGAGACGAAGTCTTCAATTTAGTATCTTCATAGTCCAACAGTGCGGCCAAAGGTTATAGTCCGGCTATCCGGAGACCCCCTAATCTAGGACTCCCTCAGTAGCCCCTGAACCAGGCTTCAATGACGATGAGTCCGACGCGCAGTATTGTCTTCGGCATTGCAAGGCAGGTTCCTCCTCTAAACACATTACGGAAGAATTTGAATACAAGGATAGTGTCCAACCCTACAAAATAAGGTTCCACATACCACCGTAGAGAGAATAACATTTCCACAAATCTAATCTGCTGACATGTTTTGGCAACACGACATTATGCCAGTGCCCGGTAATTATTCGAACCGTTTTTCTTCAACCAGCTCCACACATAACGCGAGGCAGTTTTTTGACACGTCTTGTCAAAGCAGAGATCGTGTTCCCCTAATTACGGGATTCTCATCAATACGGTCGTGGGTAACCCAACCGTGTCTAGGACGCCTAGATTATAGGCAAGTCCCAAACTGGTACAGAGAGGACGCTTGATATTCACCCTCTTTATAAAGGTACAAGGCTTTTACTCTTTCTCTCCCGTGCTCAATCGAATCCTTCCCCCACCTCGGGTTCTAACACCCATAGCCCAGGTCAGGTGCTCCGGCCCTTGAATCATGTCTAGATCTAGCCTGCCGGTGGAGGCCCTCCTCCGTTATAGAAGAAGATATCAAGAAGTTGAGGGAGGCCAGATACCTGACTGCCGAGGTTTCGCATCGGATGCCTGCCCGAGGGCAGGTCGTCCCTTCTCCTAAACCCAACGAAGACATCGTGTTCATCTCCCACTTCCTTTCCTCCGAGGTATAGGCCTCACTCTGGATCCCTTCGTTAGGGGGCTGATGTTTTATTACGGGCTAGATTTCCACGACCTAGCCCCGGACTCCTTTCTCCACATCTCATCATTTATTGTTGTATGTGAGGCTTTACTCCACATTACCCCTCACTTCGGACTATGGCTCAAGACCTTTGACGTGAAGCCGAAGATGGTTGAGGGGCAGTATGTAGCGTGCGGAGGCGCATTAATAAGCAGGATTGCCGGAGCTCCATGGCCAAAGGGTTCTATTCCAGAGTTGTCCGGATTATGGCAACGGGAGTGGTTTTATATCACAGCTCCCAGAAGTGCCAAGTGGGCTGCTGCCCCTGCTTTCCGCTCAGGCCCTCCACCACAACTGATGTCATGGATTAGCAGAGGGCTGAGCTGGGGTCCCGCCAAGGACGTGCCTGTACTGCAAAGCCGCATTCAAAATCTCTTCAAAGGAGATTTCAGTTTGATTATGGTAATGCAAGTCATGCTGGTTCGACGAATCCAGCCATGCAAACGCTGGCCTCTTCGCATGTGGGAGTTCAACCCAGAAGGACTGCGCACTATTCAGTATTTTCTCGGCCTGACGCACGAGGAGATGTATAGATCATTCTTCGGACCCCAGATAGAGTGTCCGAATACCGAGGACCCCAGATAGAGTGTCCCCAGACAGAGTGTCCGGATACCGAGGACGTGGGCCTGAGCAGCAACCGCATCGCCGACCAAGTAAGTTATCCTCTAGCCGAACACACCGCCTTTCATTTATCATGACGTTATTATGAGAAATCGCTCTTTGACCAGGACGGAATAACAAAGGCAAAGATGATTCGGTGTTCGGCCCCCCTTCCTGAGGGTTTGGAAAATCCGGTGCTGGAAAAGATGCTCGAGCTAGCACCTTGCCCGGAGCCCTCAAAGGAAGACAAAGGGGGGGGGAATAATGAGGGCGAATGCGAGCCTCCACCGCTACCTATTCCAATCGAGGGAACGAGCGCCTCTATGAGGGAGGATAACCGAGGGGAGGAATCTGACATTCTCTCACCCTGGGGAAGGAAGAGGACTACCTCTGAAGATCCGGAAACCAAGGTTTCCAAGCGGGAGAAGAAATCTCCACCAGAGGGTCCTACCTTTGAGGGTGCTCTTGCCGCACAAATTCAGCATGGGGTATAGCCCTCTAACGAGCTGTAAGTAATTAAAAAGTACTTTCATAGTGAAGATATATTACCTTACCTCTGAGGAAAATAACCGAAGTATTTATCTTGCAGTTTGGATCTTAGCCCTTCTTAGCAGAGCTCATCTTTGGGGGATCTTCTTCCGGAGATGATGGAGAGCGAAACACCTCCCGGGACTCCTCCACTCAAGAAGCGGACGACCTTGGAGTGTCGTCACGGAGGGCCTCTCCGGATCCGGTGAGGCCAGAAGATAATCCTATAGTCACCTGAAGTCCCCAGCGTCCGGCTCTTGAAGAGAGCAAACAGAAGAGTCCGGCACCGTCTGGTATGCGGTCGGACGTACTGAGAGAGTTGTTGGAGCGAGCGGCCATCTCAGAAGAACACCGTACATTGATGGGTGCGGTGATGGAAAGGATTTCATCCGCCAAAAGCGGGTTGCATGATGCCTTTATGAGTCTACTGACGGGCTTTGAGGTATGTAAAATGATGTACATTTGTGATGGTACCGCACATTTTTAGGTGTGCCCTGTGTAGATAGTAGCCCTTGAGACTCTGGTTATCACCGAGAACGGTGGCAAACAGAGGATCGTAGTCCCAGGCAATAACCATACCGCTTTAATGTGCAGGTAGTGGGAGCTCCGGTGGCTAGCCGGACTCATGAGTTTGCCGAACTGAAGCGGCAACTGAATGGGGCGGATGCCGACATCGAGCTTGTTAACAAGAGGCTTGACGAGGCACAGGGTAAGCGGTATTTTCTGGTGAATGCCACATAGTAAGAGCAGCATGATGCCAGTACCTTTAATATGTTGTGACTGCAGATGGAGCTGCCACCGTGGAAACCCTGCGGGTGGAACTTGCCCGAGCCAAAGAACAACAAGGATTAGTAATGCGGCCGCTTTGAAGGCGGCCGAAGAGTTGAAAGCCGAGAAGGCCGCGCATTGCGAGAGCAAAGAGAAGATGGCCAAGATGGTCGTAAAGTTAAAAGACACTGCCGACCGTTGCCAGTTCCTTGAAAAAGAAAATCGAGCGAAGGCTACGGACCTAGAAAAGGCCATGATGGCGAACAAAGACACCCGCTCTGCTATGAGAGCAACGAAGGAGGAGCTGCGTGAAGCCGGGGATATTGCGGCTGGGAAGCCGTTTATGCTACGGAGGAAGTTCGGAGATCCGCAGTATGCCCCTCTGGATCGGCTGTGGAGTTCGGCAGACGCATATATGGACTTGGCGGCGAGCGCTGTCGATGCGGCCAAATACTTCCGAGATCAAACAGATCGTGAAGTGGACAAGCTGTTCTGGTCGCGATTTAACGTTCCAGAGCGTCCGCTTCTGTTGACTGATCAGCTAGCCGAATGGGCCGAACTCAATAGGTTGTCCGGACTCGCCATGAGGTCTGTCGTGGATCAGCTGTGGCCGGAAAAGCCGAAGCCGAACAACTACTTCAGCTTAGTGCAGCAGTTCCTTGGTGCGGTGCCGTGCATCAATGCGATGAAGAGGTCGGCGTGCATAGAAGGCTCGTGGATGGCCCTTGCTCGTGTTAAAGCATACTGGGCGGAGATGGATGCTACCACTGTTGCGGCACAGGGTTCGGCCCTAGGCCGAGTGGCTGCCGAGCACTATTTCGAAGAGGTTCTCGAGGGTGCTCGTTTGATAGAGGCCCAGTGCTCGAAGAATATTATGTTTGAGTGACATGTATTCCCATTGTAAACACAATGTTTTTATGAAATTTATTAAGGCTGTGTTGATACTTTTGCCTAAAAGTAATATGATGCCTCATGTGCGGCCGTTTATGTATACATGTGTATAACCTGAAAAATTGCAGTCGTCGGCTTCAGCCCGCACGCATATAATGCGGAGGTGTTCGTAGAAGACGCGTGTTCACACTTAACCCAACGTCTTGGTTCTATTAAGGAGGTGATAGCACAGCGAACGAGGCAACCGGACTATAATGCTTTAACACTTTCACTTAGCCATAGGAGTTTGACGGTGGGGCTACTATATAGCCCCTGGTGGCTCCGCACTCACCCGAGTTCGGGGTGCGTACATGCCTGGCCGGGAAACGACCCTTCGTTAAGGCGGAGGAATTCTAAGATTCCGATAGGTCATCGAGTGGTTGACCAGTCTCGCGCTATATCATGACAGTCAGTTTTCGGCTTTCTCTACTGAGGTGCTCGTCCGGATGAACCAGGGCACAATCGCAGTAGTTCTCCTGGTGCCGCCTTAGCCGATAGAGCAGAACGTAAGGCAGCAAAACACAAGAGCCAGGAAAACCCAACATTTGACCAAAGACATGATTCGAAGCTGATGCATATAGGGCCAAACTCGCGACGCCGAACACTCCCTAAGGTATTCGGTCTTTATGGTATGAACCGGGCCTAATCAATGCCCTTTGTAAGAAGCCCCTGGTGTTCAGGTACATGCATTATTCTGACGTGGCCACATGCCAAGATGCCAGCATCCTTCTCAATTGTACTGAGAATCCAAGGGATGTGTATCAACAAGAGACAGTAAAAAAGGTTGACGCAGGGTCTTTGTCTAAAAAGAATCCTTGGAACGGGTCCCTCCTGCACGTCTGCGCCTGTGTCTCCGTTGTGCTGTATCCTGGACGGGTGTAGCACGGTGGTCATCTGTAAAAGAGAGGAACTTAGGTGAAAAGTTGTCGTGCAAAAAGGTAGGTTTTTTTTGAAAAAACCATGTATAATTCAAGATGAGTAAAAATTTCCACTTGTCTACGCGCGTTGAGCCCCTTGTATTTGTGATAGGTGTGTGGCCATCAAACCTGTACGAATTACATACAGCTGCGTCAGACTCGTCTAACCGTGTCCGTGGTCTTGACGACCTATTGAATACTTTAGTTGGTGAGGCCGTTTTAGTGTGCGGCTGCCCAGGCAGCCGCATTATCTTCGGCGCGCAGGGATCACTCCATATTTCCATTTACTGTAATGATGCCATGTGGACCGGGCATCTTAAGCGTGAGGGAAGCGTAGTGCGGTATTGCATTAAAGCGAGCGAAAGCTTCACGTCCAAGTAGTGCTTGATAGCCACTTTGGAACGGAGCAATGTGGAAGGTTAAATTTTCGCTAGGGAAGTTATCGGGGAAGCCAAATATAACTTCTAGTAGCAGGGAGCCCGTGCAGTGAGCCCCTGGGCCTGGCGTTACTCCTTTAAAGGTAGTATTGTTGTGGCAAATTTTCGTTGGGTCTATCCCCATTTTGCGGATTGTGTCCTGATATATCAGGTTTAGACTGCTGCCGCCGTCCATCAGGACTCGTGTGAAATGGTATCCATCAATTATTGGGTCTAATACCAAGGCAGCCCATCCTGCATGCCGGATAATTGCTGAGTAATCCTAATGGTCGAAAGTGATCGGTTGAGCCGACCAGAGGCAGGACTCCGCGGTGATAGGCCCTTGGGCATATTTCTCTGGGAGTGCCGCTTTATTTCTCCCCTTGATTACGTGTAACACGTTTACTGTTTTGACTTCTGGTGGAAATTTCTTTTGTTCCCCAGTGTCTTGCTTGAGAGGCTCATCCTCGTCTTCGCTTGGTGTATCCTCCCCCTTGTGTACGGCGTTCAGCTTGCCGGACTGCTTGAAGACCCAACATTCTCTGTGGGTATGATTAGCGGGTTTACCAGGGGTGCTATGGATCTGACATATTTGGTCCAGCATTTTGTTCAGGCTGGACAATTCATCTCTGGCGCCTTTAGGGGGCGGCTTTTGCTAACCTGGCCAAGAGCTTCTGAATCCGGCGTTTACTGCCGTGCTCTTCAGGCCGTCTTCTTTATTCCGGCGCTTATTATTTTTGCTGCATCGTGATTTCCCGTTTTCATCTCTAACTTCGGATGTACTTGGGTCGCTGGTGCTGCATCTGGCCAGCCAACTGTCCTCACCCACGCAAAAGCGGGTCATGAGGCTTGTTAATGCTGCCATTGTTCTCGGCTTTTCTTGGCCGTGGTGTCTGGCAAGCCATTCATCGCGGATGCTATGCTTAAAAGCTGCCAAGGCTTCGGCGTTCGGAAAGTCAACTATTTGGTTCTTTTTAGTAAGAAACCTGTTCCAAAGCTTTCGGGCTGACTCTCCGGGCTGTTGAGTTATATGACTCAAATCATCCGCATCCGGAGGTCGGACATAAGTCCCTTGAAAATTTGCCCGAAAAGCATCTTCGAGCTCTTCCCAGCTTCCAATGGAGTTTCCGGGGAGGCTTTTAAGCCAGTGCCGAGCTGGCCCTTTGAGCTTGAGGGGTAAGTACTTGATGGCGTGGAGATCATCTCCTCGAGCCATATGGATATGGAGGATATAGTCCTCTATCCAGACCCCAGGGTCTGTTGTTCCGTCGTATGCCTCTATGTTTACGGGTTTGAATCCCTCTGGGAATTCATGGTCTAGCACCTCATCGGTGAAACATAGGGGGTGTGCTACACCCCTGTATTTGGGTTTACCATGTTGTTCGGATGTTTGTTGTGTTGCATCGTGTGCCAGAGCGCGCTTGCGTGGTCCATAGATGGATCTGGTTGCGCCGTCCTTTTGATGCGAGCCCTCGCGTGGATCGCGTATTGGCTTATGTGCGGCATTGTTTGCCGCTCTATGTTGGCCGTGAGGTCGTCTATCCGGCCAGGTAGCCGTTTTAATTTTTGGTTGCGGGGGATCTAAGGCCTCCTCATCAAATTTAGGTAGAAACTTCCGCTTTGGTTAGCTCTTGGTGGGGCAATTACCACGTACTTCGTTGCTGTATTGAGTACTTTACTCCATCTTATTTTAAGTGTGTCTTGCGCAGCCTTGAGCCTTTGCTTCTGCTTTTTTAAACTCCTCGCGGTGGCAACGAGCCTTTGACAGGCATTCTGTTGCTCCGGGTGTCTGTCCGGTGTGATGTCATCCGGACTGTTATCTTTGACAGAATCGGGTTGTTCGGTTTGATTCTCCGTGTTACCGTGGTTCGGCGATGGTTCACCCTGCTCTAACGCTGGGTCTGTATGATCGTTGTTTCTGCCGAGGCGGGATTTGGAGCGGCGCTTACGCCGCCGCTTTGACTGCTTCTTGAGGGGACAACCCTTCATTGCGTCCTTCTATTCCTCGTGGTCGTTTTCTTTTGGTGTGTCCACCATGTATACGTCATGTGATGAAGTGGGCGTCCAGTGACCTGTGGGCAGTGGTTCTTCTTCGTCTCCTGTATCGTCATCCATACCGTCGATGTCTTCGGAGTCGAAGTCGAGCATGTCGGTTAGGTCATCGACAGTGCCTACTAAGTGGGTGGTGGGTGGGCGGTGAATTTTGACGCCATCCGCATCCCAATCCTGCCGGACATAGTTCGGCCAGGATTCTCCTGACAAGGAGAGAGACCTTAATGAGTTCAGTATGTCGCCAAGGGGCGAGTGCTGAAAAATATCCGTGGAGGTAAACTCCATGATCGGCGCCCAATTGGATTCGCTAGGAACGGGCGCGGGCGGTTCGGAGTTCATGGCTGGAGAGAGATCCGGTAGTTAGTCAACACGGCTCTCGTGTAGAGTAAGGTCGATGTTCGGCTCAGTCGCCGATGTTGCAAGGCCTCCGTGGCGGGGTCCATCCACCCGTCCATGGACGACGCAACTGGCTCTGAAGTGAGGGTCGGAGCGGCTGCCGGTGCGATCTCCTTAACACTGTTGGATGGTAGAGCTAAATCGTACTCATCATGACCGCGTGACGCACAAGGCATAGGCTCGAATCCATCGAAGATCAAGTCTCCACGGATATCAGCCGTGTAGCTTAAGCTTCCAAACCTGACCTGATGGCCAGGGGCATAGCTTTCAATCTGCTCTAGATGGCCAAGCGAATTGGCCCGCAGTGCAAAGCCGCCGAATACAAAAATCTGTCTGGGGAAAAAAGTCTCACCCTGGACTGCATCGCTAACGATGATAGAAGGAGCCATCAAGCCTAACTGTGACGACACAGAGGAACTCTCAATGAAAGCACCAATGTCGGTGTCAAAACCGGCGGATCTCGGGTAGGGGTTCCCGAACTGTACGTCTAGGCGGATGGTAACAGGAGGCAGGGGACACGAAGTTTTACCCTGGTTCGGGCCCTCTTGATGGAGGTAAAACCCTACGTCCTACTTGATTAATATTGATGATATGGGTAGTACAAGAGTAGATCTACCACGAGATCAGAGAGGCTAAACCCTAGAAGCTAGCCTATGGTATGATTGTATGTTGTCCTACGGACTAAAACCCTCCGGTTTATATAGACACCGAGAGGGCTAGGGTTACACAAGGTAGGTTACAAAGGAGGAGATATGCATATCTGTATTGCCTAGCTTGCCTTCCACGCCAAGTAGAGTCCCATCCAGACACGAGACGAAGTCTTCAATTTAGTATATTCATAGTCCAACAGTCCGGCCAAAGGTTATAGTCTGGCTGTCCGGAGACCCTCTAATCCAGGACTCCCTCAGTCATCTTGCCTGCAAAGTTCTCCGAGTTGACATAAGCTTGATCCTCGTAAACGTTCTCAACGGGTGCCTCGATCACGTACTCGTCTCCCGGCTCTACCCAAAGCAAGAACACAAGCAAAGGGAGACACAATCAACCACGGTGCAATGCGCAAGCAACATGATGCAAAACATGGCATGATATGCGGGATGTGATATGCAATGCATATGCATGCTTCGGAAAGGAAAGATTGAACCTGGCCTCAACTTGGCAAACCAAGAGCACCGCTGGAAAGATGAGTTCATTTCGGTCGAAATCGATATAAAGATCACCGGAATCGGATGCATGGTTTGCAAATGGCAAGCAAAACAATAATGGCACAAAGCTGCGATTAACAGCACGAGGCCATCTAAATGCATCAAGAACAACAAGCTACTGCACACTAACATAACGACAAAGCACATGGCAGTGATACACTCAAGATGCTTGACAAAAGATGAACACCAAGCTATGGCTAATTCACAAAATAGCAGGTTCAAACAAGCATGGCAAAAGTGCAAAAGATATCAGGTTCACAGACTTAGTGAAAATAACAACATGGCAGGATTTAACATCAGGAAGCAATGTTTAGAGCAAGATAACAACATGCTACAGGAACATATCATGGAAAAGCAAGGCATGGCATGAAGCTACTCAAAGCATATAACAAAAGTCCCTTACTGACCATAAGCCAAAAGGGATCCGAAAATACAATGGCAACCGTGTGAACATAGCAAGTTTCGCTAACAGATTCAGACTTAGCAGAAAACTGGAACATGGCAAAACAGATTTACGTAGGCATGTTTACGAGCTCGATGCACTCACCAGAAGGCATTGCATGACAAACTAAGCATACACCCAGCAAGTAGACATGATAAATTAACAAGCTAACCATGGCAAGAACACTCTCATAGCATGCATGGATAAACTATAACAACCTCGGCAAAATTGCTTAACGTGTAAACAATCTGCCAGGAACATTTTATAGCAAAAGTAGAGCAAGATTAAGTCATGCTAGAGCACTCCATAATTGCAAAAAAAGACATGGATGGATAGAGCATAACAACATCTCAAAATCATCCTTACTGAACATGCTCAAAAGAGGCATGGATCACTCTGTAGCAACAAGAATACATGGCATAAAAATATTATCAGGGAAAAGACTTAGAAGAATTCGAAGTCCCTGAAATTAGCAACATCACGAGAGCTACTTTGCATACTTGTGCTAGTCACCACAAAGATCACAAAAATACATGGCATACACCCCTGTAAAGAAGGCATGGCATACTACAAAACACATGTAGGGTTCAAGTTCATAGGAGGCACACATTAAACATGGCAAAAATGACAAATGTCCATAATCTGTTAAGAACCTGAAACTAACATTACATAGCACTCTTGCAACAGCATTTAGGGCATCAAGATGAACTCAAATGAACATGGTGCAATGGAATGAAATGAAGTGCACATCGAGGTGAACAATTTGATATGATACACGTCCAAAACGGAGCCACATATGCAAAGTTATGATGCGATGAAGTATGCTAAAAATTACTGGGACTTGGGGAAAAAACGAGGTCAACCTCCCAGATCTGGATCTAGGGTTTCGGCGCGCTTTGCGAGGTTCGACGGAGCTGTTCGCCGGAGTTGATGAACTCGCCGGATCTTCGAGGGGAAGGGGTCGCCGGAGCGGGGAATGCCGGATCCGTCGTCGGGGCGGCGAGGTGCTGCTCCGGGCGGCGCGAGGCGGCGCGGGCGGCGGCCTCGGTCGGGGTCGGCGGCGAGCGGAGAGGAGGCGGCGGTCGGTGGCCGACGGTGGAGCCGGCGCGCGGGGCGGTGCGGCGGCCGTCGAGGAGAGAGCACGACGGCGCAGCGAGGAGGAAGCAGGTGCGGGCGCGGTCGGGCGGCTGGGCCTCGGGGGCCCATCCCGGCTCAGGCGGCCGGCGGGACACGTGGCGGCTTGCTAGTGGCTGCGGGGTGGCGGCGCAAAACATCCGGCGCGCAGAGGGAGCGGGGCTAGGGTTAGGGTTGGAGTGGATCCGGGATTTTAGGGGGAGATGCCTTTTTATAGGTAGAGGGAGCTAGGAGGCTCCAAATTGAGCATGGTTTTCGGCCACGCGATCGTGATCGAACCACCGAGATGATGGAGGGGGTTTAGGTGGGTTTTGGGCCATTTTGGAGAGTTGTTGGGCTGCAAGACACACAAGGCCTTTTCGGTTCCTCGGTTAACCCTTGGAGTATCAGACGAAGTCCAAATGGCACGAAACATGACAAGCGGTCTACCGGTAGTAAACCAAGGCCGCTTGGCAAGTCTCGGTCCAATCCGAGAACGTTTAACACCCTCACACGAAAAGAGGTAAAAGGGGACACCGGAGGGCATAGGAGCGCCGAAATGCAAAACGGACAACGGGGAAAAAATGCTCGGATGCATGAGACGAACGCGTATGCAAATGCGATGCACATGATAACATGATATGAGATGCATGACAAAGACAAAAGCAACACAGAGACAAAAACCCAACAACAAGGAATCTCATAACTTAGTGCCAGAAAAGGCAAGAGCTGGAATACAAATATGGCATGTTACATATGGGGCGTTACAACACTCCACCACTACAAAAGGATCTCGTCCCGAGATCTAGGACTGGAAAACTCCGGGTATTCGGAACGGAGGTGGTCTTCGCGTTCCCAGGTGGCTTCACGGTCGGAATGATGTGACCACTTCACTTTCAGGAATTTGATAGACTTGTTGCGAGTCTTGCGCTCAGTTTCTTCAAGAATAGCAACGGGATGTTCGTGATAAGACAGGTCTTCTTGGAGATCAATCTCTTTGAAGTTGACGGTGCGGTCAGGAGTCTTGAAACACTTGCGGAGTTGAGACACGTGAAACACGTAGTGCACATTTGCAAAGTTGGATGGAAGCTCAAGTTTATAGGCGAGATCGCCTCTTTTCCCAATGATCTTGAAAGGACCGACGTATCTAGGGGCAAGCTTCCCTTTGATACTGAAGTGACGAGGACCTTTCATTGGAGAGACGCGGAGGTAGACATGGTCTCCGATCTCGAAAGCCAAGTCACGATGCTTGCTATCATAGTAACTCTTCTGGCGCGATTGCGCAGCTTTGAGATTTTCACGAATGACTTTGCAAATTTCTTCAGCCTCTGTGATCAAGTCGTTGCCAAGAAGTTGGCGTTCACCAGTCTCTGACTAGTTAAGAGGAGTACGACACTTCCTGCCATAGATAATCTCGAATGGGGCCTTGCCCGAACTCGCTTGGAAGCTGTTGTTGTAGGAGAACTCGGCATATGGAAGACAATCTTCCCACTTCATACCGAAAGAGATGACACATGCCCTGAGCATATCTTCAAGAATTTGATTGACTCGCTCGACTTGTCCACTAGTTTGAGGATGAAAGGCTGTGCTGAAGTGAATGTTGGTGCCATGGCCTTCTGGAAAGAATCCCAAAACTTAGAGGTGAAGATGCTTCCACGATCTGAAGATATCAACTGCGGAATGCCGTGTAGAGAGACAATCCTGGAGGTATATAGCTCTGCCAACTGAGCTGCTGCGATAGATTCTTTGATAGGAAGAAAATGAGCCACTTTAGTGAGCTTGCCGATGACAACGAAGATAGAATCATTGCCACGCTTGGACTTTGGAAATCCAGTCACGAAGTCCATCTCAATATGGTCAAACTTCCATTCTGGAATGGCAAGAGGTTGGAGGAGACCAGCTGGTCGTTGGTGTTCTTCTTTCACTCTTCTGCAGACATCACATTCATTCATGAACTGAGCAATCTCCTGCTTCATTCAAGTCCACCAATACGACTGCTTGAGGTCATGGTACACCTTTGTACTTCCAGGGTAAATAGAGAGAAGTGAATTGTGAGCCTTGTTCATAATGACTTTACGAAGGTCACCCTTAGGAACAACAATGCGATCCTTGAAGAATAGAGTATCCTTGTCATCAAGGCGATAACACTTGTATGTGGGTTGACTCTTGGCAATCCCAATCTTCACCTTCTTCACCATAGCATCAAGAAGCTGAGCCTCACAAATCTGATCTTCCAAAGTAGGAGAGACTTGGAGGTTGGCAAGGAATCCTTGAGGAACAACTTGGAGATTAAGTTTGCGGAAAGCTTCACAAAGCTCTGGTTGGTAGGGCTTGATAATCAAACTGTTGCAGTAAGCCTTCCTGCTCAATGCGTCAGCAATTACATTGGCCTTGCCTAGAGTATATTCAATACTCGGATTATACTCTTGAATCATTTCGACCCAACGAGTCTGCCTGAGGTTGAGGTTGGGCTGAGTGAAGATGTACTTGAGACTCTTATGATCAGTGAAGATGTCCACTTTCCTTCCCAACAAGAGATGTCTCCATGTTAAAAGAGCATGGACAACTGCCGCCAACTCGAGGTCATGAGTGGGGTAGTTCTTTTCATTGGGCTTCAACTGGCGAGGGGTATAAGCCACAACTTTCTTCTCTTGCATCAACACTGCACCAAGACCTTGAAGGGAAGCATCACAGAAAACTTCGAACGGTTTGGATTCATCAGGAGGAGTCAGAACTAGAGCTGTGACTAACTTCTCCTTGAGGGTGTTGAAAGAGATGTCACATTCAGGCGACCCGACATACTTCACATGCTTCTGGAGAAGGCTGGAAAGAGGCTTCATGATCTTTAAGAAATTCTCAACGAACCTTCGGCAATAGCTTGCGAGCCCGAGGAAGCTGCGGAGTTGCTTCACATTCTGAGGCGGTTCCCAATTCACAATTGCAGACACCTTCCCAGGATTCATAGCTATGCCCTTGGCAGAGATGATATGTCCAAGGTAGAGAACCTCACTGAGCCAAAACTCGCACTTTGAAAACTTCGCATAGAACTGATGTTCTCTGAGTTTATCCAGCACCAATCTCAAGTGCTTGGCATGATCCTCCTTGTTCTTGGAAAAGACGAAAATGTCATCAAGGTAGACCAAGACGAATTCATTTGTGTAGGGGTTGAAGATGAAGTTCATCATGCCAGAGAATGTTGGAGGAGCGTTGACAAGGCCGAAAGACATGACAATGTATTCATATGAAGCATAGCTTGTTCTGAATGCTGTCTTGGGGATATCTTCTTCACGAATGCGAATATGATGATAGCCCATATGGAGGTCAAGCTTGGAGAATACTTGAGCACCTTTGAGTTGTTCAAAAAGCTCATTGATGTTGGGAAGTGGGTACTTGTTCTTTATGGTCTTCTTGTTCAATGGACGGTAGTCGACACAAAGTCGGTCCATTCCATCTTTCTTCTTGACAAAAAGAACTCCACAACCCCATGGAGAAGAACTTGGTCGGATGAGACCCATACGCTCTTGAATATCGAGTTGTTTCTTCAGATCCTTCAACTCTTCTGGTCCAAGCTTGTAAGCATGTTTGCAAATAGGTTCCGTGCCAGGCTCAAGATCGATGACGAATTCAACTGGCCGGTGAGGAGGCATTCCTGGAAGCTCTTCTGGAAAGACGTCTTGATATTCGCAAACGACTGGAATCTGAGAGATGGCATCCAACTCGCCCTTCTCGTTGAGAGAAACAGTCGAATGGTATCGTCATGAGCGGCAAAGATGATTACATCCTCAGACGAATGTGTCAATTGAATCTGCCTGGCAGCACAATCAAGTTGGGCCTTGTGCTTAGAAAGCCAGTCCATTCCGAGAATATGATCAATATCCGAGTCACCAAGAACAATAGGAGACGCTAGAAATTTGTAGTCGCCCAACATGATAGTAACATCCGGGACGCAGATATTAGCTGTCATTTGCTTGCCTGGGGACACAATTGATAAAGATCTTGGCAAATGTTGATAATCGCACTCATACTTTGATGCAAAAGGTTTAGAAATGAAACAATGCGATGCACCAGTGTCAAAAAGAACTTTTACAGGAACATCGTTAACAGGAAGGTTACCCATGATAACTTTTGACGAGTCCTCTGCCTAAGCTGCGCTCATCAAGTTGACCTTGGCATGCTTGGGGTTATGCTTGACCACTGCCGTGCTGGCAGATCTCATAGGAGGAGGAGGAAGACACCTCTGATTGAAGCATTTGTTTGCATAGTGACCCTTCTGCTGACACTTGTTGCACGTGACCTCTGAAAGCGGACGGTGATACGGAGCACTTGATCTTGGAGCATGAGACGAAGTCTTGTTCTAAAAGCCTAGGTTGGGTGGGTGGGAAGATCCATTGCCACCTTTGCTCTTCTGCTGATAAGGCTGACGGAACGGAGGAGGAGGAGGCAACCAATACTTTTGCTGCTTAGCTACCACTTGAGTTGAGGAAGAAGGAGTTGCATCCCTGACTTGTTTCTTGGAAGCATCACACTTGAGATGAGCAGCCTCTTGCTTCAGTGCCATATTGTAGAACTCATCGTACTTCTTTGGCTCAAAAAGCACAAGGGCTAGTTGCAGATCTTCTCTAAGGCCACCTCTGAACTGGTAAATCATGCTCTTCTCGTCAGGGACGTCTTGCTTGGTGAAACGAGTGAGCTTCTGGAACATGATGTTGTACTAGTAAACAGACAAGCTGCCTTGCTTCAGATTGTGGAACTCCTCATGCTTGCTCTCAATAACACTCTGAGGGATGTGGTGAGCTTTGAAGTCTTGGCGGAATTCATCCCAGGTAATCATACAACCTCCTCTGGAATCTTTGTATTGGTGAAACCACTCTGCAGCTTGGTCTTTGATTTGGAACGAGGCAAACTTGACAAAGTCCTCAGGCCTGACATTGCTGCACTCGAAATGCTTGCAGATATCCACGAGCCAATCATCAGCGTCTGTGGCCTCGACACAGTTACTGAAGGTTTTTGGTTGGTTTGCGAGGAACTGGTTGAGTGTAGCAAACTGATTCTGATTGTTGCCATGGCCTTGATTTCCTTGGTTGCGCTCTTGCAATAGTTGCATAAGCATCTGCGTGTTGGCGTTGGTAGCGGCCATCACAGCTTGCCATGCCTCCGGAGGTGGAGGTGGTGGCAGTGGTTCCGGATTATGACGCGTTGGAGGAGCCATCCCAAAGAGGGTGACATCCGTTAGAATCTTGACAAACATATATTCAAGCTGATTCAAATGGATCGAAATTGCAACATATAGTCTTAACATTCGAACAAGAATGAACAAATGCATTCCAAATTAAATGGTCACACTTCCATAAATTAAGAAGCCACTTAGATAGAGGTAGATGAATAAAACAATAAGGTACGAACAAGAACAAATACTTGGTAAGGATTACCCAATCACAAACCAAATATTCACGGAAGAAATACTAGAGCTACATGAATTCCCACGTATGAAACTGCCGAAATTTTCCCGGTTATGCAATCAGGTGTTGGGGAAACAAGGGAAGCATAATATCTCACCCAAAACTAGCAAATCCTACATCCAGATGTATCCATCCTTCAACACATAACCAAGAAACCTTCGGAAATCATTTACCTCAACCTTCGAAAAGCATCCGTTATACGAGTTATGGCAATACTCCCGAACTCCCGCCCCAGTACTAGGTGGTGTCGAGGTTATCTCACCAACAACTGCATAAAAGAGATTTTCGATGTCGGCGAAACTCAGGTATTCCAGAATTGCAATTATAAAATTGTGACGACAACACCTCGGAGCTCAACTCCCCGGGACACTGCCACAACCCCTAATTGTCAGGAGGCACCAAAACAATGTTCTCGTCACAAAACCATCGAAACGATTCCAAGATACCCGCGTGATCCTAAATTTTTTTTAGTGAAATTTGAGAAGAGAAGATTCAAAACTCTACGTTAGGATGCCTCACCAGAGCGACGAAGGGACTGAGGAGTAAAAAGAATCCTACTCTCCGATATATATAATCCTAAAAGACTCAAAACATTTTTCTAGACTCAACAACGCCAGCGATTCGATCAAGCAGGGGGCTCCTAAGTTGGGGAAGGCTCTGATTACCAACTTGTAACACCCATGATGCGGCTATATCTCCCACGTGTCGGGGCACGACTTAGAGGCATAACCGCATTGTAGGCAATGTCGCAAGAGGGGTAATCTTTACACATCCCATGGACTGAATAAGGAAAGAGGTACATAGTTGGCTTACAATCGCCACTTCAAACAATACATAAATATAGCATTACAATCATCCAGATACAATCAAGGTCCGACTACGGAACCAAAATAAAGACAACCCCAAATGCATAATGTCCTCGATCGCCCCAACTGGGCTCCACTACTGATCGTCTGGAAAAGAAACGTAGTATCGTCCTGAGTCCTCATCGAACTCCCACTTGAGCTCAGTTGCATCTCCTGGAATGGTATCATCGGTCCCTGCATCTGGTTTTGGAAGTAATCTGTGAGTCACGGGGAATCAGCAATCTCACACCCTCGCGATCGAGACTATTTAAGCTTATAGGTAGGGTAAAAGGTATGAGGTGGAGGTGAAGCAAGCACTAGCATATATGGTGGCTAACATACGCAAATGAGAGCGAGAAGAGAAGGCAAGGCACGATCGAGAAAACTATGATCAAGAAGTGATCCTAGAACAACCTACGTTCAAGCATAACCCGAGACCGTGTTCTCTTCCCGGACTCCGCCGAAAAGAGACCATCACGGCTACACACGCTGTTGATTCATTTTAATTAAGTTAAGTTTCAGGTTTTCTACAACCGGACATTAACAAATTCCCATCTGCCCATAACCGCAGGCACAACTTTCGAAAGTTCAAATCCCTGCAGGGGTGTCCCAACTTACCCCATCACAAGCTCTCACGGTCAACGAAGGATATTCCTTCTCCCAGGACGGCCCGATCAGACTCGGAATCCCGGTTACAAGACAATTCGACAATGGTAAAACTAAACCAGCAAAGCCACCCGAATGTGCCAACAAATCCCGATAGGAGCTGCACATATCTCGTTCTCAGGGCACACCGGATGAGCGCTCCGTACAACTAAAACCAAACCTCGAGTTTCCCCGAGGGGGCACTGCAAAGGGCTCTAGTTTGGACCAACACTCAGAGGAGCACTGGCCCGGGGGGTTTAAAATAAAGATTACCCTTGAGTCCGCGGAACCCAAGGGAAAAAGAGGCTAGGTGGCGAATGGTAAAACCAAGGTTGGGACTTGCTGGAGGAGTTTTATTCAAGGCGAACTGTCAAGGGGTTCCCATTATAACCCAACCGTGTAAGGAACGCAAAATCAAGGAACATAACACCGGTATGACGGAAACTAGGGCGGCAAGAGTGGAACAAAACACCAGGCATAAGGCCGAGCCTTCCACCCTTTACCAAGTATATAGGTGCATTAAAGTAGACAAGATATAACAATGATATCCCAAAAATAAACATGTTCCAACAAGGAACAAACTAAAATCTTCACCTGCAACTAGCAACGCTATAAGAGGGGCTGAGCAAAGCGGTAACATAGCCAAACAACGGTTTGCTAGGACAAGGTGGGTTAGAGGCTTGACATGGAAATATGAGAGGCATGGTAAAGCATGTGGTAGGTATTGTAGCATATGCATAGCAAAAGAGCGAGCATCTAGCAAGCAAAGATAGAAGTGATTTCGAGGGTATGGTCATCTTGCCTGCAAAGTTCTCTGAGTTGACGTAAGCTTGATCCTCGTAAACGTTCTCAACGGGTGCCTCGATCACGTACTCGTCTCCCGGCTCTACCCAAAGCAAGAACACAAGCAAAGGGAGACACAATCAACCACAGTGCAATGCACAAGCAACATGATGCAAAACATGGCATGATATGCGGGATGTGATATGCAATGCATATGCATGCTTCAGAAAGGAAAGATTGAACCTGGCCTCAACTTGGCAAACCAAGAGTGCCTCTGGAAATATTAGTTGATTTCGGTCGAAATCGATATAAAGATCACCGGAATCGGATGCACAGTTTGCAAATGGCAAGCAAAACAATAATGGCACAAAGCTATGATTAACAACACGAGGCCATCTAAATGCATCAAGAACAACAAGCTACTGCACTCTAACATAATGACAAAGCACATGGCAGTGATCCACTCAAGATGCTTGACAAAAGATGAACACTAAGCTATGGCTAATTCTCACAATAGCAGGTTCAAACTAGCATGGCAAAAGTGCAAAAGATATCAGGTTCACAGACTTAGTGAAAATAACAACATGGCAGGATTTAACATCAGGAAGCAATGTTTAGAGCAAGATAACAACATGCTACAGGAACATATCATGGAAAAGCAAGGCATGGCATGAAGCTACTCAAAGCATATAACAAAAGTCCCTTACTGACCATAAGCCAAAAGGGATCCGAAAATACAATGGCAACCATGCAGATTCAGACTTAGCAGAAAACTGGAACATGGCAAAACAGATTTACGTAGACATGTTTACGAGCTCGATGCACTCACCACAAGGCACTGCATGACAAACTAAGCATACACCCAGCAAGTAGACATAATAAATTAACAAGCTAACCATGGCAAGAACACTCTCATAGCATGCATGGATAAACTATAACAACCTCGGCAAAATTGCTTAACATGTAAACAATCTGCCAGGAACATTTTATAGCAAAAGTAGAGCAAGATTGAGTCATGCTAGAGCACTCCATAATTGCAAACAAAGACATGGATGGATAGAGCATAACAACATCCCAAAATCATCCTTACTGAACATGCTCAAAAGAGGCATGGATCACTCTGTAGCAACAAGAATACATGGCATAAAAATATTATCAGGGAAAAGACTTAGAAGAATTCTAAGTCCCTGAAATCAGCAACATCACGAGAGCTACTTTGCATACTTGTGCTAGTCACCACAAAGATCACAAAAATACATGGCATACACCCCTGTAAAGATGGCATGGCATACTACAAAACACATGTAGGGTTCATGTTCATAGGAGGCACACATTGAACATGACAAAAATGACAAATGTCCATAATCTGTTAAGAAGCTGAACTAACATTACATAGCACTCTTGCAATAACATTTAGGGCATCAAGATGAACTCAAATGAACATGGTGAAATGGAATGAAATGAAGTGCACATCGAGGCAAACAATTTGATATGCTACACGTCCAAAACGGAGCCAGAGATGCAAAGTTATGATGCGATGAAGTATGCTAAAAATTACTGGGACTTGGGGAAAAAACAAGGTCAACCTCCCAGATCTGGATCTAGGGTTTCGGCGCGCTTTGAGAGGTTAATCATCATGACAAGAAATTAAAGTTTCTACAATCTGATCACGGAGGCGAATATTTGAGTTACGAGTTTGGCCTTCATTTAGAACAATGTGGAATAGTTTCACAACTCACGCCACCTGGAACACCACAACGTAATGGTGTGTCGGAACGTCGTAATCGTACTTTATTAGATACAGTGCGATCTATGATGTCTCTTACCGATTTACCACTATCGTTTTGGGGTTATGCATTAGAGAAAGCTGCATTCACGTTAAATAGGGCACCGTCTAAATCCGTTGAGACGACACCATATGAACTGTGGTTTGGCAAGAAACGTAAGCTGTCGTTTCTTAAAGTTTGGGGTTGCGACACTTATGTTAAAAGGCTTCAGCCTGATAAGCTCGAACCCAAATCGGAGAAGTGCGACTTCATAGGATACCCTAAAGAAAAAATTAGGTACACCTTCTACCACAAATCCGTAGGCAAGATCTTTGTTGCCAAGAATGGAAAATTTCTAGAGAAGGAGTTCCTCTCAAAAGAAATGAGTGGGAGGAAAGTAGAACTTGATGAGGTGATTGTACCTTCTGTTGAATTGGAAAGTAGCTCATGAGAGAAATCCGTTCCCGTGATGCCTACACCAACTAGAGAGAAAGCTAATGATAATGATCATGAAACTTCAGATCAAGTTACTACTGGACCTCGTAGGTCAAACAGAGCACGTTCCGCACCAGAGTGGAATGGTAATCCTGTTCTGGAAGTCATGTTACTAGACCATGATGAACCTACGAACTATGAAGAAGCTATGATGAGCCCAAATTTCGATAAATGGCTTGAGGCTGTAGTGACCCGACCTCAAACGGTCAAGTCTCTCTGCTTCAGTGTCATCCCTGGATCGGTAATGCTGACACATACAATACTCGAAGGATTTATAACAGAGTGGCAATCACACACTTATTACATCGAATGTCTCAAGAGAGAACTTATTACAACAAATATGGCTTAAGGCCATCTAATACGATAACAACGGAAGGCTTGGAAGATAAAGTGAGTCCATCAATTCCAACGACATAGCTGAGTGCATGACAAACGACCTATCGCACCTTACTCCTCGTCTGAAAAGTCTACAACATGATACTTTGCAGCCTGAAAACGGGTCAGCACATGGAATATGCTGGCAATGTAACACAGGAGAGTAATGAACAGATAAAAGCTATCACTATATGCATATATAGCTGGTGGAGGCTGTATGGTTAATATGTTTTGCGAAAAGCCAATTTTTCCCTACAACAAAGGAATATATTTTATTTAACTATCATGGTAGTTGAACAATATTGAGAAGGTTCCTCCAACTCAATCCCAATTAAACATAATTATCAACCCAACAAATTAATTTAGAGTGATGAGATCCATATGATAATCCAAGAACCAGATACTCAAGATGTCCATAACCGGGGACACGGCTAACCATGATTAGTTTATACACTCTGCAGAGGTTTGCTCACTTTTCCCCACAAGACTCGATCTCCTCCGTTGGATTTATCGCACTACAGGGTGTTTGAGAAACGGATGACCGAGACACAATCTTTCAGAAGCATTTTCTCTTTACTCCGGGCGGACCGGTACACCTACAATCCCCTACATCTGCTAGTCCACCTCTTCAAGAACTCATGCAACTTACTCAATTACGCCAGAGCCCATAATGGCTTGTGGCTGCACACAGAAGTTTCTAGCATGAAAAGTCTTATGATCCCTTTGAGCCTGGGTGGCGGACCGTAGGATAATCACACGGGTACTCCGGGATATCCTAGGACAACACTGGATTCTCCAGGTGCCCACAAGCAATCCACCCAGATGTGTATTAAAGTTGCCACCTTAAGTTGAACCATTAATTAACAACTCACATCTGTCATGGATACACTCAAATCCAAACCATGTCTACGAGCATAGCCTGGCAATATAAGCATAACATAGAAGTAACTCCCAAGGGTTCGATAATAAAACAGGTAATAGGTTCCACCTCATTATCTACTTCCCAGACCCACATGCTAAGAGATCCTACTCGTGCAATGTGTGAAGGTTGAAACTAATGCATAAAAACTGGGTGATAAAGGGGTATGATCAAAGTGTTACTTGCCTTGCTGACGATCTGCAAATCCTAAAGACTCGTAGTAACACGCTTCGCACTCCTGGTGTTCCATCGCAAACAAACAATAGCATACATAAGAAATCAAGCAAAGATGCACGGGTAAATCTCAAATAAGAAGATCTAACCGGAAAGTTCTACTCAAGAACTCTGGTTTGCAAAAAGAATCAAAATAAACGGAGCAACGAAACTCAAACTGCGAAAGAAACAAGATCGATTACTAATATGGACTAAATTCACATTTTACAGTACCAAAATCTTGTTCAAGTTGGTTAAACAGAAAGAGGGCTTCGAGACGGAGATCTAGGCGCTTGAATCGCCTGATTCTGATAAACGAGCGAAAAGATAAACTAAAACAAAAAACAGGGAAGAAATCGCGATCGAAAATAATCGCGGAACAGGCTAACGAACGATCGTTTGCTGTCAGCGGTTAACGCGTGAAAACCGTTTGTTAAAACGAATGTACGAACGGGCGTACACTAAATAACTAAACCGGAAAAAAATAAAAACCGAACCAATCTATAAAAATCGGATCTAGGGTTTTTACCGGAAAAACCGAACCGGCGGCGACGAACTCCGGCGAGCGGCGCTGGCGGCGCGGCACGTCGGTGCGGTGGCGGCGGCGGCGGGTGGTGCGGCGGCGGCTTAGGGTTTCGGGCGGGGCGCGGGGCTGCTGGGGTCGGCCTCCCAGCTTATAAAGGACGGTTGGGCCAGGAGTCCTAAGCGGACACGACCCGGTTAGGCCGGTTACATTTTTTTTAAAATAATTTTGCACAGAAAAACGAAGAAAATAAATACTAAACGGACTCGAAAAATCCTGAAATAAAATTTCCCCGTCCCCTAAAAATACGTTGGACAAGGTGAACATTTATTTGGGCCTCTGATGCAATTTTGATAAACGCATATTTTTCCTAATTCAAATAAAATAGAGATAAACCCCTAAATAAAAATACAAATTGATTTTAATATTTTTCCTCCGACATTTCATTTATTTTGAAGAATTCATATTATCTCCTCTGATATAATTTTAATATAAAATATTTTTGGGGGAGAAAAAAAATAATTAAAACCAAAGTGATCCTTGTTTCAATATTTGATAAAACTCAAATATGGAAATGAGGGAAAATCCCCAACTCTCTCCGAGGGTCCTTGAGTTGCTTAGGATTTCGAGGATCACAAGAACGGAATGCAATAAAATATGATATGCATGGATGACCTATGTATAACATTCCAAATTGAGGGTGGTCTTTGCGTAGATCATCCTATCTTTCCCAGGTGGCTTCGTCCTCGGTATGGTGGCTCCACTAAACTTTGCAAAACTTGACAACCTTGCTGCGGGTAACTCGACTGGCAAACTCAAGAATCTTGACCGGTTTCTCCTCATACGTCAAATCACTGTCCAACTGAATTGCTTCCAGGGGCACTGGATCTCTCAGAGGAATATCGGCCGTCTCGGCATGGCACTTCTTTAACTGGGAAACGTGAAACACATCATGAACTCCTGACAGTCCTTCAGGTAATTCCAACTTGTAGGCAACCTCTCCCATGTGCTCCAGAACACAGTACGGTCCTACAAATCTCAGGGCTAATTTTCCCTTAACTCCAAAATGCTTAACTCCTCGCAGAGGTGACACTCGCAGATATGCTCTGTCTCCGATTTCATATACTACCTCCTTGCGTTTCAAGTCTGCATAACTCTCCTGTCTAGACTGAGCTACTTTCAGTTTATCTCGAATCAGCTTAACTTTCTTCTCGGACTCCTTAATCAAATCCGGTCCAAACAACTGGCGGTCTCCAACTTCATCCCACATCAACGGTGTTCGACATCTTCTTCCGTACAGGGCTTCAAACGGTGCCATCTTCAAACTGGCCTGGTAGCTGTTGTTGCATGAGAACTCCGCGTAGGGTAAATTATCATCCCAACTAGACCAGTAGTTTAGTGCACAAGCTCTCAACATGTCCTCCAGAATCTGATTGACTCTCTCAGTCTGTCCATCTGTCTGCGGGTGAAAAGTTGTACTGAACTCCAGCCTGGTTCCCAAAGTCTGGTGCAGTTGATGCCAAAACTTTGAAGTAAACTGTGTTCCTCTGTGTGATACGATGGTCCTCGGAACTCCATGCAGACATACAATCCTGGTCATATATATCTTGGCCAACTTTGCACTTGTATATGTGGTTTTCACTGGGATAAAGTGAGCTACTTTGGGCAAGCGGTCCACTACTACCCAGATAGAATCATATCCCGATCGGGTCCTGGGTAATCTGGTGATAAAATCCATGCCAACTTTATCCCACTTCCATTCGGGTATCGACATAGGCTGTAGTAATCCTGCTGGTTTCTGATGTTCTGCCTTCACTCTCTGACATACATCACATACGACTACATACTTGATACGTCTCCATCGTATCTACTTTTCCAAACACTTTTGCCCTTGTTTTGGACTCTAACTTGTATGATTTGAATGGAACTAACCCGGACTGACACTGTTTTCAGCAGAATTGCCATGACGTTGTTTTATGTGCAGAAAACAAAAGTTCTCGGAATGACCCGAAACTCCACAGAATATCTTACAATAAATAATAAAAAATACTCGCCAAAGATGAAGACCAGGGGGCCCACACCCTTGCCACGAGGGTGGGGGGCGCCCCCTACCTCGTGGCCCCCCTGGAGACCCCCCGACTCCAACTCCAACTCTATATAACTGCATTCGGGGCTAAAAAATAGGAGAGAAGAAATCATCGCATTTTACAATACAGAGCCACCACCAAGCCCTAAAACCTCTCGGGAGGGCTGATCTGGAGTCTGTTCGGGGCTCCGGAGAGGGGGATTCATCGCCGTCGTCATCATCAACCATCTTCCATCACCAATTTCATGATGCTCACCACCGTGCGTGAGTAATTCCATCGTAGGCTTGCTGGACGGTGATGGGTTGGATGAGATTTATCATGTAATCGAGTTAGTTTTGTTAGGGTTTGATCCCTAGTATCCACTATGTTCTGAGATTGATGTTGCTATGACTTTGCTATGCTTAATGCTTGTCACTAGGGCCCGAGTGCCATGATTTCAGATCTGAACCTATTATGTTTTCATCAATATATGAGAGTTCTTGATCCTATCTTGCAAGTCTATAGTCACCTATTATGTGTTATGATCCGTTAACCCCGAAGTGACAATAATCAGGATACTTACCAGTGATGACCGTAGTTTGAGGAGTTCATGTATTCACTATGTGCTAATGCTTTGTTATGGTTCTCTATTAAAAGGAGGCCTTAATATCCCTTAGTTTCCATTAGGACCCCGCTGCCACGGGAGGGTAGGACAAAAGATGTCATGCAAGTTCTTTTCCATAAGCACGTATGACTATATTCGGAATACATGCCTACATTACATTGATGAATTGGAGCTAGTTCTGTGTCACCCTATGTTATGACTGTTACATGATGAACCACATCCGGCATAATTATCCATCATTGATTCGATGCCTACGAGCTTTCCATATACTGGTTTACTCTTATTTACTTTCCTGTTGCTATTGTTACAATCACTACAAAATACCAAAAACATTACTTTGCTTTCGTTACTCTTTTGTTACCGTTACCATCACTATCATATTACTTTGCTACTAAACACTTTGCTGCAGATACTAAGTTTCCAGGTGTGGTTGAATTAACAACTCAGCTGCTAATACTTGAGAATATTCTTTAGCTCCCCTTGTGTCGAATCAATAAATTTGGGTTGAATACTCTACCCTCGAAAGCTGTTGCGATCCCCTATACTTGTGGGTTATCAATACTCGGCAATATCCTTCTTCATTCCAGTCCACCAGAAACGCTCCTTCAAATCCAAATACATCTTGGTGTTTCCGGGTGTATCGAGTATGGTGAGTCGTGAGCTTCCTGTAATATTAACTTCCCGATCTTTGCATTATTAGGCACATATATCCGGTCCTCGAACCACAAGGCGTCATGCTCATCCTCACGAAAACCATTGGCTTTGCCTTCGCTCATCTTCTCCTTTGTCTCGACAATTTCTTTGTCACCCTTCTGGGCCTCTTGAATCTTTACCAACAAGGTCGACTGAACTTCCATGGTTGTAACAAAACCTTTGGGAACAATATCTAAACGTAGCTCCCCGAAATCTTTTGCTAACTCCTTTGGCAATCCTCCTATTACTAAGGTATTGTCATAACTCTTTCGGCTCAAAGCACCTGCTACGACATTGGCCTTTCCCGGATGATAGTGCAACTTCATATCATAATCCTTTATAATCTCCAACCATCTCCTTTGCCTGAGGTTCAACTCCTTCTGTGTAAAATGTACTTCAAACTCTTATGATCCGTGTACACATCACAATGGTTTCCAATGAGAAAATGTCTCCAGGTCTTGAGTGCATGTACTATGGCTCCCAACTCCAAGTCATGTGTGGCATAATTCAACTCATGCGGTCAAAGTTGTCGTGAGGCATATGAAACAACTCTTCCGTCTTGCCTAAGTACTCCTCCAAGTCCTAAGCGAGAGGCGTCGCAATACACTTGGAAATCCTTGCGTATATCCGGCAGGATCAGCACTAGGGCTGTAGTCAAACGTTTCTTCAACTCCTGGAAACTTGCTTCGCATTCCTCAGTCCAATGGAACTTGGTATCCTTCTTCAACAATGTCGTCATAGGCTTCGCAATCTTAGATAATTTTTCAATGAATCTCCGATAGTATCCCGCGAGTCCAAGAAAACTGAGGATCTCTCCAACTGAGGTGGGTGTCAACCACTCAGTTACGGACTGAACTTTGGTGGGGTCTACTGCTATACCTTCTCCTGATATAACATGTCCAAGAAATCCAACTTCCTTCAACCAAAACTCACATTTGCTGAACTTGGCATACCACTGATGCTCCCTGAGTTTCTCAAGTACTAAGCGCAAATGCTCCTTGTGTTCCTCTTCATTCTTTGAGTATACTAAAATATCATCAATGAACACCACGACAAACTTATCCAAGAACTCCATGAACACCTTATTCATCATACTCATGAAATAGGCAGGGGCGTTAGTCAATCCAAATGACATAACCGTATACTCATAAAGCCCATACCTTGTGGTAAAGCTGTCTTAGGTATATCCTTTTCTCGAATCTTTAGCTGGTGGTAACCTGATCGCAGGTCTATCTTCGAAAACACTTTAGCTCCTTGCAGCTGGTCAAACAGATCATTGATCATCGGCAATGGGTACTTGTTCTTGATTGTCACTTCATTCAACGCCCGATAATCAACAACCAACCTTAGATATTTATCCTTCTTCTCAACCAATAGCACTGGGCTCCCCATGGTGATGAACTCCGTCGGATGTAACCTTTCTCCAATAACTCCTTAATCTGTTTCTTGATCTCCTCCACATCATTCGCGGGAATCCGGTATGGTCTCTTTGATATAGGCCCGGTGCCTGGCAACAACTCTATCAAAAACTCGATGTCTCGATCTGGCGGCATGCCTGGTAACTCCTTTGGAAATACATCTGGGTAATCCTCCACAACAGGCACTACCTCCAGAACAACTCCCGTGAGAAAATGTACTTGGGTTCTCCTTGGCGCATGCCTAGATACATACTTGATCCTTTTTCCCTCCGGGGTAGTAAGAAGAATTGACTTACTGGCGCAATCGATGTTTCCTCCGTACATCGACAGCCAATCCATTCCTAGTATCACATCCAATCCTTGCGACTCCAGAATTATCAAGTCATAGGGGAAAACATGACTACCTATGGTTAATGGCATCTGAAAACATCCATTGCTTAACATATACTCGGCTACGGGTGAGGTTACAAGCATAGGTGTCTTAAGAACTCTAGTGGGCAACATATACTTATCCACAAATCCCCTTGATATGTATGAATGCGATGCACCAGTGTCAAAAAGAATGATTGCAATAAATGACTTAACTAAAATCTTACCGATAACTGCATCTGGTTGCTCTTCAACTTCCTCCACGTTCACGTGGTTCACTTGTCCTTTGTTAAATGGATTGGGCTTCTTCCCAGAGCTCCCATTACCGTTTCCGTTCTTCGCTTCAGGGCACTCCATGGCATAATGTCCAGTTTTCCCGCACTTGAAACAAGTAACATGGCTTAGGTCCCTCTTGGCGGGTGTGGCTGGATTTGAACGGTTCTAATTGCTGCTTGCTCCATTCCCATTCCCATTCCTTGGGCCAGTATGATTATGGGTACTTCCTCCATTGTGAGTGTGGCCTCCATGGTTATGGGTAAGCCCTCTTGAGTTCGGGGTAAAGCGAGGCTTCTGCTGAGCTCCTGAATTGTACTTCCCTTGTCCATATTTCCTTTTGCGGCTCTCTATCTGCTGCTGCTTCCCTTCGATCATGAGAGCTTTATCTACCAACTCATGGTAGTTGTTAAATGTTGCCACCATTAACTGCATACTGATCTCATCATTCATCCCTTCCATAAACTTCGCCTGCTTCGCGGCATCCGAGGCCACATCATCTAGAGCATAGCGGGATAACTTACTAAACTCCTCCATGTACTGGCCTACAGTACGGTTCCCTTGGCGTAAGTTGCGAAACTCACGCTTCTTCATGCTCATAGCTCCCGTGGATACATGGGCTGTGCCAAATGCTTGCTGAAACTGCTCCCAGATGACATTGGCTATAGGAAAAGTGGCTGTCTAATTCTCCCACCATGCGGCTGCTGGTCCATCCAATTGGTGTGCGAAAAAATGCACCTTCTCCGCATCTGTGCAACCTGCGGTGGTCAACTTCCTTCCAATCCCGCGCAACCAATCATCAGCAACTATTGGCTCGGTGCTACTAGAAAACACCGGCGGCTGCAGCCTCAGAAAACAGGCTAAGTTGTCAACTGGTGGTGGTGGCGGTGGGTTGTTATTGTTGTTGTTGTTGTTGTTGCCTTGGTTACGAACTAACAACTGCATCAAGGCATTCTGCTGCTGGATCAACTGAGTGAGCTCCGGTGGGAAAGCAAAACTGGGGTCACGTCTCGGAGGCATCTGATGGGTTTAGAGGGAAGAGACTAGAATAGAATGAGGTCTAATGAGAAAGCACTACCCATATGCACATGAGACAAACACAATCATATCATATCACTCAATCAATCAAGCAAGGGCATACAATCGGTCTAACTATCGTTACAGTGCTCGGACTACTAATATTTACATGGGGGGGGGGTACTACTAATAGTATGGTGGTCTACTGGAAATTTTGATCGGTGGAAGACTCCATGATATCTGCTCCATCTTCGTCTTCATAGTCATCATCACTACTATCCGGGTCGGAATCGGTGTCGTCTATGATGACGGAGTCTTCAGAACGAATCTCCTTGGGTTCGTCGTCTTCTCCTCCTGGCGCGGGGTCTCCTATAAAAACTCCTAGCTTCCTGGTCATGTCGTCATTCCTCTCCACAAGTATCATCATTTCCTTCTCATATCCATCGCGTGTAGACTTAAGCTCCTCTTCTAGCTCCGCGATCCTGATCATCGCCTTCTTCAAATCTATCATGCTTGCGTACATCTGGTTCTCCTTGCGACGAATGTGGTGGTTTAATTCCTGGATGAATGCTGCAATGGACCTGTCCTTCCTGGTGTTGATCATCTCCCATTGCTCATCTCGGCGTCCACATATCTAGTAGATAGTGTCCTTCAGCTCCTTGTGGTAAACTTCGCCGATTCATCCTATAGCGATGTGGGCTGCCATACTCTTGCCTAGACTCTAGGTGGGTGCATCAAAGAAAAACTCTATGGGTTTAGTGACTGGCATGAACGTCCTTCCTAGAACTTGAACTCGAACCATCCATCGCTCCTCTTCTGGTAAAGTGGCGGTATAGGTCCCGGTGAAGCTTGGTACTCCAATGTTCAGGTACTTAGTGACTTCCCTCAAGTGTCGTCCAAAAGGTGTGTCTTCATCCGGTTGTGCAAACTTGTTCCTCGTATCCGCCATCCTAAAGAGTAGAAAATGGAGAGGAGTCAGAAATAAGTAGAGAAGAGTGGCCTATGGCTTTTCTTAGTTGTTGTGTCCTACATTCAGAGTGTGCTCTAATACCATCTTGTAGCGACCCGACCTCAAATGGTCAAGTCTCTGTGCTTCAGTGTCATCCCTGGATCGGTAATGCTGACACACACAGTACTCAAAGGATTTATAATAGAGTGGCAATCACACACTTATTACATCGAATGTCTCAAGAGATAACTTATTACAATAAATATGGCTTAAGGCCATCTAATACGATAACAGCGGAAGGCTTGGAAGATAAAGTGAGTCCATCAACTCTAACGGCATAGCTGGGTGCATGACAAACGACCTATCACACCTTACTCCTCGTCTGTAAGGTCTGCAACATGATACTTTGCAGCCCGAAAATGGGTCAGCACATGGAATATGCTGGCAATGTAACACAAGAGAGTAATGAATAGATAAAAGCTATCACTATATGCATATATGGCTGGTGGAGGCTATATGGTTAATATGTTTTGTGAAAAGCCAATTTTTCCCTACAACAAAGGAATATATTTTATTTAACTATCATGGTAGTTGAACAATATTGAGAAGATTCCTCCAACTCAATCCCAATTAAAAGTAATTATCAGCCCAACAAATTAATTTAGAGTGATGAGATCCGTATGATAATCCAAGAACCAGATACTCAAGATGTCCATAACCGGGGACACGGCTAACCATGATTAGTTCATACACTCTGCAGATGTTTGTGCACTTTTCCCCACAAGACTCGATCTCCTCCGTTGGATTTCTCGCACTACATGGTGTTTGAGAAACGGATGACCGAGACACAATCTTCCAGAAGCATTTGCTCTTTACTTCGGGCGGACCGGTACACCTACAATCCCCTACATCTGCTAGTCCACCTCTTCAAGAACTCATGCAACTTACTCAATTACGCCAGAGCCCAAAATGTCTTGTGGCTGCACACGGAAGTTTCTTGCATGAATAGTCTTATGATCCCTTTGTGCCTGGGTGGTGGACCGTAGGATGATCACACGGGTACTCCGGGATATCCTAGGACAACACTAGATTCTCCAGGTGCCCACAAGCAATCCACCCAGATGTGTATTAAAGTTTCCACCCTAAGTTGAACCATTAATTAACAACTCACATCTGTCATGGATACACTCAAACCCAAACCATGTCTACGAGCATAGCATGGCAATATAAGCATAACGTAGAAGTAACTCCCAAGGGTTTGATAATAAAACAGGTAATAGGTTCTACCTCATTATCAACTTCCCAGACCCACATGTTAAGAGATCCTACTCATGCAATATGTGAAGGTTGAAACTAATCCATAAAAACTAGGTGATAAAGGGGTATGATCAAAGTGTTACTTGCCTTGCTGATGATCTGCAAATCCTAAAGACTCGTAGTAGCACGTTTCACACTCCTGGTGTTCTATCGCAAACAAACAATAGCACACATAAGCAATCAAGCAAAGATGCACGGGTAAATCTCAAATAAGAAGATCTAACTGGAAAGTTCAATGAAAGAACTCATGTTTGCAAAAAGAATCAAAACAAACGGAGAAACAAAACTCAAACTATGAAAGAAACAAGATCCAATTACTAATCTGGACTAAATTCAAATTTTATAGTACCAAAATCTTGTTCAAGTTGGTTAAACAGAAAGAGGGCTTCGAGACGAAGATCTAGGCGCTTTAATCGCATGATTCTGATAAACGAGCGAAAAGATATACTAAAACGAAAAATAGGGCAGAAATCGCGATCGAAAATAATCGCGGAAAAACCCTGGAAAAAGAAAATTGACGAACGGGCTAATGAACGAACGTTCGCTGTCTGCGGTTAACCGGTGAAAACCGTTCGTTAAAACGAACGTACGAATGGGCGTTCGCTAAATAACTAAACGGAAAAAAACCGAACCGATCTATTAAAAAAAACATATATAGGGTTTTTACCGGAAAAACCGAACCGGCGAAAAAAACCGGCGGTGGCGGCAAACTCCAGCGAGCGGTGCGGGCGGCACGGCGGCGGGGCAGCGGCAACAGCGCGGCGGCAGCAGCAGCACGCGGCGGCGGCGGCGGGTGCGGCGGTGGCTCTAGGGCGGCGGCGGCTTAGGGTTTTGGGCGGGGCGCTGGGCTGCTGGGGTCGGGCCTCCTGGCTTATAAAGGCCGGCCGGGCCAGGAGTACTAGGCGGACACGGCCCGGTTAGATCGGTTACTTTTTTTAAATAATTCTGCGCAGAAAAACAAAGAAAAGAAATACTAAACGGACTCCAAAAATCCTGAAATAAATTTTACCCATCCTCTAAAAATACGCTGGACAAGGTGAACATTTATTTGGGCCTCTAATGCAATTTTGAAAAACGCATATATTCCCTAATTCAAGTAAAATAGCGATAAAACCCCAAATAAAAATACAAATTGATTTTAATATTTTTCCTCCAACATTTCATTTATTTTGGAGAAGTCATGTTATCTCCTCTCATATAATATTAATATGAAATATTTTTGGGGGAGAAAAAAAAATTAAAACCAAAGTGATCCTTGTTTCAATATTTGATAAAACTCAAATATGGAAACGAGGGAAAATCCCCAACTCTCTCCGAGGGTCCTTGTGTTGCTTAGGATTTCGAGGATCACAAGAACGAAATGCAATAAAATATGATATGCATGGATGACCTATGTATACCATTCCAAATTGAAAATTTGGGATGTTACAGAGGCCATGAAATCTGAGATAGGATCCATGTATGAGAACAAAGTATGGACTTTGGTGGACTTGCCCGATGATCGACGAGCCATAGAGAACAAATGGATCGTCAAGAAGAAGACTGGCGCTGATGGTAATGTCACTGTCTACAAAGCTCGACTTGTCGCAAAAGGTTTTCGACAAGTTCAAGGAGTTGACTACAATGAGACTTTGTCACCCGTAGCGATACTTAAGTCTGTCCGAATCATGTTAGAAATTGCCGCATTTTATGATTATGAAATCTGGCAAATGGATGTCAAAACTGCATTCCTTAATGGATTTCTTAAAGAAGAGTTGTATATGATGCAACCAAAAGATTTTGTCAATCCTAAAGGTGCTAACAAAGTGTGCAAACTCCAGTGATCCATCTATGGAATGGTGCAAGCCTCTCGGAGTTGGAATATATGCTTTGATAAGGTTTTCAAAGCATATGGTTTTATACAGACATATGGTGGAGCCTGTATTTACAAGAAAGTGAGTGGGAGCTTTGTAGCATTATTTATATTATAATTGGATGACATATTGTTGATTGGAAATGATGTAGAATTTCTGGATAGCATAAAAGGATATTTGAATAAGAATTTTTCATTGAAAGACCTTGGTGAAGCTGCTTACATATTGGGAATCAGGATCTATAGAGATTGTAGCGACCTGACCTCAAACAGTCAAATCTCTGTGCATAAGTGTCATCCCTGGATCGGTAATGCTGACACACACAGTACTTCAAAGGATTTATAACAGAGTAGCAATCACACACTTATTACATTGATAGTCTCAAGAGAGAACTCAATACAATAATATGGCTTAAGGCCATCTAAATAAGATAACAGCGGAAGGCTTGGAAGATAAAGTGAGTCCATCAACTCCAACGGCATAGCTGAGTGCACGACAAATGACCTAGTGCACCTTACTATTCGTCCGAAAAGTCTGCAACATAATATGTTGCAGCCCGAAAACGGGTCAGCACATGGAATATGCTCGCAAAGTAACACAGTAGAGCAATCAACAAGTAAATGCTATCACTACATGCATATATGGCTGGTGGAGGCTCTATGGTTATACTATTTTGCAAAAAGCCAAATTTTCCCTAGAACAAAGGAATATATTTTTATTTAACTATCATGGTAGTTGGCAAACATTGAGAATGGTAACCCCATCTCAATCCCAATTAAACAGTAATTAATAACCCAACAAATTAATTTAGAGTGATGAGATCAATAGGATAATCCAAGAACCAGATAATCAGGATGTCCATAACCGGGGACACGGCTAACCATGATTAGTTTGTACACTTTTTAGAGGTTTGCGCACTTTTCCCCACAAGACTCGGTCTCCTCCGTTGGATATCTCGCACTACATGGTGTTTGAGAAACGGATGACTGAGACATAGTCTTTCAGAAGCATTTACTATTTACTCTAGGTAGACAGTTACACCTACTTTCCCCTACATCTGCTAGCCTACCACTGAAAGAGGTCATGGAACATACTCAACTATGCTAGATCCCATAATAGCTTGTGGCTGCACACGGAAGTTTCTAGCATGAATAATCTTATGATCCCTTTGAGCCCGGGTGACGAACCAAAGGACAACACTGGTATATCCCCAGGTGCCCGCAACCAATCCACCCAGATGTGTATTTAAGTAGCCACCTTAAGTTAACCATTAATTAACAATCTCACATCTGTCATGGATCACTCAAACCAAACCACGTCTACGAGCATAGCATGGCAACCTAAGCATAACGTAGAAGTAACTCCCAAGGTTTGATAATAAAAGGGCGATAGGTTCTACCTCATCATCTACTTCCCAAACCCACATGTTAAGAGATCCTACTCATGCAATGTTTGAGGATTGTAGCTAATGCATAAAAACTGGGTAATAAAGGGGTATGATCAATGTGCTACTTGCCTTGCCGACGATTGGCAAACCATACAGACTCGTCGTAACACGCTTCGCACTCCGGGAACTCTATCGCAAACCAACAATAGCATACATAAGCACTCAAGCAAACATATAAGGGTAAAACTCAAATAAGAAGATCAAATTTAAAAGTTCAACTGAAGAGCCTTGAATTGCAAAAAGAATCGATCAAATCGGAGCTATGAAACTGAAACTATGATAAAAAGAACTTCGAATACAAATCTGCTTGAAACCAAATTTTAAATTTGCCAAAACCATGTTCAAGTTGATTAACTGGAAAGAGGGCTTTGAGACAAAGACTTTGGTGGTGGTTTCACTGGATTTGAACGAACGGTTAAAAAGTTAGGAGGGTTTGAAGATCAGGGGCTAATCTGCGATAAAAATAATCACAGATAGGTCCCTGGCCGAAAATAAACGGAAAAAGAAAAATCTATGGGACGAATGTCCGCTAACATAGACGAACGAGCGAATTCGTTCATTAAAAGGAACGAACGAACGTTCGCAAATAGAACTAAACTGAGAAAAACCGAACCGATCTAATAAAAAAACCAATCTAGTTTTTTTTAAAAACCGAACAGTTATACCTAAACCGAAAAAAAGTCCGGCGGCGAGATCCGGTGGGCGGCGGTGTGGGCGACGGCGGCGCGGCGCGGGAGATCCGGCGGGCGGCGGCGTGGGCGACGGGGGCGCGGGCTGCGGCGGGGGGCGGCGCAGGCGGCGGAGGTGGTGCGGTGCGGGAAGAGGAGAGGGGCGGGGGCGATGGGTATTTATAGGGGAGGGGGGCGAGGCCGGCTTGCGGGAGGGGGCGACGCAGGCGGGTCGGAGCCATACTCCGGCAGAGTCCGTCGCGAGCACGGCGGGGAAGGCGGCGCGTAGCGGGTCGGCTGGGCCTTCGGCCCAGTTTGTCTGGGAACATTTTTTAAAATAAATTCCTTCGAAAGGAAAAATCCTAAATAAATATAAAAAAGTTCTAAAAATGCCAAAAACAAATTTCATCGTCTATATAAAATATTTAGAACAAAGTGAACATTTTCTTGGCCTAAAAATGCAATTTTTTTTAAAATGCATATTTTTCTAATTTAAATAAAATAGCAATGAAATCCAAATAAAATTATTTATTTGATTTCAATATTTTTCCTCCAATTTTTCCTTCATTTTGGAAAAGTCATATTATCTCCTCTCTTTATTTTTATATTAGAAACATTTAGGGAGAAAATAATATTAAAACCAAAACGATCCTATTTTCAAATTTGAGAAATTTCAAATATGAAAATAATGACATCCCCAACTCTCTCCATGGGTCCTTGAGTTGCTTAGGATTTCTAGGATCAAAACCAAAATGCAATAAAATATGATATGCATAAGATGACCTATGTATAACAAACCAAATTGAAAATTTGGGATGTTACAAACCTACCCCCCTTAAGATGAATCTCGCCCTCGAGATTCGGGTTGGCTAGAAAATAGGTGTGGGTGGTATTTCCGTAGGTCTTCCTCTCGTTCCCAGGTGGCTTCATCCTCAGTATGATGGCTCCACTAAACTTTACAAAACTTGATAACCTTGCTGCGTGTGACTTGGCCGGCAAACTCGAGAATCTTGACTGGTTTCTCCTCGTAAGTCAAATCGCTATCCAACTATATTTCTTCCAGGGACACTATATCTCTCAAAGGAATATCGGCCATCTCAGCATGGCACTTCTTCAACTGGGAAACGTGAAACACATCATGAACTCCTGACAGTCCTTCGGGTAACTCCAACTTGTAGGCCACTTCTCCCATACGTTCCAAAACTCGGTATGGTCCTACAAATCTCGGGGCTAACTTTCCTTTAACTCAAAAATGTTTAACTCCTCGCAGAGGTGACACTCGAAGTTATGCTCTATCTCCGATTTCATAGACTACCTCCTTGCGTTTTGAGTCTGCATAACTCTTCTGCCTGGACTGGGCTACCTTCAGTCTATCGCGAATCAACTTAACCTTCTCTTCTGACTCTTTGATCAAATCTGGTCCAAACAACTGACGGTCTCCAACTTCATCCCACATCAACGGTGTCCTACACCTCCTTCCATACAAGGCTTTGAAAGGTGCCATCTTCAAACTGGCCTGGTAGCTATTGTTGTATGAGAACTCTACGTAAGGCAAATTATCATCCCAGCTAGATCCATAATCTAGTGCACAAGCTCTCAACATGTCCTCCAAAATCTGATCGACTCTCTCGGTCTGCCCATCTGTCTGTGGATGAAAGGCTGTACTAAACTCTAGCCTGGTACCCAAAGTCTGGTGCAGCTGATGCCAAAACTTTGAATAACGGAGAGTATCTTCGGAATCTTCTGGTGAAGCAGGCCATCATCTGGAATGAAGGGGCTCTTCGGGAGAAAGTATTTACGAGAACCTAGAGTTAGAGTTAGCAAAATCATTGAACCCAAATAGAAGAGAGACTAGAGTCCCAGAGTATAGACGAGGAGTAAAAGATCCTAATACCACCCAAATGGCGACGTGGGCCCTTAAGACACACAACCATTGTTAGTAAAAAGTTTTGTAATGTCTAGACTCGACTTCGGCCAAGAAGTGTGGAAGGGGGATTCCTACAGGCAGTTGGCTCTGATACCAACTTGTGACGCCCCCGATTCAATCATACACTAATCATACACGCAAACATGTACGATCAGGATCAGGGACTCACGGGAAGATATCACAACACAACTCTACAAATAAAATAAGTCATATAAGCATCATATTACAAGCCAGGGGTCTCGAGGGCTCGAATACAAGAGCTCGATCATAGATGAGTCAGCGGAAGCAACAATATCTGAGTACATACATAATTAAACAAGTTTGCCTTAAGAAGGCTAGCTCAAACTGGGATACAGATCGAAAGAGGCGCATGCCTCCTGCCTGGGATCCTCCTAAACTACTCATGGTCGTCGTCAGCGGGCTGCACGTAGTAGTAGGCACCTCCAGTGTAGTAGGAGTCGTCGTTGACAGTAGCGTTTGGCTCCTGGACTCCAACGTCTGGTCGCAACAACCAGGTATTGAAAGGGGAAAAGGGGGGAGCAAAGCAACCATGAGTACTCATCCAAAGTACTCGCAAGCAAGGAGCTACACTACATATGTATGCATTGGTAGCAAATGGAATAAGGGTATCATATGTGGACTGATCTGTAGAATGCCGGAATAAGAGGGGGATAGCTAGTCCTATCGAAGACTACGCTTCTGGCCACCTCCATCTTGCAGCATGTAGAAGAGAACAGAAGGTAAGTTCACCAAGTAGCATCGTGTAGCATAAACCTATCCGGTGATCCTCCCCTCATCGCCCTGTTAGAGAGCGATCACCGGGTTGTATCTGGCACTTGGAAGGGTGTGTTTTATTAAGTATCTGGTCCTAGTTGTCGTAAGGTCAAGGTACAACTCCAAGTCGTCCTGTTACCGAAGATCACGGCTATTCGAATAGTTTAACTTCCATGCAGGGGTGCACCACATTTCCCAACACGCTCGATCTGCTTTGTCCGGACACACTTTTCTGGGTCATGCCCGGCCTCGGAAGATCAAAACGTCGCAGCCCTACCTAGGCACAACGGAGAGGTCAGCACGCCGGTCTAAATCCTATGGCACAGGGGTATGGGCCCATCGCCCATTGCACACCTGCACGTTGCGAGGGCGGCCGGAGAGCAGACCTAGCAACATCCATTACAAAGGAAGCTGTGTTACGCGGTCCAACCCGGCGCCCGCCGCTCAGTCGCTGACGTCACGAAGGCTTCGGCTGGTACCACGACATCGAGGGCCCATAACTGTTCCTGCGTAGTTGGTTAGTGCGTATAGGCCAGTAGCCAGACTCAGATCAAATACCCAAATCACGTGGCAACAAATCTATCAAAAACTCAATGTCTCGATCCGGGGGCACGCCTGGTAATTCCTTTGGAAATACATCCGGGTAATCCTTCACAACAGGAACTTCCTCCTGAACAACTCCTGATAGGGAATTTACTTGGGTCCTCCTAGGCGCATGCCTAGATACATACTTAATCCTTTTTCCCTCTGGGGTGGTGAGCAGAATTGACTCACTAGCGCAATCGATGTTTCCTCCATACGTCGATAGCCAATGCATTCCTAGTATCACATCCAATCCTTGCGACTCTAGAATTATTAAGTCTGGGGGGAAAACATGCCTACCTATGGTCAATGGCACCTGAAAACATCCTTGGCTTGCCATATACTCCGCTCCTGGCGAGCTTACTAACATAGGTGTCCTAAGAACTTTAGTGGGCAACTTATACTTATCCACAAATCCCCTTGATATGTATGAATGCGATGCACTAGTATCAAAAAGAACGATTGCAGTAAATGAGTTAACCAAAAACTTACCTATAACTGCATCTGGCTGCTCTTCAACCTCCTCCACGTTCACGTGGTTCACTTGTCCCATGTTGAAAGGGTTGGGCTTCTTCCCAGAGCTTCCATTTCCATTTCCATTCTTTGCTTTAGAACACTCATTGGCATAGTGTCCAGTCTTCCCGCACTTGAAACAAGTAATGTGACTTTGGTCCTTCTTGGTGGGTGTGGCTGGGTAAGAGCGGTTCTGATTGTTACCTACTCCATTCCCATTTCCATTCTTGGAGCCACTGTGGTTATGAGAACTTCCTCCATTGTGCGTGTGGCCTCCATGGTTATGGTTATATCCTCCCGAGTTTGGGGTAAAACGAGGCTTCTGCTGAGCTCCTGAATTGTACTTCCCTTGTCCATACTTCCTTTTGCGGCTCTCAATCTGCTACTGCTTTCCTTTAATCATAAGAGCCTTGTCTACCAACTCCTGGTAGTTGTTAAATGTTGCCACCATTAACTGCATATTCATCTCATCGTTCAGCCCGTCCATAAACTTCTCCTGCTTGGCGGCATCTGTGGCCACATCATCTGGGGCATAGCGGGCTAACTTACTGAACTCATCCACGTACTGCCCCACAGTACGGTTTCCCTGGAGTAAGTTGCGAAACTCACGCTTCTTCTTGCTCATAGCTCCAGTTGAGACATGTGTGGTGCGGAATGCTTGCTGAAACTGCTCCCAAGTGACATTGGCTATGTGGAAAGTGGATGTGTAATTCTCTCACCATGAGGCTGCAGGTCCATCCAGTTGATGTGTGTCAGAACGCACCTTCTCTGCATCTGTGCAACCTGCGGTGGTCAACTCCCTTCCAATCCTATGGAGCCAGTCATCAGCAACTTTTGGCTCGGTGCTACTGGAAAACACCGGCTGTTTTGTTGTTGTTGTTGTTGTTGTTGTTGTTGTTGTTGTCGTTGTTGTCGTTGTCGTTGTCGTTGTCATCATTGTCGTTGTCGTTGTTGTCATTGTCGTCATCGTCGTCGTCGTCGTCGTTGTTGTTGTTGTTGTTGTTGTTGTTGTCATTGTCATTGTCGTTGTCGTTGTCGTTGTCATTGTTGTCGTTGTCGTCGTTGTTGTCGTTGTTGTTGTTGTTGTTGTTGTTGTCGTTGTTGTTGTTGTTGTCGTTGTTTTTGTCGTTGTTGTTGTCGTTGTTACCTTGTTCCTGGACTAGTAGTTGCATCAAGGCATTCTGCTGTTGGATCAACGGAGTGAGCTTCGGTGGGAAGACAAATCCGGGGTCACGTCTCGGAGGCATCTGATGGGTGTAGAGGGGAGAGATTAGAATAGAGTGAGGTCTAGTGAGAAAGCACTACCCATATGCACATGAGACAAACATATTCATGTCACACCAATCAATTCAAAGAAGGGCATACAAACTATCTAACTACCGTTACAAAAGTGCTCGGACTACTACTATATACATGGGGAAATACTACTAATAATATGGTGGTCATCTAGAAATTTTGATCAGTGGAAGACTCCATGATATCCGCTCCAGCTTCGTCTTCATAGTCATCATCACTACTGTCGGGGTCGGAGTCGGTGTCATCGATGATGATGTAGTCCTTGGGATGGTCGTCATCTGCTCCTAGCGCAGGGTCTCCCATGAATACTATTAGCTTCCTTGTCAGGTCGTCATTCTTCTCTACTAGTATTGTGATTTCCTCCTCGTATCCGTCGCGTGTAGACATGAGTTCCTCTTCTAGCTCCATGTTCCTGGTCATCACCTTCTTCAGGTCTATCATGCTTGTGCACATTTGGTTCTCCTGGCGACGAATGTGCTGGTTTAACTCCTGGATGAAATCTAGAATGGACCGTCCCTCCTGGTACTGATCATCTCCCATTGCTCATCTCGGCGCCCACATATCTGGTAGATGGTATCCTTAAGATCCATGTTGTTTTTGTTGTTGTTGTTGTTGTTGTTGTTGTTGTTGTTGTTGTTGTTGTTGTTGTTGTTGTTGTTGTTGTTGTTTTTGTTGTTGTTGTTGTCGCTGTCGTCATCGTCGTCATCGTCGTCGTTGTTGTTGTTGTTGTTGTCGTTGTTGTTGTTGTTGTTGTTGTTGTTGTTGTTATTGTTGTTGTTGTTGTTGTTGTTGTTGTTGTTGTTGTTGTTGTTGTTGTTGTTGTCTGTTGTTGTTGTTGTTGTCTGTTGTTGTTTTCGTTGTTGTTGTCGTCGTTGTTGTTGTTGTCGTTGTTGTTGTCGTTGTTACCTTGGTCCTGGACTAGTAGCTGCATCAAGGCATTCTACTGTTGGATCAATGGAGTGAGCTCTGGTGGGATTCTGCTGCTGCTGCTGCTGTTGTGTTGTTGTTGTTGTCGTTGTTGTTGTCGTTGTTACCTTGGTCCTGGACTAGTAGCTGCATCAAGGCATTCTACTGTTGGATCAATGGAGTGAGCTCTGGTGGGATTCTGCTGCTGCTGCTGCTGTTGTTATTGTTGTTGTTGTTGTTGTTGTTGTTGTTGTTGTTGTTGTTGTTGTTGTTGTTGTTGTTGTCGTTGTTTTTGTCGTTGTTGTTGTCGTTGTTACCTTGTTCCTGGACTAGTAGCTGCATCAAGGCATTCTGCTGTTGGATCAACAGAGTGAGTTTCGGTGGGAAGACAAATCCGGGGTCACGTCTTGGAGGCATCTGATGGTGTAGAGGAGAGATTAGAATAGAGTGAGGTCTAGTGAGAAGCACTAACCCATATGCACATGAGACAAACACATTCATGTCACACCATCAATTTTCAAAGAAGGCATACAAACTATCTAACTACCGTTAACAAAGTGCTCGGACTACTACTATATACATGGTCGGAGTCGGTGTCATCGATGATGATGTAGTCCTTGGGATGGTCGTCATCTGCTCCTAGCGCGGGGTCTCTCATGAATACTCCTAGCTTCCTTGTCAGGTCATCATTCTTCTCTACTAGTATCGTGATTTCCTCCTCGTATCCGTCGCGTGTAGACTTGAGTTCCTCTTCTAGCTCCATGTTCCTGGTCATCACCTTCTTCAGGTCTATCATGCTTGCGCACATTTGGTTCTCCTGGCGACGAATGTGCTGGTTTAACTCCTGGATGAAAGCTGGAATGGACCCGTCCCTCCTGGTACTGATCATCTCCCATTGCTCATCTCGGCGCCCACATATCTCGTAGATGGTATCCTTAAGATCCTTGTGATAAATTTCGCCGATGTGTCCCATGGTGATGTGGGCTGCGATGCTCTTTCCTAGACTCCAGGTTGGTGCATCAAAGGAAAACTCTATGGGTTCAGTAACTGACGTGAATGTCCTTCTTGGAACTTGAACTCGAATCATCCAACGCTCCTCTTTTGGTAAAGTGGCGGTGTAGGTCGCGGTGAAGCTTGGTATTCCGATATTCAGGTACCTAGTGACTTCCTTCAAGTGTCTTCCAAAAGGTGTGTCTTCATCTGGTTGTGCAAACTTGTTCCTTTAGTCCGCCATCCTATAGAGTGGAAAATGGAGAGGAGTCATAAATGAGTAGAGAAGAGGGACCTATGTCTTAACTTAGTGGTCGTGTCCTACAGTCAACGTGTTCTCTGATACCATCTTGTAGCGATCTGACCTCAAACAGTCAAATCTCTGTGCATAAGTGTCATCCCTGGATCGGTAATGCTGACACACACAGTGCTTCGAAGGATTTATTACAGAGTAGCAATCACACACTTATTACATCAATAGTCTCAAGAGAGAACTCAATAAAATAATATGGATTAAGGCCATCTAAACAAGATAACAGCGGAAGGCTTGGAAGATAAAGTGAGTCCATCAACTCCAACGGCATAGCTGAGTGCACGACAAACGACCTAGCGCACCTTACTCTTCGTCTGAAAAGTCTGTAACATAATATGTTGCAGCCCGAAAATGGGTCAGCACATGGAATATGCTGGCAAAGTAACACAGTAGAGCAATGAACAAATAAATGCTATCACTACATGTAGATATGGCGGGTGGAGGCTCTATGGTTATACTGTTTTGCGAAAAGCCAATTTTTCCCTACATCAAAGGAATATATTTTTATTTAACTATCATGGTAGTTGGCAAACATTGAGAATGGTAACCCCATCTCCATCCTAATTAAACAGTAACTAATGACCCAACAAATGAATTTAGAGTTATGAGATCAACAGGATAATCTTAGAACCAGATATTCAAGATGTCCATAACCGAGAACACGACTAACCATGATTAGTTTGTACACTCTACAGAGGTTTGCGCACTTTTCCCCACAAGACTCGATCTCCTCCGTTGGATTTCTTGCACCACATGGTGTTTGAGAAACAGATGACCGAGACACAGTTTTTCAGAATCATTTACTCTTTACTCTAGGTAGACATTTACACCTACTTTCCCCTACATCTGCTATCCTACCACTAAAAGAGGTCATGCAACATACTCAACTATGCTAGAGCCCATAATAGTTTGTGGCTGCACATGGAAGTTTCTAGCACAAATAATCTTATGATCCCTTTGAGCCTGGGTGGCGAACCAAAGGACAACACTGGTATATCCCCAGGTGCCCGCAACCAATCCACCCAGATGTGTATTTAAGTAGCCACCTTAAGTTAACCATTAATTAACAATCTCACATCTGTCATGGATCACTCAAACCAAACCACGTCTACGAGAATAGCATCGCAACCTAAGCATAACGTAGAAGTAACTCCCAAGGTTTGATAATAAAAGGGCAATAAGTTCTACCTCATCATCTACTTCCCAAACCGACATGTTAAGAGATCCTACTCATGCAATGTTTGAGGATTGTAGCTAATGCATAAAAACTTGGTAATAAAGGGGTATGATCAATGTGCTACTTGCCTTGCCGACGATTGGCAAACCATACAGACTTGTCGTAACACGCTTCGCACTCCGGGAACTCTATCGCAAACCAACAATAGCATACATTAGCACTCAAGCAAAGATACAAGGGTAAAACTCAAATAAGAAGATCAAATTTAAAAGTTCAACTGAAGAGCCTTGAATTGCAAAAAGAATAGATCAAATCGGAGCTACAAAACTGAAACTATAATAAAAAAGAACTTCGAATACAAATCTGCTTGAAACCAAATTTTAAATTTGCCAAAACCATGTTAAAGTTGATTAACTAGAAAGAGGGCTTCGAGACGAAGATTTTGGCGGTGGTTTCACTGGATTTGGACAAATGGTTAAAAAGTTGCGAGGGTTGGAAGATCAGGGGCTAATCTGCTATAAAAATAATCGCGGATAGGTCCCTAGCCGAAAATAAACGGAAAAAGAAAAATCTATCGGACGAACGTCCGCTAATAGAGACAAACGGGCGAATTTTTTCATTAAAACCAACGAACGAACGAACGAACGTTCGTAAACAGAACTAAACCGAGAAAAACCGAACCGATCTAATAAAAGAAAAACTGATCTAGGTTTTTATAAAACCAAACGATTATACCTAAACCAAAAAAAAGTCCGGCGACGAGATCCGGTGGGCGGCGCTGTGGGCGACGGCGCCGCGGCGTGGGGCGGCGGCGGCGGCGGGCGGTGCTGGCGGCGGAGGTGGTGCGGGACGAGGAGAGGGGCGGCGGCGGCGGGTATTTAAAGGGGAGGGGGCGAGGCCGACTTGCGGGAGGGGGTGACACGGGCGGCTCGAAGCCGGACTATGGCGGAGTCCGCCGCGAGCACGGCGGGGAAGGCGGTGCGCAGCGGGCCGGCTGGGCCTTCAGCCCAGTTCGGTCCGGGAACATTTTTTATATTTTTTTAAAAAATAAATTCCGCCGAAAGGAAAAATCCTAAATAAATATAAAAGAAATCTAAAAATTCCAAAAACAATTTTCACCGTCTAAATAAAATATTTAGAACAAAGTGAACATTTGCTTGGCCTAAAAATGTAATTTTTTTAAAATGCATATTTTTCTAATTCAAATAAAATAGCAATAAAATCCAAATAAAATTATTTATTTGATTTCAATATTTTTCCTCCAATATTTCCTTCATTTTGGAGAAGTCATATTATCTCCTCTCTTTTATTTTTATATTGAAAATATTTAGGGAGAAAATAATATTAAAACCAAAACGATCCTCTTTTCAAATTTGAGAAAATTCAAATATGAAAATAACGAAATCCCCAACTCTCTCCGTGGGTCCTTGAGTTGCTTAGGATTTCTTGCATCAAAACCAAAATGCAATAAAATATGATATGCATAAGATGACCTATGTATAACATTCCAAATTGAAAATTTGGGATGTTACAGAGATAGATGAAGATGCTTGATAATACTTTCAACGAGTACATACCTTGACAAGATTTTGAAGGAGTTCAAAATGGATTAGTCAAAGAAGGAGTTCTTGCCTGTATTGTAACATGTGAAATTGAGTATAGACTCAAAATCCGACCACGACAGAAGATAAAGAGAGAATGAAAGTCATTCCCTATGCCTCAGCCATAGGTTCTATAAAGTTTGTGATACGTCCATTTTGCATCATGTTTACCTACTGTTATTTATGATGTTTTTATGCATAATAATGATTTTTGGAGTAATTCTAATGCCTTTTCTCTCATAATATGCAAGGTTCACACAAAGAGGGAGAATTCCGGCAGCTGGAAATCTGGACATGAATAAGCTACGTCAGGCCACGTATTCTGCACAACTCCAAATGAGCTGAAACTTCACAAGTAATTTTGATGGAATATATAAGAAATATTGGAGCCAATAAGTACCAGAGGGGGCCACTAGGTGGGCATAACCCACCTGGGCGCGCCAGGAGGCCCAAGCGTGCCCTGGTGGGTTGTGCTCAGCCCAGCCCACCTCCGGTGCCCATCTTCTGGTATACAAGTCATTTTGACCTAGAAAATATAAGGAGAGGACTTTTGGGATGAAGCGCAACCGTCTCAAGGCGGAACTTGGGCAGGAGCAATTTTGCCCTCCGGCAGGGTGATTCTGCCGGGGGAACTTCCCTCCCGGAGGGGGAAACCATCGTCATCATAATCACCAACAGCTCACCCATCTTGGGGATGGCAATCTCCATCAACATCTTCAACAACACCATCTCCTCTCAAACCCTAGTTCATCTCTTCTGTTCAATATTTGTATCGGAACCTCAGATTGGTACTTGTGGGTGACTAGTAGTGTTGATTACATCTTGTAGTTGATTACTACATGGTTTATTTGGTGGAAGATTATATGTTCAGATCCATTATGCTATTTAATACCCCTCTGATCTTGAGCATGTTTATCACTTGTGAGTAGTTACTTATGTTCTTGAGGTCACGAGAGAAATCATGTTGCAAGTAACCATGTGAACTTGATACATGTTCGATATTTTGATGGTATGTATGTTGTGATTCCCTTAGTGGTGTCATGTGAACGTCAACTACCTGACACTTCACCATATTTGGGCCTAAGGGAATGCATTGTGGAGTAGTTATTAGATGATGGGTTGCGAGAGTGATAGAAGCTTGAACCCTAGTTTATGCGCTATTCCGTAAGGGACCGATTGGATCCAAAAGTTTAATGCTATGGTTAGAATTTATTCTTAATACTTTTCTCGTAGTTGTGGATGCTTGCGACGGGGTTAATCATAAGTAGGAGGTTTGTTCAAGTAAGAACAACACCTAAGCACCGGTCCGCCCACATATCAAATTATCAAAGTAGCGAACACAAATCAAACCAACATGATGAAAGATGAAATTCCCGTGTACCCTCAAGAACGATTTGCTTATAATAAGAGACCGTTTTGGCCCGTCCTTTGCCTCAAAAGGATCGGGCTACCTTGCTGCACTTTTTTACTACTACCGTTACTTTCTCGTTACAAATTATCATGCTATCAAACTACTTGCGACTTATAATTTGAGTGCCTACAGAAATACCTTGCTGAAAACCACTTGTCATTTCCTTATGCCCCTCGTTGGGTTCGACACACTTACTTATCAAAAGGATAATGATTAATCCCGTATACTTGTGGGTCATCAGTATGCCATGCTGTGTACCAAACATGTTGTGTACCTTGCCATGAGTTTGGCAAGGGGGTACAATAGTTATCCAAGACTAGATAACTGGACAGCGGTCAAAGTTATCCTTAGTTACCTTAAAGAGGACTAAGGAAATGTTTCTCGGCTATGGAGGTGATAAAGAGTTTGTCGTAAAGAGTTACATCGATGCAAGCTTTGGCACTGATCTAGATGACTCTAAGTCTCAATCGAGATACATATTGAACATAGGAGAAATTAGCTAGAGTAGCTCCATGTAGAGCATTGTAGACATAGAAATTTTCAAAATACATACGGATTTGAATGTGGCAGACCCGTTGACTAAACTTCTCTCACAAGCAAAACATGATCACACCTTAGTACCCTTTGGGTGTTAATCACATAGCGATCTGAACTAGATTATTGACTCTAGTAAACACTTTGGGTGTTGGTCACATGGCGATATGAACTATGGGTGTTAATCACATAAAGATGTGAACTAGATTATTGACTCTAGTGCAAGTGGGAGACTGAAGGAAATATGCCCTAGAGGCAATAATAAATTTGTTATTTTATATTTCCTTATATCATGATAAATGTTTATTATTCATGCTAGAATTATATTAACCGGAAGCTTGATACATGTGTGGATACATAGACAAAACACCGTGTCCCTAGTAAGCCTCTACTAGACTAGCTCATTATTCAAAGATGGTTAAGTTTCCCAACCATAGACATGTGTTGTCATTTGATGAACGTGATCACATCATTAGGAGAATGATGTGATGGACAAGACCCATCAGTTAGCTTAGCATATTGATCGTTCAGTTTAATTGCTATTGCTTTCTTCATGTCAAATACATACTCCTTCGACTATTAGATTATGCAACTCCGGGGTACCGGAGGAATACCTTGTGTGCTACCAAACGTCACAATGTAACTAGGTGATTATAAAGATGCTCTACATGTATCTCCAAAGGTGTTTGTTGGGTTGGCATAGATCAAGATTAGGATTTGACACTCCGAGTATCAAAGAGGTATCTCTGGGCCCTCTCGGTAAAGCACATCATAAGAAGCCTTGCAAGCAAAGCGACTAATGAGTTAGTTACAAGATGATGCATTACAGAATGATTAAAGACACTTACCGGTAACGAGATTGAACTAGGTATTTGGATACCGACGATCGAATCTCGGGCAAGTAACATTCCGATGGACAAAGGGAATAACTTATGTTGTCATAATGGTTCGACCGATAAAGATCTTCCTAGAATATGTAGGAGCCAATATGAGCATCCAGGTTCCGCTATTGGTTATTGACCGGAGAGGTGTCTCGGTCATGTCTACATAGTTCTCGAACCTGCAGGGTCCGCACGCTTAACGTTCGATGATAATTTAGTGTTATATGAGTTATGTGATTTGGTGACCGAATGTTGTTCGGAGTCCCAGATGAGATCACAGACATGACGAGGAGTCTCGAAATTGTCAAGAGGAAAAGATTGATATATAGGATGATATTATTTGGACACCGGAAGTGATCCGAATAGTATCGGGTATTTATCGGAGTAATGGGGGGGGGGGGTTATCGGAACCCCCGGGGGAAAGATGTGGGCCATATGGGCCATAAGAGGGGAGCACACTAGCCCACAAGGGGTGGCGCGCCCTGATGGCAGTCGGAACTACGTCGGTATTTCCCCGGAAAAGGAGGGATGATGCAGCATAGCGACGGTAGGTATTTTCCTCAGTTAAGAAACCAAGGTTATCGAACCAGTAGGAGAACCAAGCAACAAAACGTAAACAACCCCTGCACACAAATAGCAACACCTCGCAACCCGACGTGTTAAAGGGGTTGTCAATCCCTTTCTGGTAACGGCGCCAGAAATTGGTGCGTGACGGTAAAAAGGTTGTAATATATTGGATAAATAGATCACAAACAAAATAAAGTGCAGCAAAGTATTTTTGGTTTAATAGATCTGAAAATAAAAGCAAGGAAAAAGTAGACCGCAAAAGAAAATTTATGAGAAATAAGACCCGGGGGCCGTAGGTTTCACTAGTGGCTTCTCTTGAGAAAAATAGCAAATGGTGGGTAAACAAATTACTGTTGGGCAATTGATAGAACTTCAAATAATTATGACGATATCCAGGCAATGATGATTACATAGGCATCACGTCCAAGATTAGTAGACCGACTCCTGCCGGCATTTACTACTATTACTCCACACATCGACCGCTATCCAGCATGCGTCTAGTGTATTAAGTTCATGGAAAACGGAGTAATGCAATAAGAACGATGACATGATGTAGGCAAGATCTGTTTATCTATATGGCGGTATATATAGATCTCATATTATTATCCGTAGTAGTAATGATACATACGTGTGGGTTCCCTTTCTGTCACAGGGATCAAGCACCGTAAGATCAAACCCACTACCGGGCACCTCTTCCCATTGCAAGATAAATAGATCGAGTTGGCCAAACAAAACCCAATTATCGGAGAAGAAATACGAGGCTATAAGAGATCACACATTAAAGAGATCAAAGAAACTCAAATACTTTCATGGATATAAAAACATAGATCCGATCATAAACTCGAAGTTCATCGATCCCAACAAACACACTGCAAAAGAGTTACATCATATGGATCTCCAAGAGACCATTGTATTGGGGATCAAGAGAGAGAGATGAAGCCATCTAGCTACTAACTACGGACCCAAAGGTCTACAATGGAAGTGGCACCAATGGAAGTGGTGAGCCCCTCCGTGATGGTGTTGATTGGATCTGGTGTTTCAGGACTATGCAGCGGCTGGATGAATATTTCGTCGACTCCCCTAGGGTTTTGGGAATATTTGGGTATTTATAGAGCAAAGAGGCGGTCCGGGGGGTAAGCGAGGCGGGCACAACCCACTGGGGCACGCCCTGGTGGGTTGTGCCCCCCTCGTGGAACCCCCGAGGTGCAACCAGGGCCCATCTGCTTCCTTTTGGCCCATAAAAAATATCGTCAAGTTTCGTGCCATTTGGACTCCGTTTGATATTGATTTCCTGCGATGTAAAAACATGGAAAAAACAGGAACTCGCACTGGGCACTATGTCAATAGGTTAGTACCAAAAAATGATATAAATTGACTATAAAATGATTAAAAACATCCAAGATTGATAATAAAACAACAGGTAACAATCAAAAATTATAGATATGTTGGAGACGTATCAGCATCCCCAAGCTTAACTCCTACTCGTCCTCGAGTAGGTAAGTGATAAAAACAGAATTTTTAATGTGGAGTGTTGTTCATCAAGTCATATCATATTATTTTCTTTATAGCATGGACATTTGGACTTTTTTGTGATTCAAAACAATAGTCCAGTTTTGACATAATAATTTGGATACTCAAGCATATCAACAAGTAACCATGTCTTTCAAAATATCAATGCTAAAATAAGTTATCCCTAGCCCATCATGCTCAAACATTGGTCCATTCATGGAACACACTCGAATATTAACTACACCCAATACTTGAGCACAACCATATTTCCTCCTAGTTGGTGCTTTCTATGAGAGAAGATGGAGACTCAAATTTCAAACCAAAAATTGCATAAAGTAAAAGAAAGTCCCTTCGCAGGGGGAAGTAGGGATTTGTAGAGGTGCCAGAGCTCAAAGCGAAAAATTTGAGATAAAAACATTTTTGGAGGTGTATCCATCCCACCAACAAAAACGACTTAGAGTTCCCAATACTTTCCATGCATAGATATATCATATGCGATTCCCAAATAGAAAATAAAGTTTATTCCTTTTTCCACCATAACTTTCACTTTCCGTGGCTAACCGTATCCACGAGTGCCCTCCATACAAACACTTTCCAAGGAATTTATTATTTGACAACATAAAGTAAATTCATTTCTTTTTGCATTTCGGGACTGGGCATCCCTAATACCTTTGCCTTACTCTCGTGCAATGTCAAATGAATAAACACTCATCTTGAGAATAACACATCTAGCGTGGAAAATATTAGCCACCCGTCAACGCTCCGCGAGCGAAACAAACACACAAAAGAGAAGTTTATTTTGAAAATTGGAGATGGCAGATGCAAGTTTTCTTAGAACGGCAAACGAATACCGCATATAGGTAGATATAGTGGACTCATGTGGCAAAACTGGTTTAAAGGATTTTGGATGCACAAGTAGAGGTCATACTTAGTGCAAGATGAAGGCTAGCAAAAGATTGGGAAGCGACCAACCAAGAAACGAATAATCTCATAAGCAAGCATTAAGCATTATTAACACCGAATAATGCACCACAAGTAGGATATAATTTTCATTGCATGACTATTGAATTTTGTGCATGCATTTGGAATCACAAACCTTAACACCAATATTCCTACTAAAGCATAATTACTTATCAAGATGACTCACATATCACATCATCATATCTCAAAACTATTACTAAGAATCAAGCTTATTTTTTCCAATGATCTTCATGACATTTTCTTTACTTTATCCTTCTTGGATATCTAACACTCTGGGACTAATTTTCATGAGTTGCTTTTCATAAACTCAACCAAATATAAGTGAAGATCATGAGCATAACAAATTTTCTTTCTCTCTAAATAATTTAAGTGAAGCAAGAGAGAATTTCTTCAAAATTTTACTAACTCTCAAACAAATCTAAGTGAAGCAAGAGAGCATTTCTTCAAAAATACTAAGCACACTGTGCTCAAAAAGATCTAAGTGAAACATTAGAGCAAGTCCTAGCTCATAAAAGATTTAAGTGAAGCATAGAGAGCAATTCTAACAAGTCATGACATAATTTTGGCTCTCTCAAATAGGTGTGTCCAACAAGGATTGATAACTTAAAACACAAAATAAAACAAGCAAATACACATATCATACAAGATGCTCCAAGCAAAACACATATCATGTGACGAATAAAAATATAGTCTCGAGTAAAATACCGATAGTTGTTGGAATAAAGCGGGGATGCCACTTGGGGGCATCCCCAAGCTTAGTTGGTTGCTCATTCTTGGATAATAGCTAGGGATACCGGGGCATCCCCAAGATTAGGCTCTTACATCCTTTCTTCATCCATCGTAAGATAACCCAAAACTTGAAAACTTCAATCACACAGAACTCAACAACGCCTTCATGAGATCCATTAGTATAAGAATAATAAACCACTACAATAAGTGCTATATCAAACCAATTCATATTTTGTTTTTGTATCATATCTACTGTATTCCAACTTTTCTATGGCAAAAACTCATCAAAGAAAACCATAGAGCCATCAAAATAAACAAAACACAAAGAAAACAGAATCTGTCAAAACAGAACAGTCTGTAGCAATCTGACTATTTCAAATACTTCTGTAACTCAGAAAACTATGAAAAATTCGGAAAACCTGAGAAATTTGTATATTGCTTTACTGCAAGTGGAATGGGTATTTTATCGCGCTCTGGTAAAAAATGAAAATTAATTTCGTGAGTGCAAACTTTCTATTTTTTCCATCAAGATCAAACAACTATTGCCCAAGAAGGTCCTAAAGGCTTTACTTGGCACAAACACTAATTAAGACATAAAAAACTCAATCATAACAGTAGAATAATTGTGCTAACACTCAAGAACAGGAAGCAAAAAGAGAAAATAAATTTATTCATTGGGTTGCCTCCCAACAAGCACTATAATTTTACGCCCTTAGCTAGGCATAAAGCAAGGGTCTAAGTTTTGTCATCCTTGTCCAACTCTTCAATCAAACACGTAGACTCCCTCAAAGATTTAGCATAAATACTTTTAATAGCAATACTTCTAGGAGTAAATTTAAAGATTTCATTCTTGCAAAAATGATCTCTTATCACTTCAACAAAATCAGGGTGGATACTAATCATCTTAAGATCTCCTTTATTGCTATCACTAGAAGTTGCACCCTTGTTTCTGGATCTCCTACTCTTTACGGGAGTTTCCTCAATAATTTTAGTGGTAGTAAAATTCGTACTTAAGTTACTAAAGATTTCTTCCAATTTATCTATCCAAGACGGGCTTTCTTCTATCATTTCGTGGATCAAGGTACCCCTCTCTTTTAACAACTTAAAAATATCGCCCGCTTTTGACCCAAGATTAGTAGCAAAATTATGCATCTTTTTATGTATAATTTCCATATGATCTTTGTTGGGGAACGCAGTAATTTCAAAATTTTCCTACGCACACGCAAGATCATGGTTATGCATTGATGACCCACAAGTATATGGGATCTATCGTAGTCCTTTCGATAAGTAAGAGTGTCGAACCCAACGAGGAGCAGAAGGAAATGATAAACAGTTTTCAGCAAGGTATTCTCTGCAAGTACTGAAATAAGTGGTAATAGATAGTTTTGTGATGAGATAATTTGTAACGAGCAACAAGTAACAAAAGTAAATAAAGTGCAGCAAGGTGGACCAATCCTTTTTGTAGCAAAGGACAAGCCTGGACAAACTCTTATATAAGGAAAGGCGCTCCCGAGGACACATGGGAATATCTTCAAGCTAGTTTTCATCACGTTCATATGATTCGCGTTCGGTACTTTGATACTTTGACATGTGGGTGGACCGGTGCTTGGGTGCTGTTCTTACTTGAACAAGCATCCCACTTATGATTAACCTCTATTGCAAGCATCCGCAACTACAAGAAAAGTATTAAGGTAAACCTAACCATAGCATGAAACATACGGATCCAAATCAGCCCCTCACGAAGCAACGCATAAACTAGGGTTTAAGCTTCTGTCACTCTAGCAACCCATCATCTACTTATTACTTCATAATGCCTTCCTCTAGGCCTAAATAATGGTGAAGTGTTATGTAGTCGACGTTCACATAACACCACTAGAGGCTAGACAACATACATCTCATCAAAATATCGAACGAATACCAAATTCACATGACTACTAATAGCAAGACTTCTCCCTTGTCCTCAGGAACAAACATAACTACTCACAAAGCATATTCATGTTCATAATCAGAGGGGTAATAATATGCATAAAGGATCTGAACATATGATCTTCCACTAATTAAACCAACTAGCATCAACTACAAGGAGTAATTAACACTACTAGCAACCTACTAGCACCAATCCCGGACTTGGAGACAAGAATTGGATACAAGAGATGAACTAGGGTTTTGAGATGAGATGGTGCTGATGAAGATGCTGATGGAGATTGCCCTCTCCCGATGAGAGGAGCGTTGGTGATGACGATGGCGATGATTTCCCCCTCCGGGAGGGAAGTTTCCCCGGCAGAACAGCTCTGCCGGAGCTCTAGATTGGATCCGCCAAGGTTCCGCCTCGTGGCGGCGGAGTTTCGTCCCAAAAGATTGCTTCTTATTTTTTTCTCGACGAAAGACTTCATATAGGAGAAGATGGTCATCGGAGAGCCACCAGGGGGCCCACGAGGTAGGGGGGCGCGCCCTAGGGGGGGCGCCCCCCACCCTCATGGAAAGGGTGTGGGCCCCCTGGTCTTCATCTTTGGCGAGGATTTTTCATTATTTATTATAAGGTATTCCGTGGAGTTTCAGGACTTTTGGAGTTGTGCAGAATAGGTCTCTAATATTTGCTCCTTTTCCAGCCCAGAATTCCAGCTGCTGGCATTCTCCCTCCTTTTGTAAACTTGTAAAATAAGAGAGAATAGCCATAAGTATTGTGACATAATGTGAAATAACAGCCCATAATGCAATAAATATTGATATAAAAGCATGATGCAAAATGGACATATCATGCATAGCAACGAGAGGGGAGAGTATCGTCTACGTACCCTCGTAGACCGTAAGCGGAAGCGTTATGACAATGCGGTTGCTGTAGTCGTACGTCTTCACGATCGACCGATCTAGCACCGAAGGTACGACACCTCCATGATCTGCACACATTCAGCTCGGTGGCGTCCCGCGAACTCACGATCCAGTAGAGCTTCGAGGAAGAGTTTCGTCAGCACGACGGCGTGATGACGGTGATGATGATGCTACCGGAATAGGGCTTCGCCTAGGCACCGCTACGATATAACCGAGGTGGATTATGGTGGAGACGGGCACCGCACACAGCTAAAAGATCAATGATCAACTTGTGTGTCCTTGGGGTGCCCTCCTCCGTATATAAAGGAGTGGAGGAGGGGGCGGCCTCTCTAGGCGCGCCCAACGGAGTCCTACTCCCACCGGGAGTAGGATTCCCCTTCCATTGTTTTGTTTTAGGAGAGAAGGAAGGAGGAGGAAGAAGGAATGAAAGGGGGGGCCTGGCCCCCTTCCCAATTCAGATTGGGCTTGGGGGGGGGCTCCTTTGCTTCTTCTCCCTCTCTTCCACTAAGGCCCAATAAGGCCCATACACCTCTCGGGGGGTTCCGGTAACCTCCTGGTGCTCCGGTATACTCCTGATTTCACCCAGAACCATTCCCATGTCCAAACATAGGCTTCCTATATATCGATTTTTATGTCTCAACCATTTCGAGACTCCTCGTCATGTCCGTGATCAAATCCGGGACTCCGAACTACCTTTGGTACATCAAAACACATAAACTTGTAACACCGATTGTCACTAAACGTTAAGCGTGTGGACCCTACGACTTCAGAACTATGTAGACATGACCGAGACATGTCTCTGGTCAATAAGCAATAGCGGAACCTGGATGTTCATATTGGTTCCTACATATTGTACGAAGATCTTTATCGGTCAAACTGCATAGCATTATACGTTGTTCCCTTTGTCATCGGTATGTTACTTCCCCGTGATTCAATCGCCGGTATCCCAATACCTAGTTCAAAGTCGTTACCGGCAAGTCTGTTTACTCGTTCCATAATGCTACATCCCATAACTAACTCATTAGTTACATTGCTTGCAAGGCTTATAGTGATGTACATTACCGAGAGGGCCCAGAGATACCTCTCCGACAATCGGAGTGACAAATCCTAATCTTGATCCATGCCAACTCAACAAAAACCATCGGAGACACCTGTAGAGCACCTTTGTAATCACACAGTTACGTTGTGACGTTTGGTAGCACAAAAGTGTTCCTCCAGTATGCGGGAGTTGCATGATCTCATAGTCATAGGAACTTGTATAGTTATGGAGAAAGCAATAGCAACAAACTAAACGATCATCATGCGAAGCTAACAGATGGGTCAAGTCAATCACATCATTCTCTAATGATGTGATCCCGTTAATCAAATGACAAATCATGTCTATGGTTAGGAAACATAACCATCATTGATTCAACGGCCTACTCAAGTAGAGGCAAACTAGTGACACTCTGTTTGTCTATGTATTCACACATGTACTAAGTTTCCGGTTAATACAATTCTAGCATGAATAATAAATATTTATCATGATATAAGGAAATATATATATAACAACTTTCTCATTGGACCCGATGCACTAGGTATGACACCTAGATCGGATATGAACTCGTTCATCCAGACTCCTTCATTTGCTGCTTCTGAAGCAACTATGTAGTCTGCTTCACACGTAGATCCCGCCACGACGCTCTGCTTGGAACTACACCAACTGACAGCTCCACCATTTAATAAAAACACGTATCCAGTTTGTGAATTAGAGTCATCCGGATCAGTGCCAAAGCCATCATCGACGTAACCGTTTACGACGAGCTCTTTGTCACCTCCATATACGAGAAACATATCCTTAGTCATTTTCAGGCATTTTAAGATGTTCTTGACCGCTGTCTAGTGATCCACTACTGGATTACTTTGGTACCTCCCTGCTAAACTTATAGCAAGGCACACATCAGGTCTGGTACACATCATTGAATACATGATAGAGCCTATGGCTAAAGCATAGGGAACACCTTTCGTTTTCTCTCTATCTTCTGCAGTGGTCGGGCATTGAGTCTGACTCAACTTCACACCTTGTAATACAGGCAAGAACCCTTTCTTTGCCTGATCCATTTTGAACTTCTTCAAAACTTTATCAAGGTATGTGCTTTGTGAAAGTCCAATTAAGCATCTTGATCTATCTCTATAGATCTTGATGCCCAATATATAAGCAGCTTCACCGAGGTCTTTCATTGAAAAATTCTTATTCAAGTATCCTTTTATGCTATTCAGAAATTCAGTATCATTTTCGATCAACAATATGTCATCTACATATAATATCAGAAATGCTACGGAGCTCCCACTCACTTTCTTGTAAATACAGGCTTCTCCAAAAGTCTGTATAAAACCATATGCTTTGATCACACAATCAAAGCATATATTCCAACTCCGAGAGGCTTGCACCAGTCCATAAATGGATCACTGGAGCTTGCACACTTTGTTAGCACCATTTGGATCGACAAAACCTTCTGGTTGCATCATATACAACTCTTCTTTAAGATACCCATTTAGGAATGCAGTTTTGACATCCATTTGCCAAATTTCATAATCATAAAATGCGGCAATTGCTAACATGATTCGGACGGACTTAAGCATCACTATGGGTGAGATGGTCTCATCGTAGTCAACTCCTTGAACTTGTCGAAAACCTTTCGCAACAAGTCGAGCTTTGTAGAAAGTAAAATTACCATCAACATCACTCTTCTTCTTGAAGATCCATTTATTTTCTATGGCCTGCCGATCATCGAGAAAGTCAACCAAAGTCCATACTTTGTTCTCATACATGGATCCCATCTCAGATTTCATGGCATCAAGCCATTTTGCGGAATCTGGTCTCATCATCGCTTCCTCATAGTTCGTAGGTTCGTCATGGTCAAGTAACATGACTTTCAGAACAGGATTACCGTACCACTCTAGTGCAGAGCTTTATTTATAAAGCGGGGCGAAAGCCTATTTTGAGAGGATCTTACTCCGGATGACCTACGAGGTTCGGTAGTAACTTGATCAGAAGTTTCATGATTATGATCATTAGCTTCCTCACTTACTGGTGTAGGAATTACTGGAACTGATTTCAGTAATGAACTACTTTTCAATATGGGAGAAGGTACAATTACCTCGTCAAGTTCTACTTTCCTCCCACTCACTTATTTAGAGAGAAACTCCTTCTCTAGAAAGGATCCATTCTTAGCAACGAATATCTTGCCTTCGGATATGTGATAGAAGGTGTACCCAACAGTCTGTAGCGACCCGCCTCAGACAGTCAAGTCTCTGTGCTTCAATGTCATCCCTGGATCGGTAATGCTGACACACACAGTACTCGAAGGATTTATAACAGAGTAGCAATCACACACTTATTACAACGAATGTCTCAAAAGAGAACTTATTACAATAAATATGGCTTAAGGCCATCTAATTAAAATAACATCGGAAGGCTTGGAAGATAAAGCGAGTCCATCAACTCCAACGGCATAGCTGAGTGCATGACAAACGACCTAGCGCACCTTACTCCTTGTCTGAAAAGTCTACAACATGATACTTTATAGCCTGAAAACGGGTCAACACATGGAATATACTGGCAATATAACACAGTAGAGCAATGAACAGATAAATGCTATCACTACATGCATATATGGCTGGTGGAGGCTCTATGGTTATATTGTTTTGCGAAAAGCCAATTTTTCCGTACAACAAAGGAATAAATTTTATTTAACTATCACTGTGGTTGAAACATCATTGAGAAGGTTCCTCCAACTCAATCCCAATGAAAGTAATCATTTAACCCAACAAATTAATTTTGAGTGATGAGATCAAATAAATAACTCAAGTACCAAATACTCAAAATTGTCCATAACTGGGGACACGACTAACCAAGATTAGTTTATACACTCTGCAGAGGTTTGCGCACTTTTCCCCACAAGACTCGATCTCCTTCGTTGGATTTCTCGCATTACTTGGTGTTTGAGAAACGGATGACCGAGACACAGTCTTTCAGAAGCATTAGCTCTTTACTCCGGGTGGACAGTTACACCTACTTTCCCTCTACATCTGCTAGCCCACCACTGAAAGAGGTCACACAACATACTCAACTATGCCAGAGCCCATAATGGCTTGTGGCTGCACACGAAAGTTTCTAGCATGAATAATCTTATGATCCCTTTGAGCCTGGGTGGCGGACCGTAGGATGATCACACGGGTACTCCGAGATATCCTAGGACAACGCTGGATTCTCCAGGTGCCCACAAGCAATCCACCCAGATGTTTATTAAAGTTGCCACCTTAAGTTGAACCATTAATTAAGAATCTCACATCTGTCATGGATACACTCAAACCCAATCCACGTCTACGAGCATAGCATGGCAATATAAGCATAACGTAGAAGTTACTCCCAAGGGTTTGAAACTAAAACTGGTAATAGGTTCTACCTCATCATCTACTTCCCAGACCCACATGCTAAGAGATCCTACTCATGCAATGTGTGAGGGTTGAAACTAATGCATAAAAACTGGGTAATAAAGGGGTATGATCAATTTGTTACTTGCCTTGCTGACGATGTGCAAAACCTAGCGACTCGTAGTAGCACGCTTCGCACTCCGGGAATTCTATCACAAAAATAGCATAAATAAGCAATCAAGCAAAGATGCATGGGTAAATAACAAATAAGAAGATCTAACCAGAAAGTTCAACTGAAGAGCTCCCGTTTGCAAAAAGAATCAAATCAAACGGAGCAACGAAACTCAAACTGCGAAAGAAACAAGATCTGATTACTAATCTGGACTAAAGTCAAATTTTACAATACCAAAATCTTGTTCAAGTTGGTTAAACAGAAAGAGGGCTTCAAGACGAAGATCCAGCCGCTTGAATCGCCTGATTCCGATAAACGAGCGAAAAGATAAACTAAAACGAAAATCTGGGCAGAAATCGCGATCAGAAATAATCACGGAAAACCCTGGAAAAAGAAAAACTGACGAACAGGCCAACGAACGAACGATCGTTGTCTGCGGATAACGGATGAACGGCGTTCGTTAAAACAAATGTACGGACGAATGTTCGCAAAATAAATAAACCGACGGACGATCTAATCTAAAAAACGAATCTAATTTTTGATATAAAACTGATCGATTAAAAAAAACCGGCGGCTACCTCGGCGTTCGTGACGACGGCGGTGGCTACTCCGGCGGCAGCGGGGCTCCGGCGGGTGGCGGCTTGGCAACGGCGGCAAGCGGCAGCGGCGGCTCGCGGCGGCGGGGGTGCGGATCGAGGTGGGCGGGGCTGGCGGCTAGGGTTTGTGGTGCGGGTGGGCTGCGGCGGCGGGACGGGCTGTAGGGGGGTCGCGGGGGCGGCTTATAAGGCCGGCTGGGTCGAAGTCCAGGTCGGACACGACTCGGTAAGGCGGTAACCTTTTTTTAAAAATATTCCAATGCACAGAAAAATGAAGAAAAGAAATACTAAACGGACTCGAAAAATCCCAAAATAAATTTTCCCCGTCCTCTAAAAATATGCCGGACAAAGTGAACATTTATTTTGGCCTCTAAAGAAATTTTGAAAAACGAGTATTTTTCCTAATTCAAATAAAATTGCAGTAAAATCCAAATAAAATCATTTATTTAATATTTTCCTCCAATATTTCATTTATTTTGGAGAAGTCATATTATCTCCTCTCATATTTTCTGATATGAAATATTTTTGGAGAGAAAAATCATTAAAACCAAAATGATCCTTGTTTCAATATTTGATAAATTTCAAATGTGAAAAACATGAAATCCCCAACTCTCTACATGGGTCCTTGAGTTTCTTAGAATTTCGAGGATCGAGAAACGAAATGCAATAAAATATGATATGCATGAATGACCTATGTATGATCGAGATTCGGGTTGGCTTGAAAATAGGCGTGGGTGGTCTTTGCGTAGATCATCCTCTAGTTCCCAGGTGGCTTCATCCTCGGTATGATGGCTCCACTGAACTTTGCAAAACTTGATAACCTTGCCGCAAGTAACTCGGCTGGCAAACTCAAGAATCTTGATAGGTTTCTCCTCATACGTCAAATCACTATCCAACTGTATTGCTTCCAGGGGCACTGTATCTCTCAGAGGAATATTGGCCATCTCTGCATGGCACTTCTTCAACTGGGAAACGGGAAACACATCATGAACTCCTGATAGTCCTTCAGGTAACTCCAACTTGTAGGCAACCTCTCCCATGCGTTCCAAAATACGGTATGGTCCTACAAATCTCGGGGCTAACTTTCCTTTAACTCCAAAACGCTTAACCCCTCGAAGAGGTGACACTTGTAGATATTCTCTATCTCCGATTTCATAGACTACCTCCTTGCGTTTCAAGGCTGCATAACTCTTCTGTCTGGACTGAGATACCTTCGATCTATCTCGAATTAGCTTAACCTTCTCTTCGGACTCCTTAATCAAATTCGGTCCAAACAACTGGCGATCTCCAACTTCATCCCACATCAACGATGTTCAACATCTTCTTCCATACAGGGCTTCAAATGGTGCCATCTTCAAACTGTCCTGCTAGCTGTTGTTGTAAGAGAACTCCGCGTAGGGCAAGTTGTCATCCCAACTACATCCATAGTCTAGCGCACAAGATCTCAACATGCCCTCCAGATTCTGATTGACTCTCTCGGTCTATCCATCTGTCTGTGGGTGAAAAGTTGTATTGAACTCCAGCCTGGTTCCCAAAGTTTGGTGCAGTTGGTGCCAAAACTTTGAAGTAAACTGTGTTCCCCTATCTGATACGATGGTCCTCGAAACTCCGTGCAGACATACGATCCTAGTCATATATATCTTGGCCAACTTCACACTTGTATAAGTGGTTTTCACTGGGATAACGTGAGCTACTTTGGTTAAGCGGTCCACTACTACCCAGATAGAATCATATCCCAATCGGGTCCTGGGTAATCCGGTGATAAAGTCCATGACAAGCTTATCCCACTTTCATTCGGGTATCGACATAGGTTGTAGTAATCCTACTGGCTTCTGATGCTCTGCCTTCACTCTTTGACATACATCACATACGGCCACATACTCGGCAATATCCTTTTTCATTCCAGTCCACCAGAAATGCTCCTTCAAATCCAAATACATCTTGGTGTTTCCGGGGTGTATCGAGTATGGAAAGTCATGAGCTTCCTGTAGTATCAACTTCCTGATCTCTGCATTATTGGGCACATATACATGGTCCTCAAACCACAAGGTGTCGTGCTCATCCTCACGAAAACCTTTGGCTTTTCCTTCACTCGTCTTCTCTTTTATTTCGACAATTTCTTTGTCATCCTTCTAAGCTTCTTGAATCTTTTCCAATAATGTTGACTGAACCAGTAATGCTGCAACAAAACCTTTAGGAACTATATCCAAACATAGCTCCCTGAGATCTTCTACCAACTCCTTTGGCATACCTCCGCTTACGATGGTCTTGACATAACTCTTCCGGCTCAAAGCGTCTGCTATGACATTGGCCTTGCCTGGATGATAGTGCAACTTCATATCATAATCCTTTATGAACTCCAACCATCTCCTCGGCCTGAGGTTCAACTCCTTCTAAGTAAAAATGTACTTCAAACTCTTGTGATTCTTGTACACATCGCAACGGTTACCGATAAGAAAATATCTCCAGGTCTTGAGCACATGTACTACGGCTGCTAACTCCAAATCATGCGTGTCATAATTTAACTCATGTGATCAAAGTTGCCGTGAGGCATATGAAACAACTCTTCCGTCTTGCATAAGTACTCCTCCAAGTCCTAAGCGAGAGGCGTCGCAATACACTTGGAAATCCTTGCGTATATCCGGCAGAATCAGCACTGGGGCTGTAGTCAAACGTTTCTTCAACTCCTGGGAACTTGCTTCACACTCTTAAGTCCAATGGAACTTGGTGTCTTTCTTCAACAATGCCATCATAGGTTTCGCAATCTTGGAGGAATTCTCAATAAATCTCCGGTAGTATCCTGCGAGTCCAAGAAAACTACGGATCTCTCCAACTGAAGTGGGTGCCAACCACTCAGTGACTGACTGAACCTTGGTAGGATCCACTGCTATACCTTCTCCTGATATAACATGTCCAAAAAATTGAACCTCCTTCAACCAAAACTCACATTTACTGAACTTGGCATATAACTGATGTTCCTTGAGCTTCTCAAGAACTAAACACAAATGTTCCTTGTGTTCTTCTTCATCCTTCAAGTATACCAAGATATCATCAATGAACACCACAACAAACTTATCCAAGAACTCCATAAACACCTTATTCATTATACTCATGAAATAAGCAAGGGCGTTGGTCAATCTGAACGACATAACCGTATAGTCATATAGCCCATACCTTGTGGTGAAAGCTGTCTTACGTATATCCTTTTCTCGGATCTTCAGCTGATGGTATCCTGATCTCAAATCGATCTTCGAAAACACTTTAGCTCCTTGCAGCTGGTCAAACAAATCATTGATCATTGGCAGTGGGTACTTGTTCTTGACCGTCACTTCATTCAACGCACGATAGTCAACAACCATCCTTAACGATCCATCCTTTTTCTCGACCAAGAGCACAAGGGCTCCCCATGGTGATGAACTTCGTGGAATGTAACCTTTCTCCAACAACTCCTTAATCTGCTTCTTGATCTCCTCCAAATCATTCGCGGGCATCCGGTATGGTCTCTTCGATATAGGCTTGGTGCCTGGCAACAGCTCTATCAAAAACTCGATGTCTCGATCTGGCGGCATGCCTAGTAACTTCTCTGGAAATACATCTGGGTAATCCTTCACAACAGGCACTTCCTCCTGAACAACTCCCGTGAGAGAATTTACTTGGGTCCTCCTCGGCGCATGCCGGGATACATACTTGATCCTTTTCCCCTCCGGGCTAGTGAGTAAAATCGACTTACTAGCGCAATCGATGTTTCCTCCATACATCGATTGCCAACCCATGCCTAGTATTACATTCAATCCTTGTGACTCCAAAATAATCAGGTCTGAGGGAAAAACATGGCTTCCAATGGTCAATGGCATCTGAAAACATCCTTGACTTGCCATATACTCCGCTCCTGGTGAGCTTACTAACATAGGTGTCCTAATTACTTTAGTGGGCAACTTATACTTATGCATGAATCCCCTTGATATGTATGAATGCGATGCACCAGTATAAAAAAGAACTATTGCAGTAAATGACTTAACCAAAAACTTACCGATAATTGCATCAGGCTGCTCTTCAACCTCCTCCACGTTCACGTGGTTCACTTGTCCCCTATTGAAAGGGTTGGGATTCTTCCCAGAGCTTCCATTGCCATTCCCATTCTTTGCTTCAGGGCACTCAGTGGCGTAGTGTCCAGTCTTCCCGCACTTGAAACAAGTAATGTGATTTAGGTCCTTCTTGGCGGGTGTGGCTGGAGTGGAGCGGTTCGGATTGTTGTCTGCTCCATTCCCATTCCCATTCTTGGGGCCATTGTGGTTATGGGAACTCCCTCCATTGTGATTATGGCCTCCGTGGTTATGGGTCAATCCTCCCGAATTTGAGGTGAAACGAGGCTTCTGCTGAGTCCCTGAGTTGTACCTTCCTTGTCCATACTTCCTCTTGCGGCTCTCAATCTGCTGCTGCTTCCCTTCAATCAAAGAGCCTTATCTACCAACTCCTGGTAGTTGTTAAATGTTGCCACCATCAACTGCATGCTCATCTCATCATTCAGCCCTTCCATACAGTTCTCCTGCTTCGTGGCATCTGTGGCCACATCATCAGGGGCATAACAGGATAGCTTACTGAACTCATCTACGTACTGAGCCATAGTACGATTCCCCTGGCGCAAGTTGTGAAACTCACGCTTCTTCATGCTCATAGCTCCAGTTGAGACATGGGTTGCGCGGAATGCTTGCTGAAACTGATCCCAAGTGATATTGGCTATGGGGAAAGTGGCTGTGTAATTCTCCCACAATGATGCTGCTGGTCCATCCAATTGATGCGCGGCAAAACGCACCTTCTCAGCATCGGTGCAACCTGCGGTGGTCAACTCCCTTCCAATATTGCATAACCAGTCATCCACAACTATGGGCTCGGTGCTACTGGAAAACACCAGCGGCTGCAACCTCAGAAAGCGGGCTAAATTGTCAACTGGTGGTGGTGGCGGAGGGTTGTTGTTGTTGCCTTGGTTCTGAACTAGCAACTGCATCAGTGTATTCTGCTGCTGGATCAACTGAGTGAGCTCCGGTGGGAAGGCAAATCCACGGTCACATCTCGGAGACATCTGATGGGTTAAGAGGGGAGAGATTAGAATAGACTGAGGTATAAGGAGAAATCACTACCCATATGCACATGATACAAACACTATCATATCATATCACTCAATCAATCAAGCAAGGGCATACAATCGATCTGACTATCGTCACAATTCTCGAACTATTCTATATACATGGGGGAAATACTACTAATCATATGGTGGTCTACTAGAAATTTTCATCGGTGGAAGACTCCATGATATCCACTCCAGCTTCGTCTTCATAGTCATCATCACTACTATCAGGGTCGGAGTCGGTGTCGTCGATGATGATGTAGTCTTCAGAATGAATCTCCTTAGGTTCGTCGTCTTCTCGTCCTGGCACGAGGTCTCCCATGAAAACTCCTAGCTTCCTTGTCATGTCGTCATTCTTCTCCACAAGTATCATCATTTCCTCCTCATATCCATCGCGTGTAGAATTAAGCTTCCCTTCTGGCTCTATGATCCTAGTCATCGTATTCTTCAAACCTATCATGCTTGCGCATATCTGGTTCCCCTCGCGACGAATGTGATGGTTTAATTCCTGGATGAATGCTGCAACGGACCTTGTCCTTCCTGGTGCTGATCATCTCCCATTGCTCATGTCGGCACCCACATATCTGGTAGATAGTGTCCTTAAGCTCCTTGTCGTAAACTTCGCCGATGCGTCCTATGGCAATGTGGGCTGCCATGCTCTTTCCTAGACTCCAGATTGGTGCATTAAAGGGAAATTCTATGGGCTCCGTAACTAGCGTGCATGTCCTTCCTGGAACTTGAACTTGAATCATCCATCGCTCCTCTTGTGGTAAAGTGGCGGTGTAGGTCCCAGTGAAGCTTGGTATTCTGATGTTCAGGTATCTAGTGATTCCTTCAAGTGTCGTCCAAAAGGTGTGTCTTCATCCGATTGTGCAAACTTGTTCCTTGAGTCCGCCATCCTAAAAAGTAGAAAATGGAGAGAAGTCAGAAATGAGTAGAGAAGAGTGACCTATGGCTTTTCTTAGTGGTCGTGTTCTACATTCAGCGTGTGCTCTGATACCATGTTGTAGCGACCTGACCATAGACGGTAAAGTCTCTGTGCTTCAGTGTCATCCCTGGATCGGTAATGCTGACACACACAGTACTCAAAGGATTTATAACAGAGTAGCAATCACACACTTATTACAACGAATGTCTCAAAAGAGAACTTATTACAATAAATATGGCTTAAGGCCATCTAATTAAGATAACAACGGAAGGCCTGGAAGATAAAGCGAGTCCATCAACTCCAATGGCATAGCTGAGTGCATGACAAACGACCTAGCGCACCTTACTCCTCGTCTGAAAAGTTTGCAACGTGATACGTTGCAGCCCGAAAACGGGTCAGCACATGGAATATGCTGGCAATATAACACAGTAGAGAAATGACAGATAAATGCTATCACTACATGCATATATGGCTGGTGGAGGCTCTATGGTTATATTGTTTTGCGAAAAGCCAATTTTTCCCTACAACAAAAGAATAAATTTTATTTAACTATCATGGTGGTTGAAACATCATTGAGAAGGTTCCTCCAACTCAATCCCAATTAAAGTAATCATTTAATCCAACAAATTAATTTTGAGTGATGAGATCAAATCAATAACTCGAGTACCAGATACTCAAAATTGTCCATAACCGGGGACACGGCTAACCATGGTTAGTTTATACACTTTGCAGAGGTTTGCGCACTTTTCCTCACAAGACTCGATCTCCTCTGTTGGATTTCTCGCACTACCTGGTGTTTGAGAAATGGATGACCGAGACACAGTCTTTCAGAAGCATTAGCTCTTTACTCTGGGTGGGCAGTTACACCTACTTTCCCTCTACATCTGCTAGCCCACCACTGAAAGAGGTCACACAACATACTCAACTATGCCAGAGCCCATAATGGCTTGTGGCTGCACATGGAAGTTTCTAGCATGAATAATCTTATGATCCCTTTGAGCCTGGGTGGCGGACCGTAGGATGATCACACGGGTACTCCAGGATATCCTAGGACAACACTGGATTCTCCAGGTGCCCACAAGCAATCCACCTAGATGTGTATTAAAATTGCCACCTTAAGTTGAACCATTAATTAACAATCTCACATCTGTCATGGATACACTCAAACCCAATCCACGTCTACGAGCATAGCATGGCAATATAAGCATAATGTAGAAGTAACTCCCAAGGGTTTGATAATAAAACTGGCAATAGGTTCTACCTCATCATCTACTTCCCAGACCCACATGTTAAGAGATCCTACTCATGCAATGTGTGAGGGTTGAAACTAATGCATAAAAACTGGGGAATAAAGGGGTATGATCAATGTGTTACTTGCCTTGCTGACGATCTGCAAAACCTAGCGACTCGTAGTAGCACGCTTTGCACTCTGGGAATTCTATCACAAAAAATAGCATACATAAGCAATCAAGCGAAGATGCACGGGTAAATCTCAAATAAGAAGATCTAACCAGAAATTTCAACTGAAGAACTCTGGTTTGCAAAAAGAATCAATCAAACGGAGCAACGAAACTCAAACTACGAAAGAAACAAGATCCTATTACTAATCTGGACTAAAATCAAATTTTTATAGTACGAAAATCTTGTTCAAGTTGGTTAAACAGAAAGAGGGCTTCGAGACGAAGATCCAGGCGCTTGAATCGCCTGATACCGATAAACGAGCGAAAAGATAAACTAGAAAGAAAATCAGGGCAGAAATCGCGATCGGAAATAATCGCGGAAAACCCTGGAAAAAAACTAACGAACAGGCTAACAAACGAACGTTCGCTATCTGCGGCTAATGGATGAACGTTTTTCGTTAAAATGAACGTACGGACGAACGTCCACAAAATAAATAAACCGACGGAAAAACCGAACCGATCTAATCTAAAAAAACGAATCTGATTTTCGAAATACAACCGATCAGTTTTTAAAAAAAACGACGGCTACCTCGGTGTTCGTGACAATGACGGCGACTAATCCGGCGATGGCGGGTGACTCCGGCAGCGGTGGGGCTCCGGCGGGTGGCGGCGGGGCGACGACAGCAAGCGGCAGCGGCGGCGGGAGGCGGCGTTGGCGGGGGCGCGGATCGAGGCGGGCGGGACTGGTGGCTAGGGTTTGGGGCCCGGGTGGGCTGCGGCGGGAGGACGGGCTGCAGGGGCGGCTTATAAGGCCGGCCGGGGCGAAGTCCAGGTCGGACACGACCCGGTAAGGTGGTAACCTTTTAAAAAAATTCCGACGCACAGAACAATGAAGAAAAGAAATACTAAACGGACTCCAAAAATCCCAAAATAAATTTTCCCTGTCCTCTGAAAATATGCCGGACAAAGTGAACATTTATTTGGGCCTCTAAAGCAATTTTGAAAAACGAGTATTTTTCCTAATTCGAATAAAATTACAGTAAAATCCAAATAAAATCATTTATTTGATTTTAATATTTTTCCTCCAACATTTCATTTATTTTGGAGAAGTCATATTATCTCTCTCATATTTTCTGATATGAAATATTTTCGAGAGAAAATTCATTAAAACCAAAATGATCCTTGTTACAATATTTGATAAATTTCAAATATGAAAAACATGAAATCCCCAACTCTCTCCGTGGGTCCTTGAGTTGCTTAGAATTTCGAGTATCGAGAAACGAAATGCAATAAAATATGATATGCATGAATGAACTATGTATAACATTCCAAATTGAAAAATTGGGATGTTACACAATCTCCTTTTGGTATCCTATGAAGACACATTTCTCCGATTTGGGTTCGAGCTTATCAGGTTGAAGCTTTTTCACATAAGCATCGCAACCCCAAACTTTAAGAAACGACAACTTGGGTTTCTTGCCTAACTACAATTCATAAGGTGTTGTCTCGACGGATTTAGATAGTGCCCTATTTAACGTGAATGCAGCTGTCTCTAAAGCGTTACCCCAAAACGATAGCGGTAAATCAGTGAGAGACATGATAGATCGCAACATATCTAGTAAAGTATGATTACGACGTTCGGACACACCATTACGCTGTGGTGTTCCAGGTGGCGTGAGTGGTGAAACTATTCCATATTGTTTCAAATGAACTCCAAACTCATAACTCAAATATTCACCTCCACGATCAGATCGTAGAAACTTGAATTTCTTGTTATGATGATTTTCCACTTCACTCTGAAATTCTTTAAACTTCTCAAATGTTTCAGACTTATGTTTCATCAAGTTGATATACCCATATCTGCTCAAATCATCTGTGAAGGTGAGAAAACAATGATATCCGCCGCGAGCTTCAATGTTCATTGGACCACACACATCAGTATGTATGATTTCCAATAACTCTGCTGCTCGCTCCGTTGTTCCGGAGAACGGAGTTTTAGTCATCTTGCTCATGAGGCATGGTTCACATGTACCAAGTGATTCATAATACGGTGATTCCAGAAGTCCATCACAATGGAGTTTATTCATGCGCTTTACACCAATATGACATAAACGGCAGTGCCACAAATAAGTTGCACTATCATTATCAACTCTGCATCTTTTGGCCTCAATACTATGAACATGTGTATCACTACTATCAAGATTTAGTAAAAATAGACCACTCATCAGGGGTGCATGACCATAAAAGATATTGCTCATATAAATAGAACAACCATTATTCTCTGATTTAAATGAATAATCGTCTCGCATCAAACAAGATCCAGATATAATGTTCATGCTCAACGCTGGCACCAAATAACAATTATTTAGGTCTAATACTAATTCCGAAGGTAGATGTAGAGGTAGCGTGCCGACGACGATCACATCGACTTTGGAACCATTTCCCACGCGCATCATCACCTCGTCCTTAGCCAATCTTCGCTTAATCCGTAGCCCCTGTTTCGAGTTGCAAATGTTAGCAACTGAACTAGTATCAAGTACCCAGGCACTACTGCAATAATTAGTAAGGTACACATCAATAACATGTATATCAAATATACCTTTCACTTTGCCATCCTTCTTCTTTGCCAAATACTTGGGGAAGTTCCGCTTCCAGTGACCAGTTCCTTTGCAGTAGAAGCACTCAGTCTCAGGCTTAGGTCCAGACTTGGGTTTCTTCACTTGAGCAGCAACTGGCTTGCTGTTCTTCTTGAAGTTCCCCTTCTTCCCTTTACCCTTTTTCTTGAAACTGGTGGTCTTGTTGACCATCAACACTTGATGCTCCTTCTTGATTTCTACCTCCGCAGCCTTTAGCATTGCGAAGAGCTTAGGAATCGTCTTATCCATCCCTTGCATATTGTAGTTCATCACGAAGCTCTTGTAGCTTGGTGGTAGTGATTGAAGAACTCTGTCAATGACACTATCATCAGGAAGATTAACTCCCAGTTGAGTCAAGTGGTTGTGGTACCCAGACATTCTGAGTATATGTTCACTGACAAAACTATTCTCATCCATCTTGCAGCTATAGAACTTATTGGAGACCTCATATCTCTCAATCCGGGCATTTTCTTGGAATATTAACTTCAACTCCTGGAACATCTCATATGCTCCATGATGTTCAAAACATCATTGAAGTCCAGGTTCTAAGCCGTAAAGCATGGCACACCGAACTATCGAGTAGTCACCAGCTTTGCTCTGCCAGGTGTTCATAACATCTGGCGTTGCTCCTGCAGCGGGTTTGTCACCTAGCGGTGCTTCTAGGACGTAATTCTACTGTCCAGCAATGAGGATAATCCTCAAGTTACGGACACAGTCCGTGTAATTGCTACCATCATCTTTCGACTTAGCTTTCTCTAGGAACGCATTAAAATTCAACGGAACAACATCATGGGCCATCTATCTACAACAACATAGACATGCAAAATACTATCAGGTACTAAGTTCATGATAAATTAAAGTTCAATTAATCAAATTACTTAATAACTCCCACTTAGATAGACATCTCTCTAATCATCTAAGTGATCACGTGATACATATAAACTAAACCATGTCCGATCATCACGTCAGATGGAGTAGTTTTCAATGGTGAACATCACTATGTTGATCATATCTACTATATGATTCACGCTCGACCTTTCGGTCTCCAGTGTTCCAAGGCCATATATGCATATGCTAGGCTCGTCAAGTTTAACCCGAGTATTCTGCGTGTGCAAAACTGGCTTGCACCCATTGTATGTGAACGTAGAGCTTATCACACCCGATCATCACGTGGTGTCTCGGCACGACGAACTATAGCAATGGTGCATACTCAGGAAGAACACTTATACCTTGAAATTTAGTGAGAGATCATCTTATAATGCTACCGCCGAACTAAGCAAAATAAGATGCATAAAGGATAAACATCATATGCAATCAATATAAGTGATATGATATGGCTGTCATCATCTTGTGACTTTGATCTCCATCCCCAAAGCACTGTCATGATCACCATCGTCACCGGCTTGACACCTTGATCTCCATCGAAGCATCGTTGTCGTTTCGCCAACTATTGCTTCTACGACTATCGCTACCGCTTCGTGATAAAGTAAAGCAATTACATGGCGATTGCATTTCATACAATAAAGCGACAACCATATGGTTCCTTCCAGTTGCCGATAACAGTGTTACAAAACATGATCATCTCATACAATAAAATTTAGCATCATGTCTTGACCATATCACATCACAACATGCCCTGCTGAAACAAGTTAGACGTCCTCTACTTAGTTGTTGCAAGTTTTACGTGGCTGCTACGGGCTAAGCAAGAACCGTTCTTACCTACGCATCAAAAACCACAACGCGGTATAGCGATTTCTATTTGATCTTCAGAAAGAACCCAGTTCATTGAATCCGATTCAACTAAAGCTGGAGAAATAGACACCCACTAGCCACCTGTGTGCGAATCACGTCGGTAGAACCAGGCTCGCATAAGCGTACGCGTAATGTCGGTCTGGGCCGCTTCATCCAACAATGCCGCTGAATCAAGAATCAACTAGTGACGGCAAGCAATATGTATATACCCACGCCCACAACTCCTTTGTGTTCTACTCGTGCATATAACATCTACGCATAGACTTGGCTCGGATGCCACTGTTGGGAACGCAATAATTTCAAAATTTTCCTACGCACACGCAAGATCATGGTGATGCATAGCAACGAGAGGGGAGAGTATCGTCTACGTACCCTCGTAGACTGTAAGGGAAAGCGTTATGACAACGTGGTTGATGTAGTCGTACGTCTTCACGATCGACCGATCTAGCATCGAAGGTACAACACCTCCGTGATCTGCACACGTTCAGCTCGATGACGTCCCACAAACTCACGATCCAGTAGAGCTTCGAGGGAGAGTTTTTTCAGCACGACGGTGTGATGATGGTGATGATGATGCTACCGGAATAGGGCTTCGCCTAAGCACCGCTACGATATAACTGAGGTGGATTACGGTGGAGGGGGGCACCGCACACGGCTAAAAGATCAATGATCAACTTGTGTGTCCATGGGGTGCCCCCCTCCCCCGTATATAAAGGAGTGGAGGAGGGGGAGGGGGCCGGCCTCTCTAGGCACGCCCAAGGGAGTCGTACTCCCACCGGGAGTAGGATCCCCCTTCCCTTGTTTGGTTTTAGGAGAGAAGGAAGGAGGAGGAAGAAGGAAGGAAAGGGGGGGCCTTCCCAATTCGGATTATGCTTGGGGGGGTGCGCCCCCTCCTTTGCTTCTTCTCCCTCTCTTCCACTAAGGCCTAATAAGGCCCATACACCTCCTGGGGGTTCCGGTAACCTCCCGGTGCTCCGGTATACTCCCGATTTCACCTGGAACCATTCCGGTGTCCAAACACAGGCTTCCTATATATCGATCTTTACGTCTCGACCATTTCGAGACTCCTTGTCATGTCCATGATCAAATCCGGGACTCCAAACTACCTTCGGTACATCAAAACACATAAACTCGTAATACCGATCGTCACGGAACATTAAGTGTTTTGACCCTACGGGTTCGAGAACTATGTAGACATGACCGAGACATGTCTCCGGTCAATAACCAATAGAGGAACTTGGTTGCTCATATTGGTTCCTACATATTCTACGAAGATCTTTATCGGTCAAATCGCATAACATTATACGTTGTACCCTTTGTCATCGGTATGTTACTTGCCCGAGATTCGATCGTCGGTATCCCAATAGCTAGTTCAATCCCGTTACCGGCAAGTCTCTTTACTCATTCCATAATGCTACATCCCGTAACTAACTCATTAGTTACACTGCTTGCAAGGCTTATAGTGATGTACAATACCGAGAGGGCCCAGAGATACCTCTCGGACAATCGGATTGACAAATCCTAATCTTGATCCATGCCAACTCAACAAACACCATCGGATACACCTGTAGAGCACCTTTATAATCACCCAATTACGTTGTGACGTTTGGTAGCACACAAAGTGTTCCTCCAGTATTCGGGAGTTGCATGATCTCATAGTCATAGGAACATGTATAGTTATGGAGAAAGCAATAGCAACAAACTAAACGATCATCATGCTAAGATAACGAATGGGTCAAGTAAATCACATCATTCTCTAATGATGTGATCCCGTTAATCAAATGGCAACTCATGTCTATGGTTAGGAAACATAACCATCATTGATTCAACGAGCTAGTCAAGTAGAGGCAAACTAGTGACACTCTGTTTGTCTATGTATTCACATATGTACTAAGTTTCCGGTTAATACAATTCTAGCATGAATAATGAACATTTATCATGATATAAGGAAATGTAAATAACAACTTTATTATTGCCTCTAGGGCATATTTCCTTCAATCTTCGGTGTGCATTTTCTTTTCAATAGCATCTAGTCTTTCCATAACATGCTCAAGAGTCAAAATTGTTTCATTAACCATAAGAGGTGGTGATCCCACTAAATTTCCCATAGCATTAAGAGCATCAAGAGGAGGACTCATTAAGAAATTTGCACCGGTAATCGTATCAAGAACGAGTCTATACCAAGTGGTGATGCCAACGTAAAAACAACGCAAAAGCACAATGGTAGATTGCTTACGGATAGATCCATTATAAGCATTGCAAATTCTATACTAAGCATCTTTTAAACTTTCTCCTCCGCTTTGTTTAAAGTTGAGAACCTCGTTCTCAGGAGTGCAAGCAATAGAGGAGGAATTATCCATAACGGCAAACAAGATCTCACATGCAAAAACAGACCCGGCAAGAAAACGGCGAACAGAACAAGAGAGGCGAATAAAACGGCAAAATTTTGTGAAGTGAGGGAGAGGAAAACGAGAGGCGAATGGAAAATAATGTAAATTGCAAGGATATGAGATTTGTGATTAGGAACCTGGTTATGTTGAAGATCCTCCCCGGCAACGGCGCAAGAAATTCTCCTTGATGGTAGCTGGAATTACGTCGGTATTTCCCCGGAGAGGGAGGGATGATGCAGCATAGCGGCAGTAGGTATTTCCCTCAGTTATGAAACCAAGGTTATCGAACCAGTAGGAGAACCAAGCAACACAACATAAATAGACCCTGCACACGAATAATAACACCTCGCAACCCGACGTGTTAAAGGGGTTGTCAATCCCTTTTGGGTAACAGCGCCAGAAATTGGTGCGTGACGGTAAAAAGGTTGTAATAGTTTGGATAAATAAATCACAAATAAAATAAAGTGCAACAAAGTATTTTTGGTTTAATAGATATGAAAATAAAATCAAGGAAAAAGTAGATCACAAAGGCAAATATACGAGAAATAAGACCCGGGGGCCGTAGGTTTCACTAGTGGCTTCTCTCGAGAAAAATAGCAAACGGTGGGTAAACAAATTACTGTTGGGCAATTGATAGAACTTAAACAATTATGACGATATCCAGGAATGATCATTACATAGGAATCACGTCCAAGATTAGTAGACTGACACCTGCCTGCATTTACTACTATTACTCCACACATCGACCGCTATCCAGCATGCATCTAGTGTATTAAGTTCATCGAAAAACAGAGTAATGCAATAAGAATGATGACATGATGTAGACAAGATCTGTTTATCTATATGGTGGTAGATATAGATCTCGTCTTTTTATCCTTAGTAGCAACGATACATACGTGTCGGTTCCCTTTCTGTCACTGGGATCAAGCACCGTAAGATCGAACCCACTACCGGGCACCTCTTCCCATTGCAAGATAAATAGATCGAGTTGGCCGGACAAAACCCAAATATTGGAGAAGAAATACGAGACTATTAGAGATCACGCATAAAAGAGATCAATGAAACTCAAATACTTTCATGGATATAAAAACATAGATCTGATCATAAACTCGAAGTTCATCGATCCTAACAAACACACCGCAAAAGAGTTACATCATATGGATCTCCAAGAGACCATTGTATTAAGGATCAAGAGAGAGAGAGAGAGAGAGAGAGAGAGAGAGAGAGAGATGAAGCCATCTAGCTACTAACTACGGATCCGAAGGTCTACAAAGAACTACTCACGCATCATCGGAGAGGCACCAATGGAAGTGGTGAACCCCTTCATGATGGTGTTTAGATTGGACCTGGTGTTTCTGGACTCTACGGCAGCTGGATGAATATTTCGTCGACTCCCCTAGGGTTTTGGGAATATTTGGGTATTTATAGAGCAAAGAGGCAGTCTGGGGGGCACCTGAGGTGGGCACAACCCATCGGGGCGCGCTAGGTCCTCCTGGCGCGCCCTGGTGGGTTGTGCCCCCCTCGGGGCATCCCCCAGGTGTAACCAGGGCCCATCTGCTTCCTTTTGTCCCATAAAAAAATCAACGTAAAGTTTCGTGCCATTTGGACTCCGTTTGATATTAATTTCTTGCGATGTAAAAAACATGGAAAAACAAGAACTGGCACTGGGCACTATGTCAATAGGTTAGTACCAAAAAATGATATAAAATGACTATAAAATGATTATAGAACATCCAAGATTGATAATAAAACAGCATGGAACAATCAAAAATTATTGATATGTTGGAGACTTACCACGCCCCCCCCACGGAAGGAGGCCGAGTGGGGAAGGGAAAGAGGGGGTTCGGCCCCCCTTTCCTTCTCTCCTTCCTCTTCCCTTTTCCCCCTTCGGCAAATATGGAAGGGGGGAGGCTGAATTGGGGAGGACCCCAAGTAGGATTACTCCTACTTGGGGCACACCCTTGCTGCTCCCCTCCCCTCACACCTATATATATATATGTGGGGAGGGGGCGCCTAGAACACACAACATCAATTTTTAGCCGTGTGCGGCGCACCCCTCCACAGTTTACACCCTCGGTCATAGTTTCGCGGTGCTAAGGCGAAGCCTGCGAGGATCACTACACCATCAACGTCACCACACCGTCGTGCTGACAACACTCGTCTACATCCTCGACACCTTGCTGGATCAAGAAGGCGAGGGACGTCACCGATCTGAACGTGTGCAGAACTCGGAGGTGTCGTACATTCGGTACTCGATCGATGGAGCTCGAAAAAAGTTCGACTAAATCAATTGTGTTGTGAAATGCTTCCGCATTCGGTCTACGAGGGTATGTAGACACATTCTCCCCCTTGTTGCTATGCATCTCCTAGATAGATCTTGTGTGAGTGTAGGATTTTTTTGAAATTGCATGCTACGTTTCCCAGCAAGAAGAGCATAATGGTTGGATTTGTTCCCCACTATAAGGGGGTCTTCTTCCTCAGGAAGAACTACCTCTCAATACTGCAGGATGCTGCTAACGCGACACTACGATCAGAGACCCTTTCACAAAACTGTGTGCGATGCATTAATCACAAAGGGGAATGTAAAACAACCGTCAAAAAAGGTGCAAAACGTTTGCAATGGAGGATGCATCAAACACGGTTCAGATTTTAGTTGCATGTGCGATCCAGGGCATACGGTTCAGTTCAATGAACTGTTTGCGATGAGGCGGAACAAAAGAAACGGGCAGCCTGATGAAGGCGTGTGCGATATAGAGCATACGGTTCACTCGGATGAACTGTTTGTGATTAGGCAACACAAAAGAAACGGTCAGCCAGATGAAGGTGTGTGTGATATACAGCATACAGTTCACTCGGATGAACTGTTTGTGATTAGGCAACACAAAAGAAACGGTCAGCCAGATCAAGGTGTGTGTGATTGAGGGTATACACTTCAGAAGGATTGACTGTTTGCGATTAGGCAAAAGAACAGAAATGGGTAAGCCAGATCAAAGTGTCTGCGATTGATGGCATACACTTCACATGGATGAACTGTTTGCGATTAGCCACAACAAACTGAAACAGTTAGATAGATCAACGTGTGTGCGCTAGACGTGCACACCCATTCTAATTAAAAAGAAGCATGCACGATGGTAATAACGAGCGCTCACGATTGTTGGAACAAGACGTGTGCTGACATTGCCTATTGCGGTGCACCCTACGATGCAAACGCCACGTATGCGGCCGAGAAGGCGTATGTGCCCACATTACGCCTTCCGGGAATAGTGTCGCACTTATAACCGTCAGTAAATTTTGAGCATATGTCCCGTCACATTCCAAATTGCAAACCTGTTCACGCTGATCAAAACCTAAACAGTTTCCCACTTAGGAGCGTATTACTACGCGGTTATAAATACTACTACTCCAAGATGACTGCACATTTCTCCTCAATTCCTCATCCACAAAAAGTAAAAAACAAACAAGTTATTCATCATCATTTCCTTGCGTCCGCCATGGCCAGCGTGAGTTATGGGTTGATAGATTGCCACCAGGGAGAGGCGAGCCTGGAAGCGGGAGCATGAGAGATGTCCCGCCTCGCCGCGAAAGAAGCCAACATGTCCCGCCGCACAGCCGTAGCAGCAGAGAGGTCCCGCCGCGCCGCCGATGCAGCACGGAGGACCCGCCGCACCGTGGAAGCAGCAGACTGGTCCGGCCACGCTGCGGAAGCATAAGAGATGTCCCGCCGCGCCATGAATGCGGCATAGATGTCCTCCCGTGCCACGGCGGCCTGGGAGAATGCGTCGCGGGCAGGCGAGGACTCTTATAGGCACATGCGTGCCCTCGTCCTTAGGCAGATGGATCAGATCTCCAGGTGGGCGAGGTTGCAGGATGACCTACAAGCCTCGTTTGAACAGTTTACCGACATCATCCGACAACTATATGAGAGCAATGAAGCTCCGGGCCGAGCATGACCTGCTGAGGGCGAAGATCGTCGGAAGTGCGGAGCAGCAGGATTAGACCACTGCCTTGTTGAAGAGGAACGACGTCATCGTCGAGAAACTTATGGACGAGAATGCCATGTTGCGCATCGAGCGTAGAAGGCTGGTGGAGGAATCTGTGGGTGCTCTCAACCAGCATCTTGAGGACAAGAAAGAGCTTGTCGCCACCCTCCTCGGAGACTAGTTGTCTTCCTTCTTCTTTTGCCCTTGTGTATATCGGGTGTTGCCGCATGTGGCTTTTTAAATTATGTTTATAAATACGTAAGACAATTATTATCCAATGCCATCGTCCTTATATTCATCATGCTTGTTGTAAGTCACAGTCGATGCTATATAGGTCCGTCGGATCTTACATCAAGATCCATGCGAAACTTTCTTTTCAGATTTTCATTTTTCTCTCTTAAATCTTAGTCCAATGAGACATATAGCCACGCCATAGAATAGGTGCCCAGGCGCCATTAATGGAGACGTTGGGAGGGAGGTGCACGGCGGGTAGCGGTCAAAAGGGCTCTCCTCCTGATGAGCACACACATGGGTCTGATCGCACGCCTCCCGTACTCAAATAGCTACCCAGCACGGCACCTCCTAGCCAATAAAAAAAGGGGACACGTGGCCGCACGTAATTGGTAAGTCGAATGCCCACGGTTTCAATAATACTTGTGTTTCCGATTTGTAACATGACAGCACTTGTTTCAAAATGGCTTTGTTGATTGCTAAAGTGTGCACCTTCGCAAATCGGACAGAAAAATTACCACGGCATGTTGGTGCCATGTCATGAGACCATGCCAAGTTTCATGATTTTCAGGCATGTTTTGGAATTACAGGAATTAAAAAACCAAGTTTCTCAATCTTTCCGACCGAGCCACAATGCCTAGATGTTTGAATTTCACTCCCATCTCTTGCATGGGACCTAGAAATTCATCCAAGGACACACATGTGATTTTTCAAACAACTTTGGTGCACTTGAGCTTGTGCTTGCAATTCAAATTTGAATTATGCACATTAAATACCCAGAAACTCAATTAATGTATAAAAAAGGCATAACGAGCCCAGAATAATTCCAAAATTTAGCACGATACTTCTATTTGGTCTAATCTGGCTGTGTAAAAAAATTAAGGCGGCAGAAGGTAGTGTACGTATGTCGTTTCGCACATGGAGGTGACACGTTCCCTCTCGGAACCACGAGCCTTCTTGAGGGAAGCTCCGGTTTGCAAGAAGCCTACACCAAAGCTTGTCCCAATTCGGCCAAAAAAAATTACCGCAGCATGTTGGTGCCATGTCATGAGACCATGCCAAGATTCCTGATTTTCAGGCGTGTTTTGGAATTACAGGAATTAAAAACCAAGTTTCTCAATATTTCCGGCCGAGCCACGACACCCAGATGTTTGAATTTCACTCCCATCTCTTGCATGGGACCTAGAAATTCACCCAAGGACACACATGTGATTTTTCAAACAACTTTGGTGCACTAGAGCCTGTGCTTGCAATTCAAATTTGAATTATGCACATTAAATTCCCAGAAACTCAATTAATGTATAAAAAGGCGAAACGAGCTCGGAATAATTCCAAAATTTAGCACGGTACTTCTATTTGGTCTAATTTGGCTGTGTAAAAAAATTGAGGTGGGAGAAGGCAGTGTACGTATGTCATTTCGCACACGGAGGTGACACGTTCCCTCTCGGAACCACGAGCCTTCCTGAGGGAAGTTTCGGTTTGAAAGAAGCCTACACCAAAGCTTGTCCCAATTCGGCCAAAAAAATTACCGCAACATGTTGGTGCCATGTCATAACACCATGCCAAGTTTCATGATTTTCAGGCGTGTTTTGGAATTACCGGAATTAAAAAACCAAGTTTCTCAATCTTTTCGGCCGAGTCACGACGCCCAGATGTTTGAATTTCACTCCCATCTCTTGCATGGGACCTAGAAATTCAGCCAAGGACACAAATGTGATTTTTCAAACAACTTTGGTGCACTGGAGACTGTGCTTGTAGTTGAAATTTGAATTATGCACATTAAATGCCCAGAAACTCAATTAATGTATAAAAAAGGCCAAACGAACACGGAATAATTCCAAAATTTAGCACGATACTTCTATTTGGTCTAATTTGCCTGTGTAAAAAAATTAAGGTGGGAGAAGGCAGTGTACGTATGTCGTTTCGCACACGGAGGTGACACGTTCCCTCTCGGAACCAGGAGCCTTCTTGAGGGAAGCTCCAGTTTGCAAGAAGCTTACACCAAAGCCTGTCCCTATTCGGCCAAAAAATTTACGGCAGCATGTTGGTGCCATGTCATGACACCATGCCAAGTTTCATGATTTTCAGCCGTGTTTTGGATTTACAGAAATTAAAAAACCAAGTTTCTCAATCATTCCGGCCGAGCCACGACACCCAGATGTTTGAATTTTATTCCCATTTTTTGCGTGGGACCTATAATTCACCCACAGACACACATGTGATTTTTTAGCAAACTTTGGTGCATTGGAGCATGTGCCTGTAGTTCAAATTTGAATTATGCACATTAAATGCCCATAAACTCAATTAATGCATAAAAATACCAAACGAACCCGAAATAATTCCAAATTTAAACACAACACTGATGTACTAGTTGCTTGTTCACTGTACGTAAATGTTCTAGCAATTCAAACACCATCCTTTCCCTGCGTAACACCATTTTGTCTTTCAAAACATAATGAAAAAAATCAGGTATACCACAAATAGTTTACTAGAAAGAATCGTGTGGGATGCAATATAAAATATCTTGGCGCACCATCTTGTCTAGCTTATGCAAGAAGCTTCGTCATCTACAGTCCACCGCCCCCGCTTGAACCACACTTGCGCGCCAGTTTCTCGCGGCACCGAGCGAAATGTTTTTGCCACTGCGGAAATATCTATCTCCCCGCCCCCTCCCTCCTACCAAAATCCACATTTCCACTGTTCCTCCTTGCTTTCCAAGTTCAAACCTTCACTCCTGCTTACTGGCAGCTCAGCCTCCTCGCCGGCTACCCTTCTTAGTGCAGTGCCGCCTCCTCGCCGGCTACCCTTCTTCTTGCAACGCCGCCTCCTCGCCGGCGACCATTCTTCTTGCAGCGCCGCCTCCTCGCCGGTGACCCTTCTTCTTACCACGCGGCCTCCTCGCCGACCCTCCTTCTTGCTGCGCGGCCTCGTCGATATGGTCAGGTAATCCACACCCCACCCACACCATCATCCTCCTTTCCCGTCCCACATGCCCCGAGTTACGGAGCGACACCTTCCACCGGAATCACTGCCCCCTCCACCAATTAAGCGTCGCCCACAGCCATTTTACACGCAGTATAACATGGAGCTGAGTAGCATGCGGCCGCACATGGAAACGAGGTCACTATGGCTGACATGCGTGTCAACCACCAGATCTTGGAGGAGCACCTCGTCTTCGAGGCCACCGTCGACACCGCCGCGCAATTGTCTACTTTATAATACAGTTCTTGATGTTTTCTCGAGGCCACCACCAGTGCCTTCTAGTGATTTGTCCTCTGTAATGTTAATATGCAATCTGATGTTCAGTTAACAATTTGGTCCTCTGAAATGTAATGTTCAGTTAACACTTTGGTCCAACAATTGCTACATTTCGTAGTACTGTTCTCAAGCATTCTTTGTTTTGTTAACTGTCTTATCTTCTAGTACATGTTTCTCTTCTGCAATGTCGTGCTCAGTTAACTATTTTGGTTCATTTGGTATGTTGTCCATTTAAATATTTCGTTCAGTTCTGCAATTTGATTTTCATTTGCTGTGGGTACAATTTTGTATTGTTATGCAAGTGACACCAATCGAATTTGGCTGTACTCAATACATATTCTACCGATAGTATGTCAACTCTCAGTTAACCTTATCAAGATCTTCCTTATGTGTGTTGCAGGGAAACAATGGGAGACACTACTGTTTACCATCGAGGTTTCTTCAAGCATGGTCCTTTGGCTAATAGCAAATTATTGTGCAGTTGTAGGAATCATTTTAATATTTAGGTTTCTTACAATTTGGTCTTGCACATGTAGGTCCTGCTATCACAGGCTTAGACCCACTGTTCGACCCATTTTTCATATGGGGAAATGAGATGTCCATGAATATCAGTCAAGTCAAGAAACTCAGAAAGATTGTTAGGATGAAGAAACTTGCGACGAATAACAGCAAGATCTTTGTTTGCAGAATGAAGAAGACATCAGTCAACTATAGGATGGTACCAACTCTTTTACCTTGTTTTTACCTTGTGCGCCATTTCAAAATTTACAACAACGATTTATGCATAGCTTTGTTTTCAGTACTTTTCAAAGCAGTTCACCAATGATTACCTCTCAAACCACCTGCATGGTCAAGATGCGAGGAAGGTATTCATTCAACACCCATGGTACAATATTGAAGTCTTGCTGAAGAGGACGAAGGTTGGGCGGGCAATTATCCATAGCCACTGGCCTAAAGTTGCAAGGACATTCAACATCACTGAAGGCTAAATATTTTCCTTCCACTTCTGCAGTTCCCCAAATGAGATTCATCTGTCTATTTACTGTGTATGATGCTACTTTCCAAAGGTTTTTGATGCTGCATGTGGAACTTGGTGCTGTTGTGTAATGGCGTAACTGAGTGCCGAAGCTATCTGATGTAATTCCATTATGAAATCCTGGTTGCTTTTATACGAATATGAAATATCTGGCATGTTTTATAAGAAATATCAGTTTGATTAGTACATGGATTATCAATAATAGGTTAATTACCCTGCTTATTGGGGTTTTCTATTGCAAACGGTTACTCAGATAGCACTGTGGGCGATGAACTCAAACAACCCGCACAGTTTTTAGAAGGTAGGCGTGTTCGATCAACTAACAATCACACACAGCTTCCAGCAGCGAACTGTTTGTGTTAGGCTACCTTGCACAAACGTATCCACACAAAGAACTGTGTGGGATGTACATACCTACGGAAATGATTTTCTGGGATTCATCGTGTGGGATGTACATCCCTACGGAAATGATTTTTGGGATTCATCGTGTGGGATGTACATACCTACGGAAATGATTTCTGGGATTCACCGTGTGGGATGTACATACCTACGGAAATGATTTCTAGGAGTCACCGTGTGGGATGTACATACCTACGGAAATGATTTCTTGGATTCACCGTGTGGGATGTACGTACCTACGGAAATTATTGGGTTTTGATGCCTTGCACGATCGCACACGGCCCCAGCCTGGGTCCTAGGGGGGCATATCCCCGATGATTTCTTGGTCGTGTGGGAAGGACACCCTATCGCACACACTCACTTGGCGATGGTTCCAAATGCCGTTGCGGAAAGGGGTTTTAAACCATTTTTTTAGGACGTCGCTATACAAGTGTCTTCCTCCCTTGAACTCCGTTGTTGCCCCAAAGCTCATTTTCGCCCGATCTCTCTTCCAGGAATAAAACTACGAATAAATTGCAAGGTGATAAAAGTAGATAGCTTTTGTCAACAAGAAAGTCATTTTTCCCTAGGCAATCGATAACTAGACCAGTAATCATTCTTGCAATTTTATATGAGGGAGAGGCATGAGCTAACATACTTTGTCTACTTGGATCATATGCACTTATGATTGGAACTCTAGCAAGAATCTGCAACTACCAAAGATCATTAAGGTAAAACCCAACCATAGCATTAAGCCTCAAGTCCTCTTTACTCCCATACGCAACAACCCCCTTACTTGGGTATGTGCTTTTGTCACTCATGCCACCCACCATAAGAGAACCATGAACGTATTGCAACACCCTATAGCGGGGATCCCTCTATTTGCGCGACACGAAGGGCACCGTAGGGCAACACCATAATAAAATATACACTCATACAAACCAAGATCATGATTAGCCCATAGGACAAAACAAATGCACTCAAACATCAAAAGATTGCCACATATCATTGCGAAATAATATACGGAGTGATCACCATGTTTAAGTATAGATTATAGCGAGGAGAAGGGGTGTTACACCGCTGCATAGAGGGGGAGTAAGTTGGTGTTGACAGTAGCAAGGTTGTTGATGTAGATTGCCGTCATGTTTGTAGCCCTAGCGGCACTCCTGCGCCACCGGGAGAGAGGGGGAGAGAGCCCCCTCCTTTTTATTCTTCTTCCTTGGCCTCCCCCTAGATGGGAGGAGAGTCCCCCCTCTTGTCCATGGCCTCCATGGCAGCGGAGGGGTGGGAGCCCCTCAGAGATTGGATCTTCCTCTCTGCTCTCTTTTTTTTCGCGCTCCCCAGATTAGGCCGAAAACTGTTTCTTATGTTCCCGGAGATTCGTAACTCCGATTGCACTGAGATTTTAACATGATTTTTTTTCCAGATATAAGCTTCCTTGCACCCAAAGTAGAGATCCAACCAACTTACGAGGAGGTCACAACCCACCACCATGCGCCTGGGCTGCCTGGCGCGCCCAGGTGTCTTGTGGTGGCTATGGGCCCCCGTTTGCATTGTTCCACCTCCTAGAATGAGAAATATTCCAAAACATTCTCCGTAAAATTTTATTGCATTTGGACTTCGTTTGGTATGGATATTATGCAAAACAAAAAACATGCAAAAAACAGGAACTGTCACTAGGCACTGGATAAATAGGTTAGTCTAGTAAATCATATGAATTTTTGCCAAATGGATGTAAAAGTTGTATAATATTGGTATGGGACAATAAAAAATTATAGATATGATGGAGACGTATTAGAACCTTTGCCTCGGTTCCCCCTCCCCGGTCTTTGGAGGACCGGTCCCTACACCTCATATTAACCATCTTGGTCCTCCTCCTAAGCTTGTTAAGAGTGATTTTGCTAATTGGTTTTTTTTGCATCAAGTCACATTTGAATCACAGCTCAACAAATCTTTGGAGAATCCTCGAGCAAGAGAAGAGGCAGACAATCAATACAGTCACTCCGCCTTATTCATCCTTCAAGCCACGGTTCCTCTCGAAGATCTATCTGACTTGCGCCCCTTTCACTCATGCACAAGATTGTTGGGAGCACATCATATTATTGTACAAGGGGAGCTCAAGCATCCAATGGTCCAACTTTGAAGTGGTCCTTGATGAATCTGATGAATTTGTGATGCTAGAAGATGAGGAACCTCGTTATCTCTACCGGAGGGTGACAACTCTTGTGGTTGCTCTCCAAGATCATGGGAGCAAGGACATGGATGACAATTGGATCAAGCACAAGTTTCTTAAGGCCATAATGCCTTTCAATAAGGCCATGTCCTCCGTGATTTGTCAAAGACCAAACTTCCACACCTTGTCCTCAAGTGAAGTTTTGGATGAGTTTATTGCCATGAACATCATGAACAAGACCATCGACAATGCTCTAGCCCGTGTTTGGTCAGAAAAGCTCACACACTCTTGCCTTGAAGGCCAAGGCCTTTTCGGAAGAAGAAGAGGAGGAAGAAGAGGAGAATTGCCCTGAAGACACCAAATATGCTTACCACGAGCACATGGCTCTTGCGTCAAGGCAATTTTGGGGTAACAAGAGGAACTCAAGGCCCAACTTCACCAAGAACAACTCAAGTGGTTCAAAGAACAAGCAACATGTGAGGAATTACTACAGTTGCGGCAATGTGAGTCACTTTGTGGTGGACTGTTCCTATGAGAAGAGATAGGACAACGTCGACAAGATCATTCGCAAAGACAAAGCTAAGTCCTTTCCTAGCAAGAACAACTTCACCAAGAAGATTCCTCCAAAGGGGTTGGTTCAAGGAACTATGCCCTAGAGGCAATAATAAAGATGTTAGTTATATTTCCTTATATCATGATAAATGTTTATTATTCATGCTAGAATTGTATTAACCAGAAACTTAGTACATGTGTGAATACATAGACAAAACTGAGTGTCCCTAGTATGCCTCTACTTGACTAGCTCGTTAATCAAAGATTGTTAAGTTTCCTGACCATAGACATGTGTTGTCATTTGATGAACGGGATCACATCGTTAGATAATGATGTGATGGACAAGACCCATCCGTTAGCTTAGCATAATGAACATTTAGTCTTACTGCTATTGCTTTCATCAAGACTTATACATGTTCCTCTGACTATGAGATTATGCAACTCCCGAATACCGGAGGAACACCTTGTGTGCTATCAAACATCACAACGTAACTGGGTGATTATAAAGATGCTCTACAGGTGTTTCCGATGGTGTTTGTTGAGTTGGCATAGATCGAGATTAGGATTTGTCACTCCGTGTGTCGGAGAGGTATCTTTGGGCCCTCTCAGTAATGCACATCACTATGAGCCTTGCAAGCAATGTGACTAAAGAGTTAGTTATGGCATGATGCATTACGGAACGAGTAAAGTGACTTGCCGGTAACGAGATTGAACTAGGTATGATGATACCGACGATTAAATCTTAGGCAAGTAACATACCGATGACAAAGGGAATGGCGTATGTTGTTATGCGGTTTGACCGATAAAGATCTACATAGAATATGTAGGAGCCAATATGAGCATCTAGGTTCCACTATTGGTTATTAACCGGAGATGTGTCTCGGTCAAGTCTACATAGTTCTCGAACCCGTAGGGTCCGCACGCTTAACGTTCGATGACGATTTGTATTATGATTTAAGTGATTTGATGTACCGAAGTTTTTTCGGAGTCCCGGATGAGATCACGGACATGACGAGGAGTCTCGAAATGGTCGAGACATGAAGATCAATATATTGGAAGGTTATATTCGGACACCGGAATGGTTCCGAAGTGTTTCGGGTATTTTCCGGAGTACGGGGAGGTTACCGGAACCCCCCGGGAGAGTAATGGGCCTTAATGGGCTTTAGGGGAAAGGAGAGAGGGGCCTCAAGGGGTGGCCGTGCCCCCCATGGGCTGGCCCGAATTGGACTAGGAGGGGGCGGCACCCCCTCCTTCCCCATCCCTCCTTCTCCTAGTTGGAATAGGAAAAGGGGGGGTGGGTGAATCCTACTTGGACCGGGAGTCCAAGTAGGACTCCTCTCTATGGCGCGCCTCCCTATGGCCGACCTCCTCTCCTCCCCCTTTATACACGTGGGAGGGGGCACCCCAAAGATACACCAAAGTTTCTCTTAGCCGTGTGCGGTGCCCCCATCCATAGTTACACACCTCAGTTATATTGTCGTAGTGCTTAGGCGAAGCCCTGCGCCGGTAACTTCATTATCACCGTTGCCATGCCGTCGTGCTGATAGAACTCTCCCTCGTTCTCAAGTGGATCAAGAGATCGAGGGACGTCATCGAGTTGAACGTGTGCTGAACGCGGAGGTGCCGTTCGTTTGCTGCTTGGCTCGGTTGGAACGTGAAGACATTCGACTACATCAACCGCGTTACTAAATGCTTCCGCTTTCGGTCTACGAGGGTACGTGGACACACTCTCCCGTCTCGTTGCTATGCATCTCCTAGATAGATCTTGCCTGATCGTAGGATTTTTTTTTTGAAATACTGCGTTCCCCAACAATGGTATCAGAGCCAGGTCTATGCGTAGATGTTATATGCACGAGTAGGACACAATGAGTTGTGGGCGATAATAGTCATACTGCTTACCAGCAATGTCTTACTTTCATTCGGCGGTATTGTTGGATGAAGCGGCCCGGACCGACATTACATGACCACATTCATGAGACTGGTTCCACCGATGTGCTTCGCACACAGGTGGCTAGCTGGTGTCTGTTTCTCCAACTTTAGTTGAATCGAGTTTGATTATGCTCGGTCCTTATTGAAGGTTAAAACAACACACTTGATGAAAAATCGTTGTGGTTTTGATGCATAGGTAAGAACGGTTCTTGATAGAAGCCCCTAGCAACCACGTAAAACTTGCAACAACAAACTAGAGGACGTCTAACTTGTTTTTTCTGGGCATGTTGTGATGTGATATGGTCAAGACGTGATGAGATATAAATTGTTGTATGAGATGATCATGTTTTGTAACAGTTATCGGCAGCTGGCAGGAGCCATATGGTTGTCGCTTTATTGTATGAAATGCAATCGCCATGTAATTGCTTTACTTTATCACTAAGCGGTAGCGATAGTCGTAGAAGCAATAGTTGGTGAGACGGCAATGATGCTACGGTGGATATCATGGTGTCTAGACGGTGACGATGGTGATCATGACGGTGCTTTGGAGATGGAGATCAAAGGCACAAGATGATGATGGCCATATCATATCACTTATTTTGATTGCATGTGGTGTTTATCTTTTATGCATCTTATTTCTCTTAGTACGATGGTAGCATTATAAGATGATCTCTCACTAAATTTTAAGGCATAAGTGTTCTCCCTGAGTATGCACTGTTGTTACAGTTCGTCGCGCCGAGACACCATGTGATGATGGGGTGCCATAAGGTCTATGTTCACATACAACGTGTGCAAGCCAGTTTTGCACACGCAGAATACTCGGGTTAAACTTGGCAAGCCTAGCAGATGCAGATATGGCCTTGGAACACTGAGACCGAAAGGTTGAGCGTGAATCATATAGTAGATATGATCAACATAGTGATGTTCACCATTGAAAACTTCTCCATCTCACGTGATGATCAGACATGGTTTAGTTGATATGGATCACATGATCATTTAGATGACTAGAGGGATGTCTATCTAAGTGGGAGATGTTAAGTAATATGATTAATTGAACTTTAATTTACATGAACATAGTCCTGATAGTATTTACTTAACTATGTTGTAGATCAATAGCTCGTGATGTAGTTGAGGGAGTCCTGGATTAGGGGGTCCTCGGACAGCAGGACTATATACTTTTTCCGGACTGTTGGACTATGAAGATACAAGATTGAAGGCTTCATCCCGTGTCCGGATGGGACTCTCCTTTGCGTGGAAGGCAAGCTTGGCGATTCGGATATGTAGATGTCCTCCCTTGTAACCGACTCTGTGTAACCCTAGCCCCTCCGGTGTCTATATAAACCGGAGGATTTTAGTCCGTAGGACAACAACAATCATAATCATAGGCTAGCTTCTAGGGTTTAGCCTCTACGATCTCGTGGTAGATCAACTCTAGTAATACTCATATCATCAAGATCAATCAAGCCGGAAGTACGGTATTACCTCCGTCGAGAGGGCCCGAACCTGGGTAAACATTGTGTCCCCCGCCTCCTGTTACCATCCACCTTAGACGCACAGCTTGGGACCCCCTACCCAAGATCCGCCGGTTTTGACACCGACATTGGTGCTTTCATTGAGAGTTCCACTGTGCCGTCACGATAAGGCCTGATGGCTCGTCTTGTTGTCAGGGACAACGTTACCTCTGGGGGAGCCCTGGCTATAGGCCAAACTCTCCGATTAGGCGGCTTCGTCATGACCGCCCGTCGGTGTAGCGACCAGACCTCAAACAGTCTGATCTCTGTGCTCCGGTGTCATCCCTGGATCAGTAATGCTGACACCACACAGTACTCGGAGGATTTATAGCAGAGTAGAAATCACACACTTATTACATTGGGTGTCTCAAAAGAGAACTTATTACAATAAATATGGCTTAAGGCCATCTAATAACGATAACAGCGGAAGGCTTGGAAGGTAAGTGAGTCCATCAACTCCAACGGCATCACTGAGTATAGAACCACGACCTAAAACTCCTTAATCGTCGTCTGAAAAGTCTGCAACATTAACGTTGCAGCCGAAAACGGGTCAGCACATGGAATATGCTGGCAAGGTAACACATAGAGAGTAATGGAATGCAACAAATATACTATATGCATATTTGGCTGGTGGAAAGCTCTATGGTTACTGTTTTTGCGTAAAGCCAATTTTTCCCTACTTCAAAGGAATAAATTTAATTACTATCATGGTGGTTGTTGAACATTGAGAATGGTTGACAGAATTCTCAATCCCAATTAAGCATCATCATTAAACCCAACAAAATTAATTTTTGAGTAACATGTTGAGATTCACATGATAATCCAGGTACTAGATACTTAAGAATGTCCATAACCGGGGACACGGCTAACCATGATTAGTTTGTTACACTCTGCAGAGGTTTGCGCACTTTTCCCCACAAGACTCGATCGCCTCCGTTGGATTTCTCGCACTACATGGTGTTTGAGAAACGGATGACCGAGACACGGTCTTTCAGAAGTGCTAGCACCTTACGATGGGTAGACCGGTACACCTACTTTCCCCTACATATGCTAGTCTACCCTGTAAGAGTTCGCACGACTTAATCAACTATGCCAGAGCCCATAATGGCTTGTGGCTCCACACGGAAGTTTCTAGTATGAATAATCTCATGATCCCTTTGAGCCTGGGTGGCGGTCCAAAAGAAAAACAGGCAAGTCCTGGAATACCCAGGTGCCTCAATCCACCCAGATGTGTGTTAGGTTGCCACCTTAGATAAACCATTAATTAACAATCTCACATCTGTCATGGATATCACTCACCCAATCCACGTCTACTAGCATAGCATGGCATAATAAGCAAACGTAGAAGTAACTCCCAAAGGTTTGATAATAAACAGGTAATAGGTACTACCTCATCTACTTCCCATCCCACAATTTAATTAGATCCTAATCATGCAATGTGTGAGGATTGATCTAATGCAATAAAACTGGGTTGTAGAAAAAGATATGATCAAAGTGTTACTTGACTTGCTGATGATCCGCGAAACCTAGAGATTCGAAGTAACAGGCGGCGCACTCCGGGTATTCTATCGCAGACAAACAAACAAGCATACAATAAGTACTCATCTAATGCACAGGTAAAACTCAAATAGAAGATCTAACCAGAAAGTTCAACTTAAGAACCCTGGTTTGCAAAAAGAATCAAATCGAACGAAGCAAAAGAAATCAAACGGCGAAGAAAACAACTTCGTTCTAGTAATCTGGATCTAAGTCAAATTTTAAAGTAGCAAAACTTGTTTAAGTTGATTATTCGGAAAGAGGGTTTCGAGACGGAACTCCAGGCGCTCGAATCGCCTGATTCCGATAAACGAGCGAAAAGTTATACTAAAACGAAAATCGGATCAGAAATCGCGATCAGAAAATAACCGCGGAAAAATCTGACGAAAAAGAAAACGACGAACAGAATTTAAAAAAAAAACGGCACGGAAGTCGAGGCGGCGGCGAACCTCGGGCGGCGGGTCGGCGGCGCGGCGGCGGCGGCGGCTGGCGGCGGGGCTGGCCTAGGGTTAGGGTTTCGGCGGCTGGGCTCTCTCGGGCCCGGGGCAGCGCCTTATAAAGGCCCCGGCCAGGGATTCCTGGCCGAGTACGGCCCATAGTCGGTTCCGCGTTTTTTTTAAATAATTCCGCTCGGAAGAAAAAAATAAAAAGAAATACTAAACGGACTCCAAAAATCACGAAATAAATTTTCCCAGGTTTCTAAAATCAAACCCGAAAAAGTGAACATTTATTTGGGCCCTAAATGCAATTTTGAAAAACGCGCATTTTTCCTAAATTCAAATAAAAAACCGAAAAACTCCAAAATAAAACTTATTTGTTTTTTTATTAAATCCTCAATATTTCTATATTTTGGGAAAGTCATTTTATTCCCTCTCTCATATTTTTGTAATAGAAATAATTGATGATAAAATAAATAAAATCAAATGATCCTGTTTACATAATTTGAGAAAACTCAAATATGTAAATAACGAAATCCCCAACTCTCTCCGTGGGTCCTTGAGTTGCTTAGGATTTTCTAGGATCAAAACCAAAAGCAAAATAAAATATGATATGCATGATGATCTAATGTATAACATTCCAAATTGAAAATTTGGGATGTTACAAACCTACCCCCCTTAAGATGAATCTCGCCCTCGAGATTCGGGTTGGCTAGAAAATAGGTGAGGGTGGTCCTTGAGCAAATCTTCCTCTCGCTCCCAGGTGGCTTCATCCTCCGTGTGGTGGCTCCACTGAACTTTGCAAAACTTGATAATCTTGTTGTGAGTGACTCGGCTGGCAAACTCGAGAATCTTGACTGGTTTCTCCTCATAGATCAAATTGTTATCCAACTGAATTGCTTCTAATGGCACGGTGTCTCTCAAAGGTATGTCAGCCATCTCCGCGTGACACTTCTTCAACTGAGAAACATGGAACACATCATGAACTCCTGTCAATCCTTCTGGCAATTCCAACTTATAGGCCACCTCTCCCATACGCTCCAAAACTCAATATGGCCCTACAAATCGTGGCGCTAACTTCCGCTTAACTCCAAAGCGCTTAATCCCTCGAAGTGGGGATACTCGAAGATAAGCTCTGTCTCCGACTTCGTAAACCGTCTCCTTGCGTTTAGAGTCTGCGTAGCTCTTCTGCCTGGACTGGGCTACCTTGAGCCTATTGCGAATCAACTTCACCTTCTGTTCAGACTCTTTAATCAGATCTGGTCCAAACAACTGGCGGTCTCCAACTTCGTCCCATGACAACGGTGTCCTGCACCTCCTTCCGTACAAAGCTTCGAAAGGGGCCATCTTCAAACTGGTCTGATAGTTATTATTGTAAGAAAATTCTGCATATGGCAAATTATCGTCCCAACTAGATCCATAATCTAGCGCACAAGCTCTCATCATATCCTCCAAAATTTGATTGACTCTCTCGGTCTGTCCATCTGTCTGCGGATGATAAGCTGTACTAAATTCTAGCCTAGTACCCAAAGTTTCATGTAACTGCTTCCAGAACTTTGAGGTAAACTAGGTTCCTCTATCTGATACGATGCTCCTTGGAACTCCATGCAAACATACGATCCTGGTCATGTATATCTTTGCCAACTTAGCACTGGTGTATGTGGTCTTTACTGGGATGAAATGTGCTACCTTCGTCAATCGATCAACTACAACCCAAATCGAGTCATAGCCTGAACTAGTCCTTGGTAATCCCGTGATAAAATCCATGCCTAGCTTATCCCACTTCCATTCGGGTATCGGCAATGGTTGCAACAATCCTGCTGGCTTCTGATGCTCTGCCTTTACTCTCTGACATACGTCACAAACCGCTACATACTCCGCAATATCCTTCTTCATTCCGGTCCACCAGAAAATATCCTTCAAATCCAAATACATCTTGGTATTTCCTGGGTGAATCGAATACGGTGAATCATGTGCCTCTTGCAGAATCAACTTTCTGATCTCCGGGTCATTGGGTACATAAACACGGTCTTCAAACCATAGGGTGTCGTGCTCATCCTCATGAAATCCTTTAGCTTTTCCTTGGCTCAGTTTCTCCTTTATGGAAGCAATCTCCTTGTCAGTCTTCTGAGCTTCTCTGATTCTATCCATCAAAGTTGACTGAATCTCTAGTGCTACTACATAGCCTCTCGGAACTATTTCCAAACATAGTTCACGAAGTTTTTCTGTTAACTCCTTGGGTATTTCTTCCGTCATTAACGGAATGACATGGCTCTTGCGGCTTAATGCATCAGCTACTACATTAGCCTTCTCGGGATGATAATGCAATCTCATATCATAATCCTTGATGAGCTCCAACCATCTCCTTTGTCTGAGGTTCAACTCCTTCTGCGTGAAAATGTACTTCAAACTCTTGTGATCCGTGTACACCTCACAATGATTTCCAATGAGGAAATGTCTCCATGTCTTCAATGCATGCACTACGGCTGCTAACTCCAAATCATGCGTGGCATAATTCAATTCGTGAGGCTTCAGTTGTCGTGAAGCATACGAAACAACTATTCCTTCCTGCATAAGCACTGCTCCAAGTCCTCAACGTGAAGCGTCGCAATACACCTCATAATCCTTGGTCTGATCTGGCAAAATCAACACTGGTGAGGTAACCAAACGGTTCTTCAATTCCTGAAAACTTGCCTCACACTCCTCAGTCCATTTGAACTTAGTATCCTTCTTCAGCAACTCCGTCATAGGCTTCGCAATCCTTGAGAAGTTCTCAATAAATCTCCGGTAGTATCCCGCGAGTCCAAGAAAACTCCGGATCTCTCCAACTGTTGTTGGGGCTTCCCACTTGGTCACGGTTTCAACTTTAGCGGGATCTACTGCTATACCTTCTCCGGATATAACGTGTCCGAGGAATCCTACTTCCTTCAACCAAAACTCACATTCGCTGAACTTGGCATATAATTGGTGTTCTCTGAGCTTTCCAAGTACCAAACGCAAATGCTCCTTATGCTCCTCTTCATTCTTCGAATATACCAGGATATCATCAATGAACACTACGATGAACTTATCCAAAAACTCCATAAACACTTTGTTCATCATGTTCATAAAATAGGCAGGACCGTTAGTCAGACCAAATGACATAACGGTATACTCATACAGCCCATACCTGGTGGTAAAAGCTATCTTTGGAATATCCTGTTTTCGAATCTTCAACTGGTGGTATCCTGATTGCAAATCGATCTTGGAAAACACTTTAGCTCCTTCCAATCGATCAAACAGATCATTGATCATTGGTAGCGGGTACTTGTTCTTGATTGTTACTTCATTCAATCCTCGATAGTCAACAACCATCCTTAACGATCCATCCTTCTTCTCTACTAGAAGTACTGGTGATCCCCAAGGCGAAGAACTTGGGCGAATATATCCCTTATCTAGTAACTCCTTAATCTGCTTCTTAATTTCCACCAAATCTTTTGCTGGCATCCTATATGGTCTCTTCGATATTGGCCCAGTGCCTGGCAAAAGCTCAATCAAAAACTCAATGTCTCTATCTGGTGGCATGCCTGGCAACTCTTCGGGAAATACGTCGGGAAAATCCTTTACCACTGGTACTTCCTCCTGCACAACTCCTGATAAGGAATTTACTTTGGTCCTGTTTGGTGCATGTCGGGATACATTCTTGATCCTTCTCCCTTCTGGTGTGGTAAGCAAAATTGACTTACTAGCACACTCAATATTCCCTTCATACTTTGATAACCAATCCATGACTAATATCACATCCAATCCTTGGGATTCCAGAATAATTAAATCCGTTGGGAAAACATGCCTTCCTATACTTAATGGCACTTGAAAACATCCTTGACTGGCCATGTACTCTGCTCCTGGTGAGCTTACTAGCATAGGTGTTTTGAGAATCCTAGTGGGCAGGCTATACTTTTCCACAAATCCCCTTGATATGTATGAATGCGATGCTCCAGTATCAAAAAGAAAGAGTGCAATAAATGACTTAACCAAAAACTTACCTATTACTGCATCGGGCTGAGCTTCAACCTCCTCCACATTAACATGGTTCACCTGTCCCCTGTTGAAAGGGTTCGGCTTCTTTCCAGAGCTTCCTTTGCCGTTTTGGCCTTCAGGACATTCATTGGCAAAATGTCCGGTCTTGGAACACTTGAAACAGGTGACATGAGTCAGATCTTTCTTGGCTGGGGTTGATGGGGTGCTGCGGTTCTGGCCATTGCTTCCTCCATTCCCATTACCATTCTTGGTGCCATTGTGATTGTGCGAGCTACCTACTCCATGGGTATGCTGAAAATGTCCTCCCGGTCTAGGGGTGAATCGTGGCTTCTGCTGAGCTCCTGAATTATACTTTCCTTGTCCATACTTCCTCTTGCGGTTCTCAATTTGCTGCTGCTTCCCTTCAATCATAAGAGCACGATCTACCAACTCCTGGTAGTTGTTGAAGGTGGCTACCATCAACTGCATACTCAACTCATCATTCAGTCCTTCCAGGAATTTCTCCTGCTTAGCTGCATCCGTAGCAACGTCATCTGGGGCATAACGTGCTAGCTTACTAAACTCCTCCACATACTGGCCAACTGTCCGTCCTCCTTGGCGCAAGTTACGAAACTCACGCTTCTTCATGGCCATTGCTCCTGCTGAAACATGGGAAGTACGAAAAGCCTGCTGAAACTGGTCCCATGTGACAGTGTCGACTGGGAAGGTGGATGTGAAATTCTCCCACCAGGATGCAGCGGGTCCTTCTAACTGATGTGCGGCAAACTTAACCTTCTCCGCATCTGTGAATCCTGCTGTGGTCAACTCCCTAGCTATCTTGCGGAGCCAATCATCTGCTACTACCAGCACGGTGCTACTGGAAAACACCGGCGGATTCAGCCTAAGAAAACGGGCTAAGTGGTCAACAGGTGGTGGTGGTGGTGGTGGGTTGTTGTTGTTGTTCCCCTGATTCTGATTCTGAACTAGCAACTGCATCAAGGTGTTCTGTTGCCGGATCAACTGGGTGAGCTCCGGCAGAAAGGTAAATCCGGGGTCACGTCTCGGAGGCATCTGAGGGTTTAGAAAAGATGAGATATAAGAATAGAGGGGGTCTAAAGAGAAAACACTACCCATATGCACATGAGGCAAAAGCAAACAATTCACTTCAATCAATCAAACAAAGGCATACAATCGATCTAGCTATCGCAAGAGTGCTTGGACTACTATATTTACATGGTGGACTACTACTACTGATGAGGTGGTCTACTAGAAATATTCTACGGTTGTAGACTCCATGATATCTACTCCTGCTTCATCAACATAGTCACCATCGCTACTATCTGCTTCCGAGTCGGTGCCGTCGATGATGATGTAGTCTTCCGGGATAATCATCGCTACTATCTTCATCTACTGGTGTTTTACCATCGCTACTATCTTCATCTACTGGTGTCGGTCTTCCCATAAATATTCCAATCTTCTTGATCAGATCGTCATTCTTCTCCACCAATACTTCAATTTGTTCTTCATAACCTTCGCGTGTAGCCTTGAGTTCTTCCTCCAGTTCCTTGATTCTAGTCTTAGCCTTCTTCAGATCTATCATGTCGGCGCACATCTGATTCTCCTGTCGTCGAATGTGCTGGTTTAGCTCCTGGATAAAAGCTGCAATTGACCTATCTTTCCTGGTGCTGATCATCTCCCAGTGTTCATCTCGGCGCCCACAAATCTGGTAGATAGTATCCTTGAGATCCTTGCGGTAGACTTCGCTAATGCGTCCCATGGCGATGTGAGCTGCCATACTCTTCCCTAGACTCCAAGTTGGTGCATCAAAAGAAAACTCTATGGGCTCAGTGACTGGCATGAACGTCCTTCCTGGAACTTGAACTTGAATCATCCAGCGCTCTTCTTCAGGTAAAGTGGCGTTGTAGGTTCCCGTGAAGCTTGGTATTCCTATGTTCAGGTATCTAGTGACTTCCTTCAAGTGGCGTCCAAAGGGTGTATCTTCATCTGGTTCGGTGAACTTGTTCCTTGCATCCGCCATCCTAAAGAGTAGAAAAGATGAGAAGTCAGAAGAGAAGAGAGTGAGTAGTGATCTAGGTCTTTAGCTTAGTGGTCGTGTCCTATAGTCAGCGTGTGCTCTAATACCATCTCTGTAGCGACCAGACCTCAAACAGTCTGATCTCTGTGCTCCGGTGTCATCCCTGGATTAGTAATGCTGACACCACACAGTACTCGGAGGATTTATAGCAGAGTAGCAATCACAAATCACACACTTATTACATCGAGTGTCTCAAAAGAGAACTTATTACAATAAATATGGCTTAAGGCCATCTAATAACGATAACAGCGGAAGGCTTGGAAGGTAAGTGAGTCCATCAACTCCAACGGCATCACTGAGTATAGAACCACGACCTAAAACTCCTTAATCGTCGTCTGAAAAGTCTGCAACATTAACGTTGCAGCCCGAAAACGGGTCAGCACATGGAATATGCTGGCAAGGTAACACATAGAGAGTAATGGAATGCAACAGCTATACTATATGCATATTTGGCTGGTGGAAAGCTCTATGGTTACAGTTTTTGCGTAAAGCCAATTTTTCCCTACTTCAAAGGAATAAAATTTTACTATCATGGTGGTTGTTAAACATTGAGAATGGTTGACAGCATTCTCAATCCCATTAAGCATCATCATTACCCAACAAAATTAATTTTAGAGTAACATGTTGAGATTCACATGATAATCCAGTACTAGATACTCAAGATGTCCATAACCGGGGACACGGCTAATCATGATTAGTTTGTTACACTCTGCAGAGGTTTGCGCACTTTTCCCCACAAGACTCGATCGCCTCCGTTGGATTTCTCGCACTACATGGTGTTTGAGAAACGGATGACCGAGACACAGTCTTTCAGAAGCGCTAGCACCTTACGATGGATAGACCGGTACACCTACTTTTCCCTAAATCTTCTAGTCTACCCTGTAAGAGTTCACACGACTTAATCAACTATGCCAGAGCCCATAATGGCTTGTGGCTGCACACGGAAGTTTCTAGTATGAATAATCTCATGATCCCTTTGAGCCTGGGTGGCGGTCCAAAAGAAAAACAGGCAAGTCCTGGAATACCCAGGTGCCTCAATCCACCCAGATGTGTGTTTAGGTTGCCACCTTAGATAAACCATTAATTAACAATCTCACATCTGTCATGGATATCACTCACCCAATCCACCTCTACTAGCATGACATGGCATAATAAGCAAACGTAGAAATAACTCCCAAAGGTTTGATAATAAACAGGTAATAGGTACTACCTCATCTACTTCCCATCCCACAGTTTAATTAGATCCTAATCATGCAATGTGTGAGGATTGATCTAATGCAATAAAACTGGGTTGTAGAAAAGGTATGATCAAAGTGTTACTTGCCTTGCTGATGATCCGCGAAACCTAGAGATTCGAAGTAACAGGCGGCGCACTCCGGGTATTCTATCGCAGACAAACAACAAGCATACAATAAGTACTCATCTAATGCACAGGTAAAACTCAAATAGAAGATCTAACCAGAAAGTTCAACTTAAGAACCCTGGTTTGCAAAAGAATCAAATCGAACGAAGCAAAAGAATCAAACGGCGAAAGAAAACAACTTCGTTCTAGTAATCTGGATCTAAGTCAAATTTTACAGTAGCAAAAACTTGTTTAAGTTGATTATTCGGAAAGAGGGTTTCGAGACGAAACTCCAGGCGCTTGAATCGCCTGATTCCGATAAACGAGCGAAAAGTTATACTAAAACAAAAATCGGATCAGAAATCGCGATCAGAAAATAACCGCGGAAAATTCGACGAAAAAGAAAAACGACGAACAGATTTAAAAAAAAAACGGCACGGAAGTCGAGGCGGCGGCGAACCTCGGGCGGCGGGTCGGCGGCGCGGCGGCGGCGGCGGCTGGCGGCGGGGCTGGCCTAGGGTTAGGGTTTCGGCGGCTGGGCTCTCTCGGGCCCGGGGCAGCGCCTTATAAAGGCCCCGGCCAGGGATTCCTGGCCGAGTACGGCCCATAGTCGGTTCCGCGTTTTTTTTAAATAATTCCGCTCGGAAGAAAAAAATAAAAAGAAATACTAAACGGACTCCAAAAATCACGAAATAAATTTTCCCAGGTTTCTAAAATCAAACCCGAAAAAGTGAACATTTATTTGGGCCCTAAATGCAATTTTGAAAAACGCGCATTTTTCCTAAATTCAAATAAAAAACCGAAAAACTCCAAAATAAAACTTATTTGTTTTTTTATTAAATCCTCAATATTTCTATATTTTGGGAAAGTCATTTTATTCCCTCTCTCATATTTTTGTAATAGAAATAATTGATGATAAAATAAATAAAATCAAATGATCCTGTTTACATAATTTGAGAAAACTCAAATATGTAAATAACGAAATCCCCAACTCTCTCCGTGGGTCCTTGAGTTGCTTAGGATTTTCTAGGATCAAAACCAAAAGCAAAATAAAATATGATATGATGATATGCATGATGATCTAATGTATAACATTCCAAATTGAAAATTTGGGATGTTACAGTCGGCCGTCGCGCCGACGATGACTTCTCGGGTCATCAAAAACAGCCTCCACGTCGGCTCAGGATTCATCGAGCAGATGGATCCAATGGATCTCTCTTCTTTGAACGAGCTCTTGGATCGCATCGCCGTGTTGGGAGTCGCTATGGACCATGATCAGATCGGGCTTAAACCCGACCAAAGGGAGATTAACTCTCCGCCGGTCAACCATCAGATAGCGGTGGTGGAGGAGCGATGCAACGATTCTTCCTCTATTTTGAGGACCAACTATGTCTAGATTGCCGAGCTCTCCGAGCCGGATACTATCTACGGGAGGACATGGCCCAAGCTTCGAACCTGGAATCGAACAGCGGGCTAGTACCGTTGGGCAACGTCCTAGAGCCCGAACTACCAAGCTTGGAAACTCCTTTGGGTCTCAGACCGGGTCAGGGTTTGGACTTAAATCGACCCACCCACCCTCACATAAGTGATATTTCCCATATTAGACAAGAGCCTAAGAGACAGTACATCACTATTGGGCCATATTCCTCCTTGTAATAAGCAAGGTGAAGGACTGTCGCGAGGAAGACACAATTTCATTCTTTTGCAAAAATTGCACAGACAAGGGAATCCTCAACGCCATAAGTCACCGTGATATAACACACTTCACTGACTTGGCGGCCATAGTATGGAAGTACTGTGCGATGGAAAGCACTCGGAAAATCCAAACACAATTCTGGGATCCTCTGGCTCTAACTAAACCCTCTGTCCAAACTAAAAGGGTGTACTCTCGTAAGTCACCCAATCCAATTACAAAGAAGCCAAAGCCCACCACAGGGCACGGAACCGTATTGGAGGGATGGCTCAATGGGCCATGCAAAATTGACAGTACATCGGATACCATGCCAACACACAGCCTTAGAGCATGTTGGATACTCCGGCAGGTGGCCAGGAGCGGCGAGGATCTCCTCGTCAACAATACCACAGAGCACCCTCCCGCGGAAAATAACGATACAGTACTCACAGTCTTCGAGATTTTCGCCTCAAACAATAGGCGCAAGTAGGCACTTCGCAGCCTCGCCGAAGTCTGCCACGTTGCAACGATAAATTCATGGAACGACACGGCGATAACTTTCAATGCCAGTGACGAACCTTAATTCCGCATAGCCCGAGCTCCAGCCGCTTTGGTCCTTAGTCCAATTGTGGACGGCTTCCGGCTTACTAAAGTACTCATGGATGATGGCAGCGGATTGAACCTCATCTATGAGGAGACTCTTAGAAAAATGGAAATAGACAAGGGCCGCATTGAGCAAAGCAGCACGACCTTCAGAGGAATCATCCCTAGTCGGGAGGCACGATGTGCAGGAAAAATCACACTAGATGTGGTACTCGGCATGCCGGAGAATTACAGGTCCGAAGAAATCACATTCCAAGTGGCCCCGTTTAGTAGCAGATACCACGCCCTTCTAGGGCGAGAGGCATTCACGATCTTCCAAGCTATACCCCATTACGGGTACATGAAGCTCAAGATGCCCGGGCCCAATGGAATTACCACTCTAGCTAGTGATCTGGACATAGCACTCCGCGCCGAAAATAAAACAGCCGCACTGGCCCTTGAAGCGTTATCGGAAGCCCTCGCGGTCGAAGAACTAACTGCGCTGCGCTGCACTGGCCCTTGAAAAACTAACAGGGACGACGTGATACTTGACAAAAGACCCAAGTCCACCTCTTTTAATCCAGCGGACGAAATAGTCAAATTCCACGTCTAGCCAACGGACCCTACAAAAATAGCATCCGTCGGGGCACATCTGAACCCCACAACAGACGTTGCACTGCGGGAGTTCTTACGCAAGAATTGGGACATCTTCGCCTGGCATCCTTGAGATATGTCAGGCATCCCACGCAGGCTGGCCGAGCATAGCCTAAACATTCTAAAGGGATACAAGCCGGTCAAGCAAACTCTTCGGCGTTTCTCCGAACCCAAGCGGCAAGCCATGGGAGAAGAACTAGCCAACTTACTCGAGGCCGGATTCATTAGAGAAATAAAACATCCGGACTAGCTAGCAAACCTGGTGATGGTACCAAAGAAGGAAAAATCCTGGCGCCTATGTGTCGATTTTAAGGACCTTAACAAGGCCTGCCCCAAGGATCCCTTCCCCCTCCCCCGCATCGATCAAATTATCGATGCTACCGCGGGAGACGACTCGTTGTGTTTCCTCGACGCATACTCCGGATACCATCAAATCAAGATGGCGGAGCCCGATCAAGCCGCAACGGCATTCATTACTCCATACGACCCCTTCTGTTTCAACACCATGCCTTTCGGGCTCAAAAACGCCAGCCTGACCTATCAACGCATGATTCAGACATGCCTGCAAGCACAAATCAGCAAAACAGTGGAGGCATACGTAGACGATGTGGTAATTAAAACCAGACACGTCGAATCTTTGATAGACGACTTGAGGCACACGTTCGACAATCTCTGAACATATGACATTAAGCTCAATCTGGAAAAATGCGTTTTCAGCGTACCTGCCGGAAAGGTCTTGGGCTTCATCGTTTCCAACAAAGGAATTGAAGCGAATCCGGCTAAAATCCAAGCTCTGTCACAGTTGGCTATCCCAACAAACCTCAAGCAAATCCAGAAATTAACTGGATGCGTGGCTGCCTTAAGCCGCTTTATCTCCCAATTGGGAGAAAAGGCATTACCTCTTTATCGCCTTCTTCGGCACACCGAACACTTCGAGTGGACGGATGCGTACACGGCCAGATTGGAAGAAATAAAAGCTGCCTTGGCCAGCAACCCGATCTTGGCCGCGCCAAATATCGGCGAAGCAATGCTGATATATATAGCGGCAACACACCAGGTTGTAAGCGCAGTGCTCGTCGTCGAACGAGAAACGGGCAGACATAAGTCCCGGCTTCAAAAGCCGGTATACTACGTATCTACTGTCCTCACTCCATGCAAATCACGGTACCCACATTATCAAAAGATAGCATACGCGGTCTTCATGGCATCCCGAAAACTACGACACTACTTTCAAGAGTGTTTAATTACGGTGGCCTTCGAGGTTCCACTCAATGACATTATAAACAACCGCGATGCCACGGGCCAGATTGCTAAATGGGCTATTGATCTCCTCCCGTTCGACATATCATACGAACCACGGCGAGCCATTAAGTCACAAGTACTAGCCGATTTTGTCGCCGAATGGACAGAAGCCGAACTCCCTAAAGAGTACGGCGCGTACTCCAATTGGATCATGCACTTCGACGGCTCTAAAATGCTGGCGGGTCTGGGAGCAGGCATCGTTGTTATATCCCCAACCGGAGATACAGTCCAATACACACTCCAAATATTATACACAGACTCCAACAACGCAGCCGAATATGAGGCCCTGTTGCATGGTCTCCGGATGGCAGTCTCCATGGGCATTCAACGCCTAGAGGTGCGTGGGGATTCGAACCTCGCAATATCTCAAATAAATGGAGATTTTGATGCCAATGACCCAAAAATGGCGGCTTATCGCAACGCCATCCTCAAAATGCCAGCTCGATTCGAGGGGCTCGAATTCCACCATGTGGTCCGAGAAAACAATCAAGCGGCAGATATCCTCGCCCAAATCGGCGCTAAGCGCGACCCTGTCCCACCTAATATCTTCTTGGAAAGGCTGTTTAAGCCATCCATGGTGTGGGAAGGGGAGACCGGCAACAATAGTCCGGATCCGGCCACAACACCATACCACGAACACTCTGACGTAATCGAAGGCCCCGCCATCGAGATAACACCTTCGGCCCACGTGATTATGGCTGTCATCGCCCCGTGGACAGAACCCTTCTTGGCTTACCTAAATAGGCAAGAACTCCCTGAGGACCAAAACGAGGCACGTTGCATTGTGCAGCGGTCTAAAGCCTACAAGGTCCACGCGGGATAGCTTTATAAGAAAAGAGCTACCAGAGTACTGCAAAGGTGCATCTCCGAGGAGGAAGGACAGCAACTTTTGGTAGAAATTCATGCTAGACTCGGCGGCCATCACGCCGCAGCTCGGGCCCTTGTAAGTAAGACCTTACGTACAGGTTTCTACTGGCCGACAGCTCGAGCAGACGCACAGGACCTCGTTCAACATTGCGTCGGTTGCCAATTCTTTGCAAATCAAAGCCATATGCCACCTACCGCTCTCCAAACAATCCCCATTACTTGGCCCTTCGCGGTCTGGGGGCTTGATATGGTCGGACCCCTTTGTCGGTGTCAAAACCGGCGGATCTCGGGTAGGGGGTCCCAAACTATGCGTCTAGGCCGGATGGTAATAGGAGGCAAGGGACACGAAGTTTTACCCAGGTTCGGGCCCTCTCAATGGAGGTAAAACCCTACGTCCTGCTTGATTAATATTGATGATATGGGTAGTACAAGAGTAGATCTACCACGAGATCAGAGAGGCTAAACCCTAGAAGCTAGCCTATGGTATGATTGTTGATGTGTATGTTGTCCTACGGACTAAAACCCCCCGGTTTATATAGACACCAGAGAGGGTTAGGGTTACATCGAGTCGGTTACAATGGTAGGAGATCTGAATGTCCGCATCGCCAAGCTTGCCTTCCACGCCAAGGAAAGTTCCTTCCAGACACGGGACGGATCTTCAATCTTGTATCTTCATAGTCCAGGAGTCCGGCTGAAGGTATAGTTCGGCTATCTGAACACCCCCCAATCCAGGACTCCCTCAGTAGCCCCTGAACCAGGCTTCAATGACGACAAGTCCGGCGCGCAAATTGTCTTCGGCATTGCAAGGCGGGTTCCTCCTCCAAGTACTTCATAGAAGATTTTAAACACAAAGATAGTGTCTGGTTCTGCAAGATAAGTTTTCCACATATTGCCATAGAGAGAATAATATTTACACAAATCTAATCTGCTGACGTATTCCGTGGTGCGACACACCACGGCCAAGCCTTTATCCGAGTCGTTTAATTATCCCACCTCAGCGCGTCATGCGAGGCGGTTCTTGGCCGTCTTGTCAAAGCAGAGATCGTGCCCCCTTATTCCGGGATTCTCATCAATACTGGCGTGGGTAACCCAACCGCTTCTAGGACTCCTAGATCATAGGCAAGTCCAAACGGACACGGAGAGAACGCTCGATATCCACCCTCTTTATAAAGGGACGAGGCCTTTTATTTTCCTCTCCCGTGCTCAATCGAATCCTTCCCCCACCTCAACCTCAAACGCCCAAAGTTCAGGTCAGGTGCTCCGAACCTTCAGTCATGTCCGGATCTAGCCTTCAAGGCCGATGGGTGCCTTCTTCCGTCATGGAAGAAGACATCAAAAAGTTGAGGGAGGCCAAATATCTGACCACTGAGATTCTGCATCGGCTGCCTCCCCGGGGGCAGGCTGTCCCCTCCCCCGAACCCAACGAGAGTGTCGTGTTCGTCTCCCACTTCCTCCGAGGTCTAGGCCTTGCATTGGATCCTTTTGTCAGGGGCTTGATGTTTTACTACGGGCTAGATTTCCATGATCTAGCTCCGGACTCCTTTCTTCATATCACGACATTTATCGTTGTGTGCGAGGCCTTCCTCCGGGTTACCCCTCACTTTGGCCTATGGCTCAAGACCTTTGAAGTAAAACCGAAGATGACCGAGGGGCAACATGCGGAGTGTGGAGGTGCCTCAATACGCAAGATGACGGGAGCTGCATGGCCCAAAGGTTCCATTCCAGAGGTGTCTGAATTGTGGCAACAGGAGTGGTTCTACATCACGGCTCCTAGAAGTGCCAAGTGGGCGGCCGCCCATGTCTTCCGCCCGGGCCCTCCACCGCAACTGATGTCATGGATTAGCAGAGGATTGAGCTGGGGTCCGGCCAAGGACGTGCCTATACTACAAAGCCGCATTCAAGATCTCTTTGATGGAGATTTCAGTTTGGTTGCGGTAGCACAAGTTATGCCGGTTCGCCAAGTCCAGCCTTGCAAACGCCGGCCTCTTCGCTTGTGGGAGTTCAATCCCGAGGGACCGCGCGCCATTCGAAATTTCCTCGGCCTGACGCACGAGGAGATGTACAAGTTGTTCTTCGGACCTCAAGTGGAGTGTCCGGAAATTACCGAGGACGTGGGCATGAGTAGCAACCGTCCCGCCAACAGGTAAGGCATCTTCCGACCGAGCATACTACCTCTCCTTTGATGCGAAGTTATTTCTGAGAGTTTGCTTTTTGACCAGGACTGGCTAACGAAGGCGAAGTTGATTCGGTGCTCGGCCCCCTCCCTGAGGGTTTGGAAAATCTGATATTGGAAAAGATGCTCCAGACCGCACCTTGCCCGGAGCCCTTGAAGGACAATGCGGGCGGTCACGAGCCCCAAACACTGGCCGCTCTAGCCGAGGGAGCGAGCATCTTCATGAAGGAAGTCGACCAGAAGAGGAGAAGGATTGCGTCTGGGGATTCGGAAGCCGAAGCTTCCAAATGGGAGAAGAAGTCTCCGACAGAGGGTCCTACCCCGGGGGGTGCGGTTGCCGCATAAAGTCCGCAGGGGGATCAATTCTCCCACGAGTCGTAAGTGACCCAAAATACCTTAATAGTACAGATATGTCGTCTTTTCTTCTGAGAAGATAACCATTGCATGTATCTTTGCAGTTCGGGCCTTAGTCCCTCTCAAATGAGCTCGTCTTCGGGGGATCTTCTTCCAGAGATGATGGAGAGCGAAACGCCTCCTCCGGACTCCTCCACTCCGGAAGCGGGCGACCCTGAAGTGTCGTCGCGGAGGGCCTCTCCGAGTCCGGCGAGGCCAGAAGATAATCCCGTCGACCCCCGAAGTTCCCAGTGTCCGGCTCCCGAAGAGAGCACACAAACGAGTCCGACACCGTCTAGTGTGCGGTCGGATGTTCTGAGGGAGTTGGTGGGGCGAGCAGCCATCTCAGATGAACATCATGTGCTGATGAATACGGTGATGGAGAGAATCTTGTCCGCCGAAAGCGGATCGCATAAAGCTTTTATGAGTCTACTGACAGGCTTTGAGGTACGTAAAATAATGTATGATAGTCCTGCACATACTAGGTGTGCCCTGTGTAGATAGTAGCCCCTGAGACTCTGGTCGTCGTCGGAAACGACGATGAACAGAGGATCATATTCCTAGGCAATAACCATACTGCCTTTATGTGCAGGTGATGGAAGCTCCGGTGGCTAGCCGGGCTCGCGAGTTTGCCCATTTAGAACGGCAGTTGGATGCGGCAGACGCCGACATCGAGCTTGTTAACAAAAGGCTTGACGAGGCCCAAGGTAAGTGTCATTATCTGGTAAACGCCATATAGGAAGTGCAGCATGATGCCAGTATCTTTAATGTGTTGTGACTGCAGATGGAGCTGCCACTGTTGAAGCCTTGCGGGCAGAACTTGCCCGAGCCAAGGAACAAGCGAGGTTGGGTAATGAGGTTGCTTTGAAGGCGGCCGAAGAGTTGCAAGCCGAGAAGGCCGCGCATGGCGAGAGCCGAGATAAGATGGCCAAGATGGCCATAGAATTAAAAGCCGGCACCGACCGTTGCTGGGTTCTTGAAAAGGAAAACCAGGTGAAGTATCGGACCTTGAGAAGGCTGCTGCAACGGGAAAAGACCTCCGCTCTGCAATGAGGGCAAAGAAGGAGGAGCTGCGGGAAGCCGGGGATACTGTAGCCGGGAAATCCTTTATGCTGCAGAGGAAGTTCGGAGATCAACGGTATGCCCCTCTGGATCGGTTGTGGAGTTCGGAAGATGTGTATATGGATTTGGCAGCGAGCGCTGCCGATGCGGCCAAGTACTTCCAGAGTCAGATGGACCGTGAAGTAGACCAGCTGTTTTGGAAACAATTCCTTTCTCCCGAGCGTTCGCTTTCATTGACGGACCAATTAGCCGAATGGGCCAAACTAAATAGGTTGTCCGGACTCTCCATGAGGTCTGTTGTGGATCAGCTATGGCCGGAAAGGTCAAAACCGAGCAGCTATTTCAGCTTGGTGTAGCAGTTCCTTGACGTGGTGCCGCGCATAAATGCGATGAAGAGGTCGGCATGCATAGAAGGCGCACGAATGGCCTTTGTCCGTGCTAAAGCATAGTGGGCAGAGATGGATGCTACCACTGTTGCAGCGCAGGATTCGGCCATAGGTCGAAGGGCTGCTGAGCACTACTTTGAGGAAGTTCTTGAGGGTGCTCGTTTGATAGAGACCCAGTGCTCAAAAAATATTATGTTTGAGTGATATGTAATCTCATTGTAAGCGAAATGCTTTTATAAATTTTCATAAGGCTACTTTTATACTTTTGCCTGAAAGTATTGTGATGCCTCCTGGGCGGCCGTTTATGTATACATGTGTAACCTGAAAGATTGCAGTCGTCGGCTTCAACCCCCACGCATATAATGTGGAGGTGTTCGCAGAAACACGCGTTCACACTTAACCCAACGTCTTGGTCCTATTAAGGAGGTGATAGCGGAGCGAGCGAGGCAACCGGACTATAATGCTTTAACACTTTCACTTAGCCATAGGAGTTTGACAGTGGGGCTACTAGATAGCCCCTGGTGGCTCCGCACTCTCCCGATCCCGGGGTGCGTACATGCATGGCCGGGAAATGGCCCTTCGTTAAGGCGGGGGAATTCTAACATTCCCATAGGTCGTCGAGTGGTTGACCAGTCTCACGCTATATCATGACAGTCAGCTTTCGGCTTTCTCTACTGAGGTGCTCGTCCAGATGAACCAGCGAACAATCATAGTAGTTCTCCTGGTGCTACCTTAGCCGGTAAAGCGGAACGTAAGGCACAAAAACACAGGAGCCGGGCAAACCCAACATTTGACCAAAGACAATGATTCGGAGCTGATGCATATAGGGCCAAACTCGCGCCGCCGAACACTCCCTAAGGTATTCGGTCTTTATGGTATAAACCGGGCCTAAAAATGGCCTTTGAAAGAAGCCCCTTGTGTCCAGGTACGTGCATTGTTCTGGCGTGGCCACATGCCAAGACGTCAGCATCCTTCTCAACGGTGGATATGTATCAACAAGAGACAGTAAAAAAGGTTTACGCAGGGTCTTAATCTAAAAAGAATCCTTGGGGCGGGTCCCTGCAGCACGTCTGCGCCTGTGTCTCCGTTGTGCCGTATCCTGGACAGGTGTACCACGATGATTGTCTGTAAAAGAGAGGAATTTGGGTGAAAAGGTGATCGTGCAAAAAGATAGTTTTTCTAAAGAAACCATGTGTAATTCAAGAGGAGGAGAATTTGCTACTTGTCTGTGTGCGTGGAGCCCCTTGTATTGAAAAATAGGGGTGTGACCGTTTATGCGGTATAAGTAGTGGCGCCGGACTCGATTAGTTGTGTTTGAGGTCTTGACGACCTATTGGATGCTTTCGTTGGTCCGGGCGCCTTTAGTGTGCGGCTGCCAAGGCAGCCTCACTCTCTTCGGTGCGCAGAGATCGCTCGATACTTCCATGCACTGAAATGATGCCTCGTGGACCGGGCATCTTGAGTGTAAGGGAGGCGTAGTGTGGTATTGTATTAAAGCGAGCGAAAGCTTCGCGTCCGAGCAGTGCTTGATAGCCACTTTGGAACGGAGCGATGTGGAAAGTTAAATGCTCGTGACGGAAGTTACCGGGGGAGCCAAATATGACTTGTAATAGGAGGGAGCCCGTGCAACGAGCCCCTGTGCCTGGCGTTACTCCTTTAAAGGTAGTGTTGCTATGGCGAATTTGTGTTGGGTGTAACCCCATCCCACGGACTGTATCCTGATATATTAGGTTTAGGCTGCTGCCGCCGTCCATCAATACTCGTGTGAAGTGATATCCGCCAATTAGTGGGTTTAACACCAGGGCGGCCCATCCTGCGTGTCGGATACATGCTGAGTAATCGCGATGGTCGAAAATGATCGGTTGAGATGACCAGTGGCAGGACTTCATGGTGATAGGCGCTTCGGTATATTTTTCTGGGAGTGCCGCATTGCTTTTTCCCTTGATCACGTGTAACACGTTTACTATTTTGACTTCGGGTGGAAATTTCTTTTGTTCCCCCGTGTCTCGCTTGGGAGGTTCGTCCTCGTCTTCACTTGGTGTATCCCCCCCTTGTGTACGGCGTTGAGCTTGTCGGACTGCTTGAAGACCCAACATTCTCTGTGGGTATGATTGGTAGGTTTGCCAGGGGTACTATGGATCTAACATACTTGGTCCAGAATTTTGTTGAGGCTGGACAGTTCATCCCTGGTGCCTTTAAGGGGCGGCTTTTGCCCTGGCCGAGAGACTTTGAATCTGGCGTTTACTGCCGTGCCCTTCGTGCTGTCTTCTTTATTCCGGCGTTTGTTATTGTTGTTGCGCCGTGATTTCCCGTTTCCATCACTAACTTCAAATGTGTTGGGATCGCTAGTGTTGCATCTGGCTAGCAAGCTGTCCTCACCCGCGCAAAAGCGGGTCATGAGGTTTGTTAATGCGGGCCATTGTTCTCGGCTTATTTTGGCCGAGGTGTCTGGCGAGCCATTCGTCACGGACGCTATGCTTGAAAGCCGCTAAGGCTTCGGCGTCCGGACAGTCGACAATCTGGTTCTTTTTAGTAAGAAACCTATTCCAAAGCTTTCGGGTTGACTCTCCGGGCTGCTGAGTTATATGACTCAGACCATCCGCATCCGGAGGTCGGACATAAGTCCCTTGAAAATTTGCCCGAAAGGCGTCTTCAAGCTCTTCCCAACTTCCAATGGAGCTTTCGGGGAGGCCTTTGAGCCAGTGACGAGCTGGCCCTTTGAGCTTGAGGGGTAAGTATTTGATGGCGTGGAGATCATCTCCTCGAGCCATATGGATATGAAGGATATAGTCCTCAATCCAAACCCCGGGGTCTGTTGTTCCATCGTATGCCTCTATGTTTACGGGTTTGAATCCCTCTGGAAATTCATGGTCCAGCACCTCGTCGGTGAAACATAGAGGGTGTGCGGCACCCTTGTAGCTGGGTGTACTGCGTTGTTCGGATATTTGTTGTGTTGCATTGTATGTTGGGGGGCGCTTGCGTGGTCCATAGATGGATCTTGTTGCGCCGTCCTTTGGGTGCGAACCCTCGCCTGGGTCGCGTGTTGTATTGTGAGCGGCATTGTATGCCGCTCTGTGTTGGTAGAGTTGTCGTCTATCCGACCAGGTGGCTGCTTTGATATTTGGTTGTGGGGGGTCTGCGGCCTCCTCATCGAATTCGGGTAGCAGCTTCCGCTTTGGGTAGCTCTTGGAGGGGCGATTGTCGCCGTACCTTGCTGCAGTGTTGAGTATTTTGCTCCATCTGAATTGGAGAGTGTCTTGCGCGGCCTTGAGCCTTCGCTTCTGCTTTTTAAGGCTCCTCGCGGTGGCAACAAGCCTTTTACGGGCGTTCTGTTGCTCCGGGTGCCTGTCTGATGTTATGTCGTCCGGACCATTATCCTTGATAGGATTTGTTTGTTTGGTTGGATTATCCGGATTGCCGTTGTCCGGCAGCGGTTCACCCTGCTCCAGCGCTGGGTCTGTGTGATTGCTATTTCTATCGAGGCGGGATTTGGGGCGGCGCTTGCGTCGCCGCTTTGACTGCTTTTCGAGGGAACAATCCTTCGGTGCGTCCTTCCGCTCTTCGTCGTCATCTTTTGGTGCGTCCACCATGTATACGTCATATGACGAGGTGGCGTTCCAGGGCTCAATAGGCGCTGGTTCTCCATCGTCTCCTCCATCGGCGTCCATACCGTCAATGTCGTCGGAGTCGAAGTCGAGCATGTCGGTTAAGTCGTCGACAATGGCTACGAAGTGGGTGGTGGGTGGGTTTTGAATTTCTTCATCGTCCGTACCCCAACCTTGCTGACCGTAGTCCGGCTAGGGCTCTCCTGATAGAGAGAGAGAGAGACTTCAGTGACTTCGGGATATCGCCGAAAGGTGATTCCTGAAAGACGTCCGCGGCTGTGAACTCCATGATCGGCACCCAATCAGATTCGATCGGCAGGGGCGCGGAGGGTTCGGAGTCCGGAGAAGAATCCGGCTCCATGGAGTCACGAGTCTTGCAGAGTACGGGGCTGGTGCTCGGCTCAACCGCTGTTGGGATTACAGCCCCCGAGGTGGCGTCCAACTGCCCATCCTCTATCGGCGCGGTTGGCTCCGAACTAAGTGTCGGAGCCGATGCGGGTGCGGCCTCCAGGGCACTGTTCGGCGGCAGAGCTAGATCGTGCTCATCGTGACAGTGCGACGCGCTCGGCAGTGGTTCGAATCCGTCGAAGATCAAGTCTCCGCGGATGTCAGCCGTGTAGTTTAAACTTTCGAATCTGACCTGACGGCCAGGGGCGTAGCTTTCGCTCTGCTCTAGATGGCCAAGCGAATTGGCCCGCAGCGCGAAGCCGCCAAAGACGAAGATCTGTCCGGGGAGGAAGGTCTCACCCCGGACTGCATCGCTATTGATGATCGTAGGAGCCATCGGGCCTGACGGTGATGGCACAGAGGAACTCTCAATGAAAGCACCAATGTCAGTGTCAAAACCGGCGGATCTCGGGTAGGGGGTCCCGAACTGTGCGTCTAGGCCGGATGGTAACAGGAGGCAAGGGACACGAAGTTTTACCCAGGTTCGGGCCCTCTTGATGGAGGTAAAACCCTATGTCCTGCTTGATTAATATTGATGATATGGGTAGTACAAGAGTAGATCTACCACGAGATCCGAGAGGCTAAACCCTAGAAGCTAGCCTATGATATGATTGTTGATGTGTATGTTGTCCTATGGACTAAAACCCCCCGGTTTATATAGACATCGGAGAGGGTTAGGTTTACATAGAGTCGGTTACAATGGTAGGAGATCTGAACATCCGCATCACCAAGCTTGCCTTCCACGCCAAGGAAAGTCCCTTCCGGACACGGGACGGAGTCTTCAATCTTGTATCTTCATAGTCCAGGAGTCCGACTGGAGGTATAGTTCGGCTATCCGAACACCCCCTAATCCAGGACTCCCTCACCCTTAAAGGAGGAAGCCATAAGAAAAAGTACCTATTGGTCATGGTGGATAAATTCACCAAATGGATAGAGGCCAAACCAGTTAAAACGGCCGAATCCGGACCAGTGATAGATTTCATATCCGGGGTTGTACACCGCTACGGTGTCCCCCACAGTATCAGCACCGATAACGGCTCGAACTTTACAGTCGATGAGGTAAACACTTGGTGCGGCAACTTGGGCATTAAGCTCAATTGTGCATCTGTCTATCACCCTCAAACTAACGGTCAAGTCGAATGAGAAAATGGTCTTATAATGAGCGGCATTAAACCCAGACTAGTGCGGTCCTTGAAGGAATCAGATATGCACTGGGTCGAGGAGCTCGACTCCGTACTATGGGGGCTGCGGACCCCGCCAAATCGCACTACCGGATACACACCGTTCTTTATGGTGAACGGTGCAGAGGCGGTACTGCCCTGCGACATCATTCATGACTCACCCTGAGTGCGCATGTATGAAGAGAAAGAAGCCGAGCTAGATCGGTAGGACAGTTTGGACGCCCTGGAGGAGGAGCGTGACGTCGCAAAAGCCCGATCCGCATTCTATCAACAACAGGCTCGACGATATCAAAGCAGAGAAGTACAGGCCAAAACTTATAATGTTGGCGAACTCGTTCTATGCCTACCAGAGAAGAAAAAGGACAAGCTCAAACCCAAATGGGAAGGTCCCTTTGTTATTGACAAAGTTCTGACCGGTGGAGCGTACCGTCTGCGGGATGCATCGGACAATCGACTCGAGCCAAACCCATGGAACGCGGCCAGACTCCGAAGTTTCTACGCCTAGCGTCGGACTCTGCGTTCGTCTCCTTACCTCCGTCAATTTTTTTATATATTCGTTATCTATATTTTTTTGTCTTTCTTCCTTTTCTTCGCGGCCTTCAAAGGATAAAATGTGTCTTGACTACACAATTTGTACGCACTAAGCGCGCTCATTATACCTGGGGGCTTCTTATATAGAAGCTTAATATAATTATGATCCGGGCTCTACGCCTGCCGCACATGTGTTATTTTCACACATGCACCTTTTATTCGCTATTATATGCGTCGATATGACTTAAGTTTTGGCCAAGCTGGGTTGCCTGGCTCTTGTGTTTATGCCCTACGTTCCCGTTAATTCGGCTAGGGCATAAGGGGAGCACCTCTGCGATTGTTATTGCCAGGTCAACCGGACATGTAGGTTAGACTGGGTGAAGCCGAAAGCTAGCGTTCTTAAGGCAATATTCAGTCGGCGAACAAAGGATGACTTTTTACTTATTACAATACATACCCCTAGATGTTTATATCCTGCGTCTCTTGTCGCAGTTCGGACATGCACATTAATGCATGCGTACCCAGGGAAAGGAACCCTTAACGGAACTATTATCCCTGGAAGATGTTTCTTACTATCCATGTAATATAACATAACTAGTTGGGTACTTGTCTGTTCAAGCACTTATGACCCCTACGCCTAGTTTCCACGCGTACCCCGGTTTTTACATAACTGAGCGGGTATTCGGATACACTCCGGACTGTCGGGTCCGTAGGTCGAAGCGAAAAGGTCCACGATGACAAATGATTTACAATCCGGCTAGGGACAATGTATGTCACTCGAAGTACACAGTCACTTAGACTGACTAAATTCTTCTTCTATACCATCCAAAAGGCTGTCTAGCCTACAATCCTATTGGGAATACTTTGCGGCTAGTTTCACCTGGTCATACACCAAGATGACGGGGATCTCTTTCCTGTCAGGCCCTATAGGTCCGATCTCGGCCATATGGTTCAGGTCAGCTTTGGTATATCGAGTCTTCACCATGGCCCATGCTTCCCTTGCACCTTGTCGACAGGCAGATATCTTCCATAATCGGAAGTGCTACCGCGCTCCGTTGAGTATCTCTGAAAGCTCCCCCATGCCTCCTAGCAGGGAGGCGGATGGCCACAAGGCCTGGGCAAGGCCCTGCATCACCTGTCGAACTTGTTCGTGCAGTTGTGAGAGCTCTGGTAGAAGATCTCCCGCAGACCCGGGCATCTCCTCTCCGGGATGGCCCGTCAGCATACCTACAGATATAGCTCTGTTAGATGGTTTCTTTGACGAACTCTATAGAAGTTCGCTCAAGCACTTACTGAAAATGCCGTGTCGAAGACTTTTATTCTCCTTTACGGAGTCAGCTAGCTGGGCCCGAACATCTTTCAGTTCAACATCCAGCCAGGTATTGGCATCTTGGAGATCGTTTTTCTCCCGCCTAACTTGTGTAAGCACGCGCTCGCCAGCCTTCAGCTGTCGTTGAGCATGTTGCTCCTCCGGGATCATCTCTAGAATCTATTGATTAGATTAGCATGCAAGCCAAATATTAACTGGTATATCTCGTTCTTTTCGATAGGAACAAGTGTTACCAGATGGAGCCTTCTTGGACTCCTCCATTTTTACAACTGCGGCCCGTAGCTGGGCTTTGCACTCCTCCAGCTCTTGAGACAACTGGGTATTCTTCTCAGTAAGAACCTATGCAAATAATGATCCTTAAATCAGTTGTGCCAACTGTTTCAAGTCTCAGGGGCTACTGGTATATATAATTATCAGATTTTCTTACCCGTATATCCTTTACATACTGGTCCGTGGCTCTGGCAAGACCATTTTGAGCAGCTTGGATGTACGCGTCCCCTGAGTTGAAGGCATCAAACGCCTCTTCAGAAAAAACCGGGGTCGCGGAGTACGGCCCGGCGACGCCTGTGCTTCATGGCACTCTCCACTTCGGAATTTGTAGCGGACAGCCTATCCGCACCCTCGGTAGGAGGAATATCCGGCATTGTCCCCACGTTAGCATCTGCCTCCAAGTCCGGCTCTGGAGCCCAGTTGGTGGAGGCATGGCCGGCAGGCTCTCCGGATACGGTCCGGCGAGCGTTTTTCCTGGTTTTAACCATGGACGTTATTATATTTTAAAGACAATAACCTCGAAGTAGGGTTATTTTTCATACCTCTGCGATGACCTCTCTGTCCTAACCGCCTTCCTTTTAAGCCTACCCGGTTTCGGTGCCCCTTGTTGGTGAGTCACTGCGAGTTCGGCATGGCGTCCCGAGGGCATTCCCTGCAAGACACCATACATGTGCGGTGGGTGAAGTGCGAAAAAGGGGATCCTTCTCGGAAGTTGGGACTCCGGTTTTTACTTACATGCGATGCAGGGAGCAGTCCAGGATAATCGGCGGTGATGGCCACCAAGGCACCGTCGCAACTTAACAAATAAAACGTCATGTCGATGAGCTCCATGAATATGTCCTGATCTTCTTCGAGTCAAGGATCGAGGGCCCGATCAGGGTCCTCTGGCTGTGGATATGGGCTGTGAATCTCCCTCACAACTTTTCGTAGTTCCTGCTATGAAATAGCAAGGTAAATATTTATGACAAAGAAAGCAGGAAGGTCTGGAGTAAAAAGCCGTAGCTCACCCAGTTTGGGGGTTGTACATGGAGAATCCATCCCGCGGCTTAATACGGATGAACTCCTCTTCCTCTCCCTTATATAAATCGTACAATATTTTCGTTTGAGCGGTGGTGGAGTCCGGACCTTTACTGCCGCAACGGGTGGCATCGTCTTCTCCATTGAAGTGCCACATGGGTTGTCCCCGATATTGAAGTGGCTGCACCCCCCGCATTATACATATTGACATAACCTTGATAATTGTCAGTCCTGATTCGGCCAGTGTCTTTATCTGGCTCATCAGGTAAAGGACCTCTCTGTTATCTTCCTCCTGGGGGCTCCGAGGGTGCCAGCTATGGCGTTTCTTCAAAGGGGCGTTGTTGAACTCAGGAAGGCCCATCCGAATAGGGTCTGGAAGGGGAACGCCCTCCATATAAAACCACTTCGAAGGCTAGTCTTCGGATGTATTCTTTGGAGTACCGGACAGGTACCCGGTCCCGTCGATGCGCCATATTTCGGCTCCGCCCACTTGAAATATTGACCCCTTCTGTGTACGGGGCACGAGGCAGAATAGCCTCTGCCATAACTCGAAATGAGCTTCGCAGCCCAGAAACAGCTCGCAAAGGGCAACGTAGCCTGGGATGTGTAACATGGAGCTGGGAGTAAAGTTATGCAGCTGGAGGCCATAGAACTCCAAGAGCCCGCGGAGGAATGGATGGATTGGAAATACGAGTCCCCTCAATAAATAAGGGACGAGGCATACCTGCTCCCTTGTGGATGAGTTGGGAAAGCTTTCCGCTTGCTCCCTGCCATTATAAGTGGCTAGTCCGGCTCAGACGGGGACCATGTACGCAGGAGGGAGAAACCCCTGGGTTTGCAACTCTACTAGTTGGCTATGGGGAATAGAACACTTCTCCCAACTACCTGGCTTAGGGCTACGGGGGCGAGAGGAGGAGCTGCGGTGGCCGGCCATGATGGGATGGATTTTTCCGGGCACGCTCCGATGGATACTCGCTGTGGGAAGGTGGTGTGATCTAGATCTGAAGATCCCCGACTGTTTAAATAGACGATTCATCTACCTGGTTAGGGTGGTAAATGTAAAAACACCCCGACCTCTCGCATTCGCTCGACACGTGGAAGATAGCCATTATTAAGGCACAGAAGCCGAGGAGTGCAACATTCATGGGAGGCCGGACACAACTCGTTACGACAGATACTCAGGATTTGGAGGAGAACCCGCCTTGCAATGCCGAAGACAATCTGCGCGACGGACTCATCGTCATTGAAGCCTGGTTCGGGGGCTACTGAGGGAGTCCTGGATTGGGGGGTCCTCGGACAGCCAGACTATATACTTTGGCCGGACTGTTGGACTACGAAGATACAAGATTGAAGACTTCGTCCCGTGTCCGGATGGGACTCTCCTTTGCGTGGAAGCCAAGCTTGGCGATTCGGATATGTAGATCTCCCCCCTTGTAACCAACTCTGTGTAACCCTAGCCCCTCCGGTGTCTATATAAACCGGAGGGTTTTAGTCCGTAGGACAACAACAATCATAATCATAGGATAGCTTCTAGGGTTTAGCCTCTACGATCTCGTGGTAGATCAACTCTTGTAATACTCATATCATCAAGATCAATCAAGCAGGAAGTAGGGTATTACCTCCGTCGAGAGGGCCCGAACCTGGGTAAACATTGTGTCCCCCGCCTCCTGTTACCATCCGCCTTAGACACATAGTTCAGGACCCCCTACCCGAGATCCGCCGGTTTTGACACCGACAGTAGCTCCCCGTTTATTTTTGATATGTTCATAGAGAAAAATAAGTTGAAAGAATATAGTAGCAATGATGCGGACTTGGTCCGTGATCTGAGGATTATCCTCATTGCTGCACGGAAGAATTATGTCCTTGATGCACCGCTAGGTGACAGACCTATTGCAGGAGCAGATGCAGACGTTATGAACGTTTGACAAGCTCGATATGATGACTACTTGATAGTTTAGTGCACCATGATTCACGGCTTAGAACCGGGACTTCAAAATCGTTTTGAATGCCGTGGAGCATATAAGATGTTCCAAGAGCTTAAATTAGTGTTTCAGACTCATGCCCGAGTCGATAGGTATGAGACCTTTGACAAGTACTTTTCCTACAAGATGGAGGAGAATACCTCAACCAGTGAGCATGTGCCCAGAATGTCTGAGTATTACAATCACTTGAATGAAGTGGAAATTAATCTTCCAGATAAGATAGTGATTGCAGAGTTCTCTAGTCATTATCACCAAGTTACTAGTACTTCGTGATGAACTATAATATGCAAGGGATAACAGAAACGATTCCCAAGCTCTTCACGATGCTAAATCAGCGAAGGTAGGAATCAAGAAAAATCATCAAGTGTTGATGGTTGAAAAGATCACTAGTTTCACGTAAAAGGGCTAGGGAAAGAAAGGGAACTTCAAGAAGAATGGCAAGCAAGTTGCCACTCCTGTGAGGAAACCCAAAGCTAGACCTAAGCCTGAAACTGAGTGCTTCTACTACAAAGGGAAAGGTCACTGGAAGAGGAACTACCCCAAATACTTGGCGGATAAGACGGATGGCAAAGTAAAAGGTATATTTGATATACATGTTATTGATGTGTACTTTACTAGTGTTCATAGTAACCCTGGGGTATTTGATACTGGTTCAGCTGCTAAGATTAGTAACTCGAAACAGGAGTTATAGAATGAACAGAGAACTAGTTGAGGGCAAAGTGACGATGTGTGTTGGAAGAGATTCCAAGGTTGATAAGATCACCATCGCATACTCCCTCTACCTTCGGGATTAGTGTTGAACCTAAATAAATGTTATTTGGTGTTTGCGTTGAGCATGAATATGATTGGATCATGTTTATTGTAATACGGTTATTCATTTAAGTCAGAGTTGTTCTGTTTACATGAATAATACCTTCTATGGTCATACACCCAATATAAATGGTTTATTCAATCTCGATCGTAGTGATACACATATTCATAATATTGAAGCCAAAAGATGCAAAGTTAATAATGATAGTGTAACTTATCTGTGGCACTGCCGTTTAGGTCATAGTGGTGAAAAGCGCATGAAGAAACTCCATGCTGATGGACTTTTGGAATCCCTTGATGCTTGCGAACCATGCCTCATGGGCAAGATGACTAAGACTCCATTCTCCGGAACAATGGAGCGAGCAACAGACTTGTTGGAAATAATACATACCGATGTATGCGGTCCAATGAGTGTTGAGGGTCGCGGCGGGTATCGTTATTTTCTGACCTTCACGGATGATTTGAGCAGATATGGGTATATCTACTTAATGAAACACAAGTCTGGAACATTTGAAAAGTTCAAAGAAATTCAAAGTGAATTGAGAATCATCGTAACGAGAAAATAAAGTTTCTGCGATCTGATCGCGAAGGAAAATATTTGAGTTACGAGTTTGGCCTTCATTTAAAAACAATGTGGAATAGTTTCACAACTCATGCCACCTGGAACACCACAGAGTATTGGTGTGTTCGAATGTCATAACTGTACTTTATTAGATATGGTGCGATCTATGATGTCTCTTACCGATTTACCACTATCATTTTGGGGTTATGCATTAGAGACAACTGCATTCATGTTAAATAGGGCACCATTTAAATCCATTGAGATGACACCGTATAAACTATGGTTTGGCAAGAAACCAAAGCTATCATTTCTTAAAGTTTGGGGTTGCGATGCTTATGTGAAAAAGTTTCGAACTGATAAGCTCAAACTCAAATCAGAGAAATGCGTCTTCATAGGATACCCAAAGGAAATTGTTGGGTACACCTTCTATCACAGATCCGAAGGCAAGATATTCATTGCTAAGAATGGATCCTTTCTAGAGAAGGAGTTTCTCTCGAAAGAAGTGAATGGGAGGAAAGTAGAACTTGATGAGGTAATTGTACCTTCTCTCGAGTTTGAGAGTAGTTCATCGTAGAAATCAGTTCCAGTGATGCCTACACCAATTAGTGAGGAAGTTAATGATGATGATCATGAAACTTCAGATCAAGTTAGTACCAAACCTCGTAGGTCAACCAGAGTACGATCCGCACTAGAGTGGTATGGTAATCCTGTTTTGGAAATCATGTTACTAGACCATGACGAACCTACAAACTATGAGGAAGCGATGATGAGCCCAGATTCCGCAAAATGGCTTGAGGCCATAAAATCTGAGATAGAATCCATGTATGAGAAAAAAGGGTGGACTTTGGTGGACTTGCCCGATGATCGGCAAGCCATTGAGAATAAATGGATCTTCAAGAGGAAGATAGCCGATGATAGTAGTGTTACTATCTACAAAGCTCGACTTGTCGAAAAGGGTTTTTTGACAAAGTTCAAGGTGTTGACTACAATGAGAATTTCTCACTCGTATCGATGCTTAAATTATGTCGGAATCAAGTTAGCAATTGCCACATTTTATGAAATCTGACAAATGGATGTCAAAACTGCATTTCTTAATGGATTTATTAAAGAAGAGTTGTATATGATATGATCAGAAGGTTTTGTCAATCCTAAAGGTGCTAACAAAATATGCAAGCTCCAGCAATCCATCTATGGACTGGTGCAAGCATCTCGGAGTTGGAATATATGCTTTGATAAGTTGATCAAAGCATGTAGTTTTATATAGACTTGCGTTGAAGCATGTATTTAAAAGAAAGTGAGTGGGAGCACTACAACCTTTTTGATAAGTATATATGAATGACATATTGTTGATCGGAAATGATGTAGAATTTTCTGGAAAGCATAAAGGAGTGTTTGAAAGGAGTTTTTCAAAGAAAGACCTCAGTGAAGCAGCGTATATATTGAGCATCAAGATCTATAGAGATAAATCAAGACGCTTGATAAGTTTTTTCAATGAGTACATATCTTGATAAGATTTTGCATTAGTTCAAAATGGAACAGTCAAAGAAGGAGTTCTTGCCTATATTGCAATGTGTGAAGTTGAGTAAAGACTCAAAACCCGACTGACGGTGTCCTGGACTAGGGGGTACTCATCACGTCGTCTCCCGATCAGTTGGATTGGGCCGAGGACCCCCATGGTCGTATACTCATGGGCCAGTTCGAACAGCTGCCACATACATGGAAGATTCCACAAGACTTGGTGATCAAGACAAGGACTCCCCCCCCACCGGCGTATTCGGCTAGGACTCTTGATATCCTAGGCCTCTGGTGCATTATATAAACCATGGCCAGGCTAGTCGATAGATCATATATACATACAATCATACTATAGGCTAGCTTCTAGGGTTTAGCCTCTCCGATCTCATGGTAGATCAACTCTTGTAATACCCATATCATCAAGAATAAATCAAGCAGGACGTAGGGTTTTACCTCCATCAAGAGGGCCCGAACCTGGGTAAAACATCATGTCCCCTGCCTCCTGTTACCATCCGCCTTAGATGCACAGTTTGGGACCCCCTACCCGAGATCCGCCAGTTTTGACACCGACATTGGTGCTTTCATTGAGAGTTCCGTTGTGTGTTCGGCAAAAGGTTGATGGCTCGCCTGCAGATCAACTGCGACTTTGGCATCTTCTTCACCAGCTTGACTGGTCACCTTGGTTTGACCAAGGACTGCGCCCTATCTCTGATCGTCATGTTCGGATGAGGGCCTTTATAAACATCAACTCTGATCTCTATGAAGATTATGGAGGAATCATCCAGGGAGCCCGGGGCTCAACGTCAACATTGCCCTCGGGCGACCGTGCTGTTTTTCTAGATAGCAAACTTGTGTCCATCGCCACCGCCTCCTCAAGTGTCTTTTTAACGATCGCTTTGGTGGAATTGTGCGGAATTGAGTATACAACAACCCTGGAAAATTTTGTCAAGTTCCGATGAAGGAATCTCTGGCAATCCACGATATACCGGAGCCCTGTCAAATCTGGATGAGTTTAGGGCGTGGTGTCCAGCTTCTAGCTCGGACGTCCTTCGGAAGATCCAACCGTTGATCGGCTGCGGAATTCCTATATCTACCACCTCTCAAAATTTCAGCTCGATCCGACCGTCCAAACTCCGGGAACCTTCCGATTAGCGCATCACTTTTCGGATCTGTTTTCTATGCGAAAACGAATCCGACCTGAGTTCGTTTTTTTTATGAACGGGATTACGGACATCCCTTTTGAAGGACGTTTTTTATGGGGTATTGTGTTTTGTTCCTGAACATGTCCCACTAACTTTAAAATCTTTTGAACATGATCTTCAACATCATACTGGTGTCAAACCAGTCCGGCAATATTGCTCCACGGCTGCCGACCTGCGCTAGACACGTCGTCACTTTGTTGAGCCGAGCTCAACTTCTTCGGATCATCATCTCGGCAAGCCGAACAAGAGTCCGGCATCGCGAAGAATAAATCATCACCAACATTGCCTCCCCACGGATTACACGGAGCGGGCATACCGGCATCGCCGCACGGTCGCTTCATCAAGCCGGCATCGACCACGTCACGACCTGCATCGGCAGGGCCGCACTATTGCTTCTTCAAGCTGGTGTCCATCACGCCGACCTACTTCGACTCATCGGCTGACATCGAGGCTTCGACATCTCGGCTGGACCGAGGGCTTCGCCATCTCTTTATCAATCTACTCTGGACACTTCAGCGTCACTAGCCGACCAGCTCCGTCACGTTAGCTGGACCGAGAGCTTTGCCTCGGCGAGCCAACCTTTGCCAGCATTGCCATGTCGTCGTTTTATCGCCCATCAGGCAATGGGTGTGCGGATCGAGTCCCAATTTTGGGAATCACCCTCTTTCGGATTGATACAACAAATAAACCAGGTGCTATTAATCCCAGTATTTTTTGCTTGTTCGGGTTCATTTTTCCCAAGGAATTATTACTCTGGTTTGTCCATCATATATACACAGGTCTATCAAATGGTGGCCGCATTAACGACGGTCGCATGGTGGTTCGGTCAGTTTCCGTACATAGTCCGGCGAACGTCGCATCCGGAGCTCGGACCGACCTGTGAATTCAGGCTTTACCACGCCTTTACCGCATCACGCCGACGCCCTGCATTGACATTGGCTTCGGCGCCAGGCCATATTTCTTTTATTACTCACTTTGCATAAATTATTTATTATGCAACGATTTTTTAATTATCATTATTACTATTATCTCCGGTTTGCACTAGTTTTTGTGCACAGGAAAATGATCCGGGGACTTCGGCATCACTCTGCCGGTCTGGATTGACCGTGCTACATCACCACTTCGGTGTGTCGAGCTCTCCGCTCTGCCACCTCGGGACCGGCTTGGGGGATGGAACCTTGTCCCGCATCAAGCTCGGACCGCGTCATCAATACCGAACACATTAACCAGCTAAGTCACTTTCATGCTCAAAGCTTTAATTTCTAACTTGTGTTCGGTTCGACCAAGCATTATACTTTTTTGGGAAAAAGTTGCTTGTAAAAAATTTCCTTGTCCAAACTTTGTTTGTGACGCATAAATTCAAATACCCAATTCATTTGGGGGCTTCCTTCATGAAGCTTTTCCTCTTGCATATGATTATACTTGTACGGCTTCGTTCCTTGTTCGTGTATTACGCCACAATATGCACCGTATTGACTTAAGCGATTTGCAAGCTGGGTTGCCTCGCTCCTGTGTTTACCTCTACGTTCCCGATTGTTCGGCTAGGGAGTAAAGGGAGCACCTCTGCGATTGTCACGATCGGGTCATCCGAGCCGGACCTCAGACTGGGTGAAGCCGAAAGCTAGCGCTCTTATAGTTTTCAATGATGGTCGGCACACAACGGAACTCATGAGTACAAAAAATCTATTGCACAAGTCTCATGATAACAATGAGCACCGAAGAAAGGTATCGGTGGGGGTACTATTTCCTTCGAAGATGCTTCTTACACTTCGCAGTAATATAGCATAAGTTCCCTAAGCGCGCTTTGTCTGTTACAGCCTTATGGCCTGATTGCCTGGTTATTGGAAACACCGTCAATATTCTCGACAGATGGAGTACATAACACTTTTTCGGTCCTTGACCAAAGAGGGAGAAGCCGATGGTCGGTTAAGACGCGTTTAAAGTTCGTTTGAACATAGATATGATATAAGTACTTCGGTACATGCAATCATTCTTTTACCCAAGTCACTTGGGGGACTCTTAAATTTATATGAGCCGTTCTTCTTCTTAGTTGTTGCAAAGTTTTATTATTATTATTATTATTATTATTATTATTATTATTATCTATCACTCCTTTTTTTGACACGAGCGTGTGGTCACTAGCCGGGGAGCCTAATTTCTCTCTCAAAGCCGCTAGAGTTTAGTTTGCTAAACTGGCCTAATGAGAAGTACTCCGCCCTCGGGTAGGAGGTTGAAGCCGTAGGCTGACCCGCTTGAAGTCTTGAGATAGGATGTATCATGTTAAAGCACGACAGAAGCACTTCTTTTGCTAAGGCCAATTTTCAGATTGGCACCAAACACTTGATCTTGTTCGGACGTCAAGTTTTTACTAACGTGTTTTGGTTTTTCAAGCTTTTTGGCACTTTTAAACTATTTGTGTGTTTTCAGCACAAGTCTTGCAGTGCAACGCCGGACACCTTTAGAGATTCGGCAAAAACATTCTCGGATATTGCTATATATGCATCGGTGTCGAATTGTGTCTTCGGTCAATAGTCGGGTTGCCCGGCTCCTGCGCTTGCCTCCTACGTTCCGCTTTGTTTGGCTAGGTGTGCAAAGGGAGAACCACTGCGATTGTGCTTCCAGCTCACTTGGTTAAGCACCTCAGTGGAGAAAGCCGAAAACTAACTTTCACAATAAGTGTAAACCGGTCAGCAATCCGATGACTGCATTAAATGACGGGCCATTCGTAACATTGGCCGAAGTGTTTATGGCTTGACCTCGATTGTCGCCGAACACTACCGGGGGCTAGTAACTGGCCTCCCAAACTAAAATCCTCAATATTTTGCTCTTACATTAGAGCTGAGGTTTCATGATCATGCTTAGCATGACAACCCAAAGAAGGGGATCGATAGCGGGATTATTTTCTTTGGAAGACATTTCTTATGTTAAACAGTAACATAACATATCTCTCTGCGTACCTTTGTTTATAAAACCGTATGGCCAGATTGCCTTGTTTGTCGTAAATCTTTGCCCTCATAAAGGCTTTGTAAATTAAGACAAACACTCCTCGGCTACTGGCCGAGGAGGTGGAAGCCGATGCTCGGTCAACAAAGTTTTGTACAATGCGGATCCGAGCATTAAATGACGTAAAGTACTTGGATACATAGAGTCATTACACATAATTTGTGATTTTAATATGGATATCGATCCTTAATTCGGCCACCCGTGCCCGCATTAAGGCTCGGGGATACTGGGCTTCAGGCTTATTATTTACAAATATTAAAGGGGCACATCGATCCCCTGATCTGGTGTTGCCACCTAACCAGTGTCTCGGGGGCTACTGCATTGCCTGTTCAATGCAGAAAGTTTTAAGTGCAATACGGTTTCCGAGGAGATTTTGATCCTCAGGTTGGTCGGCCGCACCCAACCTTAGTACCGAGAACTAAGCACACCGCTTTTTGTGTCCCGAAGTATTCTGCCGAGCTAGGACTTGATCCTCAGGCCGATTTTGCAAATCAACCTGAGTCTCAGCGGCTACTGGGATCAACGTTCTTACATCATCCTTCAGGTGCATCTCGGGTTTTAGACCGATACACACCTTGAGGGCTACTGGCTATATATCTCGGTAGAGAATAAATTGCACCAATAAAAAAATATTGATAAAAAATCGGCCCACAGTCGGGGTGGTGCACCACCTCGGAACCAGTCCGACATAAAGCTCGGGCGCTAGCCGCTGGCTGCTTAGAGGGCATTTCCGGCATTAAGCTCGGCTAAACTCCTTCAACTTTTTTGGACCAAGATGATCTATGACATCTTGGATATAGTCCGGCGTTGGAGCTTGGACACAGTCCGGCGTTGGAGCTCGGATACATTTCGGCGTTGGAGCTCGGAAGCAGTCCGGCATTGGTGCTCGACTGCAAAAGATACCTTGAATGCAGTCCGGCGTTAGAGCTCGGACGCAAGAGGACACTGCCTCCCGGGAACAACTTCAAACCCGAGGTGTGGCATAAAAATGACAAGGCATTGATAAAGGCCGGAAACTTAAAGGGGCTCCTCGGATACCCGACGTGTAAACTCGCCAGATGCACTTCGGTGATCCTCAAGATCGAAGATGAGAAGATTTGTTGAACCCGTTTTCAAGACCGACGACCGAAGATGAAGAGCAGTTCGGAAGAATTGAGGAGTGTCCCTAACTTTAAGACCGGTTCAGGGGGCTACTGACGGTGTCCTAGACTAGGGGGTACTCATCACGTCATCTCCCGATCAGTTGGATTGGGCCGAGGACCCCCATGGCCGTATACTCATGGGCCAGTTCGGACAGCTGCCGCATACATGGAAGATTCCACAAGACTTGGTGATCAAGACAAGGACTCCTCCCCCACCGGCGTATTCGGCTAGGACTCTTGTTATCCTAGGCCTCTGGTGCATTATATAAACCAGGGCCAGGCTAGTCGATAGATCATATATACATACAATCATACCATAGGCTAGCTTCTGGGGTTTAGCCTCTCCGATCTCGTGGTAGATCAACTCTTGTAATACCCATATCATCAAGAATAAATCAAGCAGGACGTAGGGTTTTACCTCCATCAAGAGGGCCCGAACCTGGGTAAAACATCGTGTCCCCTGCCTCCTGTTACCATCCGCCTTAGACGCACAGTTCGGGGGCCCCTACCCGAGATCCGTCGGTTTTGACACTGACACCGACCACCACAGAAAATAGAAAGAGAATGAGAAGTCATTCCCTATGACTTAGTCATAGGTTCTATAAAGTATGCTATGCTGTGTACCAGACCTATTGTATACCTTAGCATGTTTTTGGCAAGGGAGTACAATAGTGATCTAGGAGTAGATCACTGGACAGCGGTCAAAATTATCCTTAGTGGAATAAGGATATGTTTCTCGGTTATGGAGGTGACAAAAAGTTAATCGTAAAGGGTTACGTCGATGCAAGCTTTGACATAGATCCAGATGACTCTAAGTCTCAATCGGGATACATATAGAAAGTGGGAGCAATTAACTAGAGTAGATCCATGCAGAGCATTGTAGACATAGAAATTTGCTACATACGGATCTGAATGTGGTAGACCCATTGACTAAACTTCTCTCACAAGCAAAAATGATCACAACTTAGTACTCTTTGGGTGTTAATCACATGGCGATGTGAAATAGATTATTGACTCTAGTAAACCCTTTGGGTATTGGTCACATGGCGATGTGAACTATAGAGTGTTAAATCACATGACGATTTGAACTATTAGTGCTAAATCACATGGCGATGTGAACTAGATTATTGACTCTAGTGCAAGTGGGAGACTGAAGGAAATATGCCCTAGAGGCAATAATAAAGATGTTATTTATATTTCCTTATATCATGATAAATGTTTATTATTCCTGACTAATGAGTTAGTTACGGGATGATGCGTTACAGACCGAGTAAAGAGACTTGCCGGTAACGAGATTGAACTAGGTATGATGATACCGATGATCGAATCTCGGGCAAGTAACATGCCGATGATAAAGGGAATGATGTATGTTGTTATAAGGTTTGACCGATAAAGATCTTCGTGGTATATGTAGGAGCCAATATGAGCATCCAGGTTCCGCTCTTGGTTATTGACCGAAGATGTGTCTCGGTCATGTCTACATAGTTCTCGAACATGTAGGGTCCGCACGTTTAACGCTCGATGACGATTTGTATTATGAGTTATGTGATTTGATGCACCGAAGTTTGTTTGGAGTCCCGGATGAGATCACGGACATGACGAGGATTCTCGAAATGGCCGAGACATAAAGATCGATATATTGGAAGGTTATATTCAGACACCGGAATGGCTCCGAAGTGTTTCGGGTATTTTCTGGAGTACCGGGAGGTTACTGGAACCCCCTGGGAGAGTATTGGGCCTTAATGGGCTTTAGAGGAAAGGAGAGAGGGGCCTCAAGGGGTGGCCGCGCGCCCCCATGGGCTGGTCCGAATTGGACTAGGAGGGGCAGCGCCCCTTCCTTCCTTCTCCCCTGCTTCCCCTTCCCTCCTTCTCCTAGTTGAAATAAGAAGGGAGGGGGCGAATCGTACTTGGACCGGGAGTTCATGTAGGACTCCTCTCTATGGCTCGCCCCCCTATGGCCGGCCTCCTCTCCTCCCCCTTTATATATGTGGGAGGGGGGCACCCCAAATATACACCAAAGTTTCTCTTAGCCGTGTGCGGTGCCCCCCCTCCACAGTTACACACCTCGGTTATATCGTCGTAGTGCTTAGACGAAGCCCTGCGCCGGTAACTTCATCATCACCGTCGCCACGCCGTCGTGCTGACGAAACTCTCCCTCTTCCTCAACCGGATCAAGAGATCGAGGGACGTCATCAAGCTGAACGTGTGCAGAACGCGGAGGTGCCGTATGTTCAGTGCTTGGATCGGTTGAATCACAAAGACGTTCGACTACATCAACCGCGTTACTAAACGCTTCCGCTTTCGGTCTACGAGGGTATGTGGACACACTCTCCTGTCTCATTGCTATGCATCTCCTAGATAGATCTTGCGTGATCATAGGAATTTTTTTGAAATACTGTGTTCCCCAACATTGGTGGCACATGAAGAATACACCTCTGATGATGATGATGAAGATACAAGTGGTGAGGGATGGCAATGGCAATCGTGGATATTTCCACCTCTGCCCCTCCAAGGTGTATCTCTTTGGCTCCCCCAATGAGAACCTCATTGCCAAGTGCCTAATGACCAAAGGTATCAATAAGGTAACTCCCAACACCAAAACCACCATCACTACTACTCCTTCTTCATTGTTAGATTGTGTTGATGATAGTAAGGTGCAAAAAGTTGATGAGAATGGGTTTGACAAATTCTCTAGTAAGCTCCTGGGTGAATCCAAGAAGCACTTTATTGCTCTCTTGGAACAACTTGGTGAGGCCAATGATATCATTGAGTCTCAAGAGGATACGATCTCCAAGTTGGAGGTACATAGTCGTGACTATGTTGATGAGATTGTGGATCTTTCCATTGCTCTAGAGGAAGAGGAAGGTCTTTGTCTGACTCTTGAGGAGTCACACAACGTTGATCATGCCAAATTGCAAAAAGATGTTGGTCATGCTATTGTTCTTGCTCGTGTGCTTAAATCTGAGAAAGTTGCTGATAGACTCAAGGAAGAGTTTGACACTCTCGACAAGGCTCACAAGGTCTTGAAGGGTGTTCATGCCTCTCTCAAGGAGTCTCATGATCAACTCCAAGTGAAGCTAACCAAGGAAATTTCCACATGTCCTCCTTTCGTTCTAATTGATAATGCCCATGCTACTAACCCTTGTTGTGAGCATGTGCATCTTGTGGAGGATAATGCAACATTGAAAGAGAAACTTGAGAAGGGCCTTGTGACATGCATACAAGGTGAGAAGAACCTAAATGACCTTTTGAGTAATCAAAAGGAAGTTGTGGGAAAGGAAGGACTTGGGTTTGTACCCAAGTCAAAGAAGAAGAAGAAGAAGAAGAAGAAAAAGAACAAGAGTACAAGACCAAGCAACCTCTATGGCTCAAGGGAGACTTTGTCAAGGTGGGTGAGGGTACTCATGAGAAGAAGAAGAACAAGGAAGTGGGTGGTAATTCCAAGGAGGGCAAAACCTCCCTACCAACAAAGCCGACGACTTTAACCCCTCGTATGTTTTGTGTCGCGCTAGTGATGGGCATGTTTATGCGAAATTTGTTGGTTCTTCTTATGAGTACATTGAATGGTCTATTTGGGTTCCTAAGACCCTTGTTACTAACATCAAAGGACCCATTCGAAAATGGGTACCTAAATCCAAGCATTAATCTCTTGTAAGAGTTTACTTACGGTAGGGTGTCATGGTTGCTCGATAATGGAGCAACAAATCATTTGACCAGGAGCAAGGACCTGGTGGTGGATGTGCATCCAATTCCATCTATGCCCACCCATGTCTATTTCGGTGATGCTTCAACATCCAAGGTATTGGGACTTGGCAAGGTGGTCATCTCTCAAGATTTATCTATTGAGAAGGTCATGCTTGTTGAGTCACTTGCATACAATTTGCTTTCCGTTCGCCAACTTACACTTATGGGCTTTGCAACATTCTTTGATCTTGATACCGTGGCCCTTTTGTGGAGCAAGACTCTTAAAGTAGCCTTTGTTGGGCATGTAATGGTCTCTATGTGGTGAACTTTTCAGAGTGACCCACTAAGACCGTGACTTGCTAATGGCTAAAGTTGATGTGGGATGGCTGTGGCATCGCCGACTAGCCCACATGTCAATATGAGATCTTTGCAAAATCTCCTTAAAGGGGACCACGTTTGTGGACTAACGAATGTGAGTTTTACCAAAGACCTTGCTTGAAGTGCTTGTATCAAAGGAAAGCTTCATGAAACGGCTCACCGACCCACGACTGTCATCTACTCGAAGAGACCCTTGGAGCTCCTTCACATGGATCTCTTCGGTCCTCCATCCTTTGATAGTCTTGGGGAAAGAAAGTATTGCTTGGTGATTGTGAATGATTACTCAAGATGCACTTGGGTGTACTTATTCAAGAGGAAGAGTGAGACTCAACAAACCATCATCAACTTTGCAAATGAAGCTCAACGCCAATATGAAGCAAAGATCTTGATGATCCGAAGTGACAACGGCACTGAGTTCAAGAACTATACCTTGGATGAGTTTCTTAGTGATGAGGGGATCAAGCATCAATATGCCGCACCATATACCCCTCAACAAAATGGTGTTGCAGAGAGGAAGAACCAAACGTTGATGGACGTGGCAAGAACCATGATGGCGGAATTCAAATCTCCGCACAACTTTTGGGCTGAAGCCATCAACACCACATATCATGCATCCAATCGGCTCTGCCTCCGCAAAGGCCTAATCAAGACTCCATATGAGGTATTTACCGGTAACAACCCCAACCTCAAGTACTTCTGGGTGTTCGGGTGTAAGTGTTTCATTCTCAAGAAAGGTGTTCATTTGTCTAAATTTGAACCTAGAGCTCAAGAGGGCATGTTTGTTGGTTATGCTACAAACTCTCATGCTTACCGTGTCCTCAACAAGTCCATCAGACTCATTGAGGAGATGAGTAATGTTCAGTTTGATGAAAATAATGGCTCCCACATAGAGTAAAAGTGGTTTTTGTGATGTAGGTAATGAAATTCCTCCCCAAGCCATAAGAAGAATGTGGATTGGTCAAATACTCCCCATTGACGAACCCCTTGTGGCCGAAGGAGAAGGACAATGCTCTACTCAATTGGAGCCATCACCAACGCTAGACCCACATGCTTCCAAAGAACAAAGTGAAGACCCTCAACCAAGTGAACAAGATCAAAGGCGAGATCAACCTCATGATGATGGTGTTGCACCAAGTGATGCCCAAGATCAAGTTCATGATACCGAGCAAGCTCAAGATCAAGAGGCTTCTCAAGATCGAGAGTAAGCTCAAGATGGTGCTCTAGATGATCAAGATGATGATCCTCAAATGCCTATTGAGGAACTTTTGGAGCGTCGTGCCGCCAAGGTGGCTTCCTAGCTTGAGCGTCAACAACATGTCATGGATAATAAGCTTGGAAGCTTGAGAAAAGGGGTAACTATTCGCAAAAAATTATCAAACTTTTGTGAGAATCACACATTTGTTTCGTGTGTTGAACCCCAAAAGGTACATGAGGCGCGCGATGATGAGCATTGGCTTGAAGCCATGCATGATGAACTCAACAACTTTGAGCGCAACCAAGTTTGGGAATTTGTGCCAAGGCCAATAGAGGAACACAATGTCACAAATGGATTTTCAAGAACAAGCAAGATGCAAACAGTGTGGTGGTTCAAAACAAGGCAAGATTTGTGGCACAACACTACTCCCAAGTCGAGGGTATCGATTACGGTGAAACCTTTACCCCCGTTACTCGTCTTGAATCTATTCTCATGTTGCTAGCATATGCATCTCATCATAATTTTAAGTTGGAACAAATGGATGTGAAGAGTGCTTTTCTTAATGGTCCGTTGAATGAGTTGGTATATGTCAAACAACCCCCGAGATTTGAGGATTCCAAGCTCCCCAATCATGTATACAAACTCAAGAAGGTCCTCTATGGCTTTAAACAAGCCCCACGTGCATGGTATGAGAACCTTACCGAGTTGTTGAAAGATTATGGGTTTGAAATTGGGAAAATTGATCCCACTCTGTTTTACTAAGAGGGTCAAAGGGAGTTTGTTCATATGCCAACTATATGTTGATGATATTATATTTGGTTCTCCTAACAAGTCTTTCAATGATGAGTTTGCCGCACTAATGACCGAGAAGTTTGAGATGTTGATGATGGGAGAGTTGAAGTTCTTCCTTGGGTTCGAAGTCAAGCAAAGAAGAGAAGGAACATTCATCATTGAGGCCAAGTATACCCAAGACATGCTCAAGAGATTCAAGCTAGATGATGTCAAGCCCGTCAAGTTTCCCATGCCCACCAAATGCAAGCTTGACAGTGATCCCAATGGTAAAGCGGTGGATCAAATGGTATATCGCTCCATGATTGGATCCTTGCTTTACCTTTGTGCATATAGACCGGATATCATGTTGAGTGTGGGAATTTGTGCACGGTTTCAAGCCGCACCTAAGGAAAACCACTATGTGGCGGTCAAGGGAATCTTTCGATATTTGGCTCATACTCCAAACTTTGGCTTATGGTACCCCAAGGGAGCAAGATTTGATCTCATGGGTTATTCGGAATCGGATTGGGTGGGAGATTGTGTGGAGAGGAAGTCAACTTCCGAAGGCTGCCAATTACTTGGTCGCTCTTTGGCGAGTTGGTCTTCTAAGAAGAAAAATTGTGTGTCTCTCTCCTCCACTGAGGCCGAGTATGTAGCCGCCGCAAGTTGTTGTGCACAATTGCGATGGATGAGGCAAACTTTAAAGGATTACTATGTCACTTTGTGACAAAGTGCCTCTTCTATGTGACAATGAAAGTGCTATCAAGATTTCACACAATCCGGTGCAACATAGCAGGACAAAGCATATTGATATTCGTTATCATTTCATTCGAGATCACATCAAGCGTGGGGATATTCAGATCATCTACATCAACACTCAAGATCAACTAGCGGATATTTTGACCAAGCCTCTAGATGAAGCAAGATTTCACAAGTAAAGGCCTGAGCTAAATATCATTGATTCGAGCAATGTGGCTTGAATCTAGGCAAACCCCAGTGCACTCATCATTTTTTTTCTTGTTCTAGATGTAGGCATGGACATAGCGGGAGTGTTGTTCAATCAATGAACTCTCTCTCCACCCATTATGCATAAATCGATCAAGTCTTTCACATTAGCCATTTTTGATGGTACTTATGATTAAAAAATGAGTTTTGGTCATGGACCGAAGGTTGAAATCTTCACGGTGCCATGCCAATTGACTGAAACATAGGTGGCTTCGGCCACCACCCTCTCTTTTAGAGGCTTCTCCTCGAGTTAGCTCTTTGTTGTATCTAGTCTTGAGGACTTTGTGTGTGTTTTGAGTCGCTTGTAGTTTGCATCTTCTTTCTCTTGCTTTTGTGCTTGGGGCGTATTTTTCGTTTGTTGTGGTTTCGTGTCTCTCCCTAACCTTTCCTTGTTCTTATCTTTGTTTTGCATAAGCCTCTCTTTCTCCATCTTTGCTCCTGCCTGCTATCCCTTGCGAGGTACTATGCAGAGTCCGGGCGGTACTACCGCTTGTTAGCGGTACTACCGCCTTGCTCCTCGGTACTACCGCCTGAGCGGTACTACCAAGCCTCCTGTCGTGGGTTAGTACCGGGGCGGTACTACTGCTTTCAAAGCGGTACTACCGCTTAGTGACCGGGAGTGGGGGTTATGAGTCGGGGAAGCGGGAGTTTCCACTCCCCCATACCCATTCACTCTCGCCTCTTCTCCCATCTCTCTCTCAGGTGATGAAGCAAGCACCGGAGGGCCGCCTCCGGCCCGTCGGGTCTGAGCCTCTCCCTCAATTCCGACCGATGGGATCGATCCCCATCATCTCCTCGTGCCATGGAACCCGGTATTGCCCCCATTCTTCCCTCCTAGGATTCTATTTCTTGGATCTAGGTCTAGGGCTCTATCTGTTGGTTTCATCAATTTTTGGTCAAATCAAGGCATGAGTAGGACTTGGGAGACTGCTAGAGTAGGTAGATTTAAGGTTTAACCATGAATATTTTAAATTGTCATCTCCGGTACTGCTAGATCTCCCTGCGGCTATTGTCAGCCCCATTGACATCTGCCTCGAGCAGTACTACTGCTCCACCAGAGCGGTACTATCACTTGTGCATGGTACTTTCGCCCGGAGGTGCAATACTACCGCTTCGAGCTTCCAACTTCAAGTGTTTACAGTTCAACCTTCACACTTGTGTATCTCTTTTTTATTTGGAGTATGCAATGTGTTTACTCCTGTGTTCCTTCGTACTTTTTGTGTTTGTGTGTGTGTGTGTGTTCCAGGTGGCAGTAGCTCCAGGCACCAGGCTTGTCGCAAGAATCCCGCACGTACCGGTGGCTCCAAGCGTTACCGTTTTGTCGATGTGCCATTGAGTGGCCCTTGCCAGAGAGTGGCTCCAAGCTCATGAGTGGCTCAAGTGAGCAGTCAAGATAGAGAGTGAAAGTGATTGCTTCCAAGGGCGAGGGGACGAAGGGTGCTCATGATATGTCTGCCATGGATTTCTATCTAGCGCGCAAGCACAATCCCTTCCGGGTGCCTCAGGATCCATCGCTTGTCAGTCGCCCGTTTTGGAACAAGTTTCAATAGTCCATCTATCATGACATGTTGAAGGCGAACACGAATCTATATGTGAAAGACAAGTCAGTTGATCTCACTCACATGGAGGACTTGGCTTACTTTGGGTCTGCTTTGCAGAGGTGCGAGGAGCTTGACATCAAGAGGATCATTTCAGGATATCATGCATCGGATCTTCACACTGGTACAACGAGTTTCTATACAAACGGTTTTTAACCCCTTCCCACGACGACATTTGGAACTGTCGCCAAGTGAGTGTGGGCGATAGGGGGGGGGGTCTGATGTCGCTTGAAGCTACGTCGGTATTTCCCAAAAGAGGAAGGGATTATGCAGCACAATGGTGGTAGGTATTTCCCTCAGATATGAAACCAAGGTTATCAAACCAGTAGGAGAACCAAGCAACACAACGTAAACAGCCCCTGCACACAAATAACAACCACTCGCAACCCGACGTGTTAAAGGGGTTGTCAATCCCTTTCGGGTAATGGTGCCAGAACCGGTGCACGGGCGGGAGAAAGTTGTAAATATTGATAGATCGAACCCCAAATAAAATAAATTGCAGCAAGGTATTTTTGGGTTTTTAGATTAATAGATCTGGAAATAAAGGCAAATATATGAGAAAGAAGACCTGGGGGCCGTAGGTTTCACTAGTGGCTTCTCTCGAGAAAAATAGCAAAGCGGTGGGTGAAAAAATTACTGTTGGGCAATTGATAGAACTTCAAATAATTATGATGATATCCAGGAAATGATCATTATATATGCATCACGTCCAACATTAGTAGACCGACTCCTGCCTGCATCTACTACTATTACTCCACACATCGACCGCTATCCAGCATGCATCTAGTGTATTAAGTCCATGGAGAAACAGAGTAATGAAATAAGAATGATGACATGATGTAGACAAGATCTATCTATGTAGAGATAGACCCAATCGTTTTATCGTTAGTAGCAACGATACATGCGTGTCGGCTCCTCTTCTGTCACTGGGATCAAGCACCGTAAGATCGAACCCACTACAAAGCACCTCTTCCCATTGCAAGATAAATAGATCAAGTTGGCCAAACAAAACCCAAATATCGGAGAAGAAATACGAGCCTATAAGCAATCATGCATATAAGAGATCAAAGAAACTCAAATAACTTTCATGTATATAAAAAGATAGATCTGATCATAAACTCGAAGTTCATCGGATCCCAACAAACACACTGCAAAAGAGTTACATCATATAGATCTCCAAGAAACCATTGTATTGAGAATCAAGAGAGAGAGATGAAGCCATCTATCTACTAACTACATACCGAAGGTCTACAAAGAACTACTCACGCATCATCGAAGAGGCACCAATGGAGGTGCTGAACCCCATTCGAGATGATGTCTAGATTGGATTTGGTGGTTCTGGACTCTGCGGCGGCTGGATGAATATTTTGTCGACTCCCTTAGGGTTCTGGGACTTTTGGGGTATTTATTGAGCAAAGAGGCGGTCCGTGGGGCACCCGACATGGGCAGAACCCACCAGGGCGCGCCTGGGCCTCCTGGCACGCCCTGGTGGGTTGTCCTGTGATGGCCTGGCTTATTAGGGATGATAGACTACTCATATCAATAAGGAATTCCTTCTTTTTCGGGAGCCCATTCGGACAGAACTCCAAAGTTAAGCGTGCTCAGCTTGGAGTAGTGTCAGGATGGGTGACCGACCGGGAAGTTGCTCCCGGGTGCGCACGAGTGAGGACAAAGTGCGCAGAAAAGACTAGTATTGATCTGTGGGGCCAGTCTAGATCCCGCCAGGAGTAACGACCACTGGCGGGTGTGTCCGGGGCGTTACAAGTTGGTATCAGAGCCGACCCTCACGGTTACATGGATGGTTGCGACAGGTGTGTGGTCATGTTGTTCATGATGTTTGTGACCCGTCGTGGCACCCGGCATGGCACATGTACCGGACTGGAAGCACAGACGTATGTGCCAAGAGGGAACGTTCCTGTGGCCCGACGAGGACGTCGGTTCCTCTGAGTGGGGGTGTATGTGATGGCATGGCTTATTAGGGATGATAGACTACTCATATCAATAAGGAATTCCTTCTTTTCCAGGAGCCCATTGGGATAGAACTCCAATGTTAAGCATGCTCAGCTTGGAGTAGTGCCAGGATGGGTGACCGGCCGGGAAGTTGCTCCCGAGTGCGCACGAGTGAGGACAAAGTGCGCAGAAAAGACTAGTATTGATCTGTGGGGCCAGTCTAGATCCCGCCAGGAGTAACGACCACCGACGGGTGTGTCCGGGGCGTTACAAGTTGGTATCAGAGCCGACCCTCGCGGTTACACGGATGGTTGCGGATAGGTGCGTGGTCATGTTGTTCATGACGTTTGTGACCCGTCGTGGCACCCGACATGGCACATGTACCGGACTGGAAGCACAGACGTATGTGCCAAGAGGGAACGTTCCTGTGGCCCGATGAGGACGTCGGTTCCTCTGAGTGGGGGTGTATGTGATGGCCTGGCTTATTATGGATGATAGACTACTCATATCAATAAGGAATTCCTTCTTTTCCGGGAGCCCATTCGGACAGAACTCCAAAGTTAAGCATGCTCAGCTTGGAGTAGTGCCAGGATGGGTGACCGACCGGGAAGTTGCTCCCGGGTGCGCACGAGTGAGGACAAAGTGCGCAGAAAAGACTAGTATTGATCTGTGGGGCCAGTCTAGATCCCGCCAGGAGTAACGACCACCGGTGGGTGTGTCCGGGGCGTTACAAGTTGGTATAAGAGCCGACCCTCGCGGTTACACGGATGGTTGCGGATAGGTGCGTGGTCATGTTGTTCATGACGTTTGTGATCCGTCGTGGCACCCGACATGGCACATGTACCGGACTGGAAGCACAGACGTATGTGCCAAGAGGGAACGTTCTTGTGGCCCGACGAGGACGTCGGTTCCTCTGAGTGGGGGTGTATGTGATGGCCTGGCTTATTATGGATGATAGACTACTCATATCAATAAGGAATTCCTTCTTTTCCGGGAGCCCATTCGGACAGAACTCCAAAGTTAAGCATGCTCAGCTTGGAGTAGTGCCAGGATGGGTGACCGACCGGGAAGTTGCTCCCGGGTCCGCACGAGTGAGGACAAAGTGCGCAGAAAAGACTAGTATTGATCTGTGGGGCCAGTCTAGATCTCGCCAGGAGTAACGACCACCGGCGGGTGTGTCCGGGGTGTTACAAGTTGGTATCAGAGCCGACCCTCGCGGTTACACGGATGGTTGCGGACAGGTGCGTGGTCATGTTGTTCATGACGTTTGTGACCCGTCGTGGCACCCGGCATGGCACATGTACCGGACTGGAAGCACAGACGTATGTGCCAAGAGGGAACGTTCCTGTGGCCTGACGAGGACGTCGGTTCCTCTGAGTGGGGTGTATGTGATGGCCTGGCTTATTAGGGATGATAGACTACTCATATCAATAAGGAATTCCTTCTTTTCCGAGAGCCCATTCGGACAGAACTCCAAAGTTAAGCATGCTCAGCTTGGAGTAGTGCCAGGATGGGTGACCGACCGGGAAGTTGCTCCCGGGTCCACACGAGTGAGGACAAAGTGTGCAGAAAAGAGTAGTATTGATCTGTGGGGCCACTCTAGATCCCGCCAGGAGTAACGACCACTGGCGGGTGTGTCCGGGGCGTTACATGTCCCCTCCTCGGGACTCCCCCAGGTGCAATCAGGGCCCAACATGTTCCTTCTGGTCCATAAAAAATCTCCGTAAAGTTTCTTGGCATTTGTACTCTGTCTGATATTGATTTTCTGCGATGTAAAAAACACAGAAAAACCAGGAACTTGCACTTGGCACTACGTGAATAGGTTAGTACCAAAAAATGATATAAAATGACTATAAAATGGTTATAATACATCCAAGATTGATAATATAACAACATGGAACAATAAAAAATTATAGATACGTTGGAGACGTATCAGCATCCCCAAGCTTAACTCCTACTCGTCCTCGAGTAGGTAAGTAATAAAAACAAAAAAAATCATATGGAAAGCTGCCTATGATGTCATATCATTCTTTTATTTATAGCATGGACAATTGGTCTTTTAGTTGTTCAAAGCAATAGTCTAGTTTTGACATGATAATTTAGATACTCAAGCATATCAACAAGCAACTATGTATTTCAGAATATTAATGCTAAAATAAGCTATCCCTAGCCCATCATGCTCAAACATTGATCCATTCATGAAACACACTCAAATATTATCTACACCCAATACTTATGTACAATTATATTGCCTCCTAGTTGTAGCTTTTATAAGAGAAGATGGAGACTCAAAAAATAAAAATTGCATAAAGTAAAAGAAAGGCCCTTTGCAGAGGGAAGTAGGGATTTGTAGAGGTGCCAGAGCTCTAAGAGAAAAAAATTAGAGATAAAAACATTTTGGGAGGTGTATCCATCCCACCAACGAAAACGACTTAGAGTTCCCAATACTTTCCATCCATAGATATATCATAGGCGGTTCCCAAACAGAAAATAAAGTTTATTCCTTTTTCCACCATAACTTTCACTTTCCATGGCTAACCGTATCCACGGGTGCCCTCCATGCCAACACTTTCCAAGGAATTTGTTATTTGACAACATAAAGTAAATTCAATTTTTTGCATTTCGGGACTGGGCATCCCTAATACCTTTGTCTTACTTTGTTGCATGATAAGTGAATAAACACTCGTCTTGAGAATAACACATCTAGCATGGAAAATATTAGGCAACCCTCACCGCTCCGCGAGCAAAACGAACACACAAAAGAGAAGTTTATTTTGAAAATTAGAGATGGCACATGCAAATTTTCTTAGAACGGCAAAAGAATACCACATGTAGGTAGATATAGTGGACTCATGTGGCAAAACTGGTTTAAAGGTTTTTGGATGCACAAGTAGTGATCATACTTAGTGCAAAATGAAGGCTAGCAAAAGATTGGGAAGCAACCAACTAAGAAATGAATAATCTCATATGCAAGCATTAAGCATAAATAACACCGAATAATGCACCACAAGTAGGGTGTAATTTCATTGCATGACTATTGACTTTTGTACTTGCATAGGGAATCACAAATCTTAACACCAATATTCCTACTAAAGCATAATTACTCATTAAAATGACTCACATATCACATAATCATATCTCAAAACTATTACTAAGAATCAAGTTTATTTTGTCCAATGATCTTCATGAAAGTTTTTATTATATCCTTGGATATCTATCACTTTGGGACTAATTTCATGTATTGCTTTGGACAAGCTCCAACAAATATAAGTGAAGATCATGAACATAATGTATTTTTCTTTCTCTAAAATTAATTTAAGTGAAGCAAGAGAGAATTTCTTCGAAAATACTAAAGCACACCGTGCTCAAAAGATATAAGAGAAGCACTAGAGCAAGTCCATTGCTCATAAAAATTTAAGTGAAGCATAGAGAGCAATTCTAACAAGTCATGACATAATTTTGGCTCTCTCAAATAGGTGTGTCCAGCAAGGATTCATGACTTAAAACACAAAATAAAACAAGCAAAGACTCATATCATACAAGATGCTCCAAGAAAAACACATATCATGTGACGAATAAAAATATAGTTTCAAGTAAAATACCGATAATCGTTGGAAGAAAGCGGGGATGCCACTCGAGGGCATCCCCAAGCTTAGTTGGTTGCTCATTTTTGGATAATAGCATGGGATGCCGGGGCATCCCCAAACTTAGGCTCTTCCATCCTTCCTTCATCCATCGTAAGATAACCTAAAACTTGAAAACTTCAATCACACAAAACTCAACAAAACCTTCGTGAGATCCGTTAGTATAAGAATAATAAATCACTACCTTCGTGAGATCCGTTAGTATAAGAATAATAAATCACTATTATAAGTAATGTATCAAACCAATTCATATTTTGTTTTTGTATTATATCTACTATATTCCAACTTTTCTATGGCAACAACTTCATCAAATAAAACCATAGAGCCATCAAAATAAGCACACAACACAAAGAAAACAGAATCTGTCAAAACAGAATAGTATGTAGCAATTTGACTATTTTGAATACTTTTGTAACTCCAAAAATTCTGAAAAATTAGGACTACCTGAGAAATTTGTATATTGATCTACTTCAATTGGAAAGGTTACTTTATCGCTCTCTGGTAAAAAAAAGAAAATTAATTTCGTGAGCGTAAAAATTTCTATTTTTTTCAGTAAGATCAAACAACTATCACCCAAGAAGATCCTAAAGGCTTTACTTGGCACAAACATTAATTGAAACATAAAAAACACAAGCATAACATTAGCATAATTGTGTTAACACACAAAAACAGGAAGCAAAAAGCAAAAATAAAATTTATTCATTGGGTTGCCTCCCAACAAGTGCTATAATTTTACGCCCTTAGCCAGGCATAAAGCAACGATCTAACTTTTGTCATCTTTGGTTCGAGATCCATAAGATGCCCTCATGGTTGATTCATAAGGTGGCTTAATTATAGTTCTAGGAAAGTGTTCCATACCCTTCCTCAAAGGCAATTGGAACTTAATATTGCCTTCTTTCATATCAATCATGGCACCAATAGTGCGTAAAAATAGTTTACCAAGAATAATTGGACAAGACGGATTGCAATCAATATCAAGAACAATAAAATCTATGGGAAAATAATTCCTATTTGCAAGAATAAGACCATCATTAATTCTTCCCATGGGCTTTTTAATAGTATAATCCTCCAAGTGTAAATTCAAAGAACATTCTTCAAGATTAGTAAGACCAAGCACATCACATAAAGATTTCGGAATTGTAGAAATACTAGCACCCAAGTCACACAAAGCAAAACACTCATCATTTTTAATCTTGACTTTGATAGTAGGTTCCCATTCATCCTGCAATTTTCTAGGAATTGAAACTTCTAATTCCATTTTTTTCTTCAACAGATTTCATCATAGCATCAACAATATGTTTAGTAAAAGCTTTTTTTGTGCATAAGCATGGGGTGAATTTATCATGGATTGCAACAAAGAAATACAATCAATTAAAGAGCAACTATCATAATTGGAGTCTTTGTAATCCAAAAGAGTGGGCACATCACTAGCTAAAGTTTTGACCTCTCCAAACCCACTTTCATCAATTTTTTCAACAAGATTTTCACCCTCCGAAATATTGGGACGCCTTCTACCTAAAGTTGACTCTTCTCCAGTCCCTTTTTCATCAATATTAACTTTACTAAACAAGGAATCAATATAAGAAACACCAATCATTTTAAGATCTTCATCACTTTTGCGAAAAAAAACCCGCTAGAAAATGCTTTTTCTAAAAATTCTCTTTTAGCTCTAAGCATAGCGGTTCTTTTCTTACTTTCATCCATAGAAACATAAAGAGCTTTAATTGATACATCTTCTTTAGGCACAAAAAATTTTCATATTGAGATTTTCCACATCATGAGCAATTCTATCAACACTTCTAGACAAATCATCAATCTTACTCAACTTTTCTTCTATGGAAGTGTTGAAAACATTTTGAGTGTTGATAAATTCTTTAATATTGTTCTCAAGATCAGAGGTGTTCCTATTATTATAATATTGATTTCCATACGAATTACCATAATTATTAGAGGAATTGCTAGGAAAAGGCCTAGGATTAAAAATACCTCAATAAGCATTGTTGTCGAAATTATTTCGAGAGATAAAATTCACATCTATGGCATCACTATTTTTCTCAATCAAAATAGACAAAGGAATAATATTAATATCAATAGGAGCACTTCTCCTAGCAACCAATTTCACAAGAGCATCAACTTTTTCACTCAAAGAAGAAATTTCTTCAACTGAATTAACTTTTTTACTAGTAGGAGCTCTTTCGGTATGCCATTGCGAATAATTTGCCATAATATTATCAAGAAATTTGGTAGCTTCACCCAAAGTAATTTCCATAAAAGTGCCACCCACTATGGAATCTAAAAGATTACGAGAAACAAAATTCAACCCCGCATAAAAATTTTGTATGATCATCCAAAGATTTAACCCATGAGTTGGGAAATTCCTTAGCATCATTTTCATCCTTTCCCAAGATTGTGCAACATGCTCATGTTCAAGTTGCTTGAAATTCATGATGTGGGTTCTAAGGGAAATAATTTTTGCCGGAGGAAAATACTTAGTGATAAAAGCATCTTTGCACTTATTCCAAGAATTGATACTATTGCGAGGAAAAGAAGAGAACCAAATTTTTGCAGAATCACGCAAGGAAAACGGAAATAATTTCATCTTGACCACATCATTGTCCACATATTTTTTATTTAGCATATCGCATAATTCCATGAAGGTATTAAGATGGGACGCGGCATCCTCATTAGGAGTACCGGAAAATTGGTCTTTCATAACAAGATTCACCAAAGCAGTATTAATATCACAAGTCTCCACACTAGTGGCGGGAGGAGCAAGCGGAGTGCCAATAAAATCATTGTTGTTGGTATTTGAGAAATCACATAACTAGGTGTTCTCTTGAGTCATGATGACTACATAACAAGATTGCACTCAAAAACAGATCCGGCAAGAAAATGGCGAACGGAAAAGAGAGTCGAATAAAACGGAAATTTTTTGTGAAGTGGGGGAGAGGAAAATGAGAGGCAAATGGAAAATAATGTAAATTGCAAGGAGATGAGATTTGTCATTAGGAACCTGGTATATGTTGAAGATCCTCCCCGGCAACGGCGCCAGAAATTCCTTTTGATGTCGCTTGAAGCTACCTCAATATTTCCCCAAAGAGGAAGGGATGATGCAGCACAGCGGCGGTAGGTATTTCCCTCAGATATGAAACCAAGGTTATCGAACCAGTAGGAGAACCAAGCAACACAACATAAACAGCCCATACACACAAGTAACAACCACTCGCAACCCGATGTGTTAAAGGGGTTGTCAATCTCTTTCGGGTAACGGCGCCAGAAACGGTGCGCGGACGGGAGAAAGTAGTAAATATTGATAGATCGAACGCGAAATAAAATAAATTGCAGCAAGGTATTTTTGGGTTTTTAGATTAATAGATCTGAAAATAAAAGCAAATAAAAATAGATCGCAAAGGCAAATATATGAGAAAGAAGACCCGGGGGCCGTAGGTTTCACTAGTGGCGTCGAGAAAAATAGCAAAGCGGTGGGTGAACAAATTACTGTTGGGAAATTGATAGAACTTCAAATAATTATGATGATGTCCAGGCAATGATCATTATATAGGCATACATCCAAGATTAGTAGACCGACTCCTGCCTGCATCTACTACTATTCCTCCACACATCGACTATCCAACATGCATCTAGTGTATTAAGTTCATGGAGAAACGGAGTAATGCAATAAGAACGATGACATGATGTAGACAAGATCTATCTATGTGGAGATAGACCCCATCGTTTTATCCTTAGTAGAAACGATACATATGTGTTGGTTCCCCTTTTGTCACTAGGATCAAGCACCGTAAGATCGAACCAACTACAAAGCACCTCTTCCCATTGCAAGATAAATAGATCAAGTTGTCCAAACAAAACCCAAATATCGGAGAAGAAATACGAGGCTATAAGTAATCATGCATATAAGAGATCAAAGAAAATCAAATAACTTTCATGGATATAAAAAGATAGATCTGGTCATAAACTCGAAGTTCATCGGATCCCAACAAACACACCGCAAAAGAGTTACATCATATGGATCTCCAAGAGACCATTGTATTGAGAACCAAGAGAGAGAGATGAAGCCATCTAGCTACTAACTACGGACCCGAAGGTCTACAAAGAACTACTCACACATCATCGGAGAGGCACCAATGGAGGTGGTGAACCCCATCCGAGATGGTGTCTAGATTGGATTTGGTGGTTCTGGACTCTGCGGTGGCTGGATAAATATTTCGTGGACTCCCCTAGGGTTCTGGGATTTTTGGGGTATTTATAGAGCAAAGAGACGAATCGGGGGGCACGCGAGGTAGGCAGAACCCACCAGGGCGCGCCTGGACCTCTTGGTGTGCCCTGGTGGGTTGTCCCCTCCTCGGGACTCCCCCCAGGTGCAACAAGGGCCCAACATGTTCCTTCTGGTCCATAAAAAATCTCTATAAAGTTTCGTGGCATTTGAACTCCGTCTGATATTGATTTTCTGTGATGTAAGAAACACAGAAAAAACAGGAACTGACACTTGGCACTATGTCAATAGGTTAGTACCCAAAAAATGATATAAAATGACTATAAAATGATTATAAAACATTCAAGATTGATAATATAACAGCATGGAACAATAAAAAATTATAGATACGTAGAGACGTATCAGGGTCCTTCCCACACAACCCAAAAACCATCGGGATAGGGAGCCAAGATGCATATACAGTACTCCTACTCGTTTGTGCTCGCATTGCCATCACATTCGGTATTCTGCGGTGCTACGTTTATGATGCGCGGGCCATCACAAACGGTTCACTATTATAGAACGTGTATGATAAACAGACAATCAGACACATTCACTTTTCCCAAACCATATGCGATAACTAATTAAGAAGATTAGCTAATCGTCGTACGAGTGTCAGACAAGATTACGAAACGTCGGACGATCGTAACATCATCGTACACGACAACTATCGCACATGATATTATGTGGTGCAACATTTACGATGCATACTTCATCAGAAACAGTTCATGGTTGCGAATCGTGTACGATAAGGCAACTATCACAAAAGTTTATTTTCCCCGCACCGTTTGTGATATTGTATGACATCACACACGCTTTGCAAATGGCAACTGTGTGCATGCTTGCACACGTTTCCTCTCTGCGAACCATGTCGGGTTATGGTGTATATCACAAACATTTGTGTTTTACCAACCGTGTGTGCCGTAATGACCTCGACAGCATAATTTCAGCGTAATTTAATTGCTGCTATTTCAAACTGTACTAGACTTGAATTTGAATTTGAACGTATGCTATAGCTTTATTCATATCCATCAGGTTCAAACAACCAATGCATTATTCGATTCATAGGTACATATGTTCAAGAATTACATAAGAACCAAATAAAGAATGATGAACCACAGTTGTATACTTGTACTATAAAAGACGGGAAAGAAAGATGCGAAATATATTCTGGTTGCTGAACAAGGTGAAGCGGAATGCCCATATTGTGCCCTCCTCCATGCAGAAGGCATGCACGACTCTAGTCCAACCCCTTGTGATGGCCGACTGCCCACGCATCCTTCATGGTCTTCATGAAAACATATAGATAATCATTGTGTTCTGGTAGAAATACTTTAACCTTTGCATGCCCACCAATCATGTAGTTTGAGAGGTAATCTTGAGTAAACTGCTTTGGGAACCACTGCAAAGGAAAAATATTCAGACATTGTTATCTAACACAACTCATTATGGGCAGTAAAAAGAAGGATGTAGAGTTCTTACTTACCATCTTGCAGTTTGCTGTTGTCTTGGATAAAGTGTAAACAAATAGTTTAATTGCCATCTTTTGACCCATTTTACTAACAATCTTTATCTGCTTCCTCACTTGATGCTGGTTCATCGATATCTCATTGCCCCACACACAGAAAGGGTTGAAGCGCGGATCTTTACCAATGTCATATGTACCTAAAAGCACCAAGTTAATATTAGAAGCTAAACAACAATTGCACAATGATGTAGTACAACACTCTTTTACAATATCTTATAACATCCAATATAGTCAAATATTAGATGAATTATCATCTTATATTTTGGACCGGAAGGAGTTTATTATATTCTTACAAATTATCGGCTGATTAACTGTTGTTGTATCCATGGGTTAGATTTAGATTGAGCTAGTTCGGGCTCAAATACCCCTAAAGTATATCCAAACATGAGGTCTAGTTTGAGCTAGTTGCATCTAACTCACCCCAAAAACTATCCAACCCAAGAGGTGCTAATTGGAGCTAGTTCTCCTAGTGCATTTATTGTCAATCTAACCCTGTCATCCAAACACCTCTTTGGATGGAGTTAGTTCAGGGTTAGTCATGAGCTAGAAACTAACTCTAACCTCTAGCTAAGTTGAGTATCCAAATAGGATTGTGTTGTTGTTGTTGTTGCTGCTGCTCTTCTACGTACATCTAGACATCAACAGAACATTAAGGTAACACTCTTCCTTGTTGCTATGTAGCCTAGGATTGCATATTTAGACATTAAGTACAGTGCATGTTGATATGTAACCTCATATATATTACATATGACCCTAGTTAACCTAACAATAAATGGGTTACAGATATATTCAGTTAAAAGTCCGATTCACTAATTAGTCCCTTATCAGCCCCCGACCTATATGGTACCAGCCACTGATATCCTGAACAGTGAGTGTATATAAGCCATGGGATGAAACTAACCTCGATGGAAAGAAGCAATCGTTCCCAAAATTGTCCTGTGTAGGTACATCGAGAGGCATGTTAAGCACAATAGGCTAAACATCAACCAAAATTATCCATGGAAGACAAAATAATCTCCAAAAGATAGCTTCAGTGTGCAGGTTTAAGCACGCTAGTAAAGCAAAACAAGTGGAAAGGTGTGTTAACTGCAACCGGCCTAACATTTAACAACAAGCAAACATAGTCATTCAAACTGGTATTGTGCTGGTCTAAGTACACTGGTTATTGTTAAATAAAAATGGAAAGGCGTGTTAACTACAAGATGCAGTAACCAAATGTAGTCATTCATAGTGGTGTTGTTGAAACTGGTATTGATGAAATTGAACTGCACAGTCCATACGTGCACATATAGAACATCACGTTGTGAATAACTAGAATAAACTAGGCATACTACGAACAACCAAAGATAGCATTTGAAACTGGACATATGCTAACTACAAACAACCGAACATTCAAAAACCTTTAAAAGAGGCATATGCTAGCTATAACAGGCTTAACAGCAAAGCAAATATATGCATTCCTATTGGTATGTTTAAAACTGGATTGATGAAATGTACTGCACAGTAAATTGCACATATAGAGCATCAAATTGTGAACAACTGAAATAAACAAGGCATACTGCAAACAACTAAATATAGCAATTAAAATTGGACATATTCTCACTACACTACAAAAGGAGCTCGACAAAACAAATCATGGGTTCCCCCCTGTGAAGAGGCATGGCAAAACAAATCATGGATTTCCTCACTTGTCACAGATGGGCTCGTTCTCGTGGGAAGAGCACGGACCCTGGATGCGCTCCATGTTGTCGTAGATGGGCTCCTTCCCCTTGGAAGAGAACAGCTGTAGGGTGCCCTCCCTGATGTCGCAGACGAGCTCTTTCCCCTTGGAAGAGCCGGAGAGGGTGCCCTCCTCGTGGTCGTCGTTGATGAGGTCTAACTTGGAAGCTCTGGATCCCAAGCCAGCGTCGCAGAACGTGTCCTTCAGAAATGACAAAAGGGGCTCGATGGCCATGTAGGATAGCAAATTCTTGACAGCGAGCCAGAGGAGATCAGCAGCGGGGCCATGGATGAGATCGACGGTGGTTGAACCCGAGGGGTTGGGGTGGGCCACTTAACCTGTGACATAGCCCGCCTCAAGTCGTCGCTGTCGACGACCTCGATGTCATAGCTGGCATCCACGACATACCCGCATACTCTAGCCCTCTGATTGAATGCCTGCGGCCAGTAATGGTCATCAGCTTCCTCGATGACGTCAGGCGAAGAGACCGTGATACACCTCTTTTGGGCTAGTCACTCCTCAAGCTCCACGGGAAGCGTAGCCTGACTTAGGCTGCGCTGCTCTGGAGTGGGGGATGGGGATGGGGATCTGTGGGAAAGGGGGAATTTGGAAGGCGTCATCTAGGAAACTCAGGGCGGCTGGGTATGGAGATCGGTGGGTAAGCTGCACGGGCAAATCGGCAGATGTTGACAATGGAGGCCTTGCGGTGGCGGCAACCTTGCTAGGGTAAGCGAGGGAGGGCGTGGGTGTGCGCGCGCGCGTGCGCACGCCCGAGGAGGTTTTGGTGTGTGTGTGTGGGGGGGGGAGGGCGGGGGTGTGTTTGAGAAAATTACTCGGCTACTGAAAATTTTACTATGCGGGAGTGAAATGTCGGGGCTATTGAAAATTTGGATGATGGTGCATCGCACACGGTCCGGAGATAACAACCGTGTGTTATGAAACAGAAAAACCCTCGAGGCGAGCGGATATTTTCGAGTGATGCAGGCGGGATTTGGAACAAGAAACATCACACACGGCCGAAACATAATAACCATGTGTTATCAAACAGAAAAAGTTGCAGGCGGGTAGATATTTTTGAGAGGGGAAGCCTCATGGATCCCAATGTACTGTGCGGATGTGCGTGACAGGGGCACCGACGTTGCACACGATTAGTGTGAGTGAACCGTGTCTGTTGCGTCATCCGACTTGTCTAATGTTCATAAATTTAGCGAAAAATGATGCGGGAGAGGGTCAGAACACGAACACACTTGCATGTGGACCAAATTTATGTATGAAAAGGGTGGGTTGATGTTCAAATACCAAATGCAACTTGGATGTGGCACCTATCTCGCAAAGCGCACGATATTGCTTGCCCCCTCGTGTCGGCACGAAGGGAATCCTAAGCTATGGATGCATGCCCCCCCCCAACCGAGGTTCACCTACCAAAGTGCGAAGTAGCAGTCCCCCCCACACACCCACTTTCAGTCGGCGGGCCAGAGAGGCATCTCACGAAGATGGATCATAAAACGGAGCAAGAATAATCCACCTTGGTCGTACAACCTCTCTCTTGTTTTTGGTCAATGTGATGTCCGTCCATGCGACTCCGGAGATGGGATAGCTCGCCAATAATCACACAAGTAGCTAGTCCCTGAAGACAACCATTGCATCCGTGTGGCCCAAACATATGTATGGAGAGGTCTGTTTTGAATACACAATGGAACAACTTTGATGTGGCACCATGCTTTTGAACCAGAAATCACCACACTGAGTGAGGGTTAGGTTCACGATGCATATGTATGTCACACCACACTTCAAGCCGATGACGGGGATTCATGCATGCATGCGTGCATAGTATGCGCTCAAACTTAATTAGGTCTGAATCTCACCATGACCTATACTAAGATAACACGAACCAGAGGAAAAATCTTCCATTGGTAACCTATCTTGTTGTCGATCAAGGTGATCACGTATGTCCACACGGGCCCAGGAACATATAGGCTTGTCACCGATAACCACGCGGGGGAGTGTATCGTTCAAACACAACCACTACATGCATATGTATGGAGGTGATGCGTGCATGCATCTTTGAATACCATTTCACAACATTGATGTGGCGCGTGCGTCGAAAATCGTACAATCCCCACACAGAGCGAGATCGGTTCATGACGTGTCGTTGTACTAGCCACTTCGACTCAATGGGAGGGATTCATGCATACACATGCACGTCTGTGTGCTCAAACTATATCATGTCATCCCAGAGCATGACCTGTATATATACCATATTACAAACAAATGAAAATAATCCCCTCCTAAGTTAAATTAACCTCTCTCGTTGTTAGGCAAAAAGTAGTGATGGACCAAGCCGGCCCACAGATGGAAAGCATCGATATCGCTGATAACCGCTTAAGTGGGTGCGAGAGGACAACCACCATCGCTTTGCATTGAATACCCAATATGCACAACTTTGATGTGCCACATGCCTCAAAAGCCGTAAAGTCCCCACACATAGCGAGGTTCATGAAGCGTACTACATATGATGGTCCCCTTCCCCTCTTCGACACATACTATATGCTCCTACCATAATACAACCCAAAAAGAATCCTCCTCGGTGGTGAAATTAATTAACCTCTCCAGATGTAGGTCAAAGTGAAGCATGCATCGACGATGGCCTCGTGGGCCCATAGATGGAAGCGTCACACATGAGTGTCCTAGCTAGGATAACCACCGCCTGCATGCATGTGGCCCAAACAGGTGTTGTGTGATGTTTGAATAGCCAATTTCACAACTTTGATATGGCACGTGCCATGGAAACCGAAAAGTCCCGTCACCAAGTGAGGTGTACTTGTTCACGGATGCGTATGTATAGTATATATGCTAGTCCCCTCCCACCTCTTCGACGCGTACTATACATATAATTCCACCATAACACAAACAAAAAAGATTATACCTTGCCGGTCAAATTAACCTCACTATCGGCTGTTCGTCAAAGTGATGGACGGCGACCTCATGGGCCCACAGAAAGCGTCACACGCATGTATCGAGTGTCGTGTAGGACAACCATCGACTACATGTGGCCAAAACATGTATGTACGAAAGGGTTGTGTAATGTCTTAAATAACGAATTCACGACTCTGATGTGGCACCTGCCTAACAAAACGGCCAACCCACATGGTGGCTCACAACTCGTAGTGTACTGGGAGCCACCCGCCACCCCCTAGACGCACACACCCACACACACATTGCGAATCCACCACAACTACGATGCATGTTAAATTATCCCGTGGTGAACATATGTTACCAAAGGAGGGATGTTTTAATTTCGAAAAATAGAGATCATTTAGATGTTTTAGTACATTGGTTGATTTTCTACGGGTATAATGTGCAAAAATCAAATTTGAGCTTCATGCACACGTGATAGTGCACCTAAATGGATTGCAAAAACACATGTGTCTCACTGGGTGCATGTTTACTCCCCATGCAAGAAATTTCAAACATTGAGAATCTTGATTTTTAAATTCTAGTACATCCAAAACCTATTTGAAGTTCATGAAACTTATCGTGTTGTCATATGGACACCAATACAAAGTGGCATTGTACTTTTTTTTGTCAAATTTGAGACCAGTTTTGATGTAATCTTTATCTTCTTACAAACGGGAGATTATTAATAATTGGGAACCAATATCCCAAACAGATTATTTCTTCGAACCACGAACGTTAGACTAACAATGGATACGTGGCATGCATCAGTTAAGCAATAAAGTGGCAGCATTAATCATCCGAATAGAAAAACAATATACGTGCTGCCACGCGACCCGTGTGCCATGCGAGCAGGCGTGAGTTCACGGGACGCATGCGAGCAGTCTGCCGCGCAGGCAGACCGGGAGGTGTGTGTGCAGGTGTGTGAATTGACGGAGGCGTGCTCGCTGCATAGTGTCATTGGGAGGCATGCGAGTAGCTGTGTGAAATGACGGTAGGCATGCCAGCAGTCCAGTGCGCAGGCTCACGGGGAGGTGAGCCAGCGGTTTGACCGCCGCCAACCTCTCTCCCACAACTCTATATTAATGGTGCGCCTGAGCGGCCGCACCCCCCATCCTCGCCACACACACAATCCTCTCTCTCCACTTGCATCCTCGATGCCGCTCTCAGTCCTCAAAGCCGTCATTGAATGAGGATACTGCCGAAGCGCCCCATCAGAGGAAGTGGCGATGCCAGGGCTGCTGAAGCACCAGAGCACGGCATGGAGATGAAGACAGAGGTTGCAATCACCTCCGACAAGGTATCGCAGCACCCTGACGTTGTCGACGGCATCGAGCTTCCAAAGCCGGAGGCGGAGTTCCACAACGACTCTGGTGACGACTCGGGCGACGACTCCGACGACCACTCCGGCGACGACTCCGACGACGACTGACAACTGGTTAGTCATCTATACCCATTTATGTGTCAAATAGATCCTAGGGTTTATTTGGTTACTCCTGCCTCCCCCTTTTTGGAATAGAAATCCTATGGTTATGTTCTCCCAATCCATGAAACCTGAGTAAGTTTCGTTAGATCCTTGTAGTGTGTTGATTGTTTGAATGGTACAAGTGATAAGTGATTAGTTGTTTCATCTATGCAAATGATTTCTGCTAGTAATCCGACTAGGGTTAGTGTTCGTGCTAATAATTTCTAGCCAGGACTTGATAGTTGATTTTGAATGACCTACATATATGCTTGTGCCATTATTTTCTTCAAGATTGGTCTGTACATAGACGATTGTGCTTAAAAATCAAACCATAATCTCTGGATATGTATGAAAAATATAGCCATAAATTTCTAAGCCTACTTCACGACATGCAAACATTGATTTGATGCCAAATTTTGGCAACTACCAAATGTTCGCTCGAGATTAGTTTGTAAACATTAATTTGATGCCACATTTTTTTAACTATTTGTATAGGCGTTGTCTTACGATGTGGACAGCGAGGATGAAGATGGCCAGAGGAGGTACAAGAGGCAAATTTTGAGGGAGCTTTATGCGGGAATGCATAATAGGCGTATTAGGACCTGGGACGACGGCTAGCGATGCCCATTTTGCAACCAAAAGCTTCATGACGCGTATGAAAGTGTTCTGGCGCATGCAAGAGGACGAGCTGTTGGCTCCTTCAAGTAGAAGTATTCTCGCGGGGTGGCTGCGCCGCGTACACCGAGTACCTGGAGAAGCTTCGGGATCGTGCCGACAGATGAGATGAGATGTGGGATCAAACTATGTACGCTTGAGTATGCTTAATGACGGTTGAACTGTGTACTTATGGTTAAACTATGCTTGTGTACGCTTATTATCTATGTCTAAGTATGTTTAATCTATGTTTACTTATGTCTAAATGTGGGATATGGATGCAATCAGTTCGGTTGATTGAATCTACCTCCGTCCTGGTTTATTGGTCCCCTTTGTAATTTGTGTTAAATTTTGACCAAAGATTTAACTGACAAAATTTTAGTGCAGGTCAGCAAAAATTATATCGTTGGATGCGTATTTGAACATAGTGTTCAATGATATAATTTTTGGTGACATGCATAAACATTTCTTAGTTAATTATTTGGTCAAATTTTGGTACAAATTACAAAGGGTCCCAATAAACCAGGACGGAGGTCATACATCAATCACACACGGTTCCCAAAGTTGAAACCGTGTGCAATGACTTTCATTTTACCTGTTGCATAAATCACACACGGTTGGCTCTAGCAAACTGTTGCCTCCGAAATTCTTTGTGGGACAGAAAATCCTCACGACCCAATTCAAAAAATAAAAAAGAAAATCCTCACCATCCCCATGTCACAAAAACCCTCACCTCACCCGCCACCCCCTCTGGTCCCCATTCACACCTGCACAAGCTCCTCCGCATCTATGCATGGCACCGCCTATCGCGGCCGCAACCACTTAGCTCGCCGTCTAGCGTCGCCGCCAGGCTGCCGGCAAACCCCACCACATTTCGCCACTTCCGCTTACCACCGCCTATCGCCATCAACTTTCTCGATGCTGCTCGTGGTCGACCTAGCTCCGCTCTGTTGGGGAATCCGCCGTACTAAGGGTTCTTTCTCATGGACAACAAGGTAACTAATTTAATGAGATATTATCTCATCTCTTATCCCAGTTCATCTGCCTCCTTTAATCACCCGGCCAAAATCGCCGTGAATTCATTTTTATTCAAGCTGATTTGAGGGTTTTCTTTCATTCATAGTGTACAGTGCACGGATACATCAGGACTTTGCGACCTCTGCCCGACATCCATGGAGTTCCATCTCACCATACCAGATGACTTGAGGATGCACGCGGTATGTTCAATCTCACCCTAAATCGGTTGGCATGGCCTACTTTCCTGAACATATACTAAATATTGCTACATTTGGATAAAAGATGCCACATGCACCATATACGTCAAAGGGGATTTTTTCCCCTCTTCTTTCTATATTAGGCAAATTAATGATGTATTATTCTTTCGATTACTCCAATATTTCCATGACATCATGTTTACCCTATCTGTTTAATTATAGATTTTTGTCCTTCGATTTCAATTACTGTACAATTATTTCAATTTGGGCCCATATTTGCATGTTACCATATGTTCTTTGACAATCCTACCATTTTCTGCAGCGTGTCCCTTGCTATGCAACGGAATCTGTAGTGCACAATCTTTCGCTTTACATAAATCAAGACTGCAGGGATATCATACTGAACACAAACGATGGATTTACAATCGTTGCTACTGTAAGACTTGATGAACATGGTGACTCCTATTTTGGCACTGGCCTTTGGAAAGAAATTTTCAAGTTTTATGTACAGAAAGTTGGCACTAAAATTGCACTGCACATAAAAGAGCATGGTCATGAGATATATACTAACTTCCCAGACGATATCATCTGTCCAGACTTTGTTCGAAGTAAATTTTCTTTTCAAATATCTTCATGTTGACTTACCCAACAATATCAAATGAATTGTGTAGTATTTAAGAAACCAATTGTTATTCCATTTTCTTACTATATTCCTACCTAATAACTTCTACTTACCAATACACTTTTCTATTGCCCTGTTTTAACTAAATATTCCCTATACTCCCACTTCTATCAGAAAACACCGCTGACAAGGAGACTCCGGAGGTGGAGAACGGGGCTGCCAACAGGCAAAGGCGGGGCGAGCAAGAACCGCAAGCGACTCAGCAAGCCTAGACTTCATCAGGAGCCTCCCCGATGATATGTTGATAGTCATCATCTCCCTGCTCCCAATCAAATATGGGGCGTGGACAACTGTCCTTTCCCGATGGTGGTGCCCCCTATGGAACTCCACCCCTCTCAACCTCATCGACACCCACGAGCTCTTCCATGGCTATCACAAAAGCTTGGATGCGTTCTCCAAGATCCTCGGCAGCCACCTTGGCCCAACCAGAGGCCTTCGAATGGGCAAGTTCAGTTCCAACGGCAAGGACCGAGCCAAGCTTGACAACTAGTTTCGATCCCCCGCCCTAGATCAGCTCGAGGAGCTCACTTTTGATGATGGGCATATGCACTTGCTGCCAACCACGCTCCGCCTCGCGCCTATGCTGCGCGTCGCCAAGTTGAGGAACTGCCCCCCCCCCCCCCCGCGCGCGCGCTTAATGATGCGCCCGCTCTTATTCTACCACGACTGAAGTACCTCGAGCTCATTGCCGTCTGCCTCCCAACGGTGACATGGAGCACCTGCTCCATGGTTGAACTCATCTTCAGGTGATCAATGGGTTGAATAGCTTCCACATCACCTCCATGACTCTTCGGACTATTTATGTGTGTTGCTGGCGCGGCAAGAAGACATCACAAGATGTGTACCACAGTATGGTCACTGAGGACACACCTGCACTTGAGAGATTACTTTTAGTTGATCAAGAAGGTCCAAGAAGAATCAATGTCATTTCTGCACCGAAATTGACAATGGTGGACTACTCGTCTGACAAATACTCCGAACTTGTTATCGGATCCACACCTGTTTAGGTACAACAGCCGCCTTCTACCTCTCCTTCTACAAATTAACATTATTTCTAATTTTGAGGATGTATGTTCATCTGTCATCCAGAAAATGATTCCGACAAGCTTGACCCCGAAACTGCGCAGAGTGAAGGTCTTGGCACTAGAATCTATCGGCCCCAACCTATAGTAAGTTGTCAGTTTCCTGAGATGCTTTCCGTGCCTGCAGAAGCTATATATCGAGGTCATGTTCCTTTCATGTTAAATTTTAACCATAAGGGAGTTCAATTTGTGACACCTTTTTCCAAGTTTACAATGACAATGTACTACGATTTCTGAAGGATTCTTTTGGAGGATTTCAGTACATACATGTTCCCCCCCCCCATATTGGTTGCTTGATCCATATGGTTACAATCCATAAGCATTTCTCCTTTGGATTCATCTGTACTAGTTTTCTTAGGGAACTTTTCATCCACTCCAACCTCTTGTGAAGAAGGCTACATTTTTCTAGATTGTAATCAAATGCCCATGTTAATCATGTCAGATCGAAGATGGCATGTTAGTGCATCCCTTTTACAAATCCTGCAAACCAAATAGGCCTGTAGTAGTGTTCAAAACTGCATGTAGGCACTAACACGTTTTCTTCTTTTGCGGATAAGATTAGGCCCAGTGGTGGATAATGTGATACAATATAACAATCACGTTGAATGCCTAGATCTTCATCTCTTAGAAATTACTTTGAACTCCGAGGGACCTTACCGGAGATTATATTTGCCAGCTTCTTTGTTGTCAGAGCAAGGGTGCTAAAGGTAATGAGGTTTGCCCTACATTTATTTCACAAAAATGATTGGTTTGTTGATCAGTGTTGGCAGCTGCGGCAGAATGGAATAGGCTCCGAAAATGCTGAATTTCATTCTGGAACTTCAGATAACAGAGTAATCGGAAGTCATCGTGTCAACCCCATACATGAATTCTCAGTGGCTGGCCCCTTTGCATAAATTATGAGGTTTCAAAACCAGACCGATATCCATGTTTAGCGGATCGGAGCGAGCGTTTGCAGCTGATGAGCCAAATTTCATTTCTAATATTAGTTTGAACCTTATAATATTCGAATTTGAGCCATATAACTCTGGAATTTGAGCCTTGTAATATTTCGAGCTTTTGTGATACAATCTTTTAAATGGCATCGTATGACACTCGTATATTGGTAGCACTATTTTGACCTTAATATGCAATGGTCTTAGATTTTTATTAAATATTCTCCTTGGCCCTCTGTAGGAAGTGGTAGTACCACTCCTGGAGTGGTAGTACCGCTTGTGTGAGGGCTGAGAAGAGCATAACGGTTGGATTCGTTCCCCACTATAAAGGGGGTCTTCTTCCTCATGAAGAACTACCTATTCCTCCCCCGAACTCCGTTGTTGCTCCAAAGCTCATTTTTTCCCGATCTCTCTCCCTAGAAAATAAAACTTGTTGATTTTCTAGGGATTGATTGAGAAGGCCCCGATCTACACTTCCACCAAGAGAAATTTGATTCCCCCCACTAATCGCTTGGATCTTGTAACTCTTGGGTGTTTCAGCACCCTAGATGGTTGAGGTCACCTCGGAGCCACATTCCATTATGGTGAAGCTTCGTGGGGTTGTTGGGAGCCTCCAATTAAGTTGTGGAGATTGCCCCAACCTTGTTTGTAAAGGTTCAATCATCACCTTCAAGGGCACAACTAGTGGAATCACGACATCTCGCATTGTGTGAGGGCGTGAGGAGAATACGGTGGCCCCAGTGGCTTCTTGGGTAGCATTGTGCCTCCACACCGCTCCAACAGAGACGTACTTCCCCTCAAAGGGAAGGAACTTCAGTAACACATCCTCATCTCCTCGGCTCCACTTGTGGTTATTTCTTGCCTTTACTTTGTGCAAGCTTTACTTGTGTTATATCTGTTGCTTGCTTGTGTTGCTTGTGTTGCTTGCAGCATATAGGTTTACCACCTAGTTGCATATCTAGACAACCTATTTGTTGCAAACCCTAGTTTGTTAAGAAAAGTTAAAAATTGGTAGTTGCCAATTGATACGTCTCCAACGTATCTATAATTTTTTATTGTTCCACGCTATTATATTATCTGTTTAGGATGTTTTATATGCATTAATATGCTATTTTATATTATTTTTGGGACTAACCTATTAACCTAGAGCCCAGTGCCAGTTTTTGTTTTTTCCTTGTTTTTGAATTTTACAGAAAAGGAATATCAAACAGAGTCCAAGCAGAATAAAACTTTCTGATGATTTTTCTTGAACCATAGGCCATCCATGAAGCTTGGAGAAGGGGCCAGAAGGTTCTCGATGAGGCCACACGCCTCCTAAGCGCACCCCGGAGGGGCGCCTTGAGGGCTTGTGGTCCCCTCAGGAGTCCTCCAACCCTAATCTTTGCACTATAAATTCCCAAATATTCCCAAACCATCAGAGGCATCCACAAAAATACTTTTCCGCCGCCACAAGCCTCCGTTCCCATGAGATCAAGGGCCTTTTCCGGTGATCTGCCGGAGGAGGATTTGATCACGGAGGGCCTCTACATCAACCTTGTTGCCCTACCAAAGATGCGTGAGTAGTTTACATACGTCTGCTAGAACTACGTCGGTATTTCCCAAAGAGGAAGGATGATGCAGCACAACAACGGTAGGTACTTCCCTCAGTAGGAGAACTACGCAACACTACGTGAACGACACCTGCACAAAAATAACAAATACTCGGAACCCGACATATTAAAGGGGTTGTCAATCCCTTTCGGTAACGGCGCGAGAAATTGGCAAAGGACGTGAGAGAGTTGTAATAAATTGATAGATTGAATGCCAAATAAAATAAAATACAACAAGGTATTTTTGTATTTTTTAGCTTAATAGATCTGAAAATAAAATCAAAGGAAAATAGATCACAAAGGCAAATATAATAAAGAAGAGCCCAGGGGCCATAGTTTTCACTCGTGGCTTCTCTCGAGAAAAATAGCAAACGGTGGGTAAACGAATTACTGTTGGGCAATTGATAGAACTTCAAATAGTCATGATGATATCCAGGCAATGATCATTATATAGGCATCACGTCCAAGATTAGTAGACCGACTCCTACCTGCATCTAGTACTATTACTCCACACATCGATCGCTATCCAGCATGCATCTAGTGTATTAAGTTCATGGAGAAATGGAGTAATGCAATAAGAACGATGACATGATGTAGACAAGATCTTTATGTAGAAATAGATCCCATCTTGTTATCCTTAATAACAACGATACATACGAGTCGGTTCCCCTTCTGACACTGGGATCAAGCACCGTAAGATCAAACCCATCACAAAGCACCTCTTCCCATTGCAAGATAAATAGATCAAGTTGGTCAAACAAAACCTAAATATCATAGAAGAAATACAAGGCTATAAGAACTCATGCATATAAGAGATCAAGAAGACTCAAATAACTTTCATGGATAAAAAGATAGATCTGATCATAAACTCAAAGTTCATCTGATCCCAACAAACACATCGCAAAAAGAGTTACATCATATGGATCTCCAAGAGACCATTGTATTGAGAATCAAACGAGAGAGAGGAAGCCATCTAGCTACTAACAACGGACCCGTTGGTCTACAAAGAACTACTCACGCATCATCAGAGATGCACCAATGGACATGATGAACCCCTCCGTGATGGTGTCTAGATTGGATCTGGTGGGTCTGGAACTTGCGTCGGCTGGAATTGATTTTCGTCGACTCCACTAGGGTTTCTGGAATATTGGGGTATTTATAGAGTAAAGAGGCGATTTGGGAGGCAACCGAGGTAGGCACAACCCACCAGGGCGCGCCTGGGCCTCCAGGTGCGCCCTGGTGGGTTGTTCTCCCCTCGGAGCACCCCCAGGTGCTTCTTCGACCCACTGGATGTCTTCTGGTCCAAAAAATCCACAAAAAGTTTCACTACGTTTGGACTCCGTTTGGTATTGATTTCCTGTGATGTAAAAAACATGCAGAAAACACCAAGTGGCACTTGGCACTATGTCAATAGGTTAGTACCAAAAACTTATATAAAATGACTATAAAATGATTGTAAAATATCCAAGAATGATAATATAACAGAATGGAACAATCAAAAATTATAGATACATTGGAGATGTATCATTTACCACAGACCTACAGTTCCATAGCTAGTAGCTAGATAGCCTTTTCTCTCTCTTTGATCCTCAATACAATGTTCTCCTCGATGTAATACTTTTTTGCGGTGTATTTTTTGAGATCCATGAATTGTGGATTTATGATCAGATTATCTATGAATATTATTTAAGTCTTCTTTGAACTCTTTTATGCATGATTAAGATATCTTTGTAATTCTCTTCAAACTATCGATTTGTTTTGGCCAACTAGATTGGTTTTTCTTGCAATGGGACATGTGCTTAGTTTTGGGTTCAATCTTGCGGTGTCCTCACCCAGTGACATAGTAGGGATAGCGAGGAACATATTGCATTGTTGCCATCAAGGATAAAAAGATGGGGTTTATATCATATTGCTTGAGTTTATCCCTCTGCATCACGTCATCTTACTTAAGGCATTACTCAGTTCTTATGAACTTAATACTCTAGATGCATGTTGGATAGTGGTCGATGTGTGGAGTAATAGTAGTAGATGCAGGCAGGAGTCGGTCTACTTATTACGGACGTGATGCCTATATTCATGATCATTGCCTTAGATATCGTCATAACTTTGCGCTTTTCTATCAATTGCTCAATAGTAATTTGTTTACCCACCTTTCTTCAAGAGAGAAGCCTCTAGTGAAACCTATGGCCCTGGGTCTATTTTCCATCATATATTTTCAGATCTATAGACCAAAAACCCCAAAATACCTTGCTGCAATTTATTTACTTTTACTTTGTTTTATGTTTTAGCAATATTTTATATCCATCTCTATCAGATCACATCCTTGCAAGTGACCATGAAGGCATTGACAACCCCTTTATCGCGTTGGATGCAAGTGTTTGATTGTTTGTGCAGGTGCATAGATTGGAGACTTTCTTGTACCTCCTACTGGATTGATACCTTAGTTCTCAAACTAAGGGAAATACTTATCTCTACTTTGCTGCATCACCCTTTCCTCTTCAAGGGAAAAACCAACGCAAGCTCAAGAAGTAGCAGGAAGAATTTCTGGCGCCGTTGCCAGGGAGGTTCTACATCAAGCCTACCGAGTACGCACCATAAACTCTCATCTCTCGCATTACATTATTTTCCATTTGCCTCTCGTTTTCCTCTCCCTCACTTCTAAAACGTTTTCAGAAAAACACAAAATTATTTTCCTTTTTATTCACCCTTCTTTCGTTCATCTTTTCGTTTGCTTTTTGGTTGTTTGTGTGCTAGATTGCTTGCTTTGTCACGATGTCTCAAGAAAATACCAAGTTGTGTGACTTTTCCAACACTAATAATAATGATTTTATTAGTACTCCGATTGCTCCCGCCACTAGTGCAGAATCTTATGAAATTAATGTCGCTTTTTGAATCTTGTTATGAAAGAACAATTTTCCGGCCTTACTAGTGAAGATGCTGCATCCCATCTAAATACTTTCATTGAGTTGTGTGATATGCAAAAGAAAAAGGGTGTGGACAATGATATTGTTAAATTGAAGCTATTTATGTTCTCACTACGAGATCGTGCTAAAACTTGGTTTTCATCTTTGCCTAAAAATAGTATTGATTCATGGAATAAGTGTAAAGATGCTTTTATTTCCAAGTATTTTCCTCCGGCTAAGATCATTTCCCTTAGGAACGATATAATGAATTTTAAGCAACTTGATCATGAGCATGTTGCACAATCTTGGGAGAGGATGAAATTGATGATAAGAAATTACCCTACGCATGGTTTAAGTTTATGTATGATCATACAAAAAATTTATGTCGGATTGAATTTTTCTTCTAGAAATCCTTTAGATTCCGCCGCGGGAGGTACTTTTATGGAAATAACATTAGGAGAAGCTACTACATTCCTCGATAATATTATGGCAAATTACTCTCAATGGCATACTGAAAGATATTCCACTAGTAAAAAAGTGCATGCGATTGAAGAAATTAATACTTTGAGTGGAAGATGGGCGAACTTATGAAATTGTTTGCTAGTAAGAGTGTTCCTATTGATCCTAATGATATGCCTTTGTCCACTTTGACTGAGAATAGTAATGAATCTATGGATGTGAATTTTGTTGGTAGGAACAATTTAGGTAATAACACATATACAGGTAATTTCAACCCTAGGCCGTTTCCTAGTAATTCCTCTAATTATGGTAATTCCTACAACAATTCTTATAAAACTTATAATAAAATACCCTCTGATGTTAAGAATAATATTAAAGATTTCATTAATTCTCAAAAGAATTTCAATGCTATGGTAGAAGAAAATTTGCTTAAGATGGATGATTTGGCTAGGAACGTTGATAAAATTTCTCTTGAGATTCATCCTTTTAAGATGAGATGTATGCCACCCAAGCATGATATTAGTGAATCCCTAAAAGCTATTAAAATTTCTATGGATGAATGTAAAGAAAGAACCGCTAGGATGCATGCTAAGCAAGATTGGTTTGTAAAAGTGTGTTCTTCTATTTCTTGTGATAATAATGATGAAGATCTTAAAGTGATTGGTGTGTCTCCTATTGAATCTTTGTTTTCTAATATAAACCTTGATAAAGATGGGACTGGAGATGAGTCAACTTTAGCTAGAAGGCGTCCCAATAACTTGGAGTTTAAAGATCTTAAGAAAAATTGATAAAAGTGAGATTGGAGAGGTCAAGACTTTAAGTACTTCAATTATGATAATTGTTCTTTGATAGAAAAATTGAACCCACTTTTTTGGATTTCAAGGACTTCAATTATGATAATTGTTCTTTGATAGATTGTATTTCCTTGTTGCAATCCATGTTGAATCCACCTCATGCTTATAATCAAAATAAAGCTTTTACTAAACATATCGTTTATGCTATGATGCAATCGTTTGAAGAAAAACTTGAGTTGGAAGTTTCTATCCCTAGAAAGCTTTATGATGAGTGGGAACCTACTATCAAGATTAAAATTAAAGATTATGAGTGCAATTCTTTGTGGGATTTGGGTGCCAGTGTTTCCACGATTCCAAAAACTTTATGTGATGCGGTAGGTTTCCATAAATTTGATGAGTGTTCTTTCAATTTGCATCTAGCAGATTCCACTATTAAGAAACCTATGAGAAGGATTAATGATGTTCTTATTGTTGCAAATATGAATTTTGTGCCCGTAGATTTTTATTGTGCTTGATAGATTGCAATCCTACATGTCCTATTATTCTTGGTAGACCTTTCCTTAGAACTATTAGTGCAATTATTGACATGAAAGAAGGAAACATTAGATTTCAATTTCCATTAAGGAAGGGCATGGAACACTTTCCAAGAAAGAAAATTCAGTTGCCATATGAATCTATTATGAGGGCTACTTATGGATTCCATACCAAAGATGACAATACATAGATCTATGTTTTATGCCTAGCCAGGGGCGTTAAACAATAGCGCTTGTTGGGAGGCAACCCAATTTTATTTTTATTTTTATGTTTTTGCTTCTGTTTTTCAATAAATACACATTATTACCTTTGTAGTAATTTTTTTTGGTGTTTTCATTAGTATTTGAGCCAAGTAAGACCTTCTTGATGATAGTTGATTTGATCTTGCATTAACACATGGTGAATACATGAACTCCTCGAATACATGGTGAATACATGAACTCCTCGAATACATGGTGAATACATGAACTTCTTGAATTGCGGTCATCCCTAGGGAGTATCCCAATTATTGTCACCTTGGGGTCTACGGTCTAGAACAATATCAAGTGCATATAACTAGTAGATATGATCAAGAACACAAATATATTCATGGAAACGTAAAGGGTTCAGATCTGAAATCTTGGCACTCGGGCCCTAGAGACAAGCATTAAGCATAACAAAGTCATAGCAACATCAATCTCAGAACATAGTGGATACTGGGGATCAAGCCCTAACAAATTGACTCGATTACATGAAAAATCTCATCCATCTTCATCACGGTCCAGCAAGCCTACGAACGAATTACTCACTCCCGGTGGTGAGCATTATGGAATTGTTGACGGAGAAAGGTTGTTGATGATGATGGTGACGAATCCCCCTCTCCGGAACCGCAAACGGACTCCAAATTAGCACTCCCGATGAAGAACAGGAGGTGAAGGCAGTTCTGTATCGTAAAACGCGATGGAACTTTCTCTCTGAGTTTTTTTTCTCCATGAGACCAAACTTATATGACCAGAGATAGGGAAAATGGAGGCTCGAGGGGCCCACAAGGTCAGGTGGCACGCCTTATGGGGGGCGCGCCACCTAAGCTTATGGCTCTGTAGTGCCCCCTCCCCACTAGTAGATCTTTTCGCCAGTATTTTTTTTATTAATTTTAGAAAAATTCTTCATAAATTTTCAGCCAAGTCCAATGACTTTTATTTTTGCAAAAAAATAACAACAAGGTAGTTCTACTGAAAACAACGTCAGTCCGGGTTAGTTCCATTCAAATTATGCAAACTAGAGTCCAAAACAAGAGCAAACGTGTTTGGAAAAGTAGATATGTTTGAGACGTATCATGCACGTGCGCCGGCGAGCTTCGGTGTGAAGTGTTTGCTCAAATTTGAGCACGCCTCGGCAAGACAATGGGGTTAGGGGGTGTGATCGATCACCGCGAAGTTGATGGACACAGTGCCTGGGTTCGGGGCAAGCTCACCTCGCCGGAGATGACGAGGGCCGACGGAGAGCTTCGACCTCCGAGGAACTTGGGGTTTCAGGAAGCTCCACTCGCCGTGAGGGTGTCCCAGGGTGCGCCTACGTGCGGGGAGTGCGGTGCTGGCATGGGTTAGTCGGGAGGGGACCTGGAGTGGGCATTACACCGGAGATGAACTAGGTAAAAGCGGCGGGGAGGGGTCGATGAAGCGGCAACCTGGCGGCAAGAGGCGTTGCTGAATGGGGAGAAATGACGAGCGGGTAGGGGGTTTATGTAGGGCAGGGTTCTCAGGCGTGGGCATGGCTGTGGACGCGTGGACGTGCACAACGTGTTCAGGCTCGTGGAGAACATGGGAGCGAGTGGTTGCCGGGAGGTTGGGGACGACCCTGCCTGGTGGGTCCCTTCTAGCAGTGGCTCAGGGGGGAGAGTGTGGCGCGCGGGAGGCTGCTAGGGGCCAGCCTGGCCTGGCTGGGCCGCTGGTTTTTTTCCCCTTATATGTTTTCTCTTTTCTTTTTTATGTTTTCTTTCTAAATTCAATTCTGTTTTGAATTTGAATTTTCTTCCAACAGTGTATCTTTTCTAAATTCAAATGGAATATTTGTGACCATGTGAACTTTTTGTTGGGGCATTTTGGACAAATAATTTCTGCAAGTTACATTTCCCATTTGAATTTGAATCTGGTATCAAAACCAAAAGTGTTTCAAATCCATTTTAGAAAATTTGCAGAAGGTCAATTCATCAGTTGGACTTATGAAATTCAATTTCCTGCCAAATAAAATGCAAAGCCATTTCTAAATAATTTTCCTTTGATTTTGAACTGATTCCAGGACAGAACCAATTCAATTTTCTTTTAGGAAAATTTTCTTTGCCCTTGAATATCATTTGGATCGTTTTAAGGGTAGCCTTATGCCCAAATAATATTTAAACTTGGTTTGATTTCTATCAAGGCTAGCTAGGTTTCCTCTAGTGACATTGGGTTTTCACCTTTCCTAAGAAACATTCAATCAAATAATCAAGCAATCAAGGTCTATTACAAGCAATTCTATTGATTCCTAGATTTTTTCCTAGGAAAATTTTAATTCCTTGTGAACTTTTTAACATACCAGATTTGGGTCTAGACACGGCGGTAGCGGCAGCCTCGGCATTGTCCGCGGCTTTCTTCTCGGCGGCGGCGGCCATGGAGTCAATGCAAAGGAAGTAGTCGAAGCAGAAGAGGACGGAGATGGGGACGGATCGGGAGCAGTCGCGCCAAGACGCTCCCCAAAAACCTTATCGCCCTTCTTCCGGGCTGTATATCGAAGGACGGGGTTCCGGTGGTACACTCTCCCGACCAACCGTGCACGCGGTCGTCGGGATGAGATCGTCAGAAGTAACAAGGTGAGAGAAACTGTAGATGATGGCTAGGGTTGCGCAAGGAGGGAGTGAGTCTCTGTCAGCCGCACTGGCCAACTCCTCCAATGTATAGGCTGTCGGGTAGTAGGCTTGGGCTTAGGCCCACGAGTCCGCAAACAGCCCACGGTCCGACATCTTGGACAGTGGCACTTCTGTTAAAAATAAAACGCATAGGTGTGAGCTCGGCTCCGTTCATTCCCGCAACCCAGGGTGTGCGTGCATCGAGGCATGGCTTGGCGGGCCGCAGTTGAGGAGCACGCTTGTACAACTCCTCTTTTCAAGCTACCAATGACATGTGATAGAGCAGTTCTTATAAAGGGGTCTCACTCTTACTACACTAGCAATACGGTACTAAACTTCCCACCATTTGACATGCGCCTATATGGGACTTAGAGATTTACCAGAGATAATTGTTTTATATGGACCAAAGCCCATATATAATCCAACATATTATTTTTTAAAACTTATAATCCAACATAATCTTGGTCATTTGTATCTTCGGGACAGCAGAAACGACACCATACTCACAAAAAAAAAACATACTACAGCGTAGGCTTGTGTGTGCAATAAGACTGGGCGTGTCATGACCCTCCAAAACAAAACAACAACATTAATGCGGCATTTCATATTGGACATGGGTTCTTCCTCCCATCACGCACTAGTCCAACTTGAGACCAGCCAGGCCCCCATCATCGTCGTCGAACGTCGAACAAACCCCTTCTCCTGTGGTGGATGACGATGCTAACTTAGCTGCCAAGCAAGACATCTCCCGGCCACCACCCCCACCACCAGCAGCAGCCCGATCGAAACTTGCAGCGCCATGGGCGCGCGCGGGTGCCCCGCATGCATCGCGTATAGCAGTACGAGCGACCGCGCTGCGCATGGGGTACGCCGATGCACGTGGGCGCGCGTGCGCCTGCGGTACGCACGCAGTCAAGCACCGTCGCACGGGGCCCCCGGCCGGCGGAGTGGACAGACGTAAGCGGCGCGCACGGTGGCCACGTCGAGCCGGAGTACCAGCATGGTGATCCTACTGCAGGAGCGTGGTACTGTACGTACTTGCTGCTGCAAGGGGGCTTGAATGCACTGCACTAGACTGTGCAGCGGAATCATTTAAAGGCGTTTGCATAGTGGAAGCGTCGCGTCAAGGTACTTCCCGTGGGAGTGGCCAAAGCCAATAGCTACTGCAGCGGCCGCCGGTACCAATCGGGTCGGCTTGGACGGCTACGTGGCTTAGCTTAGCTCAGCTACGCATGCATATGGATCCAGGCCCGCGCGCATATATCAGGTGGCAGGCAAGCCGACAGCAACTGCCAAAATTTGTGGCAGGGGCAGGGACCGGCTTTGGACTGACTGTTCGTGAAGCATGCATGGAGGCCATGCCACACGCCACCAACAACATGACTATCAGCAGAAACCTTCAGCCTTGCCCGGTCGACGTCTCCATTCCGGGCGGACCCTGACGTCCATGTCAAACTATTGTTTCATCCTGTATCGTGTTTAGGCTACGAGGGCATCCCAGATCAACCCGCAAATTTTCTTCTGCTTCGGTCCATGAACACGGATATAGGAGGCTGCCATTCAATCGTAGGCGCATATATTTCAACCTGCGTTTAGAAAAAATATAGAAATTCATGCAAACCAGCCGATATTTATCGAAGTTCGAACATAAAATAGCACGAATCATCTATACATAGTATGCAAATTAAGTCTAATACAACAATATCTCAAATTCGACTAGATTCCGGATGTCCAACAAATTTTTAATCAACAAATCATGTTGTTTCACACATACTTTTCCTTCAGCTTCATCCAAAAGTGTGTGCACGTAAATGGTCGTCGTCCTGTCCTGTGGTACACCACGACAGCGCATGCGGGCTACATATAATGTGTAGACCAACATTGAGTGAATGAATCAATCAACAAGTTGAGCAAGAGGAAGCAAAACTTACTATCTCGTCCTCTACCGCGCGCAATGGCCACCTTACCTCAAGCTGACGAACCACATCGCAAAACTTGATGACGTTGGTATGGATAGTGTGCTAGCGATACGATAACGACCTCATATTGCGTTGTTGCATGGTGTACATGTCGTAGGTGCAATATGCTTTCTGCGTGAAACATTGCATGCACTTGCTGCCAGAAGGCTTCCTCTCTGCTCCTACCTATGAAATCCGCGGATACGGCCAACCACGCATCGCACAACAACTCATCCTTCATGGTCGAGTAGATCACCATCCTTCGTACTCTAAAAAACAACATAACATTTGAAAATAAGCTCAATGACATTTGACCAAACACCTGTCGGACGTGGTGTCCTCCATGGAGGTCGTCAACAGGGGGCGGAGTGTACCTGGGTACAAACTGCTATAGGATGGACAGCTCCGTCGTAAAGGCGAGCAAGCAAGTCAGTGCTGCTTGAAGACGTCTGACAATACCTCTGTGGCGGTGGGAGACGTACAACAGTGGCGACAGAAGTGGAGAGTGCGGATGTAATGTAAGGGGGGAGTGGCGGTCTGGAAGGAAATGTAACCGGGAGGGGGATTGCGTGGGTCGGGGGTGCCGAAGTCCTACGTTTCTGCTGCCCCGACTCCCGCAAACCTCCCCCCACCCACTTCGTCTCCAATTTGCAGGAGAAACGCGTCTGAACCGCGCTGCAGACCGGTCCGCGTTGGATGGCTTCCGCGATTCGGACGGATGCGGGTGGTTTGTGGGTCTGCCTTGGAGATACCCTAATAATATGGATATCAGTTTTGCTAAGTCTCAGTCGATCGAGACTTGCTTACGTCTCAGACGATGCTATATTCCTTTGATCTTCCATGAACATCCGTGCAATTCTTTTTTTTATTTTTTTCCTTTTTCTTTTTATATGCTACTCCCTTCATCTCATAATATAAAAGCGTTTTGACGCTACACTAATGTCAAAAACACCCTTATATTACGAGACAGAGGGAGTATATCACTTGACTAAGACTTGATTAAGTCTCGGTCGACTGATATCTAGCCACACCCTATGAATATCATCAATCTCATGATTTTGCATGTTTTTTAATATGTGCAGGTTAGTGATCAAATTTGTTATTCCTTCTGCAATAAAATGAAACAATAAGGATGGAAATTCGCAGAGGCATGAAAATGCGGGGTCAATCACCTGCCAAGCTTTGCCGTTCGCTCGATTTGCCTCACGATTCGTGAAGTAGATGAATCCAACACGAGCGTAGAGTAAAAAAAAATCCCTCCAAAGACTTTAAGTTTCAACAATGAAACTACCGTTTTTGCGTCAAAAAATGCCCAGTTTCAACAAATTTCACAGATAAAACTTTAAGAAATTTTTTCTGTTAGACACAAGATAATTTCTTTTTTTGGGGGTATCTCGACTAAGTTTCAAACACTGAAACTTAAAAAATAAATCAAAAGTCATCAATATATATACAAAATGGATCTTATTGAAAGTGCTGGCCACGAGAAACGCGAATATGAAAACAGAACTTAACTTAATTTTTTTGAAAGATATAGAACTGTAAAAATCAAAAGCTGAAATAAAATGCTGGCACCAGAGACCTGAGTGCCCCCCGCACCTCGTCCTAACGACTGCCCATGTCTCGTGAAATCAACACTTGCAGATTCCATGATGCAAGGGGACAATCTCCTCACGCACTTCAAGGAACCAAGACAAGCACTATGAGGTTGCACCAAACAACATTTGAGGTTGTTCGTCTGCGTCGGGCAAGCAAGCAGAGAACAGAGATGGGGAAGCGTGGATTAAGAGCAACTCTAGTTGAATTATTATATCAGCGACCGACATCCGACATATGAAGCGTGCTATGGATGGAGGGCGTCACTATTGTGCGCAATCACAAAGCCGTCATAATGCAATCTTCATATTTGTCTTGCACGATAGGAGCCGTCTGGCATTGGATACAATATCTATAAACAGCATCCACAACCAGACTTAGCAAATTTGGTCCTCTAAACGGCTGTGAATGCGTCCGGGCCGTGTCCATTTTGAGCTTATATTTGTTCGTCCATACAGTCATACTTCTCATTTTCTCTCTTATATGTCCGGACACCTGTATATGATTGATAAAGATGAAGAGAGAAATAAAATAATGAATAAAGAAAGATAAAGGGTGGTTCGGATACCTATCGTGGCAGACTAACCGGGCGCGTCCACGAACCCACACATCCTGCCTACCTTTGTCCTCAAGGGTTCACGGACAGCCCGGGCGTATAGGGATGATATGAGAGTTTCAGTTGCGTCACTTTTTCTTGTCTCTCATGTTCGATCACTGACTGATCACGTCCGCGGATGTTTGAGGAGGGTTTAAGAAACCCGGTTGTAAATGCTTTAATTCAACAAATATTACTATAAACCATTTATTAAAATACAACAAATAATGCTATTAAATAAATTGTTAAAAGTGAAAATAGATGAAATTTACAACAATTTGAGCATTCCTTCTCCGAGTTAGCTATCAATGAGATCCTCCTTCTTCCAGTTAGCTCCTCCCCCGCCCACCCGTTGTGTGGACAACTGCCAGGCGGGAGCGAGTTGACCAAGTCCGCTGGGATATCGCCTCAAGGCCCAACCGTGGTGCACTGGCCCTGTCGTCCGCCGGGATGCCTCTCCGGTCTCCGCCAGCGTGTCCTCGACGCTCGTGGCCTGGGCCATCACGGCGCTCGCCTGCATGGAGATCCACGTTGGCAGCCACCCACAGCTCAGCACCACATTTCATGATGTGAACCAGATCATGACCAAGGAATCAAATAGTGAGGTTCATGCTAGCACAAATGTTAAACCATTAGAGCAGCCAAAGGAAGACATGGGCGAAACCATTATCTTAGTTGGAAAGTTTCTGATGCCTATTTTGGGAGAAATGACACATCAGATTTCCAGCTGCAACTTCTCACATAAACCTAATTAATTCTAGATGGTCCTAGCACGTTTTAGTGGCTGCATGAGAGGGAAAGTTTGAGGTGATACCAAGTCTTAGGTGATACCATGATACAGGATTCTGGTCCGTTGGATCTCAGATCCTAGGGTGTCTGGGGAGCTCTAGTAGCTGCCGTAATTTTGAGACTCTTGGGTGATTTTTTTGTAAAATATTCAAGAGCTCTCGGGAGCCGTTGGATCTCAGATCCCAGAAGCCCGTATCATGGTATCACCTAAGACATGGTATCACCTGATATTTCCCCCTGCATGAGATGGTGTTTGAAGTCAGCTTTCATTCAAAAAAATGGTGCATCATTTAAGGTCTTGAGTCAAAAGTTGTGCAAGTTCCCATGCAAGTTGTCAGGAATTAATTATAGCACGAGGCTCGACAAGTTTGCTCGAGCTACAACTTGGGGCTCATGAATTTACCCTTCATTTTGAGTTGTTTTCACACCTAAATAATAGGTTCTTCTAATATAAGTACTCCCCAGTTGTTCCATGTGAAGGGGGATGAGATTTCTGAGTTTATGTTTGTAGACAACCGACGAGGTTGTGGTGTGCTGTGAGCACTAGTATCGTTGACTGTTAGCTCGTGTTGGTGGATTGGAGGGCCTGTCCTCAAATCATATAGGATCCTTGTGGTTCTCTCCTGTGATTCTACATAGGTTCACAAGTTTCATGGTTTGGGTTGCATCCTTGTAAACCAAGCTAGTTGTCGCTGTAATTCATGTGAGAGTGTTTCTTGTTGTTCTTTGCCACTTGAGAGAGATAGTTGTTGCTGCTTGTGAATTGTTTGGGACTGTGAAAGATCGATTTTAGTAGTTCCCGCATCATTCCGGCATGGGCCTCACTAGCGCCGGTGGTCGTGCTACTTCAACACATCTTGGGGTCGATGTCGCTATTCCTGTAGGTGCTTGCTAGCGAGATCATGTCGCTGGACCTCCCAGATCTATCCATGGCAGATGTCACGACACTTTTCTACCTGCACCTCTTCAATTAGCCCCTCCACTGCGTGTTGTCTAACCTCGTGGGGTGCACGGGCAGGTTCTACTCCTCCGCTTTGGCTCCCACCGTGTGCTCCACATCGCCGACCCAACCGCACTGCTACTTCAACACAGCCTGGGGTCAATGCCGCCATTCCTATTGGTGCTGGCCGGCTAGATCACGCCGGTGGACCTCCAACATCTATCCATGGCAGACGAGTGACGCTCTTCTACCCGCACCTCTTCAAGAAGACCCTCCACCACGCACTGGCCAACCTTGTCGCGGAGCACGGGCTAGTGCTAGCTGTTGAGATCATGCCGGTGGACCTCCATCTATCCATGGCGGACGAGCGATGCTCTCGTACCTGCATCTCTTCAAGAAGACCCTCCATCGCGCGCTGGTCAACCTCATGGTCGTGCACGGGCCGGTGATGCTCCTCCGCTTCGGTTCCCGCCGCGTGCTCCACATCGCCGACCTTGCCGCCAGCAAGGAGTGCTACTTCAACACAGCCTGGGGTGGATGTCGTCGTTCCTACTGGTGCTCGCCAGCGAGATCATGCCGGTGGACCTCCAGGATCTATCCATGGAGGATGAGCGACGCTCTCCTACCTATAGCTCTTCAAGAAAACCCTCCATCGCGCCCTGGCAAACCTCGTGGAGGCGCATGGGCCAGTGTTGCTCCTTCACTTCGACTCCCTCCATGTGCTCCACATCTCCAACCCGGCCGCTATCGAGGTGTGCCTGATGGCCCACGAGGTCGTCTTTGCCAACCGGACCTGGCTCCCCTCTGTGTGCTGATGACCCACAAGTATAGGGGTCTATCGTAGTCCTTTCGATAAGTAAGAGTGTCGAACCCAACGAGGATCAAAAGGAAATGACAAGCGATTTTCAGTAAGGTATTCTCTGCAAGCACTGAAATTATCGGTAACAGATAGTTTTGTGATAAGATAATTCGTAACAAGTATAACAAAGGTGCAGCAAGGTGGCCCAATCCTTTTTGTAGCAAAGGACAAGCCTGGGCGAACTCTTATATAAAGTAAAGCGCTTCCAAGGACACGTGGAAATTAGTGTCAAGTTAGTTTTCATCATGCTCATATGATTCGCGTTCGTTACTTTGATAATTTGATATGTGTGTGGACCAGTGCTTGGGTGCTGTCCTTACTTGGACTAGCCTCCCACTTATGATTAACCCCTCTTGCAAGCATCTGCAACTACGAAAGAAGAATTAAGATAAATCTAACCATAGCATGAAACATATGGATCCAAATCAGCCCCTTACGAAGCAACGCATAAACTAGGATTTAAGCTTCTGTCACTCTAGCAATCCATCATCTACTTATTACTTCCCAATGCCTTCCCCTAGGCCCAAACAATGGTGAAGTGTCATGTAGTCGACGTTCACATAACACCAGTAGAGGAAAGACAACATACATCTCATCAGAATATCAAACAAATACCAAATTCACATGATTACTTATAACAAGACTTCTCCCATGTCCTCAAGAACAAACGTAACTACTCACAATGCATATTCATGCTCATAATTAGAGGAGTATTAATTATCATTAAGGATTTGAACATATGATCTTCCACCGAATAAACCAACTAGCATCAACTACAAGGAGTAATCAACACTACTAGCAACCCACAAGTACCAATCCGAGGTTTTGGGACAACGATCAGATACAAGAGATGAACTAGGGTTTGAGAGGAGATGGTGTTGGTGAATATGTTGATGGAGATTGACCCCCTCTCGATGAGAGGATCGTTCGTGATGGCGATGACGATGATTTCCCCCTCCGGGAGGGCCCCGGCAGAACAGTTCCGCTGGAGCCCTAGATTGGTTCTGCCCATGTTCCGCCTCGAGACAGCGGCGCTTCGTATCGAAAGCTTCCTCTTGATTTTTTCTAGGTCAAAACCCTTCATATAGCAGAAGATGGACACCGAAGGCCTTCTAGGGGGCCCACAAGCCATAGGGGCACGCCCAGGGGGTAGGGCGCACCCCCAGGCTTGTGGCCTCCTGGTGGGTCTCCTCTGGTATTTTCTTCGCCCAATATTTTTTATATATTCCAAAATAATTGTCTGTAAATTTTCAGGACTTTTGGAGTTGTGTGGAATAGGTCTCTTAGATTTTCTCCTTTTCTAGTCCAGAATTCCAGCTGTCGGCATTCTCCCTCTTCATGTAAACCTTGTAAAATAAGAGAGAAAAGGCATAAGTATTGTACCATAACGTGTAATAATAGCCCATAATGCAATAAATATCAATATAAAAGCATGATGCAAATGGACGTATCATGTGCCACCTCTCCAACAGATAGACCACGCTTGGGTCCTCAAGCTATGGGGCCAACTAGGGCAACCTCTACCGCATTCCCACCATCAAGGTGCTCCCAGCGGGCAGCATCCTCTGCTTCACGGCCATCTGCGTCGATGAGGTCCACCTCGAGATGCCCAATACGTCTCCAACGTATGTATAATTTTTTATTGTTCCATGCTGTAATATTATCAATCTTGGATATTTATAATCATTTTATAGTTATTTTATATCATTTTTTTGTACTAACCTATTGACATAGTGCCAAGTACCAGTTCCTGTTTTTTCCGTGTTTTTTACATCACAGAAAATCAATATCAGACGGAGTCCAAATGCCATGAAACTTTACGGAGAATTTTTATAGGCCAGAAGGAACACAACAGGCCTGGCTGCGCCTAGGGGTGCCCCAAGGGGGGCACAACCCACCAAGGCGCGCCCTGATGGGTTGTGCCCACCTCGGGTGCCCCCCGGACCGCCTCTTTGCTCTATAAATACCCCAAAAATCCCAGAACCCTATGGGAGTCGACGAAATATTCATCTAGCCGCCGCAGAGACCAGAACCACCAGATACAATCTAGACACCATCTCAGATGGGGTTCACCACCTCCATTGGTGCCTCTCCGATGATGCGTGAGTAGTTCTTTGTAGACCTTTGGGTCCGTAGTTAGTAGCTAGATGGCTTCATCTCTCTCTCTCTCTCTTGATTCTCAATACAATGGTTTGTTGGAGATCCATATGATGTAACTCTTTTGCGATGTGTTTGTTGGGATCCGATGAACTTTGAGTTTATGATCAGATCTATCTTTTATATGCATGAAAGTTATTTGAGTTTCTTTGATCTCTTATATGCATGATTGCTTATAGCCTCGTATTTCTTCTCCGATATTTGGGTTTTTGTTTGGCCAACTTGATCTATTTATCTTGCAATGGGAAGAGGTGCTTTGTAGTGGGTTCGATCTTACGGTGCTTGATCCCAATGAGAGAAAGGGAAACAACATGTGTGTATCGTTGCTACTAAGGATAAAATGATGGGGTCTATCTCTACGTAGATAGATCTTTTCTACATCATGTCATCATTCTTATTGCATTACTCCATTTCTCCATGAACTTAATACACCAGATGCATGCTGGATAGCGGTCGATGTGTGGAGTAATAGTAGTAGATGCAGGCATGAGTCGGTCTACTAATTTTGGACGTGATGCCTATATAATGATCATTGCCTAGATATCGTCATAATTATTTGAGGTTCTATCAATTGCCCAACAGTAATTTGTTTACCCACTATTTGCTATTTTTCTCGAGAGAATCCACTAGTGAAACCTACGGCCCCAGGTCTTCTTTCTCATATATTTTCCTTTGCGATCTATTTTTATCTACTTTTATTTTCAGATCTATTAATCCAAAACCCAAAAATACTTTGCTGCACTTTATTTTATTTACGATCTATTTATTCAATCTATTACAACTTTCTCCCGTCATCGCACCAATTTCTGGCACCGTTACCCAAAAGGGATTGACAACCCCTTTAACACGTCGGGTTGCAAGGATTTGTTATCTGTGTGCTGGGGCTGTTTACGTTGTGTTGCTTGGTTCTCCTACTCATTCGATAACCTTGGTTTCATATCTGAGGAAAATACCTACCGTCGTTGCGCTGCATCATCCCTTCCTCTTTGGGAAAATACCGACGTAGCTTCAAGAGACATCAAAAGGAATTTCTGGCGCCGTTGCCGGGGAGGATCTTGAACATATACGAGGTTCCTAATCACAAATCTCATCTCCTCGCAATTTACATTATTTGCCATTTGCCTCTCGTTTTCCTCTCACCCACTTCACAAAAATTTGTCGTTTTATTTGCCTCTCTTTTTTCGTTCGTCGTTTTCTTGCCGGATCTGTTTTCGTGTGCACTCTTGTTTGCATAGTCATGATGCCTCAAAGAAAATTTTATGATGTTCCTTACCAAAATATTTTGCTTGAAATTGAGAAAAGTAATAAGGAATATATGACTACACAATTTGAGCATAATAAGTATTTTACTGAAGAACTTAAGGAACACTCTGTTGTGCTTGATACTATAACAAAACAACTCGATGATATTAGTAGAGAGTTTGCAATCTCCAATCTAAGTATGCTTTTGTTGAAAGTTTGCTAGGAAAAATATCCGATGCACAAGCTACTCTAGTTAATCAAATGGCTGCTAAACCAATCTCACTAGAGGATAAAAGTAATGAAGACCTTAAAATGATTGGTGTTTCTTCAATTGATTCCTTGTTTAGTAAAGGTAAGATTGATGAAAAAGGGACTGGAGAAGGGTCAACTTTAGGTAGAAGGCGTCACAATATTTCGGAGGGTGAAAATCTTGTTGACAAAATTGATGAAAGTGGGTTTGGAGAGGTCAAAACTGTAGCTAGTGATGTACCCACTCTTTTGGATTACAAAGATTTTAATTATGAAAGTTGCTTTTGATTGATTGTATTTCTTTGTTGCACTCCATGATAAATTCACCCCATGCTTATTAACAAAATAAAGCTTTTACTAAACACATTGTTGATGTTATGATGAAAGCTCTTGAAGAAAAATTGGAATCAGAAGTTTCAATTCCTAGAAAATTGCATGATGAATGGGAACCCACTATCAAAGTCAAAATTAAAAATTATGAGTGTTTTGCTTTGTGTGACTTGGGTGCTAGTGTTTCTACAATTCTGAAATCTTTATGTGATGTGCTTGGTCTTACTAATCTTGAAGAATGTTCTTTGAATTTGCACTTGGCGGATTCTACTATTAAAAAGCCTATGTGAAGAATTAATGATGTTCTTATTCTTGGAAATAGGAATTATGTGCCCATAGATTTTATTGTTCTTGATATTGATTGCAATCCGTCTTGTCCAATTATTCTTGGTAGACCGTATTTACGCACTATTGGTGCCGTGATTGATATGAAAGAAGTCAATATTAAGTTCCAATTTCCTTTGAGTATGGAACACTTTCCTAGAACTAGAATTAAGCCACCTTATGAATCAATCATGAGGGCATCTTATGGATCTCGAACCAAAGATGACAAAATTTAGATCCTTACTTTATGCCTAGCTAAGGGCGTAAAACTATAACGCTTGTTGGGAGGCAACCCAATGAATAAATTTTATTTTTGCTTTTTGCTTTCTGTTCTAGAGTGTTAGCACAATTATGCTACTGTTATGATTGTGTTTTTTATGTTTTAATTAGTGTTTGTTCCACGTAAAGCCTTTAGGATCTTCTTGGGTGATGGTTGTTTGATCGTGCTGAAGAAAACAGAAACTTTTACGCTCACAAAATTAATTTTAATTTTTAAACAGGGAGGGATAAAATACCCATTCCACTTGCAGTAGATCATTATACAAATTGCTCAGGTCTCCCTAATTTTCCAGAATTTTTGGAGGTACATAAGTATTCGAAATAGTCAGATTGCTATAGACTATTCTGTTTTGACATATTCTGTTTTCTTTGTGTTGTGTGCTTATTTTGATGGCTCTATGATTTTCTTTGATGAGTTTTTGCCATAGAGTTGGAATACAGTAGATATAATACAAAAACAAAATATGAATTGGTTTGATACAGTACTTATAGTAGTGATTTATTATTCTTGTACTGACGAATCTCACGAAGGTTTTGTTGAGTTTTGTGTGATTGAAGTTTTCAAGTTTTGGGTTGTCTTACGATGGATGAAGGAAGGATGGAAGAGCCTAAGCTTGGGGATGCCCCGGCATCCCAAGCTATTAACCAAAAATGAGCAACCAACTAAGCTTGGGGATGCCCCCGAGTGGCATCCCCGCTTTCTTCCAACGATCATCGGTATTTTACTTGAAACTATATTTTTATTCATCACATGATATGTGTTTTTGCTTGGAGCATCTTGTATGATATGAGTCTTTGCATGTTTTGTTTTGTGTTTTAAGTCATCAATCCTTGCTGGACACACCTATTTGAGAGAACCAAAATTATGTCATGACTTGTTAGAATTGCTCTCTTTGCTTCACTTAAATTTTTATGAGCATTGGACTTGCTCTAGCGCTTCACTTATATCTTTTTGAGCAGGGTGTGCTTTATTATTTTTGAAGAAATGCTCTCTTGCTTCACTTAGATTTATTTGAGAGTTAGTAAAATTTTCAAGAAATTCTCTCTTGCTTCACTTAAATTAATTTGAGAGAAAGAAAAATTTATTATGCTCATGATCTTCACTTATATTTGTTTGAGCTTGTCAAAAGCAATACATGAAAATTAGTACCAAAGTGATATATATCCTAGAAGGATATAATAAAAACTTTCACGAAGATCATTGGACAAAATAAACTTGATTCTTAGTAATAGTTTTGAGATATGATGATGTGATATGTGAGTTATGTTGGTGAGTAATTATGCTTCAGTAAGAATATCGGTGTTAAGATTTGTGATTCCCTATGCAAGTACGGAAGTCAATGGTCATGCATGAAATTATATCCTACTTATGGTGCATTATTCAGTGTTAATTATGCTTAATGCTTGCTTATGATATTATTCGTTTCTTAGTTGGTCGCTTCCCAATCTTTTGCTAGCCTTCATTTTGCACTAAGTATGATCACTACTTGTGCATCCAAAAACCTTTAACCCAGTTTTGCCACATGAGTCCGCTATATCTACCTATATGCCGTATTATTTTGCCGTTTTAAGAAAATTTGCATGTGCCATCTCTAATTTTCAAAATAAACTTCTCTTTTCTGTGTTTGTTTCACTCGCGGAGCGGTGAGGGGTGGCTAATATTTTCCATGCTAGATGTGTTATTTTCAAGATGAGTGTTTATTCACTTGTCATTGCACGAGAGTAAGGCAAATGTATTAGGGATGCCCAGTCCCGAAATGCAGAAAAATTGAATTTAGTTTATGTTGTCAAATAATAAATTCCTTGAAAAGTGTTGTTATGGAGGGCAACCGTGGATACGACTAGCCATGGAAAGTAAAAGTATGGTGAAAAAGGAATAAACTTTATTTTCTGTTTGGGAACTGCCTATGATATATCTATGCATGGAAAGTATTGGGAACTCTAAGTCATTTTCGTTGGTGGGATGGATACACCTCTCAAAAAAATTATCTCTAAGTTTTTTTCTTTGAGCTCTGGCACCTCTACAAATCCCTACTTCCCTCTGCGAAGGGCCTTTCTTCTACTTTATGCAATTTTTATTTTGAGTCTCCATCTTCTCTTATAAAAGCACCAACTAGGAGGCAATATGATTGTACTTAAGTATTGGGTGTAGCTAATATTCGACTGTGTTTCATGAATGGGTCAATGTTTGAGCATGATGGGCTAGGGATAACTTATTTTAGCATTGATATTTTGAAAGACATGGTTGCTTGTTGATATGCTTGAGTATTTAAATTATCATTCTAAAACTAGACTATTGCTTTGAACAATTAAAAGTCCAATTGTCCATGCTATAAAGAAAGAATATGACAGGACATGGTAGGCAGCATTCCACATCAAAAATTATGTTTTAATCACTTACCTACTCGAGGATGAGTAGGAGTTAAGCTTGGGGATGCTGATACGTCTCCAACGTATCTATAATTTTTGATTGTTCCATGCTCTTATATTATCAATCTTGGATGTTTTATAATTATTTTATAGTCATTTTATATCATTTTTGGTACTAACCTATTGACATAGTGCCAAATGCCAGTTCCTGTTTTTTCCGTGTTTTTTACATCGCATGAAATCAATATCAGATGGAGTCCAAATGCCACGAAACTTTAGGGAGAATTTTTTAAGGGCCAGAAGGAACACAACGGGCCCTGGCTGCGCCTGAGGGGTGCCCCGAGGGGGGCCCTGGTGGGGTTGTGCCCACCTTGGGTGACCCCCGGACCGCCTCTTTGCTCTATAAATACCCCAAAAATCCCAGAACCCTAGGGGATTCGATGAAATATTCATCCAGCCACGGCAGAGTCCATAACCACCAGATCCAATCTAGACACCATCTCGGATGGGGTTCACCACCTCCATTGGTGCCTCTCCAATGATGCGTGATGTAACACCCACGATGCGGCTATATCTTCCACGTGTCGGGGCAAGACTTAGAGGCATAACCGCATGGTAGGCATGTCGTAAGAGGGGTAATCTTTACACATCCCATGTACTGAATAAGGAAGGGAGAAAGAGTCGGCTTACAATCGCCACTTCACACAATACATAAATATATCATACATCATCCATTATACAATCAAGGTCCGACTACGGAACCAAAATAAAGAAAGACAACCCCAAATGCTAGATCCCCGATCGCCCCAACTGGGCTCCTCTATTGATCGTCTGGAAAAGAAACATAGTAACGGCACGAATCCTCATCGAACTCCCACTTGAGTTCGGTAGCGTCCCCTGCACTAGCATCATCGGTACCTGCATCTGTATGGAAGTATCTGTGAGTCACGTGGACTCAGCAATCTCACACCCGCGAGATCAAGACTATTTAGGCTTAAGGGTAGGAGAAGGGTAGTGAGGTGGAGCTGCAGCAAAGCACTAAGCATATATGGTGGCTAACTTACGCAAAATAAGTGAGAAGAGAAGCAAAGCACGGTCGAGAAGCTAATAGTGATCAGGAAGTGATCCTGAAGCTACTTACTTTCAAGCATAACACGAGACCATGTTCTCTTCCCGGACTCCGCCAAAAAGAGACCATCATGGCTACACACACGGTTGATTCATTTTAGTTAAGTTAAGTGTCAAGTTCTCTACAACCGGACATTAATAAATTCCCATCTGCCCATAACCGTGGGCACGGATTTCAAAAGTTCAAAACCCTGCAGGGGTGTCCCAACTTAGCCCATTACAAGCTCTCGCGGTCAACGAAGGATATTCCTTCTCACGGGAAGACCCGGTCAGTCTCGGAATCCCAGTTACAAGACATTTCGACAATGGTAAAACAAGACCAGCAAAGCCGCCCGATGTGCTGACAAATCCCGGTAGGAGTCGCACGTATCTCATTCTCAGGGCACACTAGATGAGACATCCTACGAGTAAAACCAACCCTCAAGTTGCCCCGAGGTGGCCCCGCAGTCTACTCGGTTCGGACCAACACTCAGAGGAGCACTGGCCCGGGGGGGGGGATTAAAATAAAGATGACACTTGAGTCTACAGAACCCAAGGGAAGGTATGTGGTGGTAGGTAGGCAAATGGTAAAACCAAGGTTGGGCCTTGCTGGAGGAGTTTTATTCAAGGCAAACTGTCAAGGGGTTCCCATAACACCCAACCGCGTAAGGAACGCAAAATCAAGGAACATAACACCAGTATGACGGAAACTAGGGCGGCAAGAGTGGAACAAAACACTAGGCATAAGGCCGAGCCTTCCACCCTTTACCAAGTATATAGATGCATTAAATTAAACAAGATATAATAATGATATCCCAACAATATCCATGTTCCAACATGGAACAAACTTCATCTTCACCTGCAACTAGCAACGCTATAAGAGGGGCTAAGCAAAATCGGTGACATAGCCAAACAATGGTTTGCTAGGTAAGGTGGGTTAGAGGCTTGACATGGCAATATGGGAGGCATGATAAAGCAAGTGGTAGGTATCGCAGCATAGCAATAGAGCGAACAACTAGCAAGCAAAGATAGAAGTGATTTCGAGGGTATGGTCATCTTGCCTGCAAAGTTCTCGGAGTTGGCGAAAGCTTGATCCTCGCTAGCGTACTCAACAGGTTCCTCGATCACGTACTCATCTCCCGGCTCTACCCAAAGCAAGAATACAAGCAAAGGACCAACAATCAAACACGGTGCAATGCACAAACAACATGATGCAAAACATGGCATGACATGCGGGATGTGATATGCAATGCATATGCGTGCTCCGGAAGGAAAAGGATGAACAAGGCATCAACTTGGCAAACCAAGTGTGTCGCTGGAAAGATGAGATGATTTCGGCCGAAATCGATATAAAGATCGCCGGAATCGGATGCACGGTTTGCAAATGGCAAGCAAAAGAAGAATGGCACAATTCTGCGATTAACAGCACGATGCCATCTAGACTGCAACATGAAACTAAGCTGCTGCACTCCAACATAGCAACAAAGCACATGGCAGTGATCTACTCAAGATGCTTGACAAAACATGAACACTAAGCTACGGCTAAATCACACTAGAACAGGTTCAAACAAGCATGGCAAAAATGCAAAAGATATCAGCTTCACAGACTTCTAGTGAAAATACTAACATGCTAGGAATATCATCAGGAAGCAATGTTTAGAGCAAGCAAACAACATGCTACAGGAACATATCATAGCAATACAAGGCATGGCATGAATCTACTAAAAGCATAGACCAAAAGTCCCTTACTGATCATGAGCCAAAAAGGCGCAGAAGATATGATGGCACCCATGTAAACATAGCAAGTTTTATTAACAGTTTTAGACTTAGCAAAAAACAGAGCATGGCATAAACAGAATTATGAAGGCACCTTTGCGAGCTGAAAAAACTCATCACAAAGCCTTTCCTGACAATATAAGCATACTACCAGAAAGAAGACATGTTCATGAAGCTAACCATGGCAAGAGCAAGTTCATAGCATGCATGGATCAACTACAAAAACCATGGAAAAATTGATTAACATATAAACAATCTGCCAGGAACATTTTATAGCAAAAGTAGAGGAAGATTGAGACATGCTACGACACTCCATAATTGAAAACAGTGGCATGTATCGATAGAGCATAACCATGTGTTCATAACATACTTACTGAAGTTACTCAAAACAAGCATGGATCTCACTGTAGCATCATGTTTACATGGCATAAAAATAACAGCAGGGAAATGACTTAGTAAAATCCTAAGTCCCTGAAATCAGCAATAACACGAACGCTACTTTGCATGCTTGTGCTAGTCACCACATTGATCACAAAAATACATGGCAAGCACCCCTGTAAAGATGGCATGGCATAGACCAAAACACATGTAGAGCTCATTCCCATATGATGCACACAATAAATGTGGCAAGAATGACAAAACATCATAATCTGCTAAGTAACAGGAGCAAACATTTTCTAGCACTCTTGCGTCAATGATTTGGGCATCAATATGGACGCAAACAAGCATGTCACAATGGGATGAAATGAAGAGAATCTCCCAACGAACATTTTGATATATCATGCACATGAAACGAAGCTACGGTCATGGAGTTTTGGCATGAAGAACAGGGGCATAAAATGTGAGGGGGGAAAGACTTGGGAAAAATATACCCCTCCGAAAACAGATCTAGGGTTGACTGCACGTCCTTCGAGGTTCGCTGTGGATCTCGCCGGATTTCGTCCTCGCGGTGGCCGGAGTAGGACGGGGCAGCGTCGGAGATGCCGGATCCGGGCGGCGCGGTGGTGGAGCTCGCCGGAGATGGCCGGCGGAGGAGCTAGCGGGGTCGGGCGCTGACCCCGGGCGGCGGAGCGGCACGATGGGTGAGGCGACTGGCGACGGCGGGCGGTGGCGTGCCGGCGAGGCGACGGCGGATGCGCGCCGACGACAGAGAAGCGGCGGACGAACGGGGCGGCACCGGGAGGAGCTCAGGCGCGCGGGGCGGCGGAGTTGGGCTCGCGGGCCTGCCGTGGGCTCGCGGGTCGCGGCGGCGAAGGGTGGCGGCATGCCACGTGGCACAGTGCGATTCGTCCGGGCGCGGCGGCGATTCCGTCTGGCTTGGACCGGACATGTCTGGCGGCGGATGAGGGTGGATCTAGGGTTTTTGGACCGCGAATTTGACAGAGGGGTGCTCCTATTTATACCTAGGAGGAGGTAGGGGTGTCCAAATGGAGTGTAGTTTTCGGCCACGCGATCGTGATCCGGCGGCGGAAGACATGGAGATGGTTTGGAAGGGTTATTGGGCCGTTTTGGAGGGGTTTTGGGCTGCAACACACAAGAGGCCTTTACGGTTCCCCGGTTAACCGTTGGAGTATCAAACGGACTCCAAATGGCACGAAATTTGACAGGCGGTCTACCGGTTGTGTACCAAGGCCACCTGGCAAATCTCGGTCCATTCTGAGAACGTTTAACACCCGCTCACGAAAAGAGACAAGAGGGGTGCGCCGGTGCACGTAGGACTATCGGATCACGAAACGGACAACGGGGAAAATGCTCGGATGCATGAGACGAACACATATGCAAATGAGATGCATATGATGACATGATATGAAATGCATGACATGAACAAAATTCAAAACGAAGAAAAAACCCCAACCATGAAGGGAATCTCATAACTTAAAGCCGAAAATGGCAGAGTCGGAGTTACAAATATGGCAAGTTACACCCGAGGTGTTACACGTGAGTAGTTCTTTGTAGACCTTCGGGTCCGTAGTTAGTAGCTAGATGGCTTCATCTCTCTCTCTCTTGATTCTCAATACAATGGTCTCTTGGATATCCATATGATGTAACTCTTTTGCGGTGTGTTTGTTGGGATCCGATGAACTTTGAGTTTATGATCAGATCTATCTTTTCATATCCATGAAAGTTATTTGAGTTTCTTTGATCTCTTATATGCATGATTGCTTATAGCCTCGTATTTCTTCTCCAATATTTGGGTTTTGTTTGGCCAACTTGATCTATTTATCTTGCAATGGGAAGAGGTGCTTTGTAGTGGGTTCGATCTTACGGTGCTTGATCCTACTGACAGAAAGGGAAACAACACGTATGTATCGTTGCTACTAAGGATAAAATGATGGGGTCTATCTCTACATAAATAGATCTTGGCTACATCATGTCATCATTCTTATTGCATTACTCTGTTTCTCCATGAACTTAATACACCAGATGCATGCTGGATAGCGGTCGATGTGTGGAGTAATAGTAGTAGATGCAGGCAGGAGTCGGTTTACTAATATTTGATGTGATGCCTATATAATGATCATTGCCTGGATATCATCATAATTATTTGAGGTTCTATCAATTGCCCAACAGTAATTTGTTTACCCACCGTTTGCTATTTTTCTCGAGAGAAGCCACTAGTGAAACCTACGGCCCCCGGGTCTTCTTTCCCATATATTTGCCTTTGCGATCTATTTTTATTTGCTTTTATTTTTGGATCTATTAATCCAAAAACCCAAAAATACTTTGGTGCACTTTATTTTATTTGTGATCTATTTATTCAATCTATTACAACTTTCTCCCGTCATCACACCAATTTCTGGCACCGTTACCCGAAAGGGATTGATAACCCCTTTAACACGTCGAGTTGCGGGGATTTGTTATCTGTGTGCAGGGGTTGTTTATGTTGTGTTGCTTGGTTCTCCTACTGGATCAATAACCTTGGTTTCATATCTGAGGGAAATACCTACGGCCGTTGTGCTGCATCATCCCTTCCTCTTTGGGGAAATACCGACATAGCTTCAAGCGATATCAATGCCTCTTCACTAGAGCATTGGAGCCAAGCTCTAGCCCCTTGGGCTGGACATGCAGGCGCCCGATCGACCGCCGACACACAAGTAGATGCCGTTGGCAGTTGTCAGGGGTGATTGTGTTTTTTTTAGATCGAGTGGTTTGTATGTCAATTTGTTGCCAAGTAAGCTCCTTACAGTGTGGTACTACTTGTCAGAAAGTGATCAAACGGGACAAATCCTTTCATTAGCATTTTCTGCAAAAAGATTACTGAAAACACGATGGCTTTTGAAAAAAATAGTGACTAGGTGATTTTCTGTAAACCTAGTCGCAAATGTGGTTGTTTCATGCAATTAACTTCGACATGGGCCATGTGACGATTTGTTAGAGCATCAATTTGACCCAAAATTATCATATTGATGTCTATTATTGCGATTGGGCCAATATGTCAACTCTGCTAGACTTGCCACATAGTAAGGGATTGGATAAGTTGTGTAGCATAGTTGGCATATGACATGGAGATGTAATGGCAGTAGCTTGGAATCTAGAGTAGTTTGGAAAACAAGCTTGAGCCAACGGCTTATTTTTTGAAAAGATGGATAACCCATGGACTCTGCATCGGGATGATGCATACATCCATATATTATTAACAATGCAAAATCCAGCAACCGAACAACATTGACCCAAAAATAAAGAGAAAAGAAAAACTAATGTCGCATGCCACCCGATAGTAACTCCAGTAGATAATCACTAACCCTATGTTACAAGATGACAACAAAACAAAAAATACACGCTACGCCTTCAAGAAGGAATCACTGCACACGCACCAATGATGGCGAGTCCCACACAAAGTTGAACTCTGGATTCATCCCCAAAGCGAAGCTTCAATCCACCACCTTCAACAAGGACACGACGCAGACGTGCTTCGACATAGTGTGATCGTAGATCTTGTGTTTCCAACAGAGTGCATAAAGTCATCGTTAACATTGTATGTACCATCATCCCTTATTCTGGTACCGACGTCTCGATAACTGGATTATTGGAAATATGCCCTAGAGGCAATAATATTGTATTATTATATTTCTTGTTCATAACTAAGAGTTTATATTCTATGTTATAACTGTTATGATCCTAGAATATGTGATTCAGTGGAAAATTCATATGCACATATGGAATGATACACGCCAAAATACGATTCCTAGTCTCGCCTTTAAGACTAGCTCAAGTGTTGTTGGTGATCATGTTTTCCGGATCTTAGGATATCATTAAGTGTAACGATTGTCCTAAAACAACACTGAGAATATGACATCGGGAGAAAATCGACCCAAACTTGTTTGTCATACTTTGACATAATATCGTCATAACTCAATCCTTATAACATGGAGTGTTAATGTGTGATTTAGTTCCTTAGCCCATGAGAGTATCATAGTCACTTCTTACCGTATGATGAACTTTGGGGTTGCTCATACATCATCTATAACACTGTGATCGTAACGACAATTACAGGTTCATCCAAAAGTTTGACAAGGGACTAGATAGATTGAGAGTGTAATTTGCTCCTCCGACGATGAAGATATATTCTTAGGGCCCTCTTGGTGTGACGGCATTCATCATCGTCTGGCCAGACACATGTGACTATGTCACGGGGATGCCGGAACACATTAATGAGAAAGAAGAACAAAACCAGTAATGAGCAGACCGGTATGGTGAGCATGTGTATGAGTCAAAAGGATATTGATATATATCACCTCGAGTTTTATAAAGTATTGTGAAGCAAAGGAATATCACATGATAACCAAAAGTCACTCGAATGTCATTTTGTGTAGTCAAAGGGATCGATAAGGACGTCCACGGTTCCGCTATCGGTCATTGAACGAATGGAGTTTTATTCATGTTTATATTTTACCGAACCTATAGGGTCACAAGCTTAAGGTAATCATGACCTACTGATTGTTACTAGGACTGGAATAATAAGAATATATTTATGAAATAGTTTCACTAATATTTTAAATAGTTTCTAGGGGAACCAGAAGCGTTTCGGGGTCACGGGAAGGGTATTTCCGATATATAATATATATATAGGTGGAAATTTTTTTGGACGATGTTAAATTAATAATAAAAGCTCTACTAATTGTTAGGAGACTTTTATATTCAATTTAATATCAATGAGTCTTAAAAGGCCAAGTGGTGGAAGGAGAATTGGGCCACAAGGGCACAATAGGGGGTGGCGCGCCCCCTAGGGCCAGCACAAAGGGGGGGATTCCTTCCCCTTGTGTGGCACTGCCCTCTTCCCCTCCAACCTATATATACTAGAGGTTTTGGGAACTTTTAAACACACTAGTTTTGGAGCCTCCTCTATTTCTCTAGTTCTAGTTCTAGTTGGTCCTAGTTGATTAATTAGAGCTAACCTAGATCCTCTAATCCTCAAAATTAGAAGTCGAGTATGGTTCTAATCTCCTCCCCCTAATTCTCCGGTGTCAATTAGATATGGACGGTGAAGCATTGCCGGATCATGAAGACCATACACTTATAACTTGTAGACATGTTGTGCTTTTGGTCATCCGTTCGATGGACTATCCATGGGATCATTCATCTATGGTTCGAGGGATTCCAAGTATGATCTACACCGACTCGTCTTTTTCCACTGCAACGATTCGATAACAATCTGATCCAAACCATTTATGGCGTCTTCATAGTATTCCTGGGTGATCGTAGGGGCGATTTTTTGTTTTCTACTACATTCCCAATAGTGGCATCATGAGCGGTGCTATGAGTAGATGCAGGTTTCAATCTAGATCACATGTGGATGTGACGGTTTGATGTTCTTGCTATGCTTCCCTCGAGTGTTGCTTTGGTTCAGTTCATTGACGGCATGATGTAGCTTTGTACAAAGTTCTGACAATCTATCGGCTTTGGCTGTCGATGATGTGCTAACAATTCTTTGGGCTTCGTCATAGTCAAGAGTAGTGAACTATCGCAAACACGAGAGGACGATGAGGATGTTCGGTCTTCTAGGGGACCATGCGTATTGATGAAGTTTAGTGTGGAGCTGGAGACTTTTAATTAAGTCTCTTCCCTCACACACCCCGAAAGTTAATCTAGCAATAAGAATTATCTTCTTAATGGTGGACGTAGGTAGCTAGTTATCCAGAAACCCTAGAATCCACATAATTAAAATTTGCCAAACCGATTAGAGGACGTCTAACTAGGTTTTGTAGGTTGCATGTGATGTGGCACAGCCTTCGTCATGATAATGAGTTTATGTATGAGATGGTAATGTAATGTAATTAATTAAGTGACTTGCACGTCACAATACCACATGATGGTTGGAGCAAAGGGATTGTCACTTTAATGCAATAGAATAGTTGTAGAGATAGCCTATAGGTTATAGGCGATGGTGACAAGCTTGCACGGAGGACCCCGGCACAAGGAGGTTGTACCAAGCACAGGGAGGAGGGGCTGAAACTTTTGTGCCACGACAGCGTTTTCTGAAATTGGTGCCATGGCAAAGTTTTTGAAATGGCCACCACAACAATGATTTCTGAAATTGTTGCCACTACAGCGTTTTTGAAACCATTGCCATGGCAACGGTTTTTTCGCCGTAACGGCGACGTTTTGACTGAAGATTCAAGAAGATCATGAAGACTTCCCAACGCCCAGGGCTATACCATACCATGCTATTATGAATTTCCTGAGATGTTTATCACTTTATTGTTTGCACCCTTTGATTGTGTAGTATTCCGTTACTAGGGCGATATCTTGTAGAAAATATCAAGTTAAAAGGTGATCTTCCTAGTGTAGAAACCGTCTACAAAACGTAGCTTTTCGGGGTGCGTCATGTCCAGATGAGTACAAATGAATTGTGGGGTATAAGGTGGGTGAAGGTCAAACCTTATTACATAAACACTCGATTATCTCGAAGTTCTGGCACAATCATTCTGAGCTCGGAGCACAAAGCATGAAAGATGAACAAGAGTCATTATGAAGATATAATCGACAAGTTTGCCCACCAGTTGAAGTTCAAGTCATCAGTGATGTCCACATCAGTGGTTGTGAATAAGATCAAGATCTTGAATCACCCACTTTCAATTATGATAGATATTGTCGGGGGTTGGGTGCGACATATGCCAAAGGATGGCTTATCATGGTGGGAGCGAGTAGAACGTCGCCGGTGCCTGGAAGCGGGATGAGGCGTAGACACGAACGCCGGCGTACTTTACCTAGGTTCGGGGCTCTCCTAGGAGATAACACCCCTAGTCCTGCTCTGCGGGGTCTCCGCATGATCACTAATGTGTAAGTGGTACAATGGTGCTCTCCGAGCTGTTTGCTAGAGGTGGAAGAAGGCAGGCACTCTCTCTCCTCCTCTAGGTATGAGTCTAGTCCTAACAGGGCTGAACCCTTTGCATGGGTGACCTGGGGGGTTTATATAGGCCTACCCCCCAGGGGTACAATGGTAATTTGGCCGGGCGTAGGGTCCGGTCGTCATTCTCTCTGGTCGCCGGCCTCTTTGCCGACAGCTGGGGCCCGCCGCCTGGTGGGCCCCGCCGTCTGGTCTGGTACGGAGCCGACAGGCCGCTCCCGCCGCTTGCGGGTCTTGCCGGCTGCTGATCACTGTAGCCATAACGCTAATGACGCGGGCTTGGTCAGGGAAGCGTGGCTATAGTCCCGCTGCCTGGTGGGCGATCACTGTTGCCACTCCGTGTCTCATCTGGTTGATGGCGTATGGGGCCCGAGGGAGGGATCGGCCGCCTGCTGGTAGCCGGCTCCTCTGAGGTCCGGCTGCCCCAGCCTCCTCCGTCTTCAAGGCTGTGGCTGCCAGATAGGGCCCAACGTCTGCAAGCCGTACCTGCCAGGCCTTCGTGGGAACAGGACTCCACCAAGCGGGTATGATGTATGGGGGGAGAGGCAATAGTGCCGCGTCGCGTGGAGATCTCTGCCTGTACGGGGCACTGTGGCCACGCCCGTCCCTGGATCTGGGGCGAAGGCTTGCACTGTAGTCATACCCCGTCTTGTCTTCTTAATGGGGGCACAGACTTTGAGGGCGCCATGGGCCGACTGCTAGGAGCCGGCCTCTCTGGAGGCCGCCTGCTAGGAGTCAGCCCATCTTGAAGCTGCCTTCCTAAGCATGGCCGTCTTCTGGCAGTCGGCCATTTAGCCAACCGGCCAGCAGAAGGCGGCGCTTCATCTTGCCATCTTGAGGGGCGCAGCCGGCCCCGATGTTTTGAAAGGCTCGGGGGCTCAGATTAGGCTACCCGTGGCCCATTACTCCGACAGTACTCCCCGAAGCTGGTGAGGGGCCACGGTTGAGGATCCGGGGAGCCTCAACAGTTTCCTCTGCTGGGTGCCCTGAAGGAGGCTTCGTCTGACTCATGAGGAGCCGGCCGGCGGGAATCGGCTGCGTCCAGTTGGATTCTTCTGGGATTTTGAATGTGTTGGTGGGAATCAGGCGGCGTGCTTGATAAGCTTCTCTGCCTGCCGTCTATTGCTGGCATGCCACGTGGCGCTGGCTAGCCGGGTCGGCCTGCCAGCCCACGTGCATGACGGGATGCGACCGCAGGCTAGGCCCGCCACCATCGGGCCTCGGGCAGTGAGCGGATCCGCGGCGGCCGAGGTAGGCGGTTGGGCTTCTCCGTGGAGTTAATAAGCACAATATTCGCGCGGTAAAGGTGGGGGCGTGGGGTCGTGGGCACAGTTAATCCCACGTTCCCACACCCACCCCCTCGGCTTCGTAGCCCGTAGGCTATAAGTAGGGAGAGGAGAGGAATCGGGAATGCACGCGCGCCCCTCCGCCCACTCTTTCTTCCACTTCTCCTTCTCCTTGCCGCGACGCCCGAGCCTTGCCGAAGCGGCGCCGCAGCTTGTCTCCATCAATCTTGTCCGTCAGCCCCTCATCCTCATGGCGCGCGCCGGAGCCTGGGACGGCTCCATAGTTCATGAGGACCACATCGACTTCCTCCGCCAGACGCGGTGGCTGCCCCGCACGATTACGTGAGGGTTCGTCTCGCGCTGAAGGGGGAGATATTGACGGCGCTGGAGGAGGGCGAGCGGGTCATCTTCCGCTTGCATTGCCTGCGCGGCCTTGGCCTGCCGACGAGCGGCTTTCTCCAAGCCTTCCTCGAATTCTACAATCTCCAGCCGCACCACCTCACCCCGAACACGATGGTGCTGATGTCCGCCTTCATCACCTTATGCGAAGGCTACCTCGGCGTCCTCCCCACCATCGAGCTCTGGGGGGAGTTCTTCTACTCCAAGCTCGGCACCGTCGTCGCGGGGGTGCCGGCTCAGTGCGGCGCCTTCATCGCGGTGCGGAGGCCGGGGGCCCACAATCCATTTCCTTCCATCCCGCTGATCCAATCGGTGAAGTTGTGGCAGCAGTCGTATTTTTACGTGAAGAGCATCTTCGCGGAGGGTGACTGGGTCAACCTGCCGGCTTACGTTGTTGGCCCGCCGACTGGGAAGCGGCCTAACTAGTCATACTGGGCCAAGACATTGTCGCCTTCTGGAGCTGCCGCCGTCGCACGGCTCCGGGTGCTGGTACAGTCGGAGGGCCTGGCCGGGTCCGACTTGCTGTCCGCCTTCGTGGTGCGCCAGGTGCTCCCACTCCAGGGCCGCCGTCACATGATAAGTCAGATGAGCGGTCATCGGGATCCAAGCCGGCTGTGCACCAAAGAGATGCCTCACGCAGAGGTATCTCACATGGTGAACTACCTTATGGACTACAAGCTCACGGAGGAGTGGCAGTTTGGCAAGGATTCGTATTCCCGCGCCAACCCACCGCCTATGGTAATTTTCCCTTCCTTCTATTGTTCTTCCTCTTTGTCGGGTTCCATTTGTCTTATTTGACCAGCCGGCTCTTTGGACAGAGCGCCCTCCTCCAGCCGGCAGCCGGTGCCGCAGGGTTGGAGCGTCGATTTCTCCCCGACCGAGCGGAGAGCGATGTAGATGACTCTGACTTGGGGGCGGCTGCTTTGGAGGACGACGCCGAGGGAGGAGGCGGCGCCACAGGCGGCTCAGGGCTCGGAGCCAGCCTCGAGGACTGGCCAGATGCCGACGCATGGGAAGTCGTCCCGCGCCGCCAGCCGGGCTCCGACCAGCAGGGCGCGAGCTCGTCTGGCGCGCCGGCAGCCCGAGGCGGCACGCATAAATGCAGAGCCACGCCGAGCCTGTTTAGCAGCCGGCCGAAGAAACCCAAGGGCTCGGCCGTGGTGACCAAGCGGGACGAAGCGACCGTGAAAGCCAACCGCTTCCGCAAGGTGGTGAAGACGCCGCCGCTGGTTTCTGCGTAAGCTCTGATTTCCTTCGTACTTTCTCCTTTCTTGGCGATCTCATCTGAGTCTTCTCTACTTTGTTCCCCTTGATTTTAGGGCCCCGCTCACTCTTGAGAAGTCGGCCGCCGCCTCCACCGTGGGGTCAGGGGAGACCACCACCACCACCCGGCGGATCGATCCGGCCGTCGACCTCCGGGAAGCGACGGAGCGGAACGCGCGCGAGAAGGCGGAGGCGGACAAGGCGGAGGCCGAGGCCGCTGATGCGGCGAAGAAGCGGGCTGAGGAAGCCGCGCGCCGTCAGTAGGCGACGTTCGTCGTCCCCCTGAACTCTGCGTCGCCGCCACCGGAGTTCGTGGTGCAAACTGGGGAAATCGGCGGCGAGCACCCTACCATGGAGAGGGAGGGCGGCGACGCCGCCATTCTGGATGTGATCGTGCCCCCGCCATCACCTTCTGAGGAGGCACGGGATAAGCAGCCGGCCGACCCACCGGTGCCGCCGGCCGGAAATGAGATGGTGACGGGCCTGACTCCCGGGGCCCGCACACCCTTGCGCCGCCGGCCTGTGAAGGCGGCCTCAGCGCCACGCCCACTGGAGGTCGGTGCCGCGAGCTCCTCCATGATGGACATCGAGGCGACCAGCACCGCGCCCACTGGATGGGCGCGGGGAGGCGGGATGACCCACCTGAACAAGGTGGTCATGGAGGTCCAAGCCAAACTCCGCGCCGAGGCCGATGCTCTTAAGCATTGCAACAAGGCGTTCCTGGAGTCGCGAGAGGCCATCCGGGTATACCTCTTGCTCCTTTATTTTCAATTTTTGTATTGCTTCATGGGGGCGCGCCAGCGCACCCACTGGGTGTAGTCCCTGAGTTCGGAGCCGGCTGCTGAGCAGGTGGTCCGGAACTCTAACTAGCAAGCTCCGAGTACTATTATATTTGCTACGGGACTATCATAACCTCCACGCGGCCGCCTTCAACTCCAGAGTCCAGGAGTTGGACCAACGCGCCGCCGACTTGTAGGAGAGCCGGAGTAAGTCCTCTTCTTTCTACAGGGATGCGCTGGCGCACCCGCGGGCTGTAGTCCCCGAGATCCGGGCCGACTGCTGAGCAGTCGGGCCGGATCTTCCTTGCACTACATCTTTCTTTGTTGATTGTTGTCGTTTCCTTCTTTTTCTGATTTTGCAGAGGCCAACGCCATCCTTCAACGGCAACTGGGAGAAGCCAACACCGCGCTGCATGCCAAAGAGGTGGACTGCAGCAAGCTGGCTGAAGAACGTGACCGGCTGACCACGCAGCTGGCGGAGCAAGCAGGGCTTCTCCAGAAGGCCCAGAAGGAGGCGGAGGACAAGGAGGCGGGTCTTCTCGCCGAGTTCGAGATCGAACGCTCCGCCTGGACCGACAAGGAGGCGATGCTGACGGCCGGCTTTGGTGAAATCGAGGATATGGTTGACGGTAGGCGACCTTGTTTACTTTTCTTTTAAGTCACCGGCCTCTAGCCAAGTCGACTTCTTCTCTTCTTGTTCTGAATCTTTTGCTTAGTCCTGGCAGACTTCTTTCCAGGCCACTCTGGTGCCGCCAATCAGGCTATCGAGGCCGACCATGAAGAACGAAGGGCGGAAGGCGAGAGGATCGCCGCCAATGCCCCTCACACCCTTCGCGAGCAGCTTCTCAGCATCCAGACCCGTCTTCGGCCGACTCATTGGATGTTGCGCCGCCTTCAGCGTGTCGGCGCCCAGGCGATCGCCGCCTTGTGGCCCGATAGGCCGGCCCCGCGCACCCCCAGCCGGACTGCCGACTGGCTGGAGGTGGCGGCTAGCCGCCTTGAGGCGTGGAAGGGCTCCTCGGCCCGGGCCGGAGCACGTCGGGCCTTGGAATTCATCAAGGCGTGGTACCCTGGGCTAGATCTAGCCCAGTTGACCATGTTCCGACAGGAGGCCCAGGAGGAGCTGGTGGCAGTGGAGGGCGAACTCGTCAAGCGGGCGGCGGCCATCACCGAGTACACCGACACCAGAGTCTTCATCCCGGAGCCGGCTGAGGACGGCATCGAGGCGCCGCCAGATTCGTTTGGGCTGAACCCGGAGGAGGGCGAGGACTCGGTTGAGGTGATCGACTCTAGTGACGAGGGAGAAGACGAGGAGGAGGAGGAAGGCGAAGAGGAGGCACCAGAGGTCAGAGCGGACGGCCAGCCCCAACTCGATCGCACCTCCAGCAACGAGGCGCACCCGAATGAACCGGCCGCCGCTGGAGGGGACCAAGCGGGGACCGACCAGCCGGCCGCTCGACCAGCCGGCGCCACCGACTCCACTACTCCGCCGAACCCGTCCGCCGATCCCTAGGCTGCAACTTTACTTTTTATTTCTCCATGTTTATTAGTCTCATTGAACTTTGATAGCTTCGCACAATTCCACCCGCGGGGTGTATTTGGAACTTATGTTGAATGTCGGCCAAGGCCTTTGATGCGTAAACATTTTATCCGAGTTCTACCTTTCCTTGCCTTATACTCTTTTGGCTTTTTCCTTTGCCGCCTTCCCTTGGTTGCCGTCTTGCTAGCCGAACAGCCGCTCTGCGGACTGTGGCTGGGTCAAGTACTTAGCCACTTTTGGGAAGGCAAGTACTTGGCCGGCTAGAGTTTTCTTGGCAAGTTAAGTAGAAGCCGGCCGGCTGGTTGCTCGGCAACCGGTTGGTGAGGAGAGAAGCCGGCTTGGACTATGTAAATGCCTTAAGTCCTTAGCCATTTTTCATGTGGGCGTCCTTTTCGCCTTGACTCCTGCCGATCGAACAACTGCTCTGCAGACTGCGGCCTCTGGCAGGAGAAAGCTAGGGTGCCAACACACTACTTGTCCGGCTGCAGGAAGCATTTCATAGTATAAGGTGGCAAGTCCCCAGGTCGACGGGTCGAACCCGGTGCCAGACAGACTAATCAAATAACATAAATGACAGGCATAATACTTGTCATATAGATAAAAGAGGGCAGTCCCCGAGCTCTTCTCGGGGGACCCGGAGTCTTCGTACTTAATACAAAAGTTGGCGTGGAACATACTGCATCAACTGTAAAACCTTCGAAGGAGGTTCACATTCCATGGTCACTCCGTCTCCTTGCCCGAGTCATCCCTTTTGCGTGCTCGAGGTTTCTGAGTGTCGATGAGGTAGTAGGAGTCGTTGCCCAACACCTTGCTGATGATGGAGGGGCCTTCCCAAGGTGCCGAGAGCTTGTGTTGGCCGGCTGTTCGCTGGATCATCCAGAGCACAAGGTCTCCTTCTTGGAAGGATCTTGGCTTGACCTTCCGGTTGTAGTATCGGCGCAGGCTCTGCTGGTAGATGGTGGACCGTCTGAGTGCCAACAGCCGGCCCTCTTCCAGCAGATCGATGCCGTCTTGTCGTGCTTCTTCTGCCTCCTCTTCGGTGTACATGGTGACTCAAGGGGAGTCGAATTCTATGTCCGTCGGGATGACGGCTTCGGCACCGTAGACGAGAAAGAAAGGCGTAAAGCCGGTTGACTTGTTTGGAGTTGTGTGCAGGCTCCAGAGGACGGTCGGAAGCTCAACGAGCCAACAGCCAACCGACCGCTCCAGAGGCTCGACCAGTCGGGGCTTGATGCCGGATAAAATGAGGTCGTTTGCTCGCTCCACCTGGCCGTTTGACTGTGGATGGGCAATGGACGCTAGGTCCAGTCGGATGCCCTACGTCGCGCAGAAACGGGTCAAGGCACCTTTGGCGAAGTTCGTGCCATTGTCAGTGATGATGCTATGTGGTATGCCGTACCGGATGGTGATGTTGGAGATGAAATTCACAACAGTCGTACCATTCAACTTCTTGATTGGTTTTGCTTCTATCCACTTGGTGAACTTGTCCACCGCGACAAGCAGATGAGTCAAGCCACCTCTTGTTGTCTTGAATGGTCCACCATATCCAGGGCCCAGACGGCAAAGGGCCAGTTGATGGGAATAGTCTTGAGTGCAGAAGCCAGCTGGTGAGGCTTTGAACGAAACTTCTGGCACCCTTTGCATTTCTGGACCAAGTCCTTGGCGTCTTCTAGGGCAGTCGGCCAGAAAAAACCATGGCGGAAAGCATTGGCCAGCAGAGCGCTTGAGGCCGCGTGGCGACCACACTCGCCCTGATGGATATCTTTGAGGATTGCCTGGCCTTGCTCAGGCTCGACATAGTGCTGGTAAACACTAGTGATACTGCGCCTTACAAGCTCTCTGTTGACTATGGTATATGCTGCCGCCCGGCGTTGCACTTGACGGGCCGACATCTCATCGGTTGGCAGCTCTTTTGTCACCAAAAAATTGAGGATGGGCTGGGCCCATGAAGGTGCTGCAATTTCTTCGACTGCCAGGACTGCGACTTGTATGAGGGCAGCTGGGCTAGGAGGCGGTGGGTTGGAGTCGGCCGCCGCTTGCTGAGTTGATGAAGTCCGCGGGCCGACTGTTGCAGTCCTCGGGTTGTCCGCCGAAGTTCCCGTGCCGGCTGGTGGAGCTCTTAAGTCGGATCCGACTGCTTTAGGAGGAGCCAGCACAAATATGGAATCTGACTCTGGCGATGTCTTGACGGACAGCTTGAGGAGTTGTTGCAAGGCAACGCCGGTTGGTATTGCTTGCCGAGTGGAGCCGATTCGTGCCAAGGCGTCGGCTTGCTCATTGTCATTTCTTGGCACATGAAGGAACTCGCACCCTTCGAAGTATCCACTAAATTGCTGTACGAGAAAGCGGTAGCTGGCCATATTTGCATCCTTGGCGTCCCAGTCGCCTGATGACTGTTGGACCACCCAATCGGAGTCTCCGTAACATAGGATCCGGCGAATGTCGAGTTCCTTGGCAAGCCGGAGCCCGTGAATGAGTGCTTCGTATTCAGCGCCATTGTTGGAGGCAGAAAAGTGAATTTGCAGCGCATATCTGAGCTTGTCGCCCTTGGGGGAGGTAAGAACGATGCCGGCTCCCAAACCGGTGCGCATTTTTGAACCATCAAAATGCATCTGCCAATGGGTGGAATCTGGCGCTGGCGGCAAGTACTGGGTCTCGACCCAGTCGACGAGGAATTCGGCCAGTGCTTGTGACTTGATGGCGGTGCGTGGCTGGTAGTAGATGGTGTAGGGGGCCAAATCTATGGCCCACTTGTCCACTCGGCCTGAGGCATCTCGACTTCCAATAATCTCAGCAAGCAGAGGTATGCAGACCATAGTGATTGGGTGCTCTTGGAAGTATGGCTTCAGTCTCTTGGCAGCAAAGTGTACGCCATAACACATCTTCTGATAGTGGTGGTAGTTCTGCTTGGAGGCGGACAGTACTTCGCTTAGGTAATACACCGGCCTCTTGATTGGTAGGGCTTTTCCTTCTTCTTTCCGTTCCACCACTATGACTGTGCTAACCACCCGACTGGTAGCGGCAATGTAGAGGAGCATTGGTTCCTTAGGAGTTGGGGCCGCCAAGACAGGCGGGGTGGTCAACATCTTCTTGAGCTAGAGAAAAGCTTCGTCCGCCTTGTCATTCCACTCGAAAAAGGTGGTCTTCTTCATGAGCTGGTACAGGGGAAGAGCCTTCTCGCCTAGCCGACTGATGAAACGTCTAATAGATGCCAAGCAGCCGGTACATTTTTGCACATCCAGTAGTCGGGTGGGTACTTCCATCCTTTCGATGGCCTTGATCTTCACGGGGTTGCACTCTATGCCGCGCTCTGAGACCAGAAAGCCAAGAAGCTGGCCGGCTGGTACCCCAAAGACACACTTCTCCGGGTTGAGCTTGATCTGAAATCGGCGCAGGTTCTCGAAAGTCTCCCTGAGATCCTCCAGTAGCATCCCACGCTTCTCTGTCTTCACCACCACATCGTCTACATAGACATGAGCATTTCTGCCGAGTTGTTTGAGGAGACACTTCTGTATGCAACGCTGAAAGGTGGCACCGGCATTTCTCAAGCCGAACGTCATGGTCAGGTAGCAGAATGCTCCAAATGGCATGATGAAGTCGGTCTTCATCCTGTCGGCCGGGTCCAGCTTGATCTGGTGATACCCGGAGTATGCATCCAAAAAACTCAACAGCTCGCATCCGGCTGTAGAGTCGATCACTTGGTCGATTCTGGGCATAGCAAATGGATCTTTGGGGCATGCTTTGTTGAGGCTGGTATAATCAATGCACATGTGCCACTGCTTGTTCTTCTTCAGCACTAGGACTGGATTGGCTAACCATTCTGGAAAGAACACCTCCATGATGAAGCCGGCTGCCAGGAGCCGGGCTATCTCTTCTCCAACAACTCTTCTTTTCTCTTCTGACAGGCGGCGCAAGGGCTGCCGGACTGGCTTGGCATCAGATCGGACATGTAACTTGTGCTCGGCGAAATCCGTCGGTACACCTGGCATGTCTTTGGGGGACCATGCGAATATGTCCCGATTCTCATGGAGGAAATCGACGAGCTCGCCTTCCTATTTACTGTCAAAGTTTGCGCCAATGACAACATACCTCTCTAGGTGCTCCAGGTCCAAAGGTATCTTCTTTGTTTCTTTGGCCGGCTTAAATGAGCCCTCGGCTTCTGACTCCTTGGGGTCGGGTGACATTTCTGGCTGCTTGCCTGCCATCGCCACAACCCGGTCAAGGAGCCGTTTCTCCGCTGCGATCACGAGGGACTCGGCTAACCGGCTGCTCTCCGCCGCGCGGGCGGACGACTTCTTGTAGTCTCCTGCTACGGCCAGGATTCCCTTAGAGCTTGGCATCTTCATCTTTAGGTAAGCATAGTGGGGGACCGCCATGAACTTGGCTAAGGCAGGCCGGCTAAGCAATGCGTGATAAGGGCTCTCAAGGTCCACCACCTCAAACCAGACTGGCTCTCGGCGGAAATGAGTTTTGTCCCCGAAGAGGACATCTATCTGAGTCTTGCCGATTGGTGAGTAGGAAAGGCCAGGAACTATGCCATGGAAAACAGTCCGACTGGGCTGAAGGTGTCTCTACTTGATTCCCAATTTCTGCATGGTATCCTTGTACAGAATGTTGATGCCGCTGCCGCCATCTATCAGGACTCGGGAAAAACGGGCAGCCCGCCTCTCTGTGGCAAACATGGCGTCCAACACCAAGGCATAGGAGCCGGTGCTTGGCATCACTTCCGGGTGGTCAGCTCTGCTCCAGCTAATGGGTTTTTCTGACCAATGCATGAACTCGGGGGTCTCTGATGCTACTGCATTCACTTCCAGCCGCTAATGCCGCCTGTTGCGCCTATCGTCGGCCACGCTGGTGAACACGACATAGGCCCCATGCTCCTCGGGATAATCATCTTGCACGGCGCCGACTGGCCGAGCCGCCGACTGCTGCGGGGTACGAGGCGGCGGGCCGACAGGGGGAGCGGGCTGGAGTCCGTCACCCTTGGCAATCCGGGTGAGCCAATGGCACTTTCGAGTGGTGTGATTGGATGGCTTTGCATTGCTGTGGAACTGGCAGGGGGCATCAAGAGTCTGCTCATACGAGAAGGCGGGCAGCCAGTTAGGCTTGCCGCCCTTCTGACGCTTGAGATGAGGCTGCCCTTCTGGTTGTCGATCTTCAACTGTTGCCACTTGCCGGCTTGTGGAAGCTGGCTGCACGGCCTTGCACTTGTTGTCGTTCAGCTGTTGCCGTCGACTGGCGTCGCCAGCCGGGGTCCGAGGGGCTTGGGGAGCCACCTTGCCCGACGCGTTGACTTGAATTTCCGCCTTCATGGAAGAGTCGACTGTGGCATACTTGTCTGCTATGATTAGCAGCTCATCAAGGGTCGCTGGCTTGTCGCAGAGGAGCCGGTGCTTGAGGAGGGTGCCCTCTCGGCACCCGGCAGTGAAGTACTCGATGGCCTGCACCTCATGCACGCCCTCACAAGAGTTGCGCAGCTCGGCCCAGCGTGTGAGATAGTCGTGAGTCGACTCATTGGGGCCTTGGACGCACATGGAGAGCTGGCGAGGCTTGGGCGGCCGCTTGTATGTACTGGTGAAGTTGCGGATGAATGCTTCAGTAAAGTCAACCTAGCTGTTGACGTTGCGGGGTTTCAGGCTGTTCAGCCATGTCTGGGCCGTGCCCTGGAGCATGAGGGGGACGTACTTCATGACAACGCGCTTGTTGCCGTTGGCGATGCTGACGGCTGTGGAGTAGTCGACCAGCCAGTCCTCCGGCTTCACGGAGCCGGTGTACTTGGGGGTATCTCTTGGGAGAGTGAACCCTTTGGGAAAGGGCTCATCTCGGATGCGGAGGCCAAAACAAGGCGGACCCAGCTCGTCTTCCTCTTCTAGCGCCAGTGACCGATTAAGGCGGTCGATCCGGTGGCGGGCATCGTTTTCTCCGATTCCTTCTCGGCGGCCAAGGCGGTCGCCGAGTGATGGGTGGTCAACAGGCGGCGGCGAGATGCGCCTCTCCCTGCGGGAAGGAGGCGGCGGGCAGTCGTCTCGCCATCGCACTGCTCTTGGGCGGCCGTCTTGGTCGCGCTCGATGGTGATGTGAGTCCGGCTGCGGCTGGCAGCCGGCTCCTTGTCTCTTATATCATGGACGCCACCAGTCGGCGTCCGGGATGTCGCGCCTTGGTCTCGGTGAGGTGGTGGGTCATTGTTTCGCCGGTTGGGCGCTTCAGTGTGGCACCCGGCATCTTGCTGCTCAGTAGTCGTGTCAAGGATCTGCTGAACTCGCTCCGTCATGTGGCGACGCTCGTCGCCCTCGAGCTTGTCTAGCTCGTCTGCTGCCGCCTGGGCAGCTCGTATGTTCTCTGTAGGCGTGGCATAGGTGGGACGGTCTGTCCCAAACATGCTGGCGATGGCCGCGCCACGCTACCTGATCGAGCCAACGCGGCTAGGCCCACCAGGAGCCGGAGTGCCGCCTACAACACGGTCCATCTCCCACTGGTAGGCCTCCAAAAGGCGTCTCATGCTGGCCAGCCAGCTGGCCCTCTCGCTGAGCTGGACGTGGCGCGCTTCCAGCGTCTCGGTGTCGGCGTCTTCCGGGATTGGCGCAGCCAAGTCTTGCATTGCCGTCTGCAACAGGTCCTGACCGCCCCCGCCAGAGTGCTCGTCGTGGCTGATCACGAGCACCTCCGTGACGGTGCTGCCACCACTGTCCGTGCGAGGAAGCAGCTCATCGTAGACCACCACATTGGAGGGGAACGTGTCAAGCGAAGCCGTGTCGGAGTCGACCAACATCGGGTCAGTGGAGCCAACCGACTCCAAGTCAGCAGCGGGCTCGCTGGCGACGTGGAGCTAATCGAGGAGGCCCACGAGGCAGCCTTCGGGGCCATTGGTGCCCACGTCGGACGCGGGCTCGTCGGAGAGGCAAATCTCACCAACAAGATCGACAAGGCAGCTCGCTGCGCAGGCGATCTCCGCACCGTGCAGTGCCTCGGCACAGACGCTGTCTGGCGTGTCGGGCTCGCTGCGCTCGCCAGGAAGGAACAGGGTTCCCGTCCATAATAGGTCTTCGGGAGACGGTGCACCTCGCCCCACGGTGGGCGCCAAATGTCGGGGGTTGGGTGCGACATATGCCAAAGGATGGCTTATCATGGTGGGAGCGAGTAGAACGTCGCCAGTGCCTAGAAGCGGGATGAGGTGTAGACACGAACGCCGGCGTAGTTTACCCAGGTTCGGGGCTCTCCTAGGAGATAACACCCCTAGTCCTGCTCTGTGGGGTCTCCGCATGATCATTAATGTGTAAGTGGTACAATGGTGCTCCTCGAGCTGTTTCCTAGAGGTGGAAGAAGGCAGGCATGCTCTCTCCTCCTCTAGGTATGAGTCTAGTCCTAACAGGGCCGAACCCTTTGCATGGGTGCCCTGGGGGGTTTATACAGGCCTACCCCCCAGGGGTACAATGGTAATCTGACCGGGCGTAGGGCCCGGTCGGATTTCTCTCTGGTTGTCGGCCTCTTTGCCGACAGCTGGGGCCTGCCGCCTGGTGGGCCCTGCCGTCTGGTCTGGTATGGAGCCGACAAGCCGCTCCCGCCGCTTGCGGGTCTTGCCGGCTGCTGATCACTGTAGCCATAACGCTAATGACACATGCTTGGTCGGGGAAGTGTGGCTACAGTCCCGCCGCCTGGTGGGCAATCACTGTTGCCACTCCATGTCTCATCTAGTTGATGGTGTATGGGGCTCGAGGGAGGGATCGGCTGCCTACTGGTAGCTGGCTCCTTCAAGGTCCGGCTGCCCCATCCTCCTCCATCTTCAGGGCTCTGGCTGCCAGATAGGGCCCACCGTCTGCAAGCCGTACCTGATAGGCCTTCGTGGGAACAAGCGGGTATGATGTATGGGGGGAGAGGCAACAGTGCCGCGTCGTGCGGAGATCTCTGCCTGTACGGGGCACTGTGGCCACGCCCGTCCCTGGATCCGGGGGGAAGGCTTGCACTGTAGCCGTACCCCGTCTTGTCTTCTTAATGGGGGCACAGACTTTGAGGGCGCCATGGGCCGGCTGCTAGGAGCCGGCCTCTCTGGTGGCTTCCTGCTAGGAGTCAGCCCATCTTGAAGCCGCCTTCCTAAGCATGGTCGTCTTCTGGCAGTCAGCCATTCAGCCAGCCGGCCACCAGAAGGCGGTGCTTCATCTTGCCGTCTTGAGGGGCGCAGCCGGCCCCGATGTTTTGAAAGGCTCGGGGGCTTGGGTTAGGCTACCCGTGGCCCATTACTCCGACAGATATTGATTTGAGTGGGAGCGCACTTTATATTAAATTTTTTTAAACACTAGTGCAAATTAATTATGAACAATGTCTAAAGTGAATCTTGTGATTATCATTTTAGATCAATGGTTCACAATATGTTCAACTTAGCACATATGTTAGAGAAAGAAAAGTTGGCTGCAAATGGTGGAAACTATGCATATTGGATCCGGAACCTAAGATTTCTTCTCAGGATTGCAAAGGAGTATGTGTTGGATCAGCCCCTAGGTGATCCTCCTGCAAAGGATGCACCACAAGAAGTTCCACATGCTTTCACTGTTCGTAGTGATGATTATGAGTTAGTCCAGTGCCTCATGTTGACTTGCCTGGATCCTGAACTACAGAAACATTTAGAGTGGTCAAGTACTCAATTTACAATTGGGTCACTAGATGCTCTATACAAGAAGCAGGCAAGGACCGAACGTATTGAAATAACCAAGGCCTTGATTGAGTGCAAGATGGCAGAAGGTTCCTCATTGAGTGAGCATATAGTAAAGTTGGTTGGCTATGTTGATAGACTTGCTGCTCTAGAATTTGGAAATCCTCCAACACTCGGTACAACTATTGTGCTTGCTTCACTCTCCCCATTTTATGATGGTTTTATCATGAATTACAACATGAATGGGATGGATAAAAGTGCAAACGAGTTATTTGCTATGCTCAAAACTGCGGAATAAGATGGAATGCAGAAGAACAAACAAGTGTTCATGGTCAATAAGACCGCCAGTTTCAAGAAGATGGGCAAGTCCAAGAAGAAGTCTACTGGTGCCGGTAAAAGCGTGTCTCAAAAGAGGTACAAGGGGAGAGCCACTAAGGAAACTGAATGTTTCTACTGCTAGTAGAAAGTACACTAGAAGCACAATTGTAAGAAGTACTTGGCTGCTAAGAAGAAGAATGGTTCTTCCGATAAAGGTATAAAAGTTATACAATGTTAAATTCCTGTAAGTCATGAGTATTTGATACCAATATGTTGCTCTCATTTGCAAACCAATGCAGGGACTATAGAAAGCTCGCAAGTTCAGAAGGAATGAAGTCGTGATGCATGTCGGGAATGATGATGGGATCGCTACTCAAGCTGCCAAAGTCATGTCTTTAGTTTATCTTAGAACTAAATAATAGTTATTTTGTTCTAAAGTTGTGTAAAATATTATACTTTGGAGACGGATATTCTTATAAGTTTTAAACAATGGTTGTTCAAGTTGTTATAAAAATATGGTTTTGGATTTGCCTATATTGTTAAGTAGTTTGTTCATGATGAATCTCGAATATCTATAACATTAATGCTAAACGTCTTGAGAAGACTGATAACACCACATAAAAGTTGCAGTGCTTGGTTATCTCAGAAAATAATGTATGCAAAATCTTCATATAGATGGAGTATTCAAGTCTTTTGATTTAGATTCAATAGAAAAAAATACATAGTGATGCATGTGGTCCGATGAGCAAACCAAGGCGCGGTGAATACTTATACTTCACTGATGTTTTGAGAAAATATGATTCACTTGATGAAACGGAAGTCTAAAATATTTGAAAGGTTCAAAGTAATTCAGAATGAAGTTAAGAATCATTGTGACAAAAGATAAAAGGTCCTTCAATCATGAAGAAATATATCTGAGTCATAAGTTTAGCACACATTTGAATAAGTGAAGAACTATTTCATAAAGTATCGATCCTGTCGGCATTCTGGGAATCGGGGTACCCAGACTTGCCTACCTGCGGCCCACGGCGTGGCTCCATTGACGTCCTGGTATGGCCCATCTTCAGCACCAACAACACAAGACCCTCGCGAGGGGCCAAGCCTCGCGAGGCGGGCGACGCCACGACCTCCAAAAGGAGCGGCCTCTTTAGGCTGGCTCCTGAGGAGCAGAGATTTCCATGCGAGCCCTCACCTCGTGAGGTTCAGATGACGCAAGCCATGACGACCAAGATCAGGCGGGCGAGCTGGCGTAGTGTAGCAGGTTTCCTCTTTGGTTCTAAAGAGGCAAGCGCAGGCGCAGAGTCCCAAGGAATCAACCAAAGGTTTCCATTTCTATGCTACAAGACCAAGACCGCTAGGACGGCAGGATAGAGGTCATCACAGAGCCCACCACGACGTCACAACCAGATGCTTTGCAGGCGCTGAGGGAGTCCTGGATTAGGGGGTCCTCGGACAGCTGGACTATATACTTTGGCCAGACTGTTGGACTGTGAAGATACAAGATTGAAGACTTCGTCTCGTGTCCGGGTGGGACTCTCCTTTGCGTGGAAGGAAAGCTTGGCAATTCGGATATGTAGATCTCCTCCCTTGTAACCGACTCTGTGTAACCCTAGCCCCCTCCGGTGTCTATATAAACCGGAGGGTTTAGTCCGTAGGACAACAACAATCATAATCATATGCTAGCTTCTAGGATTTAGCCTCTACGATCTCGTGGTAGATCAACTCTTGTAATACTCATATCATCAAGATCAATCAAGCAGGAAGTAGGGTATTACCTCCATCAAGAGGGCCCGAAACTAGGTAAACATTGTGTCCCCCGCCTCCTGTTACCATCAGCCTTAGACGCACAGTTCGGGACCCCCTACCCGAGATCCGCCGGTTTTGACACCGACATTGGTGCTTTCATTGAGAGTTCCACTGTGCCGTCATGATAAAGGCTTGATGGCTCCTTCGATCATCGGGAACGATGCGATCCAGGGTGAGATTTTTCTCCCCGGGCAGATCTTCGTATTCGGCGGCTTCGTACTTCGGGCCAACTCGCTTGGCCATCTGGAGCAGATCGAGAGCTACGGCCCTAGCCATCAGGTCAGGTTTGGAAGCGTAAACTATACTGCCGACATCCACGGAGACTTGATCTTCGACGGATTCGAGCCCATGTCAGGTGCGCCACACAGTCATGACGAGCATGACTTAGCTCTGCCATCGGACGATGTTCGGGAGATCACACCTGTGGCCACTCCGGCCCTCAATCTAGAGCAGATCGTGCCGTTCGAGGACGGGTGGTTGGACCCCGCCACGGAAGCTGCACACTCAGCGGCGATAGAGCCAAATACTGACTTCACCTCCTATGAGACCTGTGTTACCGGACCCTTGGATTTGTCCCCGACCACAGGCTCCGAACCGCCAGCGTCCTTGCCTATCCAATCTGATTGGGCGCCGATCATGGAGTTTACCTCCGCAGATATTTTTCAGCACTCGCCCTTGGGCGATGTGCTAGATTCATTGAGGTCTCTCTCCTTGTCAGGAGATCCTCGGCCGAACTATGTCCGGCTCGAGTGGGAAGCGGACGACGAAGGAATTTGGTCCCCACCCACCACCCACTTAATAGCCACTATCGACGACTTAACCGACATGCTTGATTTCGACTCCGAAGACATCGACGGTATGGACGACGATGTAGGAGAAGAACAGGAACCACCACCCGCAGGGCGCTGGACAGCCACCTCATCATACGATATATACATGGTGGACACCCCCAAACAAAGCAATGGCAACAAGGCAACGGAGGATAATCCCCTCGAGAAGCAATCTAAGAACCGGCGTCATCGACGCCGCTCTAAGCCCCGCCACATCAAAAGCAAGACAATCCCCCCTAGCCAGGCTTCAAGCGGGAGGATGGGCATACGAGCCCTAAGGAACAGGCGACAGACGGAGAATCAGGGGATGACAATTACATGCCCCTCTCCGAAGACGAGGTGAGCCTCGGCGACGAAGAATTCATCGTGCATGAGGATCCCGTCGACCAGGAGAGCTTCAAGCGTCGGCTTATAGCCACAGCAAAAAGTTTGAAGAAAAAGCAGCGGCAGCTTCAAGCTGATCAAGATCTGCTAGCGGATAGATGGACCGAGGTCCTCGCAGCCGAGGAACACGAACCCGAGCGCCCAACCAGAACTTACCCAAAGCACAGGTTGCTACCCCAACTCGATGAGGAAGCATTAAAGCCGCCTACACTACCAGCGTATGATGCGGCTGACCGGCCACCTCGTGGCCGAGACAAAGCGGCATATCAGCTCGAAGTCCATCCCACACCCCGTCGCCAGTCAAACAAAAACACCAAGGCTCGGGGCTACACGCAGGACATGCGAGACGTATTGGAAAACAAAGCAGGACATACAAGATCGATCTACGGATCACGGGGGTGCGCCCCAACGCGTCACGACGACCGTCACGCCGGATATACTAAAAGCAAATCCGGCCGGGCCGAATACAACAGACAAGACTCGTACGAACTGCACCGTGACATAGCCCGGCACAGAGGTGCCACACACCCCCTATGCTTCACCAACGAAGTAATGGATCACGAATTCCTAGAAGGGTTTAAACCCGTAAACATTGAATCATATGATGGTACAACAGACCCCACGGTATGGATTGAAGATTTCCTCCTCCACATCCACATGGCCCGCGGTGACGATCTACATGCCATCAAGTACCTCCCACTAAAACTCAAAGGACCAGCTCGGCATTGGCTGAATAGCCTGTCAGCAAACTCCATTGGCAGTTGGGAGAACTTGGAAGACGCATTCCTTGACAATTTCCAGGGCACTTATGTGCGACCACCGGATGCTGATGACTTGAGTCACATAACCCAACAGCCCGGGGAGTTAGCCAGGAAATTCTGGACTCGTTCCTAACTAAAAAGAACCAAATTGTCGACTGTCCGGATGCCGAGGCCTTAGCGGCATTTAAACATCACATGCGTGATGAGTGGCTCGCCCGACACCTCATCCAAGAGAAGACGAAGTCCATGGCAGCCCTCACGACACTCATGACCCGCTTTTGTGCGGGCGAGGACAGCTGGCTGGCTCGCAGCAACAACACATCTAAAAATCCTGGCAATTCAGATGCCAGAGATAGCAACGGCAAGCCACGTCGCAATAGACACAAGCGCCGCAACAACGGTGACAACGCCGAAGACACGGCAGTCAATGCAAGATTCAGTGGCTCTAAATCCGGTCAGCAGAAAAAGTCATTCAAAAGAAGCAATCTGGGCCCGTCCAATTTGGACCGCATAATTGATCGCTCGTGCCAAATTCATGGCACCCCCAATAAACCAGCCAACAACACCAACAGAGAATGCTGGGTGTTCAAACAGGCCGGCAAGTTGAATGCCGAAAACAAGGAAAAGGGGTCGCGTAGCGACGAGGAGGAGGAGCCCCGGCCGCCGAACACAGGAGGACAGAAGAAATTTCCTCCCCAAGTGAAAACAGTGAACATGATATACGCAACCCATATTCCCAAGTGGGAACGGAAGCGTGCACTAAGGGACATCTATGTGATGGAGCCAGTCGCCCCAAAGTTCAACCCAAGGTCTTCTTGTCCGATCACTTTTGATCGCAGGGACCACCCTACCAGTATCCGTCATGGCGGTTCTGCCGCATTGGTCCTTGACCCCATCATCGACGGATTTCACCTCACTCAAGTCCTTATGGACGGTGGCAGCAGCCTGAACCTGCTCTATGAGGATACAGTGCGCGAAATGGGTATCGACCCCTCAAGGATCAAACCCACAAAAACCACCTTTAAAGGTGTCATACCAGGTGTAGAGGCCTGTTGCATGGGCTCAATCACACTGGAAGTGATCTTCGGATCCCCGGACAACTTCCGAAGCAAGGAGTTGATCTTCGATATCGTCCCCTTTCGCAGTGGCTATCACGCACTACTCAGACGAACCGCATTCGCCAGATTCAATGCGGTACTGCATTATGCATACCTCAAGCTCAAAATGCCAGGACCTCGTGGGGTTATAACAGTTAATGGAAACACAGAACGCTCGCTCCATACGGAGGAGCACACTGCAGCCCTCGCAGCAGAAGTACAAAGCAGCCTTCTGAGGCAAACCGCCAATTCGGTGATAAATCCCCCGTACACCTTCAAGCGAATCCAGGGTACTCTGCAACAGGATCGCCCGGCGTGTTCTGAGCTCGCCTAGCAATTAGGCATCCGTCCTAGTCCCAGTAAAGCGGCGAAATTTGTGCTGCACGTCCATAATTACGCACTCAAGATACCATGGGCATAGGCGGAGGCACGGCTATGGCACGGCCCACAATGCGGCTCAACCGCTTCAGGACCCGTATATCTTTACCATTTTCTTCCTTTCAGGACCCTATTCTCTGAAGGCCCTCTCCGATACCCTGATTATCGGACCTATCACGGGAAGGAAACACCAAGGAAACAAGAAGCTTTGACGTACATGGGAATCCCCAGGTGGTCTCTGATAACGATCGCTATAGCTATTTTACATACCCACACGCAGCCTGCCCTTGGATAGGAAATGTCAAATAGTCCTATTTTTTCTTATTGCACTACTTGTATACATACGCTTTGACATATCATTTAAATAACAATGCACAGTGTTAGCTTATTATTGCATTTCTTCATATTTTTTCATGTCTGCTTATTTATGACAAATTGCACCCGTACATTCTGGTACGTCCAGTGCGCCAGGGGCTTCAGTGTACCCCATAACACGGCAAGAAAAGTCCGAACACTCTCGACAGTGCGGCACCCCGAACTTATAGCATTATATGCATCAGCTCCGAATCATGTCTTGGGTCAATAGTTGGGTTTGCCCGGCTCCCATGTTTTGGTACCTTACGTTCCACTATATCAGCTAAGGTAGCACTAGGAGAACTACTGCGATTGTGTCCCAGTTCTTCCGGACGAGCACCTCAGTAGAGAAAGCCGAAAACTGACTGTCATGATGCGGCGAGAGCTGGTCGCTGTTCGAGAGGTCTCAAATCCTTAAAGATTTTTTCTGCTTCGGGTGAGGAATCGGCTTTGTTCGATTTAGGCGTATATAGCGCCCCAAGTTCGGCCTTCCAAATACTAGGGGCTTCGCCAAAATTTAAAATTGTAGACTTCTATGGCTAAGTGAGAGTAATAAAGCTGTATAGTCCGATTGCCTTGTTCACTGTGCTAAACACCTCCTTAAAGGACCAATTTTTTTGGATAAAGAGTGTTTCAGATTTATCCTGAACACCTCAGTACTAGTTACATGGGGGCAAAAGCCGACGACTGGCCAATTCTCAGATTTTATAAACGGCCGCACAGAAGGTAATATTTTAAATCGACAAGCGTTATATAGCGCACATGAACTCGTTTTCATATTACAGGGTCACATGAGTACATTCATTCAAATATTACATCCGTAGCACATTCCTCCGCCACAAGGCGGACACCCTTCAGGACACTGTCCTAATACTTTTCGGGGTGGCGATGCTCCTTGCCCTCCGGTGGCCCCTCCTTCACCAGCTTTTCGGCGTCCATCTTCGCCCAGTGCACTTTCGCATGGGCAAAGGCCCTGCGTGCACCTTCAATGCAGACAGACCGCTTTATGACTTCAAACCGTGGGCAGGCATTCACAAGCCGCTTTACTAGGCCGAAGTAGCTGCCAGACAGGGGCTCACCAGGCCACATCCAGAGTATTAGACCCTTCATGGCCAGTTCGGACGCCTTGCGAAGCTCGACCAGTTGCTTCAGCTGGTCGCTCAAGGGCACTGGATGTTCAGTCCCAGTATATTGAGACCAGAACAACTTTTCCGCCGAGCTCCCTTCCTCGGCCCGGTAGAACTCCACGGCATCCGATACACTGCTGGGTAGATCTGCGAACGCTCCTGGAGAGCTTCGAATTCGGGTAAGTAAAAGGAAAGTTTCCTTTACATGCTTGCTTCGCATAATGAATGCCTTACCCGCCGCTATCTTCTTGACCGCCTGAATCTCCTGGAGGGCCTTTTAAGCTTTGGCCTTGGCATTTTGTGCGTTCTCGAGGGCCTTCGCAAGCTCAGACCCCTGCGTCTTAGAGTCACGCTCCAAGGACTCGTATTTTTTGACGTAATCCTGGAGCTCTTGCTGAACCTCGCCGACTCGGGCCTCTTGCTTCTCGTGCTCGATGCGCTCCTGGGCCGCTCTGTCTTCGGCCTCGGATAGCACCTTCTTCAGGGCCGCCACTTCGGTCGTGGCCCCTAGCAAAATTCATGATGACCCCATGATTTAGTAACCACTTTCTCTTTTTTATCAATATACAGACGGGGTATCACTTACCTTTGTTCTCTTCGAGCTGCCTCTTGGTAAGGCCGAGCTCTTTCTCGGACTGCTCAAGGTCCCGCTTCAGTCCGGAGACCTCCGTAGTACGAGCGGCAGCGGCCAGCAATGAAGCCTGCTTATTCACATAGACATATTCTGATTAGACTCCTGTGATTCTTATTTGATCCTTTGTTCCGCCTTTCTTTACGAACACCAAACAGAGCATCAAGGGCTACTGTCTATACTGTGATATTTTCTCATAATTTGATTACTTACCTCAAAGCCTGTTAGGAGGCTGGCACAGGCTTCGGTCAGTCTGCTTTTGGCGGACCAAACCTTCTCGACCACCGCACTCATGATAGTGTGGTGCTCCTCGTCAATGGAAGCGCCGCGAAGCGCCTCCAGCAAGTTGTCCGACGCCTCTGGATGGACAAAGGCCATCGGCACAGATGGCTCGCCCCCCGTAGCGAGGGGTCGCCTGAAAAAATCCGGAAGCACTAGAGGTTCCGGCGCAGTATCCGGGTGGGGGCCAAACTTGCTGCGGCCCTCAACATTAGAGCCCACGGGAGTCTTGCCCCCCATGCGCCCAGTCGGTGCCCTTTGAGACAACACCTCGATGTCGTCCTAGGCCGGGGGGAGGTGGCTGTCTGGAGTGAATCATTGTTCATCGCCGACTGGCCCAAAGACTCATCCGAAGAGGATACGTCGGTATGGGCTTTGGATGGACTGCATGATCATGGTTCACATGATAAGAAGTAATAAAACAAAACATACCAAAACTATTATAGTATCCGGATACTTACGACTTCGCCAGGGGCTTGTCCCTGGGCAACCACTCCTCATCGCTGTAAGCAGTTATTGTGGAGCAGTCCGGAAGGAGGGTCCTTCTCTTCTTGGACCCTTCGGCCTCCCCAGATGAGGCGGCCTTCCTTTTCTTGTACCCCCCGGCTGGGGGGAGAACTTTCCTCTTCCTCCTCCTCGTTTTCGTGGGAGGAGTGCGCCTCAGTGTTTTCGGACGATGAGTTCGATATAACCTTGCGTCAGAGACCTTTTTTGGTCCCCGCGGCCTTCTTCTTGACCTTCTTCTCCGGCGTCTCATAGGGTGCCGGAACCAGCATCTCCATTAAGAGAGCCCTTTCTGGATCTTCGGGCAGTGGGGCCGAACAACCGATCTGCTCCGCTGTCGCTACCCAGTCCTGTTAAAATGGCGTGGAGGCTTAGACCCCTCACATGATTATACTGGGGAAAGGAACATCTTATGAGATATAAAGAGCTTACCAGATTGGCAGGGCGCTTTGCGCTGAGTCCGCGATCCTCGGTAAGGGGAGGAGGTACCTCGGCAGCCTTGAACAGCACCCTCCAGACGTCTTGGTGTGTCGTGTCGAAAAGCTCTCGCAGCGTCTGGTGCTTGGCCGGGTCGAACTCCCACATATTGAATGCCCGTCTTTGACACAGAAGGATCCGGCGGAAGAGCATGACCTGGACCATGTTGACAAGCTTGATTTTCTTGCTTATCATATTTTTAACACAGTTCTGGAGTCCGGTCAGCTCCACCGATGAGCCCCAGGATAGGCCCTTGTCTTTCCAGGAGGTGAGCCGCATGGGGATGCCAGATCGAAATTCGAGGGCCGCCACCCAGTTGGTGTCGTGCGGCTCGGTGATGTAGAACCACCCTGATTGCCACCCCTTCACGGTCTCCACATAGGAGCCTTTGAGCCAGGTGACGTTGGGCATTTTGCCCACCATGGCGCCTCCGCACTCCGCTTGTTGGCTGACCACCACCTTCGGTTTCACATTGAAGGTCTTCAGCCACAAGCCTAAGTGGGGCTTGATGCGGAGGAAGGCCTCGCACACGACGATAAAGGCCGAGATGTTGAGGATGAAATTGGGGGCTAGATCATGGAAGTCCAGCCCGTAGTAGAACATGAGCCCGTGGACAAACGGGTGGAGGGGAAATCCCAGCCCGCGGACAAAGTGGGTGAGGAATACAACCCTCTCATGGGGTGCTGGAGTAGGGATGATCTGCCCCGCGTCTGGGAGCCGGTGTGCGATGTCTGCGGCCAGGTATCCGGCTTCCCGGAGCTTCGTAATGTTCTCCTCCGTAATGGAGGAGACCATCCACTTGCCTCCCGCTCCGGACATGTTTGGAATGGCTTTGTGGAGAAAATGAGAACTTGGGCGCTGGAGCTCGAGTGCGCGAGAATGGATGGGCAGGGGGAAGAAGAAGGCGTGGGTGAAAAAGAGGAGTCCTTGTCCCTTTATAAAGGCAGTAGAAATTGTGCGCCTCCCTACTTGCCCCATAAAATCGCTTATTCCCCAAGCGCCGCGATTGATGGCGCGGTTGGGTTACCCATAGCCGTATTGATGAGAATCCCGTGATAAGGGGAACACGATCTCTGCTTCGACAAGACGTGCCTATAAAACCACCTCGCAACACGTGCAGTGGCAGGCAGGGAAAACGGTTCGTGGTGACCGGGCCACGGCAGGACGTCACGTTATGAAAAGTTGTCAGCAGATTAGATTTGTGGAATAATACACTATCTACGGTGGTATGTGGAATTTGTTTTGCAGAGCCGGACACGATCCTTGTGTTCAAAATCTTCTATGGAGTATTCGGAGAAGGAACCCGCCTTGCAATGCCGAAGACAATCTGCACGCTGGACTCATCGTCATTGAAACCTAGTTCAGGGGCTACTGAGGGAGTCCTGGATTAGGGGGTCCTCGGACAGCCGGACTATATACTTTGGCCGGACTGTTGGACTATGAAGATACAAGATTGAAGACTTCGTCCCGTGTCTGGGTGGGACTCTCCTTTGCGTGGAAGGCAAGCTTGGAAATTCAGATATGTAGATCTCCTCCCTTGTAACCGACTCTGTGTAACCCTAGCCCCCTCCAGTGTCTATATAAACCGGAGGGTTTAGTCCGTAGGATAACAACAATCATAATCATAGGCTAGCTTCTAGGGTTTAGCCTCTACGATCTCGTGGTAGATCAACTCTTGTAATACTAATATCATCAAGATTAATCAAGAAGGAAGTAGGGTATTACCTCCATCGAGAGGGCCCGAACCTGGGTAAACATTGTGTCCCTCGCCTCCTGTTACCATCAGCCTTAGACGCACAGTTCGGGACCCCATACTCGAGATCCTCCGGTTTTGACACCGACAGGCGCAGACCACCTTTCGTCAGGATAAGATGTATTAGTTGTCTCCCTTCAAATTTGGCCGTTGTGGGATCCCTTACCACCTTCATTTTGGGAATAGGACCAAGGCCACTATAAATATAGCCTAGCCACCATCATAGCGACAGAGGACGGATCATCGAGACCATCCACACCCTCACCAGCTCACACAAACACAAGAACACACCTCCTGAGGTTGTTCTCCCCTTGTACCAGTTCATCCTCAGCCCACCTCGAGGCAAATCCACCACAGAGCAGGAGTAGGGTATTACACTGCAAGGTGGCCCGAACCTGGGTAAACTACCTTGTCCCTTTCTTCCTCAGTTCATCGACCTAGGCCGCGAGATCGACGAGTTGGCAGGCTGGGGAGGTTGAGTTCTTCGCACGCACCCAAGACTTCGAATCTATCTTGGGTCTGCGGACCCCCGAATCCCAAAATTTGGCATGCCAGGTAGGGGTGCGTCGCGGCCTCTCTTCCTCCGGCCGATTTGCCGCTATTTCGCCATTCCCATGGCAGATGCTCGTCGAGTTCGTGCTGAGCGCCGGGCCGCCCTCTCCGCCCACGTCGCCCAGATAGCGCCTGCAGGCGACGGCGGTCCCTGTCATTCCCCATCGCCTGCGGCCAACGCCGCCACCAGCCCCGTGGCCCATGAGCAGCAGGCTTTGTGGCTGCAGCCTTCTGTGCGGCGTGATGGACGCATCGCCACTCCATCGCTGACTCCGGCGGCGGCTTCGTCTTCTCATGCTCGTCGCGGGCCCGCAAACGTGCAGGTTGAGTTGCTCATGGCACGTGAGCTCCTGCGCTATCGCCTGACCAATGACCTCTACGAGGACTGGCTAGACCGCATCGCCGAGCTCATCAGCGCCGCGGGAGAGGCCCATGCGCCGTCCCGCTCGCTGCCTCCCCCGCCGCCTCTGGCGGGCGATGTGGCCCACGGTGCACCTCCTCCACCTCCCAGGCAAAACGTCGTCCTCGAGCCAAGGCATGAGGCTCCTCGGCGCGACCCGCCGCGCAGGGCGCCAGCACGCGACGACGAAAGCTTCCAGGTGGTGTTGCGGCCCCAAGGAGAAGTGCATGCGCTCCCAGCACCGCCACGTCAAGACCGCATGCCGCCCCAGGCGGTGGTGCGTGAGTGCCAAGATCAGGTCCCACCTCCACGACGGGCTTTGGTGAGTGCGGCAGGCTGCCAGGCGTTCACCTAGAGCTTCGCCACATCGTCTGGCCTGGGAAGTTCAAGCCAAACTTGCCTCCACACTACGATGACCATCACCAAGATGACGGGGCCGGGGGCTTCCAAGAGCCTCGTGACATCGCTTGCATCTTAGGCGGTGCTCAGGCCCCTGCCTCCCATCGCATCTTCAAGCAGTTCGCTCATGAGGTGAACGAAGCCCTCCCCAACCTCGAGGCGACGCGTCCGCTCAGGTGGTCCAAGTACGCCATCACCTTCGACTCTACTGATCAGCTCAAGTGCGTGGCCACTGTCGGCACCCTCCCGATGCTTTGCTCGCCTACCATCAGCAACGTCCTTGTCACCAAGACACTCATTGATGCCGGCGCGGGACTCAAGGTCCTCTCCCTCGAGATGTTCGACAGTCTCTAGGTGCCGTACGAACAGCTTCAGCCTACCAAGCCCTTCTCAGGGGTGACTGATGACTCCACTACCCCGATAGGGCAGATCCGCCTCCCTATCACCTTCGGCAAGTGTAACAAGTACCGCACTGAGCTCATCGACTTCGACGTTGCCCACATTCACCTCCCGTACAATGCCATCCTTGGGTATCCAGCCCTGGCCAAGTTCATGGTTGCGACTCATCATGGCTACAATGTCGTCAAAATGCCGAGGAGCGGAGGCATCATCACAGTCGCCTGCGACGAAAAGGATGTGGTGTGCTCCCTCGAGCACGCCTACCAGGCTGTGGCGGTCGAGAACCCAGAAGACGAGGGCATTGTCTACCCTCTTGAGGTCGTCCCCAAGAAGAAGAAGAAGTTGCTCCACCTAGGACCTCAGGAGGACGGGGCGACTGACGGTCGTGCTTCAGGATTTGCGCCCACTGACGGGGCGCCTTCCCCTCTTCCATAGGAAGGAGCGCCCGGCGCCCCTCTCGGGCTGGGCTCGGGGGCTCTCCTCTAGAGGGCCTCTAACCTGGCCAATGTCACGAGGGAGGCGCTCGGGCACCATGTGGAGGCCTGCTTCAATGCACGTTTCCACGAGGAGGGTGCAGGGTGATACGTCTCCAACGTATCTATAATTTTTTATTGTTCCATGCTATTATATTATCCATCTTGGATGTTTTATATGCATTTATATGTTAATTTATATGATTTTTGGTAACCTATTAACCTAGAGCCCAGTGCCAGTTTCTGTTTTTTCCATGTTTTTGAGTTTTAGAGAAAAGGAATACCAAACGGAGTCCAATTGACGTGCCAATTTTTGATGATTTTTTATGGACCAAAAGAAGCCCCCGGAGTAAAATAGTTGGGCTAGAAGAGTCCCGAGCCATCCACGAGGGTGGAGGGTGCGCCCCCCTGCCTCGTGGATGACTCGGAGACCCCCTGACGTGAGACCGACGCCAAAAATTCCTATAAATACAGAAACCCCCGAAAAAAACCTAGATCGGGGGTTCCGCCGCCGCAAGCCTCTATAGCCACCAAAAACCAATCGGGGCCCTGTGTATGCACCCTGCTGGAGGGGGGAATCATCACCGGTGGCCATCTTCATCATCGCGGCGCTCTCCATGACGAGGAGGGAGTAGTTTGCCCTCGGGGCTGAGGGTATGTACCAGTAGCTATGTGTTTGACCTCTCTCTCTCTCTCGTGTTCGTGATTTGGCATGATCTTGATGTACCGCGAGCTTTGCTACTATAGTTGGATCTTATGATGTTTCTCCCCCTCTAGCTTCTTCTAATGTATTGAGTATTCCCTTTGAAGTTATATTATCAGATTCAGTCTTTAAGGATTTGAGAACACTTGTTGTATGTGTTGCGTGGGATACCTGTGGTGAAAATGGGGTATTCTATTGATTCACTTGATGTATGTTTTGGTGATCAACTTGCGGGTTCCGTGACCTTGGGAATCTATGCATAGGGGTTGGCACACGTTTTCTTCTTGACTCTGTGGTAGAAACTTTGGGGCACTCTTTGAAGTTCTTTGTGTTGGTTGAATAGTTGAATCTGAGATTGTGTGATGCATATCGTATAATCATACCCGCGGATACTTGAGGTGACATTTGAGTATCTAGGTGACATTAGGGTTTTGGTTGATTTGTGTCTTAAGGTGTTATTTTACTACGAACTCTAGGGCTGTTTGTGACACTTATAGGAATAGCCCAATGGATTGATCGGAAAGAATAACTTTGAGGTGGTTTCGTACCCTACAATAATCCCTTCGTTTGTTCTCCGCAATTAGTGACTTTGGAGTGACACTTTGTTTCATGTTGAGGGATAGTTATATGATCTAATTATGTTAACCTTGTTGAGAGAACTTGCACTTGTGAAAGTATGAACCCTAGGCCTTGTTTCAACGCATTGCAATACTGTTTTCGCTCACTTTTATCATTAGTTACCTTCTGTTTTTATATTTTCAGATTATAAAAACCTATATCTACCATCCATATTGCACTTGTATCACCATCTCTTCGCCAAACTAGTGCACATATACAATTTACCATTGTATTGGGTGTGTTGGGGACACAAGAGACACTTTGTTATTTGGTTGCAGGGTTGTTTGAGAGAGACCATATTCATCCTACGCCTCCCACGGATTGATAAACCTTAGGTCATCCACTTGAGGGAAATTTGCTACTGTCCTACAAACCTCTGCACTTGGAGGCCCAACAACGTCTACAAGAAGAAGGTTGAGTTCATCACAAGGGCAACCAAACAGTTTCTGGAGGCAAGAGCCATGCGAGGGGAGCGTCGCCCTGCACCATCCAGCGTGGCTCCCTCCCTGATGAGGGCAGCGAGCCGCACGTCTACATCAACATCCTAGGGCTCAACAGAGTTGTGTCTCAGGAGCTCTTCTGGCTGTCCCACGTTGGCCGGTGCGAAGGCCCCCCTCACAGCTACGTTCGCATGCCTTTCGGTTTGCTGAACAGGGCTGCCACGCACCAGCGCCACATGCGGGGTGTCTTGGCGGCTCACGGGGCTAGGCATCAGGCGATCCTATCGGAGGTGTCATTGGATCCTCGCGAGCCCCCCGGGCCTCCAGAGCCGCAACGGTGCCAGGTGACACTGTTTGGTTTATTCAGTTGAGGACGTCCCCCGGGCTGCATTATCCCCAAGCCGGGTGGGTCCGTTCCTGTGGCATGTATCGTTCTTTGCATCTATCAGAATCGGCCTTACCCTTCCATGAGTTGCTTTATGATTATCACATGTCTGTCTGGCGCTTCGTCACCATGAACGTCGTACGCCCTTACAAACCCGCCCACGACCGCCTCATGATTAAGGATGGCATGGTGTTTGTGCTCGGGGTCCGTCCCTGCAGCGTCGCTAAACCCAAGTGGCTGAGCTCTGGCTCGCGGGCCTGCTCCCATGCACATCACCTCCCATGGTCCTTGGTGCCTTGTTCTCGCATGAGCTAATCAGGAGTGGATAAGTTAGGGCGTGCAACCTGGTGCCTCGCCGCTGCGGGAGCCGCGTGCTGGTTGTCTTTCTTCAGGACCTTCGCATGAGAGGACTTGGCACAGCTTCTGTGCTCGGGTCCGTCCCTGCAGCGTCGACAAACCCAGCGGCTGAGCTCTGTCTGGAAGGCCGGCACCGTTCACATCACCTCCTGGGGTCATTGGTGTTTGGCCTTCTCATGCGATATCCTCAGGAGATTCACTCGGCGCAGGCTGCCTAACCATATCACAGGACCATCACAAGTGTTCCAAATCAAATTCAGGCGCAAACCGCCTTGAGGTAGGGCCTTGTGAGTCCCGCGCTGGCTCACGAGTGCCCATACACACCTCCTCCAGTCCTGTCATGCAAGCCACGTGTCAGGACGGGGTTGTACACGCCCCGGAGTCTCCCTTCAGAGGGAGCTCCCACCCACATACTAGTGGAAGCCCCGTGCTCTGCGCTGGCAGACGACACAGTCGAGGAGCGGCTATGCCCGTGCAAGAGCGAAAGCACCATGCTCCATGCTAGTAAATAAACAACTGAGGGCAACCTAACGGTTGCAGTAACCTCAGGAGAGTCACCAGGCTCGCTGCTCAGCCTCACTGCGCCACTTTCCCCTCGGGAGAGTCACGCGAGGGGCCGGGCACGGGGGCTACGCTCAGGTCACGCCTGGCGTACGCCACCTCACCAGGTCCCTCAGACCTGGTCTTCGCGCGCCCCTCCTGAGCAAGAGCCCATCGAGGAAAGGTATGGAGAGTTGTCCGTACATCAAGGGGGACCCTTCGGAATCGCGACCCAAGGGCCTAACTGGTCACGTAGCCCCTCACCCCTTGGTCTCGTCCTGGTGATCCGGACGCCCCAACGGTGGCTGAGGTATGCGTGGGGTTGGGCCCTGCCGACGTACAACGCTAAAACCTACACTCGCATCTCCTTCCTAAGGGTTGTTCGTACATCAAGGGGGACCCCTGAGCATCGCGACTCAGTGGCTTCACTGGTCGCGTAGCCCATCACCCCTTGGTCTCGTCCTGGTGATCCGGACGACCCAACTGTGGCTGAGGTATGCACGGGGCCGGGCCCTACTGATGCAGAACACTAAAGCAAATGAAAAGGAAATCATGAAATCCTAAGAAAATTATTACAAAAAAAATATTGTCTCTTGAAAGCTCAAAGCATAAGTTCTTATGCCTCCACGAGGCACAATAAATGTTGCAGGATTAAAATAGGGGGAAGCACCGCCGAGCCTCTTCCTCAGCCTTGGACACTGTCGTCGCCCGCCTATGGAGGCCCGTCATCAACTACGTCGCCGCCATCCTTGCCATCAGCCACGGCTCATGGGGTCGACGCAAAGGAACTTTTGCAGTAGGCCTCCACCTGTTTCTTCACGGCCTCGGCGGCAGCATCATGGAGCTCAGGAGCCACGGGTCCCGAAGGTGAAGGTGGATGAAGATGCACATCACGGCCGAGGTAAAAAGCGCGCGAGCCTCTCCCTCCACCATGGGGCGAACTCAGACAACGATGCCCTTGAGCGTCGCGGCAAGCTGGGGAGCAGCCCGGCGGGGCCTTCCTCCGGAGTCGCCAGCGGCTTCTCGTACCCTTCCTCATAAAGGTCCTGCAGTGCCGCGCGGGACCTCGAATCGAGGGAGACAAAGGCATCGCACCCTGTAGCGGCCACCTTCTCAGCTGCAGCGAGGGGCTTCTCCCTGGCCTCCAGCCCGGCCTTATCCACGGAAATAAGCTTGGTGTGGGACGCCTGGGCCGCCTCCAGCTCCTCCTTCAACTTCCCCAAGCGGCTCCGCTCTGTAGCCTGTTCATGGGTTGCCTGCTCCAGTTTGGCGTTGTGGTTGGCGAGCACAGCCTCCCGGGCCTTCATCTCCTCTTCCCGCTCCTCGAGCTGACAAGTGCGGGCGGCCTGCTCGTCGTGGAGAGCCTTCAGCTCGGCCTCCACCGTGCGGCAGCATTCCTTGGCAGCCGTTGCGTCGGTCAGCACTGCGACGCGAGCAGCTGTAGCCTCGGTGGCCACCTTCCTGCCCTCGACAGCGGCAGCCTCGGCCTGCCCCAGGCTGTCCTGACGGATGAGTCGACCTGGAGCCACCCCGAGACCAGCCCTAGACGCCTCGTCGCCATGCGCGGTGAAGGCCTCCTCCAGAGCACCGGGCATGGTAGAGGAGTCATGGTCCATGAGCGTGACGGCTTGTGGAGGAGGTGGCACCGGCGCCCGAGCTAGCGAAGCAACATCAGCAAGGATGGCAGGGGGCTCCGGAGCCCTCGGACCCCCAGCGGGTGCGCTGGAAATGGGTGCCCCCGGAGTCGGCGTGGCCACGGAGGCGGTCTTCTCTTGAGGCTGGGTCGTTGAGCCTCGGGAGGCATGCCCTGTCGTGGGTGGACGCGAGGAAGCCTCTTCCTCCCGCACCGGGGTCGCCATGGCCACAGTAGGACGTGCGGCCTCGGAGGCCCTGGCCTCCTCCTTCTTCATCTTCACCTCCGGCTGCAACCTAGCCACCATGAGGAGGGTATCGTGAGTGCGGCATCCAGGATGGGGAGTAGAAACAAGATAAAATAATTACTCATCATCAGCAACGTATGCCCTCCTCTTGGCCAGGAGCACGGCACCCCCGAGCTTCTTGGGCATGATCTTCGCCACGCTCCCTGGAGCGGACGAGCGCGCGACGACTGGCTCGACGACGGCGGCAGTCGGTGATGAGGCGAGGGCGTCGCCTCGGGGAAGCGACACCGACCTTCCCTTCTTCGGGGTCCCCGGCTTTAGGCTCCTCAGAGGGGTGCCCCCCGACCTCGTGGCAACCCCGGTGGAGCGTGGCGAACCCTCGACCAGGTACTCGCCGGCGTCGTCATCATCGGACAAGCCGCGGAGGAGATCGCTCTGTCGCGGGGAGAGGTCTTCCCCACCCCCTCCAGGGTCACCTCCGAGTCCTCCTTGCCCTCCTCCTCAGGGCTCTCACCGGAGGACACCGGAACCGGGGAGTTTGGGGGCTAGCGAAGCTTCGGCGCCACGAGCCCCCACTCGTTGAAGATGGGCATGGCAGTGGCCACCTTCGCCCCGTTGTCGCGGCGGTATAGTGGAAGATAGGCCTCTAGGAGGCCGCCTGGGTCCTTATCAAGCAAGGTGCGCATGACCTTGCTAAGCTCTTCATCGGTCAAGTTGTCTGGGAGCAGCCGGAGATCATCTTCCGCGCCCTTAAGGCTCCAAAGAGGACGCGAGTGCGTCTGGAGCGGAACCAGGTGCTGCGTTAGGAACTCCCTTACAAGCATGGCCCCTGTCAGCTTCTCCGCCTCCAAGTTTGCCGTCATCTTCTCCTGCAGCACTCTGCCCGAGGGTCGGTGAGCTTCTCGTGAGCCCACTCATCCAGCTTCGCCAGCAACGTGGTCGACAACTCCAGCCGAGCGTGAGAGCGCTTGGCTTCCATGAAGATCCACTTGCGCCGGAAGTCCTCCACCTTCTTCCCGGCCCTCGAGATTGCGTTGCTGCCGTGAGATGCGGCGAAGCAGACGCACCCGGAGCACTGGGTGTTGCGCATCCGGAGGTAGAAGAAGTGGCGGAGCAACGCAACAAAGGGCGCCACCCCCACAAATGCCTCGCGGTAGAAGGCAAAGATCCACAGGAGGAGGATGGAGTTGGGATGAAGATGAAGGGCGTGGATCTGATAATGGTTGAGGACGGCGAAGATTAAATTGGAGGAAGGGGGGACGAGCCCACGAAGAAGTTATGTAGGAAGAAGGGGCATAAGGTTTCCCCCAAGGCATCCCACCTAGCGGAGCCAACACGAACATTCGTCTCCCTCCCCTCGTTGTCATTGCTTGCCGTCAGTGGGAGCACGACGGCGAGGTGCTTCTCCTCGGTGATGGTGGATGCACTGAGGGCCGGCTCAAGCGAGGGGGATGGGCACACAAAAGGAGCGGCGGACTTCACCTTCTCAGTTGCCATCGGTAGCGAGCTCGGGAAGATGGTCGGCAGATCTAGAGGCGCTCTGAGGAGGGAGAGAAAGGGATCTGGAGCAAGGCGAAGGGAAGGCAATGAAGGCTCGGCGGCAAGTGCCAGCCTTTTGTCAGCCCGAGACGGTTGCCGAGGCATCATGGGGAAGCGGAGACGCCCACGTCCCATCAAGCGCCATGTGTCGACCGGGTCCACAGGAGGTTGGGGCCCGTGGCGCTTCGCCCTTGCCCTTTGGCTTCGCCTTGAAGCCAAGTTCGAGCGTGCCTTGGACCCGGGGGCTACTGTCGGCGTTCTGGGAACCGGGGTACCCAGACTTGCCTGCCTATGGCCCACAGCGTGTGGCTCCATTGATGGCCTGGTACGGCCCATCTTCAGCATCAACAGCACAAGACCCTCGCGAGGCGAGCGACGCCAAGACCTCCAGAAGGAGCGGCCTCTTTAGGCTGGCTCCTGAGGAGTGGAGATTTCCATGCGATCCCTCACCTCATGAGGTTCAGATGATGCAAGCCATGACGACCAAGGCCAGGCGGGCGCCAGCGGGCGCAGTGCAGCAAGGTTCCTCTTCGGTGCTAATGAGGCAAGCGCACGCGCAGAGTCTCGAGGAATCAACCAACGATTTTCATTTCTATGCTACAAGACCAAGACCGGCAGGACGACAGGACTGAGGTCATCGCCGAGCCCACCACGACGTCATGACCAGATGCTTTGCAGGCGCATACCACCTTTTGTCAGGATAAGATGTACTAGTTGTCTCCCTTCGAATTTGGGCGTTGTGGGATCCCTTCCACCTTCATTTTAGGAAGAGGACCAAGGCCACTATAAATATAGCCTAGACACCACCATAGCGACAGAGGACGGATCATCGAGACCATCCACACCCTCACCAGCTCACACAAACACAAGAAAACACCTCCTGAGGTTGTTCTCCCCTTATACGAGTTCATCCTCAGCCCACCTCGAGGAAAATCCACCACAAAGCAGGTGTAGGGTATTACACCGCAAGGTGGCCCGAACATGGGTAAACTGCCTTGTCCCTTTCTTCCTCAGTTCATCGAGCTAGGCCACGAGATCGACAAGTTGGCAGGCTGGGGAGGTTGAGTTCTTCGCACGCACCCCAGAGTTTGAATCTATCTTGGGTCTGCGGAGCCCCAAATCCGATAGATCCGTTGTTATTGCAGGATATAAACTTGAAACAACAACATATACACTAAACATTGCACCGTGAAATAATTTGGCAAGATGACACCATATGAGTTATGGAATAATCAATCCAGATAAATGCTACTTTGTAGATCATCCCAAAGAGACAATTGGGTACCCCTTCTACCAAAAGTCCGAAGACAAAGTGTTTATTCCAAAGAATGGACACATTCTCAAGAAGGGGTTTTCTTGCCAAAAAGTAAGTAGGAGCACAGTAAAACTTTATGAGATTAGTGAATCTAGCAATAGTTAGATGGACTAACTAATCAAAATTTGTTTCGGAGGTTGTCCACTCAACTAAATCGGAAATTGAAGGAAATATGCCCTAGAGGAAATAATAAAGTTGTTATTTTATATTTCCCTATATCATGATAAATGTTTATTATCCATGCTAGAATTGTATAAATCGGAAACTTGATACATGTGTGGATACATAGACAAAACAAAGTGTCCCTAGTAAGCCTCTACTAGAATAGCTCGTTAATCAAAGATGGTTAAGTTTCCTAACCATAGACATGTGTTGTCATTTGATAAACAAGATCACATCATTAGAGAATGATGTGATGGACAAGACCCATCTGTTAACTTAGCATAATGATCGTTTGGTTTTATTTCTATTGCTTTCTTCATGACTTATACATGTTCCTCTGACTATGAGATTATCCAACTCCCGAATACCGGAGGAACACCTTGTGTGCTATCAAACATCACAACATAATTGGGTGATTATAAAGATGCTCTACAGGTGTCTCCAAAGGTGTTTGTTGAGTTGGCATAGATTGAGATTAGGATTTGTCACTCCGTGTATCAGAGAGGTATCTCTGGGCCCTCTCGGTAATGATCATCACTATGAGCCTTGCAAGCAATGTGTCTAATGAGTTAGTCACGGGATGATGCATTACGGAAGGAGTAAAGAGACTTGCTGGTAACGAGATTGAACTAGGTATGATGATATCGATGATCGAATCTCGGGCAAGTAACATACCAATGACAAAGGGAACAATGTATGTTGTTATGCGGTTTGACCGATAAAGATCTTCATAGAATATGTAGGAGCCAATATGAGCATCCAGGTTCTGCTATTGGTTATTGAGAGGAGATGTGTCTCAGTCATGTCTACATAGTTCTCGAACCCGTAGGGTCTGCACGCTTAACGTTCGATGGTGATTTGTATTATGAGTTATGTGATTTGATGAACCGAAGTTTGTTCGGAATCCCAAATGAGATCATGGACATGACGAGGAGTCTTGAAATGGTCGAGACATAAAGATTGATATAGTGGAAGGTTATGTTTGGACACCGGAATGGTTTCAGAAAGGTTCGGGCATTTTCCGGAGTACTGGGGGTTACGGGAACACCCCCACCCCCAGGGGAGTTAATGGGCCTTCATGGGCCCTAGTGGAGAGAGGAGGCGGCGGCCAGGTGGTGGCGCCCCCCCCCCAAAGCCCAAACTGAATTGGACTAGGGTTGGGGGTGCGTCCCCCCTTTCCATCTCTCCTCCTCCTCCTTCCCTCCTTCTCCTAGTGGGAATAGGAAAGGTGCGGGCGAATCCTACTTGGACCGGGAGTCCAAGTAGGACTCCCCCCATGGCGCGCCCCCCCTTGGGCCGGCCACCTCTCGTCCCCCCTTTATATACGTGGGAGGGGGTCACCCCAAAGGCACACCAAGTCTTCTCTTAGCCGTGTGCGGTGCCCGCCTCCACAGTTACACACCTCGGTCATATCCTTGTAGTGCTTAGGTGAAGCCTTGCGCCGGTAACTTCATCATCACCGTCAACACATTGTCGTGCTGACGAAACTCTCCCTCGTCCTCAACTGGATCAAGAGCTCGAGGGACGTCATCGAGTTGAACATGTGCTAAACACGGAGGTGCCATACGTTCGGTACTTGGATCGGTTGAATCGCGAAGACGGTCGACTACATCAACCGCGTTACTAAACGCTTCCGCTTCGGTCTACGAGGGTACGTGGACACACTCTCCCCTCTCGTTGCTATGAATCACCTAGATAGATCTTGTGTGATCGTAGGAAATTTTTGAAATACTGCGTTCCCCAATAGTGGCATCCGAGCCAGGTCTATGCTTTATATGCACAAGTAGAACACAAAGAGTTGTAGGCGATAATAGTCATACTGCTTACCAGCAACGTCTTACTTTCATTCGGCGGTATTGTTGGATGAAGCGGCCTGGACCGACATTACATGATCGCGTTCATTAGACTGGTTCTACTGACGTGCTTGGCACACATGTGGCTAGCGGGTGTCTGTTTCTCCAACTTTAGTTGAATCGAGTTTGACTACACCCGGTCCTTCTTGAAGGTTAAAACAACACACTTGACGAAAAATCATTGTGGTTTTGATGCATAGGTAAGAACAGTTCTTGCTAGAAGCCCATAGCAGCCATGTAAAACTTGCAACAACAGAGTAGAGGACGTCTAACTTGTCTTTGCAGGGCATGTTGTGATATGATATGGTCAAGACGTGATGAGATATAAATTGTTGTATGAGATGATCATGTTTTGTAACAGTTATTTGCAACTGGTAGGAGCCATATGGTTGTCGCTTTATTGTATGAAATGCAATCGCCATGTAATTTCTTTACTTTATCACCAAGTGGTAGCGATAGTCATAGAAGCAATAGTTGGCGAGACGACAACGATGCTACGATGGAGATCAAGGTGTCAAGCCAGCGACGATGGTGATCATGACGGTGCTTTGGAGATGGAGATCAAAAGCACAAGATGATGATGGCCATATCATATCACTTATTTTGATTGCATGTGATGTTTATCGTTTATGCATATTATTTTGCTTAGTACGACGGTAGCATTATAAGATGATCCCTCACTAAATTTCAAGGTATAAGTGTTCTCCCTAAGTATGCACCGTTGCTATAGTTCGTCGTGCCGAGATACCACGTGCTACGTTCACATACAACGGGTGCAAGCCAGTTTTGCACATGCAGAATACTTGGGTTAAACTTGACAAGCCTAGCATATGCAGATATGGCTTTGGAACACTGAGACCGAAAGGTCGAACGTGAATCATATAGTAGATATGATCAACATAGAGATGTTCACCATTGAAAACTACTCCATCTCACGTGATGATCGGACATGGTTTAGTTGATATGGATCACGTGATCATTTAGATGACTAGAGGGATGTCTATCTAAGTGGGAGTTTTTAAGTAATATGATTAATTGACCTTAGTTTATCATGAACTTAGTCCTGATAGTATTTGCAAATTATGTTGTAGATCAATAGCTCGCGTTATAGCTCCCCGTTTATTTTTGATATGTTCCTAGGGAAAGATAAGTTGAAAGATGATAGCAGCAATGATGCGGACTAGATCCATGATCTGAGGATTATCCTCGTTGCTGCACAGAAGAATTATGTCCTTGATGCACCGCTAGGTGACAGACCTATTGCAGGAGCAGATGCAGACGTTATGAACGTTTGGCAAGCTTAGTATGATGACTACTTGATAGTTTAGTGCGTCGTGCTTTACGGCTTAGAACCGGGACTTCAAAAACGTTTTGAACACCACAGAGCATATAAGATGTTCCAAGAGCTGAAATTGGTATTTTAGACTCATGCCCAAGTCAAGAGGTATGAGACCTCTGACAGGTACTTTGCCTACAAGATGGAGGAGAAATAGCTCAACCAGTGAGCATGTGCTCAGAATGTCTGAGTACAACAATCGCTTGAATCAAGTGGGAGTTAATCTTCCAGATAAGATAGTGATTGATAGATTTCTCTAGTCACTATCACCAAGTTACTGGAACTTCGTGATGAACTATAATATGCAAGGGATGACGAAAACCATTCCCGAGCTCTTCGCGGTGTTAAAATCGGCGAAGGTAGAAATCATGAAAGAGCATCAAGTTTTGATGGTTAACAAGACCACTAGTTTCAAGAAAAGGGGCAAAGGAAAAGAAAGGAACTTCAAGAAAGAATGGCAAGCAAGTTACCACTCCCGTGAAGAAACCCAAAACTAGACCTAAGCCTGAAACTGAGTGCTTCTACTGCAAAGCAAATGGTCACTGGAAGTGGAACTACCCCAAATACTTGGCAGATAAGAAGGATGGCAAAGTGAAAGTGAAAGTGCTAGTGATCGACTAGAGGGGGGTGAATAGGCGATTTTTATGAAAGTCTTCAAAGCATGGAAGTTTCGAAGACAAACGGTAGAAATAAACCTATTACCATGCAGCGGAAGGTAGACTACACTAAGCAAGCCATGGTCAAGTATTCAATGAAGTGAAAGCACAACGACTAATAGCAGCTAGGTAGTATAGATCAGGTAGGAAGATAGTGTGAAGCCAATCAGAATAAGCGGTCACTCAGTGAAGACAAAAGATAATGCAATCATACAATGACTTCACCAGAGCCAATAGTAAATAAACGAATGGGAAGGATGAAACCAGTGACTCATTGAAGACAATGATTTATTGGACCAGTTCCAGTTGTTGTGACAACTGCACGTCTGGTTAGGGAGGTTGAGATTCAACTCAGAAGACCGTGTCTTCACCTTATTCCCCTTGAGCTAAGGACACCCAGTCCTCGCCCAATCACTCTGGTAAGTCTTCAAGGTAGACTTCCAAACCTTCACATACTTCATTCACCGGCGATCCACAATGACTCTTGGATGCTCAGAACGCAACGCCTAACCGGCTGGAGGATTCACAGTCCTCAAGTGTAATAAGTCTTCAGATCACACAGACAGGAAGACTTAAGTGATGCCTAACACTCTTTGGCTCTGGGTGTTTAGGGCTTTATCCTCGCAAGGGATTCTCTCTCAAAGACTTCGAGGTGGGTTGCTCTCAAACGACAAAAGTCGTGCACTAACTCTGAGCAGCCAACCGTTTATGGTTGTAGGGGGTGGGCTATTTATAGCCACTAGGCAACCCGACCTTATTTTTCCGATATAACCCTGGGTCACTAAGGAACTGACACGTGTTCCAACGGTCAGATTTCAAACACACACGGCAACTTTACTTGGGCTACAAGCAAAGATGACTTATCCAACTCTGAATAAGATTTTCTCTCATAGTCTTTACTCGAAGACATAGGATTTTGGTTAAGCATCACTTCAGTCATTCTAATTGTTTCTCTTGGACCCCACTTAACAATACGGTGGTTCCTATGACTCAACAAAGAAGAAAAAGAATGACGAAACTGCTAAGTCTTCGCGCTCCATAGTCTTCACATGTTGTCTTCTCTTGTCATAGTCTTCAATGTGAATGTCTTCACATACCACCTTTGACTTCAATGTCTTCATGCATTTTTAGGGGTCATCTCTGGTAGGAAAACCGAATCAATGAGGGACTTCAACCTGTGTTATCCTGCAATTCTCACAAACATATTAGTCCCTCAACCAGGTTTGTCGTCAATACTCCAAAACCAACTAGGGGTGGCACTAGATGCACTTACAATCTCCCCCTTTTGGTGACTGATGACAAACTGGTTGAAGTTTGCAACGGGGAATAAAATATGTGAAATTGTAAAGGATAGGGTATTGTCTTCATAAGTTGCAAAGGCTTCCCCTGAAGATGTGCATATAAGTAATTTGCTCTTGGAATGCAAATGCACATGGCAGGTTGTACTTGTGGAGATCCTCTTCAACCTATGATGACAATTCATCATGCATGATATGATGTAACAAAGATAATGACATGCATAATGGAAAATGGACGTCTGCAAAATGATCTAAGTGCGGAATTTATCATCGCACATGCGGAATTTATCATCGCATCACAGAATAGCAAATAAGTTGCAGATGACCATCGAGTTTAAGTGTTACAACTCAAAGAACCAAATGTATCAAAAACGAGAGTTGTAAGCACTTGGCAAAAGTAGCAAAAAGTAAAGCAACCACCCATATGGACCCGCTTGAAGATTATCAACTCATATGCTTCTCCCCCTTTTGTCAATGGGGACCAAAAAGGTTTGAAGACATAGAGCGCCTACTCATTCCCATGAGATGCAGGCGAGGCAGCAGGGTCGTCGTTGAGGTCCGGTGGTGCAGAAGAACTTGGTGCAGTGTCGACACGTGCTGAAGTTCGAGGAGGTGAAGTTGCATCATATTGGTCATCGATGACTCTGGCATTCACTGTCGTAGCTGAGGACGAGTAGTCAGAGTCTTCAAGTAAAGGAGTCCGAAGCAAGTGAGCATTTCTGGGAGGAGTTGAGTCAAACTTGAACCGTTCAGTGAATCCATCGTCTTGCAGATCAGCTTTAGCACTAAGTAAGGTCAAACTCTTCCACGACCTCTGACAGGTTTCATGAGTGACAAAGGCATTCTTGGTGGCAAGATTGCGAATGCGGTTGACATCCACCAAGAGGCTTTGCATCTGACGCTTAAGCCAGTCGTGATGTTTGTCCTGTTTCTGGTGCAGCGCGACGAGAAGCTCTCGGTCATTTAGGACACGATATCGCCTTCGAGTCCTTTGCGCAATGGTGCTACCAGTGGCGTCAGTTTGAGCGCGAGGGGCACGTGTGTTGCCAGCAAGGGGATAAACACGAGAAACTGCTGGAACTCCTTCAATAGGCTGGGTGAAGCTTTGGTGATCAACATTGTGAAGATAAATGGGATACTTAGAAGGCTCTGGGTAAATAGCTTCAACTGACAGATCAACCTCTGGCAAGAATATAAGATGATTGCGCGCAGACGGCTGATAGTTGAAGGCTGAGTGACGCTTGATAAGACGCATGACCCATGGAGTATAGAATTTCAACCCAAAAATATCGGAGCCAGATGCAGCCAACTGCCTGATGAAGAAGTCTTGAGCATTGAAGCTAATGCCATTGAAGATATAGAAAACCAAAGTCTTCATTACTCCTTCAAGCTTCGCTGCAGATGAATGTCCTTTGACAGGCGATAGAGTCTTCCTGATGATATGGTAAATGGTGCGAGGCAGGTACTCTAGGTCTTCAACAAAGAACTCAGATGGGTATTCAGCGTCGTGAGGCAGAGGCTTCATCATGCTCAGAATTTTACTCATGTTGGGTTCTGGCTTCTGAAAGATGCTTTCCAAGGTATTTTGGTGTTGTTGACAACCTGGTTCATGGTATTCACCAGCAGTGGGTAGGCCTGTGAGCTCAATGATATCAAGAGCTTTAGCTTCATGATGGACATTGCCTGTCATCCACTCAAGGACCCAAGTCTTTGGATCCCTGTTGTAGCCTCGAATGTGAAGAGTTGCATAGAACTGTAGCAGAAGCTCTTCATTCCAATGTTCCTTATCTATGACAAACTGCAACAGTCCAGCATCTCTGAAGCAATCCAACGCTTCTTCAAGGCAGGTCAGGCCAGCTATAGCTTCAGAGTCGAGGCGCATATGTGGAAATATGCGCCCTTGATTGTATAGGATGCAAGAATAGTAGCCGCGCTGCTGATAGCTCCAGAACCGATGTAATGAAATGTGAGGTCGGGTATAAGGGTTCTTGGCGTTGTTGAAGAAGGTGTTATGTGCCACGAAGCCATTCACATTGAAGACCCCAGGTGAAGTGGCAGTGCCTGGGAATCATGGAAGTCTTGGCTTGGGCTTTTGGACTTGAGGTATGTGCTCGACATGATACTCAAACTGTGGACCCGCAGCAGGTCGAGGAACCAGAACGGGCCAGCGGACCATAACAGGCTGACCACGATCAAATGCCAGCTCAATTGTATGAGGTCTTGGAGGGGGAACAGGAGCATTGGCATTGTCTTCATGGGCTTCAGGGGCCACATTGGTTTCAGGTGCTTGTACCTCAGGTGCTTGGACTTCTGGCACCGCAGTAGCTTCAGGCGCCGCATTAGCTTCAGCCATGATGACGTCATTGGATTTAGCGGTGATGTTGGTGGCCACCTCAGGGTTGTTAACCTCCACTTCAGGAGCTGGAGGGTCGGACACGTTCTCCTCGAGAACAACATCTTGGTGGGACGGGGGTGTAGCAACTCTTTCAACTCTTGGTGCTTCTTCTTCATCGGCTGATGCAGCCGGAATATCTTCAGCCATTTTGGCTTCGGACTCGGACACGTGCATAGTGCGAGTGACTTGGGGCCTTGGTCCTTTGCAAAGCCTGCGTAATGCTGGGGACGCTTGTGGAGATGGAGTGTGTTGGGCCTCAAAGTCATCGTCATCTTGCACTGGTGGGGTAGCTTGCGGTTGGGGAGAGCTTGGAGTGTCTTGTCGTTGTGGGTGATCAGCCCACGATGCATCCTGAGCAGTTGGCGTCAGAGGACGACCAATGCTGATGAGTTCGCTGTGCGTGAGCATAGGCGATGATACCAATTGGTGCTCGATCTGAGGAAGGACTTCATCATCTTCAACATTGTCGTGAGGACCAATGTCTTCAGCTGCGGTGGGGTCAACAGCTGGATTGTCTTCAGCTTCAGGAGCCTCTGTGGAAGCAGGCTCATGAACTATCAAATGGTGCTCTTGATGTTCAGACGCAGGAAGGGCCATTGAGATTGTCTTGACATTAAGGGGCTCTGTGGGAGCAGCCGGATCTCTCTTCTTGGTTTTGCGTTTCTTGGTTGGAGGAGCATCATCAGTGGTGCCCTTGGTTTTGCGCTTTCTGGCTTCAGCTTCAGCAGCCCTTGTTTTCTTCTGTTCTGAAGCCACTGTGGGGACCTTAGGCTTCGAGCCTGTCATACTAGCTGGGAAGACAATTGGATGTACTTCCTGCCTTGGTGCTTCGGGTTCTGCCACAGCTGGCTTCTTCTTCTTCTTGGCCGCCATTCTGGGGTCGATTCCTGGTCGCCCCAAGGCCTTGCGCTTTTCAGCCTCATTGTATCCTTGGACACATTTAGCAGCAAGATCCTTCATGCGCTCACGAGAACCTTTGGCTTCTTCGCGTTTGGTTCAGAATGCTTCCTTAAGCTCATGCATCATGGTCTGGAAGTTCTGTCTGTCTTCGACATTGAGCTTGGCCATGTGCTTCTTGAACTGAGCCTTTTCATAATCTATCTTATGCTTCAGTTCAACAATCTTCTTAGCTAGAGCCAGCTCAGCAGCAATGGCTCCGTTGAAGGCGACGCTGAGGCCAATGGGAAGCTGAAGATCATCAAAGCTGACATTTGGGCTATCAAACCACTCATCAATGAATGTGTTGATGATTTCAACATCAAAGAGAGGAAGGTCATTGAAGATTTCTGCCTCTTGCTTGCTCTTGATCAACTGCTCAAGAGCGTCATCGCCAAGATCGTCGTCGCTGGACAGATCAATGGCGTCATTGCGCAGAACAGCAGCAGCGGTCAGTGCTTGGCTGGTGGGTTGCAAGGGCATCTTCACTTTGGAGGGCTTGGAGATGCGTGACAAATCTTCAGACTGCACACTGTGTTCAGGAGGTGCAGTGGCCAGAGGCTTCGCCCGTGAGACCTTTGGTGCTGGGGAAGGCTTTGAAGCTGTAGGTTTCTTCAGCTTCTTTGGCTTCGGTGGTGCAGGCGCTTCGTCAGAATTAGCGTCGTCTGCAGGTTCATCCACGGCTGTCCCTTGAAACATAATATGAGTGATGAGACCTTCTAGGTTGTAGAAGGGCCCAACAAGATTGGTTTCAGCTTCGCGTGTGCCATCGGCACGAGGAGCATAGGGGCCTGGATTGAAGTCTAATCCCCGCGACTTCTTGTTTTCTTTGGCTGAATTCTTGGCAAACTGGAAGTTGCGCTTGAACAGATTATCGTCACGGCACCATAGTAATGAAGATGGGTCTGCATCTGCAGGCTATGGTCCACGGACCATGCAAGGATAGAAGCCTTGTTCAATGGCTTCTACTCTGGACCTGGGTTAAAGGTTTTTGTACAAGATGTCTCCCCAGGGTCGCTTGATGGCATTCTTCTCAGCATATTCCTGGGTCACGAACCTGTACTTGAACCATTGCTCGGCCCAGTATCTTCGAATCCATTGGATTCGTGTCTTGCGCTGACCATAGCTTTCTTCGGGGTCAGTTTTGTACAGTTCATAAAGATCTTTGGGTAGGTCCGTTGATGTACCCCCACGGCGCTGTCTGCCGCCCTTTCTTGCAGATTTCTCTTTTGCCATGAAGTTCAGACTGAAAGGCTTCAACACTGTCAAAGTCTTCCGTCTACTGGTCAGACAGGAACTGGCTTCAGGAGAATTTATATGATGCTGTAAGAATTCTGCAAATGAATGCAGACTATGAGAACCAAGGGATTCTCCCATGGACATGTACCTGTGACAGCATTAAGGTGCGAGGGAAGGGGAAGAGGTCATATGCATTCTCAGAAGATTTTGAAGATAAATCAGTTTAGAAGACATTGACCTCATAGTGCGAAGACATTCACTCATAGATAGAGAGTTGGTTCCAGATTTGTACGAATCCACGAATAAGTACAAGTGAGGAATCTAACTACTTTGTGAAGCATAAGTGAACATACTAAGCATATTATGAGATGCAGTATGAAATAGATTCAACTTGTGTGAACAGAAACTGCTTGTGGTAGAAAATGATGAATCTATAGGATCAAAGGGGTCGTTAAAAGGAGGTTTTATTTACCACACGAAGAACTGCTAGACGGAGTGGGAGAGGAGGCCAAGCAGTTCGATCTTCCGTGCCCTAAATTGGCGACGGAGGACACCTATGGCGACGGCGGAGAAGACGATGTCTGCGGCCGGCGTGAAGACGGCGTCGGTGAGGTCGCGATAGCTAAGCGCTTCGTCGCCGGCGTCGTCGAGGGCTAGCGGTGGCGCTAGGGTTTGTGTGAGAGTGGAAGAAAGGATAATGACTGTGGTGAGGCGTGTATTTATAGGGATAGGGACGGCACAGTGTTATTACACAGGTGCCCTTGGCGATTCACATCTGAAGGACACGTGGCTATCATGCAACACATCGGAGGTTGTTCCACGTTCCCACGCACGCCTGGATTGTCGGGTGGTCGTTCCCACTTCTCCGGGTTTCAAGTTGAAGGATTTAGCATTGAAAAATAGATTAATGTTTGTCTCTGTGTCTTCTGCTGACAAGGACGCGGAGAAGACAGTTTGACAGTGTCAATTGAATGCATATGATTTGGATAGATAGACTTAAGATAGAAGCATAGAGGGGTTAGGGTCCGATCACATTCACTTAGGTCAAAAGATTCAACGTGAAGACATAGCTATAAGTGAATGATGTAGAGGATAGAAACCAAATTGAAGATAAACATGAGGCCATGTTAACATTCAAGACAAACAAAATGCGAAGACTTTGCAAATGTAACGCCATGAGAAAAACACTTCAAAGGGAAGAATTTTGGTGGTGGAGTTACCCACTGTATAGGAAATATTAGACCCACGGTGCACAATTATCGTGGCGCTCCGAAGTCAAATTCCACGTTAATATATTCACACTCAGAATGTAAGTGTTCATTGATTGAAGATATACTTTACTTCGTGTGTTGCACATCTAAGTCATCAACATGCTTAAGTGTTAGGATGTGTGCCTGATCACAGGACATTTGAGGATCCCAAGATATTTAGTTCACATCATAACTTGCAAAACCTCCTCTCATCCAAGGGCTTGGTGAAGATATCTGCCAATTGCTCTTCAGTGTTGACGTGTATGATATCAATATCTTCCTTCATAACATGATCTTTGAGAAAGTGATGACGAATTTCAATGTGCTTTGTCTTCGAGTGCTGAACTGGGTTGTTGGAAATCTTGATGGCGCTCTCATTGTCGCAGTAGAGTGGCACTTGCTTCAGATGGATGCCATAATCTTTGAGTGCTTGTTTCATCCATAGAAGCTGAGCGCAGCAAGATCCAGCAGCAATGTATTCAGATTCAGCAGTGGAGAGAGATACACAGTTCTGCTTCTTTGAAGACCAACATACAAGTGATCGTCCCAAAAAATGACATATGCCTAATGTAGACTTGTGATCCACCTTGTCACTGGCAGAATCAGCATCCGAGAATCCAACTAGATCAAATTCTGAGCCCTTTGGATACCATAATCCTAGTGTTGGGGTGTGAGCCAAATATCTAAGAATTCGCTTCACAGCTAAGTGATGCGATTCCTTTGGTGCCGCTTGGAACCGGGCACACATGCAAACACTAAGGATGATATCTGGCCTAGATGCACATAAATAAAGCAAATAACCAATCATGGAGCGGTATACCTTTTCATCGGACTCTTTACCATTGTCGTCGGGACCCAGATGGTGTTTGGCTGGCATTGGCGTCATGTAGCCTTTGCAGTCTTGCATTCCAAATTTCTTTAGGCAATCTTTGAGGTATTTCTCTTGAGATATGAAGATGCCGTTGCGTTGCTGACGTATTTGAAGACCAAGGAAGAACTTCAGCTCACCCATCATGGACATCTGATATTGCTCTTGCATCATATATCCAAACTCTTCACTGTATTTCTGGTTAGTGCAGCCGAAGATAATGTCGTCCACATATATTTGGCACACAAACAGTTCACCATCATATGTCTTCATGGAGAGAGTAGGATCCAGGGAACCAGGTTTGAAGCCTTTGCTCTTCAGGAAGTCTTTGAGTGTGTCATACCAAGCCCGAGGGGCTTGTTTGAGGCCATACAGTGCCTTGTTGAGCTTGTACACCATGTCAGGATGTTTTGGATCTTCAAAGCCAGGCAGTTGTGCAACATACACTTCTTTAATCTTGCCATTGAGAAAAGCGCTCTTCACATCCATTTGATACAGAAGAATGTTATGATGATTTGCATAGGCCAGCAGTATGTGTATAGCTTTAAGCCTAGCCACAGGAGCAAATGTTTCATCGAAGTCAAGCTCTTCAACTTAAGTATATCCTTGAGCAACAAGACGAGCTTTGTTTCTGACAACTTGACCATGCTCATCTTGCTTGTTGCGTTATATCCATTTAGTGCCTATTATATTGTGCTTATGAGGATCAGGACGCTTAACCAGTTCCCATACATTATTCAGCTCAAACTGTTGAAGCTCTTCTTGCATAGCTTGAATCCATTCAGGTTCCATGAAGGCTTCATCCACTTTCTTGGGTTCAGATATTGAGACGAAGGCGAAGTGCCCACAGAAATTTGCTAGCTGTGTTGCCCTTGAACGAGTGAGTGGACCTGGTGCATTGATGCTATCAATTATTCTCTCAATCTGTACTTCATTTGCAACATGAGGATGAACATGACGAAGATTTTGCTCTTGCTGATCATTGTCATCCTTAGAAGGATTGTCTTCAGGTTGATCAGGTGCAGAGATGATAAGTTCCTCTTCAGGCTGAGCTTCAGATGGTATGATTTCTCCAGTTCCCATAAGTTTGATTGATTCACTGGATGGAACTTCATCTAGCACATTTGGCAGGTGCTCTCTTTGCGAGCCGTTAGTCTCATCGAACCGCACATCCACAATTTCAACCACTTTATAGTGAAAGAGGTTGAAGACTCTGTAGGAGTGCGAATCCTTTCCATATCCAAGCATAAAACCTTCATGTGCTTTCGGTGCAAATTTTGAAGTGTGATGTGGATCCTTGATCCAGCACCTGGCACCAAATACTCGGAAGTAACTGACAGTTGGCTTCTTGCCAGTAAGGAGCTCATAGGATGTCTTGTTCAGAAGCTTGTGAAGATAAACACGGTTGATGATATGGCATGCAGTATCAATGGCTTCAGGCCAAAACTTTCTTGGAGTCTTGTATTCATCGAGCATCGTCCGGGCCATCTCAATAAGTGTTTTGTTCTTGCGTTCCACGACGCCATTCTGCTGCGGCGTGTACGGAGCTGAGAATTCATGTGTGATGCCCAAAGTATCAAGATAAGTGTCTAGGTCAGAGTTCTTGAATTCAGTGCCATTGTCACTTCTGATGTGCTTGATCTTGATGCCATAGTTGTTCATGGCTCGATTGGCGAAGCGTCTGAAGACATCCTGTACTTCAGTCTTGTAGAGGATTATATGCACCCAAGTATATCTTGAATAATCATCAACAATGACAAAGCCATAGAGACAAGCAGTAGTAGTAAGATTTGAGTAATGAGTGGGACCGAAAAGGTCCATGTGGAGCAGTTCGAAGGGTTGAGTCATTGTCATGATTGTCTTCGAGGGATGCTTGGCCCTCGTCATCTTTCCTGCTTCACAGGCACCGCATAAGTGATCCTTCTTGAACTTGACGCCCTCGATGCCTATGACATGCTTCTTCCTTGCAAGAGTGCGCAGGTTCCTCATGCCAGCATGCCCTAGCCTCCGATGCCAGAGCCAGCATTCAGAAGCTTTTGCTAGAAGACATACAGCAAGTTGTGGTCCTGCTGAGAAATCTACCACGTACAAATCATCTTTCCGATACCCTTCAAAGACTTGAGACTTGTCAGATTCCATTAGAACAAGGCAACGATATTTTCCAAATATCACAATCATGTTTAAATCGCAAAGCATTGAGACAGACATTAAGTTGAAACCAAGGAATTCAACAAGCATCACTTTATCCATGTGTTGATCCCTTGAGATTGCAACTCTACCTAGACCCAATACCTTGATTTTACCAGTGTTAGCAAATGTGATGTGACTTTTGTCAGATGGACGTAAAGTTGAGTCCATGAGAAGACTTCGCTTGCCAGTCATGTGATTAGTACACCCACTATCAATAATCCATTCTGAAGCACCTAGTGTCGTACCCTACAGTGCAGTTAGGGGGATAGGCTTCATGAAGAGAATTGTGAAGCATAAACATTTGACGAGCAAGTGGATTATGAAAGCTTAGATCGAGGTTAGGACTGATAGGGCAAGTAGCAAGCGACTGAGGAACAAAATACACAATAAGACCATTTGGGCATTTGATCTTGCGCCCTACAAGATGTTTAAGGTCCCCAGCAATAGCTTCAAACGAATTTGATCCTCGGCTAGAGACCTTTCCCTGCAAAAGAGAGTTATGCTTTCTTAGCCACCCACATCTTCAAGGGTGGCTTCGAAGCAATGAGTCTAAGTGCAGTATCTAAGAACTTTGGCCTTGGAGCCCTAGCAAAAAGTCTTGCTGGTGGACAATAGTACTCATAAGAATAAGCAGAGTAGTTCTTGGTCTGATGAACATGGCGGTTTGATGTAACGCGCTCATATTCATAGGCCCGAGTATGGCTTCCCTGCAAAACATTTGCATTAGTGCGACTCAGGTGAGTCCTTTGTCTGTATGAAGCCTTTGGACCATATGAAGCCTGTGGTCTGGGGTTTGTCTTCTTCACTTGTGGTGTCATGACGACATTCACAGGAAGATTCTCTAGCAACCTTTTCAGCACCCAGACTTTCTTCATAGGTGGCCCATTCCTGCAGTTAGTACCAATATACCTGGCAAACACTTCACCATTCTGATTCTTAAACAGTTTATAGTTTGCATCAAAGGATTCATCAATAACAATGGGATTAGCACAAATGAAGCCTGACAGGGTGGATGGATCCACTGAGGGTTCCTTTGCAGCAACCCATGTGGTTTTGGGGTACTGCTCAGGTTTCTAGTAAGAGCCATCAGCATTCATTTTCTTGTCGAACCCAAGACCCTCTTTCCCAGGGTTTCGGTTCAGGATCTGCCTTTTGAGAACATCACATAGTGTCTGATGCCCTTTGAGACTTTTGTACATCCCTGTTTCAAGCAATGTCTTCAACCTTGCATTTTCATCAGCAATAGCAGTGGTATCCTCAGCAGAGGGGTTAGTTACCACATCAACAGTTGAAGATATTGCAATAGTAGCAGCAGTAGAACACATAGCAACAGAAGTAGCGTTGTCATGCTCAATGCATTTAAGACATGGTGGTTCAAATCCTTCCTGAGCGGAACTGATCTATTTGGTGCGAAGTGACTCGTTTTCCTTTTGAAGATCTTCATGAGCCGCTCTCAATTTCTCAAGATCTTGCTTCCTTTGAAGATAATCATAGGAAAGCTTTTCATGAGTTGTTGAGAGCGTTTCATGACGACTTTCAAGTTCCTCATACTTAACATGAAGATTTTTTATGTCTTCAATTAAGGACTGAGATCGAGTCATTTCAGCTTCTAACAGGTTATCACTTTTGTCTAATAGTTTTTGAATATGTTCCATAGCTTTATGTTGTTCAGTTGCAATTTTAGCAAGTGTTTTGTAGCTGGGTTTGGAACCACAATCAGAGTCATCTTCATTGGATGTTTGATAGTGAGTAGTGTGTGTGTTTACCTTGGCACCGCGTGCCATGAAGCAGTAGGTGGGAGCGGAGTAGTCCTTGTCATTTGCATCGGTGTCGGTGATGAAGTCATTGTCTTCAGTGTTGAAGATGGACTTGGCAACGTATGCTGTAGCCAGACTTGCAACGCCTGAATCGGACTCCTCCTCAGACTCCACCTCCGCCTCCTCAGAAGCGGACTCCTCCTCAGAATCCATTTCCTTGCCAACAAACGCACGAGCCTTGCCAAATGAGCTCTTCTTGTGTGATGAAGACTTTGAGGAAGACTTGGAAGAAGACTTTGAGTATTTCTTCTTCTTCTTGTCGTCAGAATCATACTCCTTGCTCTTCTTCTTCTTGTTGTTCTCATTGTCACACTGCGGACACTCAGAGATGTAGTGGTCAGGTTTCTTGCACTTGTGGCATGTTCTCTTCTTGTAGTCATGAGCAGAAGCTTCATCATTCCTTGTGCTTGATCATGAAGACTTTCTGAAGCCTTTCTTCTTGGTGAATTTTTGGAACTTCTTCACAAGCATAGCAAGCTCCTTTCCAATGTCTTCAGGATCATCAGAACTACTGTCAGATTCTTCTTCAGATGAGGAGACAGCTTTTGCCTTCAAGGCACGAGTTCGCCCATAGTTGGGACCGTAGATGTCTCTTTTCTCAGAAAGCTGAAACTCATGTGTGTTGAGCCTCTCAAGTATGTCAGAGGGATCGAGTGTCTTGAAGTCAGGACGTTCTTGAATCATCAGGGCTAGGGTGTCAAACGAGCTGTCAAGTGATCTCAGGAGTGTCTTGACGACTTCATGCTTGGTGATCTCAGTAGCGCCGAGGGCTTGAAGCTCATTTGTGATGTCAGTGAGTCGATCAAACGTGAGCTGGACATTCTCATTGTCATTTCTCTTGAAGTGGTTGAAGAGGTTGCGAAGGACACTGATTCTCTGATCTCTCTGGGTTGAGACGCCTTCGTTGACCTTGGAGAGCCAGTCCCAGACTAGCTTGGATGTTTCCAAAGCACTCACACGGCCATACCGTCCTTTGGTCAGATGACCATAGATGATGTTCTTGGCAGTGGAGTCCAGTTGAACGAACTTCTTGACATAGCAGCGGTGACACCTTCACCAGCCTTGGGAATGCCATTCTTGAGGACATACCATAGGTCGACATCAATGGCTTTAAGATGCATGCGCATCTTATTCTTCCAGTAGGGATATTCAGTTCCATCAAAGACTGGGCACGCAGCGGAGACTTTGATTATCCCTGTAGTCGACATAGCTAAAACTCCAGGTGGTTAAACCGAAACACACAGACCAAGGGAGTACCTTGCTCTTATACCAATTGAAAGTGCTAGTGATCGACTAGAGGGGGGTGAATAGGCGATTTTTATGAAAGTCTTCCAAGCATGGAAGTTTCGAAGACAAACGGTAGAAATAAACCTATTACCATGCAGCGGAAGGTAGACTACACTAAGCAAGCCATGGTCAAGTATTCAATGAAGTGAAAGCACAACGACTAATAGCAGCTAGGTAGTATAGATCAGGTAGGAAGATAGTGTGAAGCCAATCAGAACAAGCGGTCACTCAGTGAAGACAAAAGATAATGCAATCATACAATGACTTCACCAGAGCCAACAGTAAGTAAAGGAATGGGAAGGATGAAACTAGTGACTCGTTGAAGACAATGATTTGTTGGACCAGTTCCAGTTGCTGTGACAATTGTACGTCTGGTTAGGGAGGCTGAGATTCAACTCAGAAGACCATGTCTTCACCTTATTCCCCTTGAGCTAAGGACACCCAGTCCTCGCCCAATCACTCTGGTAAGTCTTCAAGGTAGAATTCCAAACCTTCACAGACTTCGTTCACCGGCGATCCACAATGACTCTTGGATGCTCAGAACGCGACGCCTAACCGGCTGGAGGATTCACAGTCCTCAAGTGTAATAAGTCTTCAGATCACACAGACAGGAAGACTTAAGTGATGCCTAACACTCTTTGGCTCTGGGTGTTTAGGGCTTTATCCTCGCAAGGAATTCTCTCTCAAAGACTTCGAGGTGGGTTGCTCTCAAACGACAAAAGCCGTGCACTAACTCTGAGCAGCCAACCGTTTATGGTTGTAGGGGGTGGGCTATTTATAGCCACTAGGCAACCCGACCAGATTTGTTCGAAATGACCCTGGGTCACTAAGGAACTGACACGTGTTCCAACGGTCAGATTTCAAACACACACGGCAACTTTACTTGGGCTACAAGCAAAGCTGACTTATCCAACTCTGAATAAGATTTGCTCCCATAGTCTTCACTCAAAGACATAGGATTTTGGTTAAGCATCACTTCAGTCATTCTGACTGGTTCTCTTGGACCCCACTTAACAGTACGGTGGTTCCTATGACTCAACAAATAAGAAAAAGAACGACGAAACTGCTAAGTCTTCGCGCCCCATAGTCTTCACGCGATGTCTTCTCTTGTCATAGTCTTCAATGTGAATGTCTTCACATACCACCTTTGACTTCAATGTCTTCATGCATTTTTAGGGGTCATCTCTGGTAGGAAAACCGAATCAATGAGGGACTTCTACCTGTGTTATCCTGCAATTCTCACAAACACATTAGTCCCTCAACCAGGTTTGTCGTCAATACTCCAAAACCAACTAGGGGTGGCACTAGATGCACTTACAAAAAGGTATATTTGATATACATGTTATTGATGTGTACATTACTAGTGTTCATAGTAGCCCTAGGGTATTTGATACCGGTTCAGTTGCTAAGATTAGTAACTCGAAACAAGAGTTGCAAAATGAATAAAGATTAGTTAAGTGCGAGGTGACGATGTGTGCTGGAAATAATTCCAAGGTTGATAAGATCACCATCACACACTCCTTTTACCTTCGGGATTAGTGTTGAACCTAAAATAAATGTTATTTGGTGTTCTGCGTTGAGCATGAATATGATTGGATCATGTTTATTGCAATACGGTTATTCATTTAAGTCAAAGAATAATTGTTGTTCTATTTACAGGAATAAAACCTTCTATGGTCATACACTTAATATAAATGGTTTATTGAATCTCGATCGTAGTGATACACATATTCATAATATTGATGCCAAAAGATGCAAAGTTGATAATGATAGTGCAACATACTTGTGGCGCTGCCGTTTAGGTCATATTGGTGTAAAGCGCATGAAGAAATCCATGTAGATGGACTTTTGGAATCACTTGATTATGAATCATTTGATGCTTGTGAACCATGCCTCATGGGCAAGATGACTAAGACTCCGTTCTCCGAAACAATGGAGCGAGCCACTGACTTATTGGAAATAATACATACTGATGTATGCGGTCCGATGAGTGTTGAGGCTCGCGACGGGTATTGTTATTTTCTGACCTTCACAGATGATTTAAGAAGATATGGGTATATCTACTTAATGAAACACAGGTCTGAAATATTTGAGAAGTTCAAAGAAATTCAGAGTGAAGTTGAGAATCATCGTAACAAGAAAATAAAGTTTCTACGATCTGAGTGCAGAGGCAAATATTTGAGTTTCGAGTTTGGCCTTCATTTAAAAACAATGTGGAATAGTTTCACAACTCATGCCACTTGGAACACCACAGAGTAATGGTGTGTTCGAACATCGTAACCGTACTTTATTAGATATGGTGCGACCTATGATATCTCTTACTGATGTACCACTATCTTTTTTGGGTTATGCATTAGAGACAGTTGCATTCACGTTAAATAGGGCATCATCTAAATCTGTTGAGACGACACCATATGAATTGTGGTTTGGCAAGAAACCCAAGTTGTCGTTTCTTAAAGTTTGGGGCTGCGATGCTTATGTGAAAAAGCTTCAACCTAGTAAGCTCAAACCCAAATCGGAGAAATGCGTCTTCATGGGATACCCAAAAGAAACTATTGGGTACACCTTCTATCACAGATCCGAAGGCAAGATATTCGTTGCTAAGAACGAATCCTTTCTAGAGAAGGAGTTTCTCTCGAAAGAAGTGAGTGGGAGGAAAGTAGAACTTGATGAGGTAGTTGTACCTTCTCCCAAATTGGAAAATGGTTCATCACAGAAATTAGTTCTAGTGATGACTACACCAATTAAGTGAGGAAGTTAATGATGATGATCATGAAATTTCAGATCAAGTTATTAACGAACCTCGTAGGTCAACCAGAGTACGTTACACACCAAAGTGGTACGGTAATCCTATTATGGAAGTCATGTTACAAGACCATGATGAACCTATGAACTATGAGGAAGCGATGATGAGCCCAGATTCCGTGAAATGGCTTGAGGCCATGAAATCTGAGATGGGATCCATGTTTAAGGACAAAGTGTACGACTTTGGTGGACTTGCCCGATGATCGGCGAGGCATAGAGAATAAATGGATCTCCGAGAGGAAGACAGACGCTGATGGTAGTATTACTATCTACAAAGCTCGAATCATAGAAAAAGGTTTTCAACAAGTTCAAAGTGTTGAATACGATGAGATTTTCTCACTCATATCAATGCTTAAGTCTGTCCGAATCATGTTAGCAATTGCCGCATTTTATGAAATTTGGCAAATGGATGTCAAAAACTGCATTCCTTAATGGATATCTTAAAGAAGAGTTGTATATGATGCAACCAGATGGTTTTGTCAATCCTAAAGGTGCTAACAAAGTGTGTATGCTCCAGCGATCCATTTGTGGACTAGTGCAAGCCTCTCGGAGTTGGAATGTACGCTTTGATAGTGTGATCAAAGCATATAGTTTTATACAGACTTGTGGTAAAGCCTATATTTACAAGAAAGTAAGTGGGAGCACTACAAACTTTCTGATGAGTATATGTGAGGGACATATTGTTGATCGGAAATGATGTAGAATTTTCTGGAAAGCATAAAGGAGTGTTTGAAAGGAGTTTTTCAAAGAAAGACCTCGGTGAAGCTGCTTACACATTGAGCATCAAGATCTATAGAGATAGATCAAGACACTTGATAAGTTTTTTCAATGAGTACATACCTTGACAAGATTTTGAAGTAGATCAAAATGGAACAGTCAAAGAAGGAGTACTTGCCTGTGTTGCAAGGTGTGAAGTTGAGTAAGACTCAAACCCCAACCACGGTAGAAAATAGAAAGAGAATTAAATTTATCCCCTATGCCTCAGTCATAGCTAGGTTCTATAAAGTATGCTATGCCGTGTACCTCACCATGAGTTTGGCAAGAGGGTACAATACTGATCCAAGAGTGGATCATTGGACAGCGTCAAAATTATCCTTAGTGGAATAAGGATATGTTTCTCAATTATGGAGGTGACAAAGAGTTCGTTGGAAAGGGTTACGTCGATGCAAGCTTTGACACTGATCCGGATGACTCTAAATCTCAATCTGGATACATATTGAAAGTGGGAGCAATTAGCTAGAGTAACTCCGTGCAGAGCATTGTAGACATAGAAAAATTTACAAAATACGTACGGCTCTGAATATGGCAGACTCGTTGACTAAACTTCTCTCACAAGCAAAACATGATCACACCTTAGTACTCTTTGGGTGTTAATCACATAGCGATGTGAACTAGATTATTGACTCTAGTAAACCCATTGGGTGTTAGTCACATGGAGATGTGAACTATTGGTGTTAAATCACATGACGATGTGAACTAGATTATTGACTCTAGTGCAAGTGGGAGTCTGAAGGAAATACTCCATAGAGGCAATAATAAATTTGTTATTTTATATTTCCTTATATCATGATAAATGTTTATTATCCATGCTAGAATTGTATTAACCAGAAACTTGATACGTGTGTGGATACATAGACAAAACACAGTGTCCCTAGTAAGCCTCTACTAGACTAGCTCAGTAATCAAAGATGGTTAAGTTTACTAACCATAGACATGTGTTGTCATTTGATAAATGGGATCACATCATTAGAGAATGATGTGATGGACAAGACCCATCTGTTAGCTTAGCATAATGATCGTTCAGTTTTATTTCTATTGCTTTCTTCAAGACTTATATATGTTCTTCTGACTATGAGATTATGCAACTCCGGAATACCAGAGGAATACCTTGTGTGCTATCAAACGTCACAACGTAACAGGGTGATTATAAAGATGCTCTACAGGTGTCTCTAAAGGTGTTTGTTGAGTTGGCATAGATCGAGATTAGGATTTGTCACTCCGTGTATCGGAGAGGTATCTCTAAGCCCTCTCGGTAATGATCATCACTATTAGCCTTGCAAGCAATGTGTCGAATGGGTTATTCATGGGATGATGCATTACAGAATGAGTAAAGAGACTTGCCGGTAATGAGATTGAACTAGGTATGATGATACCGACGATCGAATCTCAGGCAAGTAACATACCGATACAAAGGGAACAACGTATGTTGTTATGCGTTTTGACCGATAAAGATCTTCGTAGAATATGTAGGAGCCAATATGAACATCCATGTTCCGCTATTGGTTATTGACCGGAGATTTGTCTCGGTTATGTCTACATAGTTCTCAAACCCGTAGGGTCCGCACGCTTAACGTTCGATGATGATTTGTATTATGAGTTATGTGATTTGATGAACCGAAGTTTGTTCGGAATCCCGGATGAGATCACGGACATGAAGAGGAGTCTCAAAATGGTCAAGACATAAAGATTGATATATTGGAAGGTTATGTTTGGACACCGGAATGGTTTCGGAAAGGTTCGGGCATTTTCCGGAGTACAAGGGGTTACCGGACCCCCCCCTAGCGAGTTAATGGGCCTTCATGGGCCCTAGTGGAGAGAGGAGGCGGCGGCCAGGTGGTGGCGCGCGCTCCCCAAGCCCAAACCGAATTAGACTAGGGTTGGGGGGGCGGCCCCCCTTTCCTTCTCCCCTCCTCCTCCTCCTTCCCTCCTTCTCCTAGTGGGAATAGGAAGGGGACGAATCCTACTTGGACCGGGAGTCCAAGTAGGAATCCCCCCATGGCGCGCCCCCTTGGGTCGGCCACCTCTCCTCCCCCCTTTTTATACGTGGGAGGGGGCACCCCAAAGGCACACCAAGTAGGAATCCCCCCATGGCGCGCCCCCTTGGGTCGGTCATATCGTTGTAGTGCTTAGGCGAAGCCCTGCGCCGGTAACTTCATCATCACCGTCAACACACCGTCGTGCTGACAAAACTCTCCCTCGTCCTCAACTAGATCAAGAGCTCGAGGGACATCATCGAGCTGAACGTGTGCTGAACACGGAGGTGTCGTACGTTCGGTGCTTGGATCGGTTGAATCGCAAAGACGTTCGACTACATCAACCGCGTTAGTAAACGCTTTCGCTTTCGGTCTACAAGGGTACGTGGACACACTCTCCCCTCTCGTTGCTATGCATCACCTAGATAGATGTTGCATGATTGTAGGAAATTTTTGAAATACTGCATTCCCCAACAGAAATAGCTATATTCTTGTAGAAATTCCTGATGATGTTGTAACTAAATCGTGTAAGACAGGAAGAGTTAGCGAATCTCCTAAGTGATTTCATAATTAGATATCCATATTATAGGAAGATGAAACATGCACACTACAGAGGAGGCAACGGAGGCACCCAGCTCGAAAGAATGGCCAACCCCATGAAATCCGAAATGGAGTCAATATAAGAGAATCAAGTTTGGAACTTGTTTGAACCTCGAGAGGGTGTGATACCCATGCAATATAAATGGATCTTAAAAATGAAATGTATACATATGGTAATCCTATTTTCTACAATACAAGGCTGGTTGTGAAAGAGTTTTCCACAAATTGAGGGAGTTGATTATGATGAGACATTCTTACTAGGAGCCATGATAAAGTATATTCAGATTATGATGGAAATTGATGCATATTTTGATATAGATAGTGGACCTTGATCCTGAGAATATCAGAAAGATATGTATGTTTCAATGATCAATATATACTTTGAAGCAAGCATGGAGGAGCTGGAACCAATATTTTGATAAAGTTTGACTTCATTAAAATAATAAACTTGAAATTTAGTGGGAGCTCTATAGTTTTCTAATCCTATATGTGGATGACATAATTTTGATTAGAAATATTATATAGTTTCTTGGCAGTTGGCACAATTAAATATTCATTGGAAAGTATGTTTTTGATGAAAGACTGAGGCAAAAGCAATTTATATGTATTGGACATAAAAGGTCTATAGAGATAGATCAGGGCGTCTAATTATGCTAAGTCAGAACATGTATATTGACAAGGTTTTAACAAGTTTAAAATGGAGAATGCAAAGAAAGGTTTTTCTCCCAGTGTCACATAGCATAACACTTAGCAAAATCAGTGTTCTAAGACAATTGATGAGACATGTACAGATGAGCGGAACTCATATACCTTGGCAATTGGATCCATCATGTATGCTATGATATATGCAAAGACCAAATGTTTCTTACGCCCTAAGTGTTAGTAGCAGGTACCAAAGTAATCCTGGAATGGCCCACTGGACAGCTATCAAAATATTAAGTACCTCAGAAGGAAAAAGGACACGATCTTTGTCTATAGAGGAGACGAAGAGATTGTTCTAAATAGTTACACGAATAAACAACTTCATGACTGATATAAATGACTAGCGGGCTATGTAAGGATAATAGTTTGGAATATTTTCAAACATGACCACTATTGTGAATTCTATAGAGAAAGAAAAATATGTTGAGGCTTCAGATGCTTCAAAGGAGGAAGTCTGAATCAAGAAGTGTCTTGATATAGTTGGTGTGATCCTAAGTGTAATGAATTTAATGACACTATATTGTCAATAATGGTGTCATTGCTCAAAGAAAAAGGAATCTAGATCCTCCACAAATACAAGTGCAAGTATCACAAGGATTTGAATGTGTCACACGAAATGATGAAGGCTCTACCATGAGCAAAACATGAGCAACACTGGATAGTCATAGGTGTTTGAGAAACCATGTAACTAGATTATTGACTCTAGTGCAAGTGGGAGTCTGTTGAAAATATGCCCTAGAGGCAATAATACTGTATTATTATATTTCTATGTTCATAATTAAGAATTTATATTCTACGCTATAATTGTTGTCATCCTAAGATATCCGATTCAGTGGAAAATTCATATGCACGTGTGGAATGATAATGTCAAAATAAGATTCCTAGTCTTGCCTCTAAGACTAGCTCAAGTGTTGTTGGTGATCATGTTTTCCAGATCTTAGGATATCGTTAACATTGAGAATATGATGTTAGGAGAACAATCATATTGTATTGACCCAAACTTGTTTGTTATACTTAAAGATAATATCGTCAAAAGTCAATTGTTATAACATAGAGTGTTAACGTGTGATTTAGGTCCTTAGACCATGAGAGTGTCGTACTCGCTTCTTACCGTATGATGAACTTTGCGATTGCTCAAACGTTATTTTTAACATGGTGATCATAACGGCAACTTGCAGGTTCATTGGAAAGTTTCACAATGGACTAGATTGCTCGAGAGTGGAATTTGCTCCTCCGACGATGGAGAGGTATTCTTAGGGCCTCTCAGTGTGACGGTATCGATCATCGTCTGGCCAGACACAGGTGACTATGTCACAGGGATGTAGGAACGTGTCAACGAGAAAGAAAAACAAAACCAGTAACGAGGAGACCGGTATAGTGAGCATGTGTATGACTCAAGAGGATAGCAATATATCTCGCCTCGGGTTTTGTAACGTATCATGAAGCAAAGGGGAATAGCACATAATAAGCTAAGGTTCACTCAAATTTCATTTGTGTAGTCATAGGGATCAATGTGGACATCCCCGGTTCCGTTATAGGTCATTGAACGAAAGGAGATTTGTTCATGTCTATGTTTTACCGAACCTATCGGGTCACAAGCTTAAGGTAATCACGACATGTTGAGTGTTAGTAGGGCAGGAATAATGCGAATATATTTGTGAAATAGTTTCACTAATATTCGAAATAGATTCAAGAGGAACCGGAAGCGTTCCCTGGTCATCGGATGGGTTTCGGAGTTTATCGGGTAATACCGGGTATTTCTGATAAATAATATATAGGTAAAAATGTTTCAAATGATGCTAAATTAATAATAATAAGCTCTAATGTTTGTTAGTGTGCTTTTATATTGGTGGGTCCCCCCTTAGCCATACTGTGAGGCCAAACTGGACTAGGGGAGGAATCCTCCTCTCCCTGGGGCCGAGGCAAAGGGCGAGGATTTACTTCCTCATGTGTGGCGCCCCCCTCTCCCCTTCCAACCTATATAAACTAGAGGTTTTGGGCACTTTTGAACACACAAGTTTTGGAGCCTCCTCTAGTTCTCTAGTTCTAGTTCTAGTTCTAGTTGGTCCTAGTTGATCAATTAGAGCTAGACCTAGATTCTCTCATCCTCATAATTAGAAGTCCAGTGTGGTTCTAATCCCCCGTCTAATACTTCGGCGATGATTAGCTCTGGACGGTGAAGCACTATCGGATCGTGAAGAACGTACGCTTGCAATTCGTAGAGATTTCATGCTTTCGGTCTTCCATTCGAGGGACTGCTCATGGGCGGTTAGAGGGATCATTCATCTACGGTTCGAGGGACTCCAAGTACGATCTACACTGACTCGTATTCTTTCACTCACTGTCGGATCGTGAAGAACGTATGCTTGCAATTCGTAGAGATTTCATGCTTTCGGTCTTCCATTCGAGGGACTGCTCATGGGCAGTTAGAGGGATCATTCATCTACGGTTCGAGGGACTCCAAGTACGATCTACACTGACTCGTATTCTTTCACTGCAACTCGGACTCGGTAACAATCTGATCCAAACCGTTTAGGGCATCTTCATAGTATTCATGGGTGATCGTATGGCGAACTTTTTTGTTTTCTACGATGTTTCCCAACATGGATACCTCTGAAGAGGACACAAAATACAGACGTGCCATACCGCCTGCCTCTTGCCACTGTCATACCACCTTTGATCTAGCAGCAACAAGCTAGATATGAGACCTCCGCCAGAGCCACCATGCAGCACGTGCCGGTAGCAGGCATGACTTAACATCCCCGCACGAGACGTTGTGCGTAGCATCCGCCAGAGGCTTCACCGGTCGGCGATAGGCACTGCCCGATGACTCTAAAAGGGACGCAACTGTCACCTATCGAGCCGCATCGAACCCCATCTATTGACGGAGGACACGTCCAATACCTCCACTAGGCTCAAAAGGCCGTCACCACCTCAAGATCCAGACTCTGCGTCGCCTGCATGACCACGAAGTGTGCCGTCCTCAAAGAAGAGAGGCCGCCGCCCCGATACTGGGTGCTACACGAAGCACCCACCGCCGTGCCAGCCGTTATCGTTGCCCATATAATGGCAACCGTCAGCGCGACCGTCAGATCCGGGCACTAGGTCCAGAATCCCTTGTGCGCTGCCCCATGGTCAGCCACTTTTATCCTCCTATCACAATGACGATAAGGAGACCACTACCTTCGCCGCTCGAGGCCGCCGCATCGTTAAAAGGCCACGCCGAGCAGGGAGACACGCCGCCGCCGCGAGGCTCAACCTTCACAACCACGATGTAGCCGGCTGACACAACCTGTGCCACCCACAGGTCAGATCTGACTGCCGCGAAGGCCGCCGTAGTTGATCTGCCAGCGCGCTCTGCCCCACATTGCCCGACGCGCACCCGCCACGCCGTCGTCGCTGCCTTGCTCTGGCAAGCGCCGCTGGCGCCGCACTCCGGCCCAACAGACCCGGTCCTTGCCGAGTCCACCACGCGAGAGGATGATGGATCCCTGCCGCCAAAGCCCGGCCGCGCTCTCTGGTGGAGGCAAGGGAGGAGGACGGGGAAGAGGAGGCCCCGGCGGCGGCTAGGTTTTCCTTCCTATCACTCGCGGGAAAGACGAGAGGGACTGGACGAGCTTGACCTGCCATCTAATCACCTTCATATCATACATCAACACGTAAGGGTATCTCCAAGGCGGACCCATAAACCTCCTGCAACGGTCCTGACCACAGAACCCACCCAACACCGATCTGTATCGGTCCGCGGGGTCCGGACGCGATTTCTCCCGCAAACAAGAGACAAAAGTGGGGGAGGTTTGCGGCAAATAGGCCTGATCCCAGGCCAATTTCTGACCGCCCTGGCCCACCAAAAAATCCCTCCCGCACGCGCTCCCGCCCGGCGCCTGCTGCCCGCATTCATGCTGGTGTAGAGCGTGCCGCTCCGCATTGAAGACAGCTCAGGACTAATGCGACCTCACACTGCCTCCGCCATCGAAGCGGCGCCCCGGCCGAGGGCGCCGCCCGCTGCACGCCTGGGTGAACACGCCTCCTCGCCGCATTCATACACCTCCATTAAAATCGCATGGAAGCCGAGAAACCTACTCCGGTCATACGTCCGCTCATGAGCAGGTCCACATTAAACGCAATGCCGGCCAAGCTCCTCCTGTTTTCCCTCTATTTATACGAGGCCAGACGCCGGGCAAGAATCGCACCCCTTTGCGGCTCCCCATCTCCTCCTTCACCACTCTTCTAATGGCTTCCGAAGAGCAGTTCTCCGGCATACAAACCGGCTGGTTGGTCCGCCGAGCCCGTCGGATACGAGTGAGGCAGCTCGCTGCTCCACCACTCGCACATGACCCGTCGGAGCAAGTTGTCGTCCCAAGTTGTGTCGTGCTTCAACAACTCGCCGCTCCAGGCCCACTCAATGAGGAGTACCGAGTTTCTCCACGCCGGCACGGCGGGGAGCACGGCAGCACAGACGTCATCCTTGCCGTCAACGACTGTGCCTCCCGTGCGTGTGACTGTGCCTCCCGTGCCTACGACCGCGCCATCCAGGCAGAGACAGAAGCCGGGTCCGCCGAGAACGATGAGTTGGTGGCCGGCGCCTTCGCGCCCGCCGCCATCATCGAGGAGAAGTAGAACACGAGAGTCCGCCGCCGCTTGGGTCCCATGAAGGCCACCGCCTAAGCGACGCCGACGTACACAGCCGGTGTCTTGCCCGGTTCTTCTCTTTCGAGGACCTCCGTCGATCCCACGTGGGCTCCACGGAAGCAGAGGCGCCGCCTTTCCGTCCCGCTGAAGCATCAGCCGGGGGTCCCACTCCAGTGAGTGGTGGGGAAGCGAGTCATCATTTGCGTTGAAGCATATACCTCTGGGGCTCCCGGTAGTCCTGTGATCGGGGTGCCGGACATGAGGAAGACAAAAGGATCCGCGAGCGGCGATTTAGTTTAGGTATTATTATACCTCCAGAGCCAGACTAGCACCGTTGATGTAAATGTACTAAGATCCGTCATCTTTATATGAAAAGCCGGCTTTTTATATAAAAACCGTCATGTTTATATAAAATCCAGTTGTGTTTGCACGAATTTTGTCTAGTTGGTTTGAGTTGTTGTGAAAATGTATGCGGTTACGGTTGGATGACGTCCTCCCGTATCCGTGTCCGCGGATAGGGGGACCAGTCCACGGACGGATGCGGGAGGGTTTTTACGGGTTGACGTTGGAAATGCCCTAAGCTACAGTATTGTATCCTGAACTGGCACCAAAAAGACCTTCGCCCCCTCCTACCTTTGTTGCTCGCAAGTAAGGACAGCTAGCTTTTGAACGAACCGGATGGCTGTGGCCTCTGGGTAATATAAACGGTTCGTTCTCTGTCTGTGCCATTTCACTGTTGTATCATCATACTCCGTGCAAACAGGAGTAGCCTGCGTGCCTTTCAAACAACAGCACCTTCAGATAACCAAAGACTGGACCATGACAAGTCACAAGTCGACACCCACTCCGTCGATAGCAAGAGCACGACAGGACTTGGTGATGCTTCGTTCGCAGTTGGAACGTTCCTATGTGTCGAAAGCTGCGAGGGCTCGGCCCAGTCAGCTGCAAGAGCCTTCCCCGGCACGCAACCCGCGAATGAATGAATCAACGAGCGCTTCATTCAGATAGATAAATCCAGAAGGCATTATTATTTGTGGTGATCACATCCCATCTCTACTAGGATCAGTCCACATCAGATAATATCCTAGACGAAGTTGCCTCGAGAAAACTACGGGGAAATGTGCAGAATGGTGTAAGATAAGGTGAAAGAGACGCTGCTGCCAAGCCAAGCCAGCTCCTCAGTGGCGGAGGACGGAGACGTGAAGCTGCGGTTTTCGCCTGCGTACCACTTTTCGAGCTCCGCTGGAACTGCCGAGAAAGCGCGGAGGCCTGTCATTGCACGATTTTTTCTTGAGTAGGTTTTTTTTTAGACAATCTGGCGAAGCCTTTATTGCATCGTGCAGAAGAATAGGCCCGCCTGGCCTCTGCGAGCCTGGGCAGCCCTATGTCTCGCGTATAACGGCGATTCCTATTTGACGGGCGATTCCTATTTGACGCTCGTGAGCGTCAAAAGGGCATTGCTTCACTGAAGGGCGACCTCCCACGCCCTACTTTGGGCCGGCCCAAATTCGCTTTCGTGTTTCTTCTTTTGTTCTGTTTTTTTTGCTGTTTCTGTTTCTCTCTTTTTTTTTCTTTTTTCTTTTTGCTTCTTATTTCCTCTAGTATACAAATTTGCGCGTTACAAAAATATTCAGCTTATATCGAGGAAATGTTCATGGTATATTTATAAAAATGTTCATCGTATACTAGTAATTGTTCAACAAATATAAATGTTCACTATATTTTCGAAATTTGTTCGTGTATATCACACAAATGTTCGATGTGTATTCAAAAATTATTCAACATATGTTACAAAGATGTTCAATGCATTTTTCTAGAAAATTGTTCAATGCATATATTCATATTTTTTTCCTAAATGTTTATCATATAATACCAAAAGCTCATCATGTATTATTCAAAATGTTTATTGTAAAATAAGAAAATGTTCAGAATATATTTACGAAATGTTCAATGGATATTACAAAATGATTAATCTGTACTTTGTTTTGATTGTTTTTCAAAAGAACTTCCATAGTTAAACGCTCGCGCCGTGAATCTAGCACTAGAAGTTATTAGCATAACTGGTTAGCTTCTCTGCTCTATGAGAGTTTGCTCGTGAGTTCAAATCCCACTTTTCCCACAACTTTTGCCGAAATCATTAACTAAGGAGTACTTGTTGCAAAGAACACTTCATTTTCCCTTGTCGCGACAAGTGGCGCACTGAGAGTTTTTTTTTCATAGTTTCGTTTATTCAAAACGCTTTATCTTTTAAACCGTGCGTTCAAATCTCAAACCGTTTTCACCATTGGATTCCTCGCGTTGAGATCTTCAAAACTAAATCCCATGTTGATAGGTTTTGATGATTTTTTTTCACGAAAAAAACCAGGCGAAAAACCCGAAGCGGGAGCACGGTTTTTTCCCTTTCCGAAAGAGGCACACCCGTGCCTCTTGCGAAATCACACCCGTGCCTCTCGTGGAAGCAAAACCATGACTCTCGTGAAAAAAATAGAAAATGCGTTTTTTTTTTCGTTTCCGAGAGGCACGGCCGTGACTCTCGTGAAAGCACAACCGTGCCTCTCGCGAAAGCAAACCGTGACTCTCACGACAGAAAAAAAAAAATAGAAAATGCATATTTTTTTCCTTTCCGAGTGGCACGGCCGTGACTCTCACGAAAGCACAAGCGTACCTTTCGCGGAAGCAAAACCGTGACTCTCGCGGAAAAAAAATAGAAAACGCGTTTTGTTTTTCCCTTTCCGAGAGGCACGACCGTGACTCTCGCGAAAACACAACCGTGCCTCTCGCGGAAGCAAAACAATGACTCTCGCGAAAGAAAGAAAAAAACAGAAAACGCGTTTTTTTCCGTTTCCGAAAGGCACGTCCGTGACTCTCGCTAAAGTATAAGCGTGCCTCTCGCGAGAAAAAATCATGACTTTTGCAAAAAAAAACGTGTTTTTTTCACACAAATTTTTTTTTGATTTTTTTAATCTAAAAGCTAAGGAAGACCGGGGAAAAACCAAAACGTCGGAAAACCCTGAAAAAAACCGTTTAAAAAGCCGGAAACGCGTGCGGAAAAATAAAAAAACAAACAAAATCCGAAAGAAGCGTTCAGAGCCCGACACGTGGCGAATGAGTGAGAGCGCGCCAAGTGGCGCTGATCGTTGTGAGGATCTTGAAGAAGCGCTCGTTAACTAGTTGCTCCCAGCTTTTACGATCTTTTTACGTGTCACAAGCTTGTTATTCCAAATGGGCGGCCCAGACGCCCCAGCCTTCGGCGAAGCTGGCTTGTTTTGACGCGCACGCGCGGCACATAGGGACTCTCGACACCTAGCATGTTCTCGACACATAGCTTCACGTCTCCGTGAATGGCCAGCCCAAGCACACGGGACACCACAGCCCCGTTTTGTTTTTCTTTTTTCATTTTTTTCGTTTTTTTCCTTTAATTTCGTTTATAACTTCAATTATTCGAAATAAATATATTACAAAAAAATTTAAAAAATGTTAACTAAGTACTGTAAAAATGTTAAATAAGTATTTTAAAAATGTTAGACAAATATTTCAAAATGTTAAATGTGTATAGGAAAAAGTTGCACATGTATTAAAAAATGTTTAACATGTATTATAAAAATGTTAATTAAGTATTTTGAAAATGTTAAATGTGTATTAAAATATGTTGACCACGTGTTTTAAAAGGAGTTAAAGTTGTATTGTGTTAAAAATGCTAAACTTCTATTCGAGAAATGTTAATGAAGCATTTAGAAACTGTTAAATCTATATAGAAAAATGTTCATCATGTATTCAAAATTAAGTAATCTTGCAGTTGAAAAAATATTAAATTTGGATAGAAAAAATGTTAATCATGCATTAAAAATGTTATTCTTATTTTTTTAAAATGTTACTCAAGCATTTAAAAAATGTGCATATAAAAATGTCGACTATGTATTCAAAAACCGACAAAGAAACAAAAAAATGTAAACCAAGAAAAAAAATGAAGATAGAAAATACAAAAGTAAGAAAAACAAAGAAACGGAAACTGAGAAAGAAACAAGGAAAGATGAAGAGAAAAGAAAGAAAAAAACCATTGAAACCTATGAAAGAAACAAAGAAAATCAGTGAAAACAAAGAAAAAGATAAGACTGAAGAAAACCGGTGAAAATAGAGAAAAAAATAAATAAAAATAAAAAGCAAAAGAAAATGAAAGGAAACCAATACATCAACCACCACGAGCGATCTTCTCGGTCGGAATCAGCGAAAAGAAAAAAATAGAAGAAAAACAGGCCAGCCCAGTACTCTAGCGGGAGCGAAAAAGCTTTTAGGAAAGTGCGAAGGAACACTCGCTGTAAGTGAGATATAGCCTTTACACGCTTGCGTCCAAGGTCTGCCCGTTAACACCGGGGCTAAGGAAAATCCTAGTTGACGCATTCTGTGTGAAATTGTCGACGCGCCGCACACGAGATCGATTGGGATGGGCCGGCCCATTTAGCAACGATGTGTGCGTACCACCGATCCCGGTTTTAGGAACCTTTTGGAACTTCTGGAATGTTCCTGACCAGTTTTGGGCATCTTCTAGAAGGTTCCTCAACCTTCTTTCTGTCCTTTGTATTTTTTTCATTTTTTTCCTGTTCTAATTTTCTTTCTCTTCTTTTTCTTTCATATTTTCCAAGTTTATTTTTCCTTTTTTCAAGACATGTCTGTGTAAAATGTTTGTAAATTTCAAAAAAAATGTTTCTCATAGTTTGTACAAACTGGAAAAAATCCACTCTCAAATTTTATCATTAAAAATACAAAATATATTCGCTTTTTCAAGAGATGTTTGGAATTTTAAAAAATATTCATGCTTGTAAAAATGGTTCCTATTTAAAAAAATCAAAAGAAATTCATGATTTAAAAAAATTCTCATATTTGAAAAAATGTTTGCTTTTTCCAAATTTTCTTCGTAGTTTTAAATTTGTTCAGTTGTTCAATTTCTTTGACCGTTCTCATGATTTGTTCAGAAATTTAAAATATGTTTGCAAATTTGAGTAAATGTTTGAATTTTAAAAAAAAAATCAGAGTTTCAAAAATTGTTCACGGATGCAAAAAATGTTCCCTTTTCCAAAAATCTTCCCTTTTTCAAAAAATGTTCATGTTTTCAAAAACATTTATGTTTTCAAATTTGTTAAAAATCTCGCCATTTTCAGAAATTATTCAAGATTACAAATGATCGAGTTTTCCAAAAAATGTACTCACTTCAAGACTAAATCACGACACCTATTTTGCATCGGAGGGAGTACGTGTTTTCAAATAATTTATATATTTAAAAAATCACAAGATTGAAAATAGTTTTGTTTCACTAAATATTTGGTTTTCTCAGAAAAGATCTCGTTTGAAAATTCCAATTATTTAGATATCAAAGATCGTTTTTCTAGTGGCAAGGCAGTAGCGCTCACTTTGAGGAGGTGCCGAGTTCAATCCCTGGCACCAAACTTTTTTAAGAAATTTATGGCGCTGGAGTTGGTTCTCAAACATTCGCGCTGCATATCTAGACCTACTAATAAAGGAAGGTGATATTCTTGGTTTGGTCCATGATGAACTCATGATATTTTGCACGAAACCCTATGATTTTTCTGATGCTAAGCCATGCCGCAAGACCCGCACACACGGTGTTCATTCTCAACTCGATGTTTGACATTAACATGAAGATCCATGGGGTGGCTCCATATCTTCTTCATCTTGTATTATCGGAGGGGACGATGTTGGGTTCGGGAGGAGGGAGGCAGAGGGACAACATTGGGAGTTGGCCGGTGCCAGGCGACTCTCAAAGGTAATTTTGTCGGTGGTGGCATGGGCTTTGGGCATGAGAATGTTGACTAATGGTGGTGAGCGCGAGTAGGTTAGGTCCTTGCCCGCCACTGCTGCCACATCATCCTTTGTTGTGGCCCCCTCCTCGGCATCCTCCTTCCACCTGTGGTGGGATCAAGCTGTTGTAGGTAGCCGTCATTGTGACCCAGGAAAGCTCGACAGCCGGCGCTCGAGCCCCACATCCCCGAGCTCGATGGGCTCCCCAGCCACCGGGTGACTGAGGTCGTCACCATGGTCCTCGAGCTACGCAACTATTGTTTGAGTTGACCATGCATGTGCAGCACTAAGTACATCTGTCGTCACCGACACATACACCGCCACACCATCTCATGGCCCTGGGTGCCCCATCACGGGAAGAGCAGTGCCATCGTGTGTTTTATCACATCTGGGAAGAGGTGGGCACGGGATCCGCGATTACTGTGAAGTCACCCGTGTGTTCTGCTGAGACATCGATGTAAGTCTCTTGGTGCGTGCGTTGTCTGGTGCTTGTGTCGTACGGTGTTCACATGTCAAAGTTGTGCGGGCATGGAGCAGTAAGGGAGAACCATCTCCTTGAAAATGTTCATGAATTTTAAAAAAATGTTTTCCATAATTTGTTCAAACCGAAAAAAAATCCATTCTCAAATTTTATTGCCAAAAATTCGATGAATGTTCGCTTTTTCGAACGATGTTCAAAGTTTTTTTTTAAATCATGCTTCTAAAAAATTGTTCCTATTTTTTTAAAAATCACAAATTCAAAAGAAGTTTATGATTTCAAAAAAAATTGAAAAAATCTTTGCTTTTTCCAAGTTTCCTTCGTAGTTTCAAATTTGTTCAGAAGTTCAAAAAATGTTCCTGTTCTGATGATTTGTTCATAAATTCAAAATATGTTCGCAATTTTTAAAAAATGTTTGAATTTTACAAATTTTGCTCAGAGTTTCAAAAATTGTTCATAGATGCAAAAAATGTTCCCTTTTTCCAAAAATATTCAAGTATTCTAAAACGTTTGTGTTTCAAATTTGTTAAAAAAATCTCCCCCTTTTCAAGAATTGTTCAAGAATAAAAATGATCGAGTTTTCTGAAAAAATGCACTCACTTCAAGACTAAAATCACGGCACTTATTTTGCATCGGAAGGAGTACGGTTTTCAAATAAATTTTCTATATTTGGAAATCACAAAATTGTAAATACTTTTGTTTCAATAAATATTCACTTTTCTCAAATGGATCTCGTTTTAAAATTCCAATTATTTAGTCATCAAGTATCGTTTTTCCAGTGCAAGGCAATAGCGCTCACTTCAAAGAGGTGCCGAGTTCAATCCCTCGCGCCAAACTTTTTAAAAAAATTTATGCCGCGGGAGTTGGTTCTTAAATGTTTGCGCTGCATATCTAGATCTCTTAATAAAGAAAGGTGATATTCTTGGTTTGGTCTGTCATGAACTCATGATATTTTGCAGGAAACCCACTGATTTTTCTGATGCTAAGTGATGTCGTAAGACTCGCGCACACGGTGGTGTTCTCGACTCGATGTTTGGCATTAACATGAAGATCTGTGGATTGGGTCCATCTCTTCTTCCTCCTATATCATCGGAGGGGACAGCGTTGGGTTGGGGAGGAGGGGGCGGAGGGGCGGCATTGGGAGTTGGTCGGTGTCAGACGACTCTCAAAGGCGGTGTTGTCGGCGGTGGCATGGGCTTTAGGCATGAGAATGTTGACTGATGGTGGTGAGTGCGAGCAGGTTGGGTCCTTGCCTGCCACTTCTACCACCTCATCCTCTATTGTCGCTCCCTCCTCAGAATCCTCCTTCCACCTGTGGCGGAATCATGCTATTGTAGGTGGCCGTCATTGTGGCCTGGGCAAGCTCGTCGGCCGACGCCAGAGCCCCATGATACGTCTCCATCGTATCTACTTTTCCAAACTCTTTTACCCTTATTTTGGACTCTAACTTGCATGTTGAATGAAACTGACCCGGACTGACGTTGTTTTCAGCAGAATTGCCATGGTGTCATTTTTGTGCACAAAAAAGTTCTCGGATTGACCTGCAAATTTACGGAGAATATTTTTGGAATATATAAAAAATATTGGCGAAAGAATCAACCAGAGGGGGTCCACCCATTGGCCACAAGCCTGGGGCGCTAATACGTCTCCAACGTATCTATAATTTATGAAGTATTCAGTCCGTTATATTATCATTCTTGGATGTTTTACAATCATTTTATAGCAACTTTGTATCATTTTTTTGGGACTAACCTATTGACCCAGTGCCAGTTGCTATTTTTGCTTGTTTTTTATATCGCAGGAAATTAATATCAAACGGAGTCCAAACACCACGAAACTTTTTGTGGATTTTTCATGGACCAGAAGACATCCAGTGGGCCAGAGAAGCACCTGGGGGGTGCCCCAAGAGGGGCACAACCCACTAGGGGCGCCCACGTGGGTTGTGCCCACCTTGGTGGCTCCCGCACCCCCTATTTACCCTATAAATTCCCAGTTATTCCAAAAACCCTAGGGGTTAACCTAGATCAGAAGTTCCGCCGCCGCAGGCCTCTATAGCCATTGAAAACCAATCTAGACCCCATTCCGGCATCCTGCAGGATGGGGGGATCATCTCCGGTGGCCATCTTCATCATCCCGACGGCCACCACGATGAGAAGGGAGTAGTCCACCCTCGGGGCTGAGGGTTTGTACCAGTAGCTATGTGTTTAATCTCTCTCTCTCTCTCGTGTTCTTGAGATATCACGATCTTGATGTATCGCGGGCTTTGTTAATATAGTCGGATCATATGGTGTTTTCCCCTCTCTATCTTGTTGTGATGAATTGAGTTTTCCCTTTGAGATTTCGTTTTATCGGATTGAATACTTTTATGGATTTGAGAGCACTTGCTATATGTCTTGCATATGAACACTCATGGTGACAATGGGGTATCATATTGATTCACTTGATATGTGTTTTGGCACTCAACTCGCGGATTCCTGAGGTGACATTGGGGTAATCTACGCATAGGGGTTGATCCACGTTCTTGTCTTTGTTTCTCTGGTAGAAATCTTGGGGCACTCTTTGAGGTTCTTTGTGTTGGATTGAGTATTATGAATATGAAATTATTTGGTGTTATTTTAGTACGAACTCTTGGATAGATCGATCGAAAGAATAGCTTTGAGGTGGTTTCGTACCCTACAAACAATTTCTTCTTATCTTCTCCACTAGATATGAACTTTGGAGTGATTCTTCATTGCACATTGAGGGATGGTTTTATGATCCAATTATATTAGCATTGTTGAGGGATTGCACTAGCAAAAGTACGGACCTTAGGCCTCATTTTCAAGCATTGCAATACTGTTTGTACTCCATTTTATCAATTGCTACTTTGCTGTTTTTTATTGTTCTTATTGCAAAAATCAATATCTACTATACATATTACACTTGTATCACCATCTCTTCGCTGAACCGGTGCATCTATACAAATTACCATTGTATTTGGTGTATTGGGGACACAATAGACTTTTTATTATTTGGTTGCAGGGTTGTTTGAGAGAGACTATCTTCATCCTACGCCTCCCACGGACTGATAAACCTTAGGTCATCCACTTAAGGGAAAATTGCTACTGTCCTACAAAACTCTACGCTTGGAGGCCCAACACGTGTGTACAAGAATAAAGTTGCGTAGTAAACATCAAGCTCTTTTTTGGCGCCGTTGCCGGGGAGGTGAGTGCTTGAAGGTATATCTTTAGATCTCGTAATTGAAATTTTTAGTTTCTTGTTTTATCACTAGTTTGGTTTATGAAAAGAAAACTACATAATAAATGTAATTAAGGTTGCATCATATTATTGATCATCTTTATAATATCTTTCTTGAAAATGATCGATCGGAAAATTGTGCTCAATTGTTAGAAGAAGTCAATAAAATGTTTGGCACAAAATATTTGAATGATGAGCATGATTGCATTGTTGTTATTATTAATTCTTTGAATATCCAAAATGCTAATGATTATTGCACTAGTCATGAGAAAAATGTTTCTTATAAGCATGCCAATTTTTGTGGAGTGCATAAAGTTTGTGAAGACGTGCCTTATAGGGACGATAGCTTTTGTAAGAAGCATAAACATGATAGAACCAATTCTTTGCTCAAAGCGATAGATGAATTCACTACAAAAGTATGTTCTCTTTGTCCTATTACCTGTGGTCTTGGCAATAAAGTTGGTCACCTTAATTTCCAATGCATGCTTTTTCATGATCTAATCGTGTCCAAATATTGCAATAACTTGATCACCCTTGAACTTTATAATGAGCTTTGTCTATTTTGGGGGAGTGAAGAATTGACACATAAAAATAGTTGGTTTGAAGTATTCATTCTCACGAATGACATGTTTGAGAATTTATTTGCTGCAATTAATGTTTGTCCCAAGCTTGGGGATGCTATGCTTAATGAAGATGATATTTTTAGCCCCCCTACTTTTAATGATCAAAATTGCTATGATGATTGCATGCCTCCTATCTATGATGAGAACAAAGTTGCTACTTATGATGATTATTGTGATGATACTTATGTTATAAAAAATAGTGATGATTATATTTATAAAACTTGTCATGGTTATGATTACTCTTTTCCTGAACATTACTCTTTTAATGTGGAAACAATTTATAGTATTCCAGTTTCATATGATACTCCCACCATTGTGAATGAGAAGAATTTTTCTTGTGTGGAGAGTAATAAAATTTCTATGCTTGTGGATCATGAAAAGAATGTTTTATGTGATGGTTATATTGATGAATCTATTCATGATGCTACTGAAAATTATTATGAGAGAGGAACTTATGATTCATGATGCTCTTGTTATGTTTCAATCCTTATCTTTTATGCGAGCATCATTGAACTCATCATGCCTAGCTAAAAGGCATTAAAGAAAAGCGCTTGTTGGGAGACAACCCAACACATTTACCTACTGTTTTGTGTGTTCACATGATTAGACTACTGTAGTAATCATGTTTTATTGATTTTGTTTCAATAAAGTGCCAAGTAAAGCCTTTGGGATAGTGTGGATGATAGTTGACTTGAATCTGTGCAGAAACAGAAACTTTTGTGTCTAGTGCAGAAATTCTAATATTTTACTGGAACATGGAAAAATTCTGAATTTTTTTACAGGTGATAGATATACAAATTCTCTATGTTGTCCTAATTTTTCAGAATTTTTGGAGTCGCAGAAATATGGTTGGAGTACAGATTACTACAGATTGTTCTGTTTTTTTATATATTCCATTTTCAATGCATAGTTTGCTTGTTTTCTAGTTTCTATAGATTATATTGCTCAATATAAATTATGGAAATGATATACTACAGTAGGCATTGTGTGGAAACAATTATGAATCTTGTCTTTGACAGTACCAAAGTGAAATGGTTTGCTCTATATCATACTAACCTATCTCACGAAGTTTAGTTAAGTTTTGTATGATTGAAGTTTTCAAGTTTATGGTGAGATGTCGATATGAGGAGAATAAGGAGTGACAAGACCCTAAGCTTCGGGATGCCCAAGGCAACCCAAGGTAATATTCAAGGAAGATCCAAGCAACTAGGCTTGGGATGCCCCGGAAGGCATCCCCTCTTTCATCTCCAACATTATCAGTAACCCCACTTGAAGATATGTTTTCATTCATCGCATGATATGTGTTTTTCTTGGAGTGTCAATTTATTTTGTTAGGATTTGCTTGCTGTTATTTATAATAATGTTTTGCATCTTTTATTTCAATAAAAATGGCAATGATAGCCTTTACTATGCTTATTTTGCATGTCTACATGTTGCTGTTTGAAAATAGAAGGTTTATCGTTGTTGCAAAAGTTTTCTAGAAAAGTAAGAATGTGATAAAATGTTGAAATGTTTTGCACAATAATCTCTGATAAATTTTCTACAGTGTTTTAAAATTTCATAATTTTTTGAGTTGAATATGTATTGAGAATCTTGCATTCTTTACAGACTGTACTGTTTTGGCAGATTGCTGTTATGTTTGCATTGTTTGCATATGTTTGCTTGTTTAATGAGTCTATTTGAGGATAGGAGTATTTAATATGGAGAGGAATTTAGTATGAAATGTTGAATAATAATTTTAGTTATTTTCTACAGTAGAGAATGATAAGGCTTTTGCATTGGTTTATACTAACTTATCTCACGAGTTCTTGTTGAGTTTTGTGTGGATGAAGTTTTTAAGATTTAGGGAAACATGATATAAAAGGAATTAAGGATACACAAAAGCTCAAGCTTGCGGATGCCCAAGGCATCCCAAGATAATATTTCAATAAGTCTCAAGCATCTATGCTTGGGGATGCCCCTGTAGGCATCCCACCTTTCTTCTTCAACAATTATCGGTTAGTATCGGTTGAGCCTAAGTTTTTGCTTTTCTTCACATGCTGTGTGCTATTATTGGAATGTCATTTTGTTTTGTTTTGCTTTCTGTTTTAATAAAATTCTTATATCTGAAAAACAATTTAAATAAAAGAGAGTCCTCAATTAGCTACCCATTTACTTAACTACTCATTTGATCTTCACTTATATCTTTTTGGAGTAGCTTGTCATTTACTCTTGTGCTTCACTTTTATCCTACGAGTAAATTGTTGAATAAATTGAATATAATGAAGCTAAAATTATATGTTCATATCATGCCTAGTGGTAGCTTCACATTGGGTTTAGAAAGTGAAATCTTTTGAAGCTTGCCAATCACAATATTGGTCACACAAGCAATTCACGAACGATTAGTAGAAGGAAGAGAACCTTCACATGCAAATACACTATCTTGGAAATCTTTTGTGATTGTGAGCCCCCATCAAAATATTATATGCCAAAATTGTTGACATTGGACAAGGAACACAATGTAATGGTTTATGTTTGTTCATATTTGCATAGAAGTTATATTGTCATAGATCCTTCAACATGTGGTGCTTGCCCCCTGTCTTTGCTAGCCAAAAATTCCGCACCAAGTAGAGATACTACTTGTGCATCCAAAAACCCTTAAACCCAAATCTTATCTTCAAGAGTCCACCATACCCACCTAAGGATTGAGCAAGATCCTTCAAGTAAGTTGTCATCGTGCAATAAGGCGATAAAAATTGCTTCTAAAAGTGTTAGATCATTTAGTGTAAGAGAAAATTGAGCGTTGTAAGAACTTGTGATGGCAAAGAATAAAAGCGACAGATTGCATAATAAATATTGCTATCATAAGGGGCAATATAATGTGGCGTTCTTTTGCACTAAGGGATTGAGCATACAAACAAATAAGCGTATGGCAACCTCTGCTTCCCTCTTCGAAGGGCCTATATTTTACTTTTCAGTATTTACTTTTATGCAAAGAGTCAAAGTTTTTCTCTCTATTCCTTTTTATTTTTCACTTTTGGCAAGCATCACGTGGTGAGGAAAGATCTAGCCACATATATCCAGTTGGATATGGGTAGCATGAGTTATTATTGTTGACACCACCCTTGAGGTGAATACGTTGGGAGGCGAAATTATAAGCCCCTATCTTTCTGCGTGTTCGGTTGAAACGTTTTGCTCATGTATATGCGGTGAGTGTCAGCAATCATAGAATACTATATGATTTTTGAGTATGTGGAGCTCTTACTTAAACTCTATTGAATAAGTTGAATTGCAATTGCTTGGTGACTGAAAACATAGGTTGTTGAGTTTCAAGAGAATTCATTGTTTGAACCTTAACATGTGAATTGGTTGCTACTTTAACATGAGAAATTTTATGAGAAAGAATTGTTGTTATGATGCTAGAAAAAGTGATTGAAATTGTCATTGATCAAACTTGTGCACTTTGCTATCATTCACACTTCACAAATTATTTCTTTTATCATTTACCTACTCAAGGACAAGTAGGAAATTAAGCTTGGGGATGCTGCTACGTCTCCAACGTATCTATAATTTATGAAGTATTCATGCCGTTATATTACCATTCTTGGATGTTTTACAATAATTTTATAGCAACTTTATATCATTTTTTGGGACTAACCTATTGACCCAGTGCCCGGTGCCAGTTGCTATTTTTTGCTTATTTTTTACATCGCAGGAAATCAATAACAAACGGAGTCCAAACACCGCAAATTTTTTTGTGCATTTTTCATGGACCAGAAGACATCTAGTGGGCCAGAGAAGCGCCCGGGGGGGGGGGGTGCTCCGAGGGAGGCACAACCCACCAGGGCGTGCCTAGGTGGGTTGTGCCCACCTCGGTGGCCTCCCGCACCCCCTCTTTACCCCATAAATTCCCAAATATTGCAAAAACCCTAGGGGTTAACCTAGATCAGAAGTTCCACTGCTGCGGGCCACTGTAGCCACTGAAAACCAATCTAGACCCCGTTCCGGCACCCTGCCGGAGGGGGGAATCATCTCTAGTGGCCATCATCATCATCCTGGGGGCCACCACAATGAGGAGGGAGTAGTCCACCCTTGGGGTTGAGGGTTTGTACCAATAGCTATGTGTTTAATCTCTCTCTCTCTCTCGTGTTCTTGAGATGTCATGATCTTGATGTATCGTGGGCTTTGTTAATATAGTCGGATCATATGGTGTTTTCCCCTCTCTATATTGTTGTGATGAATTGAGTTTTCCCTTTGAGATTTAGTTTTATTGGATTGAATACTTTTATCGATTTGAGAGCACTTGATATATGTCTTGCATATGAATACTCGTGGTGACAATGGGGTAACATATTGATTCACTTGGTATGTGTTTTTGCACTCAACTCGCGGATTCCCGAGGTGACATTGGGGTAATCTACGCATATGGGTTGATACACGTTCTTGTTTTTGTTTCTCCGGTAGAAATCTTGGGGCACTCTTTTGAGGTTCTTTGTGTTGGATTGAGTATTACGAATATGAAATTATTTGGTGTTATTTTAGTACGAACTCTTGGATAGATCGATCGTAATAATAGCTTCGAGGCGGTTTCGTACCCTACAAACGATTACTTCTTATGTTCTTCGCTAGATAGGAACTTTGGAGTGATTCTTCATCGCATGTTGAGGGATGGTTATATGATCCAATTATATTAGCATTGTTGAGAGATTGCACTAGCGAAAGTACGGACCCTAGGCCTCATTTTCAAGCATTGTAATACCGTTTGTACTCCGTTTTATCAATTGCTACCTTGCTGTTTTTTTATTGTTGTTATTACAAAAAATCAATATCTACTATCCATATTACACTTGTATCTCTCCGCCGAACTAGTGCACCTATACAAATTACCATTGTATTTGGTGTGTTGGGGACACAAGAGACTTTTATTATTTGGTTGCAAGGTTGTTTGAGAGAGACTATCTTCATCCTATGCCTCCCACGGATTGATAAACCTTAGGTCATCCACTTGAGGGAAAATTGCTACTGTCCTACAAAACTATGCGCTTGGAGGCCCAACACGTGTCTACAAGAATAAATTTGCGTAGTAGACATCAGGCGCCCCCCGGGGCACGCTTAGGTGGCTTGTGGGCCCCCTGGACCTCTTTCGACCCTAATTCCAATGCTATATATTCACATCTGGAGAGAGAAAGTTAGAGAAGGATTCATTGCATTTTACGATACAGAGCCGCTGCCACCGCCTCATGTTCTTCGTCCGGGGGGCTGATCTAGAGCCCGTTCGGGGTTCCGGAGAGGGGGCTTCATCGCCATCATCATCACCAACCTTCCCCCATTACCAATTTCATGATGATCACCATCGGGAGAGAGTAATTCCATCGTAGGCTTGCTGGACGGTGATGGGTTGGATGAGATTTATCATGTAATCTAGTTAGTTTTATTAGGGTTTGATCCCTAGTATCCACTATGTTCTGATATTGACGCTGCTATGACTTTGCTATGCTTAATGCGTGTCACTAGGGCCCGAGTGCCATGATTTTAGATCTGAACCTATTATGTTTTCATGAATATATTTGTGTTCTTGATCCTATCTTACAAGTTGTAGACACCTATTATGAGTTATGATCCGCATACCCCAAGGTGACAATAATTGGGATTCTTTCCGGTGATTACCGTAGTTTGAGGAGTTCATGTATTCACTAAGTGCTAATGCTTTGGTCCAGTTCTCTATTAAAAGGAGGCCTTAATATCCCTTTGTTTCCATTAGGACCCCGATGCCACGGGAGGGTAGGACAAAAGATGACATGCAAGTTCTTTTCCTTGAGCACGTATGACTATACTCGGAATACATGCCTACATTATATTGATGAATTGGAGCTAGTTCTGTGTCACCCTAGGTTATAACTGTTGCATGATGAATGACATCTGACATAATTATCCATCACTGGTCTATTGCCTATGAGCTTTTCACATATTGATCTTTGCTAAGTTACTTTTCCGTTGTTACTGTTACGATCATTACAAAACTGCTACTGTTACTTCTGTCACCGTTACCGTTATTCCCGTACTACTTTGCTACTAAAAGCTTTGCTGCAGATATTAAGTCTTTTAGGTGTGGTTGAATTGACAACTCAGCTGCTAATACTTGGGAATATTCTTTGGCTCCCCTTGTCGAATCAATAAATTTGGGTTGAATACTCTACCCTCGAAAACGGTTGCGATCCCCTATACTTGTGGGTTATCAAGACCTTTTTTGGCGCCGTTGCTGGGGAACACAACTCTATTCTCTAAGTCACTTGGGATTTATATCTGTTGATCACTATGAGGAATCTCAAAGACAACAAAACCAATATTTTTTTCCTCGACTACACTACAAAAAAAGACACATCCGTGACATTTTGGGCCGAATGAATTTTTTTTCTGTCATGCTTATGACACTTCTATGACGAAAATTGTGACATAACCCGGTATCATCATAGATGTGGTGGGATCGTACTTCTATGACAAAAAATCATGACAGAAAATGGGTTTTTCGTCCTGGACGGGCCGGAGACGCAGCTGCATGACATTCTTTGGGCTGTGCATGACAGAAAAAAACATGGTAGAAGCGACGGCGAGGAAAATATCGGGGAGTTCCCGGTTACGGTGGGTGATCGGGTCCGAGCGACGCATGGAGGTTTGCGCGTTTCTCTCGTACACGTGCGCGCATGTGTGCGAGGCGTTGCGCTCTAACTGAACCCGAGCGAGGCGTTGGGCTCTAACTGAACCCAAGCGGTTGCATTAGCTACGTTACTGAACCTTGATCGATCCCTTGCTGTTAACTGAACCCAAGTGATTCCTTCGCTACTGCTGTTAACTGAAGCCGATCGATGCTGCCTCTTGATGAACAGTGAGTGTTGTTGGGGGGGGGGGCGGATGAACAGTTCCCGATAGGGGGTTGGATGAACAGGACCCCGTGGTAGTAGATGCCATTGCCGCTAGATGAACATGACCCCGATAGAGCCGGTTTGGGGTGGATGAAAAGGACCCCGTGAGGGCTGGATGAACAGGACCTCGTGGAGGGCTAGTTGAACAGTAGCTGGTGGAGGGCTGGATGAACAATAGCCCGTGGAGGGGTGCTTGAACAGGACCCCGTGGAGAGGGCCGGTGGAGGAGCGGTGGAGGTTGGATGAACAGGAGCTCGTGGATGAACAGTCACAGGTGGAGACTGGAGGAGGTCAATGGTGGATGAACAGTAGCCCGTGGAGGCTGGAGGAGGTCGACGGTGGATATGAACAATATCCCGTGGAGTCCCGTTTTGCGGTACGCTACACCCCTCCCGATGAACATGACCCTCGTTTCGACCGTAGCGCTCCAACACAAGTCCGTTTCCTCTGTTTTGCGGTACGCCAGACCCCTCCTGATCAACAGAACCACGTTTCGACCGTAGTAGGTCCAAGAGAAGTTTGTTGCCTCCGTTTTGTGGTACGCTAGACCCCTTCCGATGAACAGGGTCCCATTTTGACAGTGGTCGGTCGAACACAAGGCCGTTTCCTCCGTTATGCGGTACGCCAGGCCTCATTTCGATCGGTTGTTCCGTCCAAGCCGGTTGGCTCCCGATGTACACGATGACTATGCAGTTTCTCCGTTCTGACCCAGCCATGTACATGAGCCCTAGCCATAAGTATGCGTGAGTAGGCGTTCGAGACCCTGCCCGTATGTACGTATGTGGCCGTATTTACTTTCTTGCACCCTAGCTGTACGCACGTGTACATGCTATGTGCGCGCCTCTACTACAACACATGCGAGCCTATACTATGACACGTGCCCTTCCTTACACGGCCATGGTTCATCGCTGCAGCCTGCAGACAGACCGATCGTATGTACGTACACGTTCGCGACCAGAATGACAATGCTACGTACGCTTCGACCAGGTGGGTCCTGACTATCATGCACTTCCTTGCGTGCGAAGATGTAGCTGGTGGGTCCCAGCAGTTAGGGGGAAATGGTTTTTTGTGAAATACGGTGGCCCGTCTGGTGGGTCCTGCTGTCAGGTGGAGGAATCATTATTTTTTGCGTAATAAGGAGGCACTTCCTTGGTGCGGCCGTGGACACAGCTGTCAGCCTCTCCATGTATAGTACTCTTCCGACGAAAGTCGTTCGTTGACCACACTGAACATGTCGCGCCGAGAGCACCAAGGCGGTGGACGACGGTGAGGCCTAGGAAGGGGACGACGCGGAGCCGGGGAAGCCGCTGAAGTGGATGCCCACGCGAAGAGGAGTACGAGGGTTCACTGGTTCGGCTTCGGTGTGAGGCTGCCATCGCCGCAGAATAACAGGGGGTGTGGGTGAGTAGAGGGATGGCCTGGCCAGCGGTGGGAGTAGTAGGGGGCGGTGAGGCCTCCGAGGCAGCACAGCCGGCCACGGGAGGCAGGAGCAGGTGGCACGACCGGTGCTGGTTTGGGCGGCTGGAGCAAGAAGACCAGAGGTTGAAGAAGCACTACGGCCGTTGGATGGACATCATACGGTCACTGGAGCTAGAATCGTTCATATTGACTAAGTTGACAAAGCCCTCCGTCCGCGCCAACTTAGTAGGCCCAAAAGTAAGCCTCCCATATGGTGGGTCCTAGCTAGCAGGGGGAGTATTCATTTTTTGTGCGTAATATGGAGGCACTTCCTTGCGTGCGAAGGTATAGCCGGTGGGTTCGAGCTATCAGCGAGGGCAACTTTTTTTCATGAAATACAGAGGCCCTTCCGATGGGTCCCAGATGTCAGGTGGAGGAATCATTATTTTGCATGTAATAAGGAGGCATTTCCTTGTGTGCGGTTGTGGACCCAGCTGTCAGCCTCTCCATGTACAATCCACTTCCGATGGATGTCGTTCGTTGACCACGTTGACCACGCCGCGCCGAGAGCACCAAGGCGGTGGACAACGGCGAGGCCTACGAAGGGAATGACATGGAGCTGAGGAAGACACGATAGTGGCTGCCCCACGCGGTGGGGAGTACAAGGGTTGATTGGTTCGGCTACCGTCACCGAAAAATAATAGGAGGTGTGGGTGAGTAGAGGGATAGCCAGGCCAGCGATGCGAGTATGGTGGGGCCGTGATGCCTGCCCGGCAGCACAGCCGACCATGGGAGGCGGGAGCAGGCGGTTCCGCCGGTGCTGGTTTGGGTGGCTGGAGCATGAAGATCAGATACTGAAGAAGTACGATTGCCGTTAGATTGACATCTAACGGTCTAACGCTGGTAGAGTCGATTGTTGACTAAGTTTCTTTTTTTGAGAAACCTTGTGTACGCATGAACTTAGTAGGCCCACAGGTCAGCCTCCAAATCTTTGGCAGACAACATATAGCCCATTTGCTATTTGTTTAATAATTTGCAGCATATTTGCTAATTCTTAAGTAATTTATTACAGCCCATTTTCTGCCCAGGACCACAGTCAAAAATTTCAGCCTTATTTTGCATATTTCGGTGAAGTCCAAACTGTTGTAATCCTGAAATGATAAACAATTATTTTAAGAACTTATTGATTTGCCAAAAAAATCCTTTTGTTTTTGTAAGCAAATAAGACATGGGACAATTGAGTTGGATTAAGGGAAAACCAGTGGTAAAAAAATCAGCGCTGGGAGGGAAAACAACAACAAAAATAAGGATGTAAATACGAAAAGGGAACTTTATGTATTTTCAATATAATGATACGTGTATATGAACTAGTAAAACTATAGGTAGAGACTAGAAAACGGAAGTAGGACATGACGTTTCAAGAGGAATATAGAACTGGGTTGTGTGTTTGATTTAGTGAAAAACTGCCTGCGGATGTTCTAAGACAAATTATAACTAACGCTGGCAGGCTAGAGGCCAGTAGATACCTGCTGGATCTTTGTGCCCCGTTGTCGTCATGAGCCGAGCCTGTTAAAAACAAAACCAAGCCTGGGCAGTCTACAGCCAGTTGAAACTTGCTCGACCTAAAAAAACAATATACCTGCTCAATAAACGAGAGAATTTTGCAAGTACAGACTGATAACTGGGATCCAACAGGTATATTGTTCTTTCATCGTGATAATAAGTGCATGCACTTGTTTCGAAAAATTTAGAGAACTAGGAATTCGAACGGCAGGTGCTTATGCTACCCATCAAATAAAAATCAGGTGCCTGAAAATTCATTTCGAAACAAATGATTCAGCTTTATATCCACGTCGACCCTCGGCATGATGGTTGGAAGCAAATGTCAAGTTCATACCGAAAGATCGTTAACAACAATACCAACTTGCGGACGACAAGGTAGTACAAATACCAATACCAAACTAACTTATAATCTTTTTAGTCCTGGCCCTAGTGTTCGTTTGGTAGAAAATATTGCAGAGGACTAGCTCCCGCTCCTTCTCTTGCTCCAGGTCCCCAAGGTGGTACTGGTGTATCATCAAGTTGGTCCTATGCTGGTTGAAGTTCTTGTTGGTGTGTAGCACCAGAGCCTTTTTGTTGCCCGTCTGCTGGTCGTTAACCATCACCGGCAAGGTATTGCCGGTCTTGTGCCACATCGCATGCATGTCGCACTCCGACTATATCTTGCGACGCGTCCACGTGTCCCTTTTGAACGCCCTGGAGTTGCGCTGGAAGAAATGCTTGCCTAGGCCACTCAGTGTGATACCTACAGTATTGTCGAATATAGGTTTTAGTGTATGTAGTTGGCATTTTCATAACATCTTTGGAAGGTTGCAGTCACTTGTTTCACTTTTTATTAACTGTCAAATTATAATTCCTTCACTAGGTCTGCGTCTAAAAAGAAAAATAGAGCTATAAACAAAGGAATATGTTTGTGCAAGTAGACGGCCAATCGGTGTCTTACCTGGAAGTTTCTTAGGATGGGTGTAGCATATGCCGTGCTCTCTGTCGATGGTTGGTATGAACAAATCGATGAGAGGGTGAGATCTCACGCTGTCAGCACTCACTTTGGCCTCAAGGTGCTCGATCAGCTCCTGATCCGTGGGATCGAACTTGACACCAGCCGGGAGCACCGGCCAATTCTTCTTGGACTTGCATCGGTTAATTCCAGTTATATGGTACTCAATGTATGATCAATCGACTGTTTTAAGTGAACGATGAAAGATTTCGACAGATAAGTGGTACTCCAAATATGAAGTCCACAATACCCGAACACGCCACTGGGACTCTTGTGTCACCTCACGCACAGCGTGTTGTCACGTGATACGTCTCCAACATATATACTTCTCCTAAAGCTTTTCCTCTTGTTTTGGACTCTAATTTGCATGATTTGAATGAAACTAACCCCGGACTGACGCTGTTTTGAGTAGAACTACCATGGTGTTGTTTTTGTGCAGAAATAAAAGTTCTTGGAATGGAACGAAACTTTGCGAGGAATTTTTATACAATAAATAAGAATTTATGGAGCCAAGACCTACCGGAGAGGGGCACCTGGGTGGGCACAACCTACCAGGGCGCACCCAAGTGGGTTGCCCCCACCTGGTGGCCCCGCAGACCCTGAAACCGACGCTATAGAAAAATCAAGGAGAAAGAATTACCGCGATCCATGAGACGGAGACGTCGTCACCTCCTGTTCTTCATCGGAGGCCAGATCTGGAGTCCGTTTGGGGCTCCGGAGAGGGGGATCTTCGTTCTTTGTCATCACCAACCCTTCTCCATCGCTAATTCCATGATGATCCCCACCGGGAGTGAGTAATTCCTTCATAGGCTCGCTAGTCGGTGAGGAGTTGGATGAGATTCATCATGTAATCGAGTTAGTTTTGTTAGGGATTGATCCCTAGTATCCACTATGTTCTAAGATTGATGTTGCTATGACTTTGCCATGCTTAATGCTTGTCACTTTGGGCCCAGGTACCATGATTTTAGATCTAAACCGTTTATGTTATCACCATTATATCCATGTTCTAGATCTGATCTTGCAAGTTATAGTCACCTACTACGTGTTATGATACGACAACCCCGGAGTGACAGAAACCGGGACTTCTCCCGGTGATGACCGTAGTTTGAGGAGTTCATGTATTCACTATGTGTTAATGCTTTGTTCTGGTTCTCTATTAAAAGGATGCCTTAATATCCCTTAGTTTCCAATATGGACCCCGCTGCCATGGGAGGGTAGGACAAAAGATGTCATGCAAGTTCTTTCCATAAGCACGTATGACTACTTAGGGAATACATGCCTACATTATATTGAAGAACTGGAGCTAGTGCCATATCGCCCTAGGTTATAACTATCTCATGATGAATATCATCCAACAAGTCACCGATCCAATGCCTACGAATTTATCTTATATTGTTCTTGCTAAGTTACTACTACTATCATCACTGTTACACTTGCTACAAAACTATTATCACTGTTACCATTACTTTTACCGCTGTCACTACTATCAAAACTATCATATTACTTTGCTACTGATTACTTGCTTCAGATAATTAATCTCCAGGTGTGGTTGAATTGACAACTCAGCTTCTAATACCGTCAAATATTATTGGATCCCCTTGTGTCGAATCTATAAATTTGGGTTGAATACTCTACCCTCGAAAACTTTTGCTATCCCCTATACTTGTGGGTTATCAAGACCTTTTCTGGCGCCGTTGCCGGGGAGCATAGCTATATTTGTTGACTCACTTGGTATTATTATCAATTTATCACTATGAAGAATCTGAAGGATGCTAAGACTAAGATTTTTCCATCAAAGACGAGGGGAGGTAAGGAACTGCCATCCAGCTCCGCTTTAGATTCACCTTCTGTTATAAGTAAACTTGCAACACCACCACATGCTATCAATTCTAATATGTCGCAAGTTATTGATGATGCTACTTATGCTATGGATAATGCTTATGATGATGCTAGTACCTTTCTTGATAATGGTGATGTGCCACTTGGTGAATTTCTTGATGAACAAATTGCTAGAGTAATACAACATGATGTTGTTGAATCTGATGATGAGCTTGAAACTGAAACTCCTGGAACACCTGCTAGAACTAGTCTTATGAATTGCCTAAGTTACCGGAAGGTTATGTTATAAGTGAAGAAACAACTAGAGGTATTCTTGCTTGCAGAGATAGAGATGATCTAGAGAAATTATTATGCAAGTATAAAGAAAAATCTCTGAATGCTAGAATGAAATATGATCCTAAGTTTGCTACTTCACCTATCTTTATTGATGATAAGGATTTCGAATTCTCTGTCGACCCAGAGTTAATTACTTTGGTTGAATCTGATCCTTTCCATGGTTATGAAATTGAAACTATTGTGGCACATCTTACTAAGTTGAATGACATAGCCACCCTTTTTACTCATGATGAGAAAATCGCTATTACTTTATTCTCAAATTGTTTCCTTTCTCATTAAAGGGTGATGCTTAAGCTTGGTACAATACTCTTGCTCTTGGTTGTGTGCGTAGTCCCCGGGATATGATTTATTACTTCTCTGAAAAATATTTCCCTACTCATAAGAAACAAGCTGCCTTGCAGGAAATATTTAACTTTGTTCAAATTAAAGAAGAGAGTCTCCCACAAGTTTGGGGGAGGCTTTGCTAGTTACTTAATGCTTTGCCTGATCATCCTCTTAAGAAAAATGAAATACTTGATATCTTCTATAATGGACTAACCGATGCTTCTAGGGACTTCCTGGATAGTTGTGCTGGTTGTATTTTTAGGGAACGAACTGTTGGACAAGCTGAAGAATTATTGAATAATATATTTAAAAATTATGATGATTGGACTCTTCCCGAACCACCGCCTAAACCCACTCCGAAGAAGAGGGGTATATTATATCTCAGTCTTGAAGATATGCAAGAGGCAAAGAAATCTATGAAGGAAAAAGGTATTAAAGCTGAGGATGTTAAAAATTTACCTCCTATTGAAGAAATACATGGGCTTAATACACCACCACCTCCTAAGGTGGTAGAGGTAAATTCTCTTATGAAGTTCAATGATAATGACAATCCTCACAATATGCATCCTAGTCAATGCCTTTATGAGTTTGAAAACTACATTAGAAAACAAGATCACTTCAATGCAAGTGTTATGAAACATTTGAAATACAATTCTAATATGATTGTTCGCTTGAGTGACTTGTTATTTAGAATATCAAATGATGTTAGAGGTGTTGGAAAGCTTGCTTCTATGGTTCAAACTCAGTTATAACAAGTTGCTAAATCACAAAGAGAATTGCTTGATGAAATGAATAATAATATACATGACTTTGCTGTTAGAGTTGCAACTAGAGGAGCTAAAATGACTCAGGAACCACTTTATCATGAGGGACACCCAAAAAGAATTGAACATGATTCACAAAGGAACAACACCACTACACCTAGTCCTTCTAAAAAGAAAAAGAAAAATGATAGGAATTTGCACACCTCTAGTGAACCTGAAATAGAAAAACCTCCTAATAATGATAATGAAACTTCTATCTCATATGCTGAAACTCAGTATGGTAATGAACACTCACCTAGTGATAATGAAAAAGATAACGCTGATGTTCATGAAAATACTCAACCATATAATAAAGAACTAGAAAATGATGTTGAGATAGAACCACCAGTTGATCTTGATAACCCACAACCTAAGAATAAAATGTATGATAAAAGAGACTTCATTGCTAGAAAACACGGTAAAGAAAGAGAACCCTGGGTTCAAAAACCTATGCCTTTTCCACCTAAGTCAGCTAAAAAGAATGATGAAGAAGAATTTGAACGCTTTGCTGAAATGTTGAGGCCAGTCTATTTGCGTACTCGCTTGACTGATATCTTGAAAATGCCTCCTTATGCAAAGTATAAAGACATCATCACCAATAAGAGAAAAATACCGGAATCTGAAATCTCCATGATGCTTACTAATTATACTTTTAAAGATGGAGTACCTAAAAAACTTGGAGATCCGGGAATACCAACTATACCTTGCTCTATCAAAAAGAATTATGTGAAAACTGCTTTGTGTGATTTAGGAGCTGGTGTTAGTGTTATGCCTTTCTCTTTACATAAAAGACTTGATTTGAATAAACTCACACCTACTGAAATATCTTTGCAAATGGCTAAGAAATCAACTGCCATACCTATCGGTATCTGTGAGGATGTGCCCGTTGTTGTTGTTGCAAATGTTACTATTTTGACTGACTTTTTTATACTTGAGATGTCCGAGGACGACAACATGTCGATTATCCTTGGTAGACCCTTCTTGAATACTGCAGGGTCTATTATTGATTGCAATAAAAGCAAGGTCACTTTTCACATCAATGGTAATGAGCATACGGTGCACTTTCTGAAGAAACAATTCCAAGTGAATGGTATTAATGTTATTGAAAAATCTCCAACAATCACTATTGGAAGTTTTCAAATACCTCTACCTACTGTCGAAACGAAATATGAAATGCTTATTGTTGGGGACATTCATATCCCCATTGAGGTAACTTAGTGATTTACAGAGTTCTTTGGTTTCATGCTAATCGAAAGTGGTTGTTAAAAAGACTTGATCAACCTTATTAATGGATCATTTTTGAATGGTACGAAGTTGATGAATTTAGTAAGTACTACCTTCTGTCCCTACTTTTTGTTCTCTCTTTTTATTAGTGAAATAAAATAAAGTGCCATATTTTGTCTGTTTTCTAAATTTCCCGTGCAATAAAAAAATGACCCCAAAAATAGAAGTTCTTAGAATGCCCTGAAAATTTAATACGATTTTTTCTGAATATTTCTGATTTTCAGGTGCAAATAATATTAGAGGGAGGTGCACCGGGTGGGCACAACCCACCTGGACGCGCCAGGACCCCCAGGCGCACCCTGGTGGGTTGTGGTCCCCACGTGGGCCCCCTCACTTATCTCTTTACACCACATCATCACCCACCTCTAGAAAAAAAATTCCCCATAGCCCCCCCCTCTCTCTCTCATGTTCTTGCTCTCAAGCCCGCGGATTTCGATCTCTTTGCTCTAAGCTTCATTTCCGAAACTGTTTCGGGGGATTGTTGCTTGGTATGTGACTCCACCGTTTGTCCAATTAGTTTTTTTAGTGGTTTATATTTTGAATAATTAGCTACTCTTGGTGCTGCTGTAGATGAGCTTGCATGTCGAATTCTTAGTGTTCTAAGTAGTTTGAATGCTTGCTATGGCCTCTATGTATCCCTATGAGTAGTTGCTATCAATCTTATAAAGTTTTGTTGATAAATTTTTGTCACTCAAAATTTTTCAGAAAATTGTACGTGAACACGATGAACCTTTTTGGAAGGAGTTCTTCGAGGAGGAAATCCTCAGGGGCATCTTCTAGTGACTTGTAACGCCCTCGATGCGGCTATATCTCCCACGTGTTGAAGCACGACTTAGAGGCATAACCGCACTGAAAGCAATGTCGCAAGTGAGGTAATGTTCACACAACCCATGTAATACATAAGGGAAAGAGATACATAGTTGGCTTACAATTGCCACTTCACACAATACATGAATAAAGCATTACATCATCCAGATACAATCAAGGTCCGACTACGGAACCAAAATAAAAGAATACTACCCCAAATGCTACACAGATCCTCGATCGACCCCAACTGGGCTCCACTACTGATCAACTAGAACGAAACAACACAAAGGACAAGATCTTCATCGAGCTCCTCTTTGAGCTTGATTGCGTCACCTGCTCGGTAACATCGGCACCTGCAAACTGGTTTTGGAAGTATTTGTGAGTCACGGGGACTCAGCAATCTCACACCCTCGCGATCAAGACTATTTAAGCTTATAGGAAGGGAAAAGGCATGAGGTGGCGCTGCAACAAGCGACTAGCATATATGGTGGCTAACAAACGCAAATGAGAGCGAGAAGAGGAGGCAAAGCACGGTCGAGAAACTATGATCAAGAAGTGGTCCTAGAACAACCTACGTCAAGCATAACTCCAACACCGTGTTCACTTCCCGGACTCCTCCGAGAAGAGACCATCATGGTTACACACGCGGTTGATGTATTTTAATTAAGATCAACTTCAGGTTTTCTACAACCGGACATTAACAAATTCCCATCTGCCCATAACCGCGGGCATGACTTTCGAAAGTTCAAATCCCTGCAGGGGTGTCCCAACTTAGCCCATCACAAGCTCTCACGGTCAACGAAGGATATTCCTTCTCCCAAGACAATCCGATCAGACTTGGCATCCCGGTTACAAGACATCCTTGACAATGGTAAAACAAGTCCAGCAACACCGCCCAAATGTGCCGACAAATCCCGATAGGAGCTGCACATATCTCGTTCTTAGGGCACACTCAGATGAGCGCTCCATACAACTAAAACCAAACATCGAGTTTCCCCGAGGGGGCGCTGCACAGGGCTCTAGTTTGGACCAACACTCAGAGGAGCACTGGCCCGGGGGGGGGGGGTTTAAATAAAGATGACCCTTGCGTCTGCAGAAACCAAGGGAAAGAAAAGGCTAGGTGGCGAATGGTAAAACCAATGTTGGGCATTGCTGTAGGAGTTTTATTCAAGGCGAACTGTCAAGGGGTTCCCATTATAACCCAACCGTGTAAGGAACGCAAAATCCGGGAACATAACACCGATATGACGAAAACTAGGGCGGCAAGAGTGGAACAAAACACCAGGCACAAGGCCGAGCCTTCCACCCTTTACCAAGTATATAGATGCATTAATTAAATAAGAGATATTGTGATATCCCAACAAAATATCCATGTTCCAAACATGGAACAAGCTCCAATCTTCACCTGCAACTAACAACGCTATAAGAGGGGCTGAGCAAAGCGGTAACATAGCCAAACAACGGTTTGCTAGGAAAAGGTGGGTTGGAGGTTTGGCTTAACAATATGGGAGGCATGATAAGCAAGTGGTAGGTATCGTAGCATAGGCATAGCAAAAGAGCGAGCATCTAGCAATCAAAGATAGAAGTGATTTCGAGGGTATGGTCATCTTGCCTGAGATCCCGCAAGGAAGAAGAATGAGTCCATGAAGAAGACAAACGGGCGTAGCCAACAGATCCTCACAAACGCAACATTACTGGATTACCGAGAAGAAGTACACCGGAAAGAAAGCAAACAACATAGTAAACAACCATCACATAAACATGGTATGATATGCGGGATGCGGTATGCGGTGCATATGCATGATTCAGAAAGGAATGATTGAACCTGGCCTCAAATTGGAAATCCAAGAGTGCCAATGGAAAGGTGAGGTGATTTCGGTCGAAATCGATATAAAGATCACCGGAATCGGATGCACGGTTTGGAAATGGCAAGCAAAACAAATATGACACCGGTCTGTGATTAACAGCACGAGGCCATCTAAATGCATCAAGAGCAACATGCTACAACACTCAAACATAGCAACAAAATACATGAAAGCGATCCACTCATGAAGCTTGACAAAAGATGAACACTGAGCTACAGCTAATTCACTCATTAACAGGTTCAAACAAGCATGGCAAAAGAGCAAAAGATAACATGTTTTAGACTTAGTGAAATAAACAGCATATCAGGAATTTATCATCAGGAAGTACACTTTAGAGCATGAAAAATACATGCTACAGGAACATATCATGGCAAAGCAAGGCATGGCATGAAGCTACTCTAAGCATATAACAAAAGTCCCTTAGTGACCATGAGCCAAAAGGGATCAGAAAATACAATTGCAAGCATGTGAACATAGCAAAAGCATAAACAGATTCAGACTTGGTGAAAAACTGGAGCATGCAAAATAGTTAACAAGTAGGCATGTTTACGAGCTCGATGCACTCACTACAGAGCATGGCATGACAAACTAAGCATACACCCATCAAGAAGACATGGCATAGAAGCTAGACATGGCAAGAACAACAACATAGCATGCACGGATCAACAACAACAAGCTCGGCAAAATTGCTTAACATGTTAACAATCTGCCAGGAACATTTTATAGCAAAAGTAGAGCTCGATTGACTCAAGCTAGCGTGCTCCATAATTGCAAACAAAGACATTGATGGATAGAGCACCACAATATTAACAAAACATCCTTACTGATCATCCTCAAAAGAGGCACAGATCACTAGGAAACAACATGAACATATGGCATAAAGACAAAATAGAACAAGGACTTAGTGAAATTCTAAGTCCCTGAAATCAGCATCAACGATTACGCTACTTTGCATGCTTGTGCTAGTCACCACGAAGATCACAAAAATACATGGCATACACCCCTGTAAACATGACATGGCATATAACAAAACGCATGTAGAGCTCAGGATCATAGCATGCACACATTAATCATGGCAAAAAATGTGAAAAGGCCATTTGCTGAAACAGATCTGAAATATTTCTCACATAGCCCTCTTCCAACAGTATTTCGGGCATCAAGATGAGCTCAAATGAAAATGATGCAATGAGATGAAATGATGTACTCGTCGAGACGAACATTTTGATATGCTACACGCGCGAAACAGAGCCACGGGGATGAAGTTATGATGCGATGGATGTGCTCAAAAATATTACAGGGAAAAAAGGACTTGGGTGAAATTGTACCCTCCAGATCAGGATCTAGGTCAAAGAAGGCACGCATCCCGAGGTCAACTTCGACGAGGGAGGCTTTCTCCGGCGAGGGAGGCCTGCGGAGGAGGTCGATGAGGAGCAGATCCGGCCCAGACCTCGCCGGATCCGGGCGCGGCGGCGGCGGGGAGGTGCGCTCCGGCCGGTGGCGTCGGGCGGCGCTGCAAACGGCGGGCGGCGGCGCACGGTCGTCGACGGGCGGCGGGGCGACGCACGGCGTCGAGGCGGACGACGCCGGGGAATGGGGCGGCGCGGTGGCGCGCGGGGCCCCATGCGGTCCAGGCGGCGGCGGCGTTCGACCCGGTAGCCCGGGGCGGGCTGGCCTCGGGTCCCGGCGGGCCTGGCGGTGGGGAGGAGAGAGAGAAGGGCCGGCGCGGGTGAGGTGGCGGGTTGTGGTTGGCTCGGGCAGCAGCGACGCTGAGGTGGCGGCCGGCGATTGGCCGTGGTGAGGTGGCCGGCGGACATGTCCGGCGGCGGAGTGGACATGTCCGGCGCGCGGAGGAGGAAGATCTAGATTTAGACCCGGATTTCGGGGGAGATGCACATATATATAGGTAGAGGGAGCTAGGAAGCTCCAAATGAGGTGCGGTTTTCGGCCACGCGATCGTGATTGAACGACCGAGATGATGGAGGAGGTTTAGGTGGGGTTTTGGGCCACTTTGGAGGGGTGCTGGGCTGCAACACACATGAGGCCTTTTGCGGTCCCTCGGTTAACCGTTGGAGTATCAAACGAAGTCCAAATGACACGAAACTTGACAGGCGGTCTACCGCTAGTAAACCAAGGCCGCATGACAATTCTTGGTCCAATCCGAAAACGTTTAACACCCACACACGAAAAGAGGTAGAAAGGGACACCGGGTGACATAGGAGCGCCGGATTGTAAAACGGACAACGGGGAAAATGTTCGGATGCATGAGACGAACATGTATGCAAATGAAATGCACATGATGACATGATATGGAATGCATGACACGCAAGCAATGACAAGGCAACATGGCGAATAACTGGAGGACACCTGGCACATCGGTCTCGGGGCGTTACAACACTCCACCACTACGAGAGGATCTCGTCTCGAGATTTAGAATGACACAGGAGGGAAAAGCGGAGGAGAAAGAGAAGAGGTAAAACTAAGTTGCTTCTTTGACAAACGAGTGAAACCAAAGAACCTTGAAAAGTTGAACAAATTGAAAGAAAGAATACAACAGAGATGAACGAAGTTGAAAACACTCCGTTAGGAAAAAGAACAAGCAACAACAAATTCGAACAACACTCCGGTTGGAAAGATATGCAAGGCTTGATAAAATGAAGAACTTGAGCAAAATGGTACCACACTCCGGTTAAATGGATAGACATGAAAAGAACATGATCTTTGATGAAACGGGATGATGGTTGAAGAAAGCAATATCACAATGCCTCCGGAATGAAAGAATAGAAGTTGGATCGTCGGAACAAAAGAACGGAGAAGAAAACAACATCTTCTACCCTAAATGAGCTTGCAAAATCATCTTTAGGAGAAGGTTCGAACGGAGTTGTTGGAAAAACCACCAACGAAAAAGGATAAGCTTGATATGGGCTTATGGAGAACATCTCACAACTATGAGGTGAAATTCTGCCACTAACGGAAAAATCAATAGATTGGACTGATATGAACAAGGAGATGAGAAGCTTATTTCACCGGAAGGATAAATGAAGAACTTGGTTCATATATAAGCACCATAAAAGTAAAATCCTTAGGGAAAGCTTCAAGTGAAATATAACCCAAGAATACTTCAATGAAGAGATTGATGGATTTAAGATATCTCATGCTTAACAACATGTGAATCATGAAACATGAACTTAAATTATCAAGAATGACATAATACCACCTCCGATGGTATGGAAGAAATAATTGCACTCTGGATTGCAAGATGAAGAATGCATGAGCTCCTCTGAAAAGAATCTAGATGAACACTTCGAGAAAGAATTAACTCCTTGATGAACCACCATGTAGGACCTTTATGAAGAACTCCGGTAACAAAAGGATGATCAAATGGAAGGAAAGAGAAGTTGAAAACGCAAGGTGAAAACTTGTAATGATTTAGATGGATCTTCACGCCGATATAATGCGGAAAAGCTTGGAACTCCGAAAAAGAAAGATGAAACAAATGAAACCGAGAATTTTATGAGCCTCCAGAATAAGGAATTAATCACTTGGATGAAGCAAGAATAAGAATTACGTTATGCGTATCCTTCACCAATTTAAATTGATGACAAGCAGCGGATTTGGCATACCACCTATTCTTGTAGAAAGGATTAAGATAGATATATCGCCAACTTGGGGAGGTCTTCTGTGAACCACCGGTAGGATTGGGAAGAACGAATGAATTGATACTTGATGGAATTTAGATACAAGGGAACAGAGATATCATGAACTTATTAGAGAACACTTGAACGATGCACCGGTAAGATTTGGATAACAAGAGCTGAAAGCTGAGAATGAATAAAGCTGAATTTATGGACTCCAGATAATCAAACTGAGAAGACTCTTGAATTGCTCCGGATAGGTGAAAAGAATTCTCAAAATCGAAACAATTATGAGAGGATGGCCTCGAACTAGAACCACGAATCTCTGAGAGCACGGATAAGATATGGAGGTAAAACTCTTCTTCAATCTTCAAAAGTTGGGAGTGACGACAAGAAACACCACCAAGAATTATTGGGCACACCGGAATGAAGAATGGAAAAGTTGAGCCAACGATGAAAAGAATTTGAAAGATCTTGGAGAAATACCGATGACTTATGATGAGTCATTCTTACGTCAAACTTTGAAAAGAATTTAGGATAGCTCCGGGAAAAAATAGAAGAGTCAGGTAAGATCCTGGGAAAAGACCTGTGGGTTAGGGTCCACTCAAAAGAAACACCGTTGAAATGATTGCTTGAAAAGAGAGATTCCACCGGTTGAATTAAATGGCTTGAATGAGGTGACATCCTCGAAAGATCTTGAACGAAAGCAGAGTGGAAACACGAATCTTCGAGATATCTTGAGCACTCCAGAACAATTGAATAGCGAGAGGTGAATGATTATGAGGTGCACCGGCATAGAAAAACATTAGAAACGAGGAAAGGATATGGTCAACACCAAAAACTTGAATTCGATCCACCGGAGAAGAAAGAGAATGAATAATGATGAACTTGAGGCTCTGTTAGTATCTTCCTGAGAATCTACGGATATGAACATTGAAAGAAAAGAATGAAGAGACTTCACATGAATAAGATGGACACTTGATCAAGAAATCTGAATACTTGAAGAAAAAGGGTGGGTGGGTGGGAAAAACAAAGGCAACTTGGAGACGGATGAAACAAACACCATTGAGAAGACTTGAGTTGATCTTGCGAATGTTGAAATGATCGGATCCACTTGAAGAGAAAACTCGCTGGTTTAGAAGAAATTTAGATGACAAGCTCGATGATCAAGAAGGATTTGTATTCACATAGGAACATGAGAACACCGCTTAGGAAAGGTATAGAATCAACATTTGACTTCGAAGTAACTCGAATACCACAACTCAAAAACAAAACAAAGGATTGGCTTGCAGAATAAGCCAGAACAAACATATGATAGAGATTTTGTCCAAAGTTTTTGTGCTGGGGCCTACATGGGCTCGATCGTACATCACCATATGTACAAGGCAGTGCACATGACATACGAAGAGTCCCCGAGTCGGCATAGCCAAGGACTCTTTAAGACACAACGAGACCACTGTAAACCAACCGTGGATAGGCTGACCATTAGACGTCGAACCCCAATTTCATATCATACATCTGTCGGAAAGATATCCTAAGAGCTACTTGAATTCCCACTTATAAACTCCTGAAACTTTCCGGTTATGCAATCAGGTGTTGGGGATACATGGGAAGCATAATATCTCACCCAAACTAACAATACCTACATCCAGCTGTATCCATCCTTCAACACATAACCAAGAAATCTTTGGAAATCGTTTACCTCAACCTTCGAAAAGCATCCGTTATACGAGTTATGGCAATACTCCCAAACTCCCGCCCCAGTACTGGGTGGCGTCGAGGTTATCTCACCAACAACTGCATAAAAGAGATTTTCGATATCGGCGAACTCAGGTATACCAGAACTGCAACGATAAAATTGTGACGACAACACCTCGGAGCTCAACTCCCCGGGACACTGCCACAACCCCTAAATGTCAGGAGGCACCAAGAACAATGTTCTCGTCACAAAACCATCGGAACGATTCCAAGATACCCGCGTGATCCTAAATTTTTTTAGTGAAATTTGAGAAGAGAAGAGTCAAAACTCTACGTCAGGATGCCTCACCAGAGTGATGAAGGGACTGAGGAGTAAAAAGAATCCTACTCTCCGATATATACAATCCTAAATGACTCAAAACATTTTTCTAGACTCAACAACTCCAACGATTCGATCACGCAGGGGGCTCCTAAGGTCGGGGAAGGCTCTGATTACCAACTTGTAACGCCCTCGATGCGGCTATATCTCCCACGTGTCGAAGCATGACTTAGAGGCATAACCGCATTGAAAGCAATGTCGCAAGTGAGGTAATGTTCACACAACCCATGTAATACATAAGGGAAAGCGATACATAGTTGTCTTACAATCGCCACTTCACACAATACATGAATAAAAAATTACATCATCCAGATACAATCAAGGTCCGACTACGGAACCAAAATAAAAGAAGACTACCCCAAATGCTACACAGATCGCCGATCGACCCCAACTGGGCTCCACTACTGATCAACTAGAACGAAACAACACAAAGGACAAGATCTTCATCGAGATCCTCCTTGAGCTTGGTTGCGTCACCTGCTCGGTAACATCGGCACCTGCAAACTGGTTTTGGAAGTATCTGTGAGTCACGGGGACTCAGTAATCTCACACCCTCGCGATCAAGACTATTTAAGCTTATAGGAAGGGAAAAGGTATGAGGTGGCGCTGCAGCAAGCGACTAGCATATATGGTGGCTAACAAACGCAAATGAGAGCGAGAAGAGGAGGCAAAGCACGGTCGAGAAACTATGATCAAGAAGTGATCCTAGAACAACCTACGTCAAGCATAACTCCAACACCGTGTTCACTTCCCGGACTCCGCTGAGAAGAGACCATCACGGTTACACACGCGGTTGATGTATTTTAATTAAGATCAACTTCAGGTTTTCTACAACAAGACATTAACAAATTCCCATCTGCCCATAACCGCGGGCACGGCCTTCGAAAGTTCAAATCCCTGCAGGGGTGTCCCAACTTAGCCCATCACAAGCTCTCACGGTCAGCGAAGGATATTCCTTCTCCCAAGACAATCCGATCAGACTCGGCATCCTGGTTACAAGACATCCTCGACAATGGTAAAACAAGTCCAGCAACACCGCCTGAATGTGCCGACAAATCCCGATAGGAGCTGCACATATCTTGTTCTCAGGGCACACTCAGATGAGCACTCCATACAACTAAAACCAAACCTCGAGTTTCCTCGAGGGGGCGCTGCACAGGGCTCTAGTTTGGACCAACACTCAGAGGAGCACTGGCCCCCGGGGGGGGGGGGGTTTAAATAAAGATGACCCTTGAGTCTGCAGAAACCAAGGGAAAGAAAAGGCTAGGTGGCGAATGGTAAAACCAATGTTGAGCATTGCTGGAGGAGTTTTATTGTAGGAGGACTGTCAAGGGGTTCCCATTATAACCCAACCGTGTAAGGAACACAAAATCCGGGAACATAACACCGATATGACGAAAACTAGGGCGGCAAGAGTGGAACAAAACACCAGGCACAAGGCCGAGCCTTCCACCCTTTACCAAGTATATAGATGCATTAATTAAATAAGAGATATTGTGATATCCCAACAAAATATCTATGTTCCAAACATGGAACAAGCTCCAATCTTCACCTGCAACTAACAACGCTATAAGAGGGGCTGAGCAAAGCGGTAACATAGCCAAACAACGGTTTGCTAGGACAAGGTGGGTTGGAGGCTTGGCTTAACAATATGGGAGGCATGATAAGCAAGTGGTAGGTATCGTAGCATAGGCATAGCAAAAGAGCGAGCATCTAGCAAGCAAAGATAGAAGTGATTTCGAGGGTATGGTCATCTTGCCTGAGATCCCGCAAGGAAGAAGAACGAGTCCATGAAGAAGACAAACGGGCGTAGCCAACAGATCCTCACAAACGCAACGTTACCGGATTACTGAGAAGAAGTACACCGGAAAGAAAGCAAACAACATAGTAAACAACCATCACATAAACATGGTATGATATGCGGGATGCGGTATGCGGTGCATATGCATGATTCGAAAAGGAATGATTGAACCTGGCCTCAACTTGGAAATCCAAGAGTTCCAATGGAAAGGTGAGGTGATTTCGGTCGAAATCGATATAAAGATTACCGGAATCGGATGCACGGTTTGGAAATGGCAAGCAAAACAAATATGACACCGGTCTGCGATTAACAGCACGAGGCCATCTAAATGCATCAAGAACAACATGCTACAGCACTCAAACATAGCAACAAAATACATGAAAGTGATCCACTCATGAAGCTTGACAAAAGATGAACACTGAGCTACGGCTAATTCACTCATTAACAGGTTCAAACAACCATGGCAAAAGAGCAAAAGATAACATGTTTCAGACTTAGTGAAATAAACAACATATCAGGAATTTATCATCAGGAAGTACACTTTAGAGCATGAAAAATACATGCTACAGGAACATATCATGGCAAGGCAAGGCATGGCATGAAGCTACTCTAAGCATATAACAAAAGTCCCTTAGTGACCATGAGCCAAAAGGGATCAGAAAATACAATTGCAAGCATGTGAACATAGCAAAAACATAAACAGATTCAGACTTGGTGAAAAACTGGAGCATGCAAAACAGTTAACAAGTAGGCATGTTTACGAGCTCGATGTACTCACTACAGAGCATGGCATGACAAACTAAGCATACACCCATCAAGAAGACATGACATAGAAGCTAGACATGGAAAGAACAACAACATAGCATGCACGGATCAACAACAACAAGCTCGGCAAAATTGCTTAACATGTTAACAATCTGCCAGGAACATTTTATAGCAAAAGTAGAGCTCAATTGACTCAAGCTAGCATGATCCATAATTGCAAACAAAGACATGGATGGATAGAGCACCACAATATTAACAAAACATCCTTACTGATCATCCTCAAAAGAGGCACGGATCACTAGGAAACAACATGAACATATGGCATAAAGACAAAAACAGAACAAGGACTTAGTGAAATTCTAAGTCCCTGAAATCAACATCAACGATTACGCTACTTTGCATGCTTGTGCTAGTGACCAAGAAGATCACAAAAATACATGGCATACACCCCTGTAAAGATGACATGGCATATAACAAAACACATGTAGAGCTCAGGATCATAGCATGCACACATTAATCATGGCAAAAATGACAAAAGGCCATTTGCTGAAATAGATCTGAAATATTCCTCACATAGCCCTCTTCCAATAGTATTTCGGGCATCAAGATGAGCTCAAATGAAAATGATGCAATGATTCGAAATGATGTACTCGTCGAGACGAACATTTTGATATGCTACACGCGCGAAATGGAGCCACGGGGATGAAGTTATGATGCGATGAATATGCTCAAAAATATTACAGGGAAAAAAGGACTTGGGCGAAATTGTACCCTCTAGATCTGGATCTAGGTCAACGAAGGCACGCATCCCGAGGTCAACTCCGGCGAGGGAGGCTTTCTCCGGCGAGGGAGGCCTGCGGAGGAGGTCGGCGAGGAGCAGATCCGGCCCGGACCTCGCCGGATCCGGGCGCGGTGGCGGCGGGGAGGCGCGCTCCGGCCGGTGGCGTCGGGCGGCGCACGGCGTCGAGGCGGACGACGTCGGGGAACGGGACGGCACGGTGGCCCGCAGGGCCCCATGCGGTCCAGGCGGTGACGATGTTCGGCCCGGTTGTGGCCCGGGGCGGGCCGACGTCGGGCCCCGGCGGGCCTGGCGGCGGGGAGGAGAGAGAGAAGGGCCGGCGCGGGTGAGGTGGCGGGTTGTGGTTGGCTCGGGCAGCGGCGACGCTGAGGCGGCGGCCGGCGATTGGCCGGGGTGAGGTGGCCGGCGGACATGTCCGACAGCGGAGTGGACATGTCCGGCGCGCGGAGGAGGAAGATCTAGGTTTAGACCCAGATTTCGGGGGAGATGCACATATATATAGGTAGAGGGAGCTAGGAAGCTCCAAATGAGGTGCAGTTTTCGGCCACGCGATCGTGACCGAACGACCGAGATGATGGAGGAGGTTTAGGTGGGTTTGGGCCACTTTGGAGGGGTGTTGGGCTGCAACACACACGAGGCCTTTTCGGTCCCTCGGTTAACCGTTGGAGTATCAAATGAAGTCCAAATGACACAAAACTTGACAGGCGGTCTACCAGTAGTAAACCAAGGCCGCATGACAATTCTCGGTCCAATCCGAAAATGTTTAACACCCGCACACGAAAAGAGGTAGAAAGGGACACCGGGTGACATAGGAGCGCCAGATTGCAAAACGGACAACGGGGAAAATGCTCGGATGCATGAGACGAACATGTATGCAAATGAAATGCACATGATGACATGATATGGAATGCATGACACGCAGGCAATGACAAGGCAACACGGCGAATAACTGGAGGACACCTGGCACATTGGTCTCGGGGCGTTACATGACAGCTCCACTCATCGATCATATGTTGAACCGAGTGAAAGTTCCACACGAGATGCCGCCACCAAAACATGCTTATGGCCTTGCGATGAGTATATGATGCGTGTGTGCATTAAGGAGGAATTTGAGCAATATGTTCACAATGCCGGTCTCGGTCCCTACATTTCAGATAAGTGCGAACAACGCCACATTCTTACTAAATCGTTTGTCAAAGGATTTAAATTCCATCCCCGTAAGTCTAGGGTGTCATTTATGCTTTATGATAATCCATTTACCATCTCAATAGAAACATTTTCTTACCACTGTGATAACCCACAAGTATAGGGGATCACAACAGTTTTCGATAAGTAAGAGTGTCGAACCCAACGAGGAGCTAAAGGCAGAACAAATATTCCCTCAAGTTCTATCGACCATCGATACAACTCTATGCACGCTTGACGTTCGTTTTACCTAGAACAAGTATGAAACTAGAAGTACTTTGTAGGTGTTGTTGGATAGGTTTGCAAGGTAATAAAGAGCATGTAAATAAAAAGTAGAGGCTGTTTAGATAAAGAAACAACTAAGTTAGTTTTAGTAAAGAGCTTTTTGTTACGAGAAAGTTATTTGTCCCTAGGCAATCGATAACTAGACCGGTAATCATTATTGCAATTTTCATATGAGGGAGAGGCATAAGCTAACATACTTTCTCTACTTGGATCATATGCACTTATGATTGGAAATCTAGCAAGCATCCGCAACTACTAAAGATCATTAAGGTAAAACCCAACCATAGCATTAAAGTATCAAGTCCTCTTTATCCCATACGCAACAACCCCTTACTCAGGTTTGTGTTTCAATCACTCACGCAACCCACTATAAGCGAATCATGAACGTATTGCAACACCCTACAGTGGGGATCCCTCACGCTTGCGCAACACGGAGAGCACCATAGGACAGCACCAATAACAAAACATGCAACTCAAACCAATCTTGATCATCAAATAGCCCATAGGACAAAACAGATCTACTCAAACATCATAGGATAGCCATACATCATTGGGAAATAATATATAGCGTTGAGCACCATGTTTAAGTAGAGATTACAGCGGGTAAGAGAGAGGTTACACCGCTGCATAGAGGGGGGATGAGTTGGTGATGATGGCGGTGAAGTTGTTGGTGAAGATTGCGGTGATGATGATGGCCCCCGGTGGCACTCCGGTGCCACCGAAAGCGAGGGGGAGAGAGCCTCCCTCCTTCTTCTTCTTCTTCTTCTTCTTCCTTGACCTCCTCCCTAGATGGGAGAAGGGTTTCCCCTCTGGTCCATGGCCTCCATGGTGTGGGAGGGGCGAGAGCCCCTCCGAGATTGGATCTATCTCTCTGTCTCTCTCTGTTTCTGCGTTCTCAGATTCTACCCTTTCACCATTTCTTATATCCCCGGAGATCCGTAACTCCGATTGGGTTGAAATTTTAACATGATCTCTATCCGGATATTAGCTTTCTTGCGGCGAAAGAAGGGCACCAACCACCTTACGGGGTGGCCATGAGGGTCAGGGGCGCGCCCCCTGCCTCGTGGCCCCCTCGGGCATCGTCTCACATGGATTTTTCTTCCCAAAAATCATATATGTTCCAAAAAAAATCTCCATCAGTTTTTATCCCGTTTGGACTCCGTTTGATATGGATATTCTACAAAACAAAAAAAACATGCAACAAACAGGAACTGGCACTCGGCACTGGATCAGTATGTTAGTCCCAAAAATAGTATAAAAGGTTGCCCAAAGTATATGAAAGTTGAATAATATTGGCATGGAACAATCAAAAATTATAGATACGATGGAGACGTATCACACTGCAAACTCCCATTCTGGGGTTTGACGAACCGCCAAGGGCTGAATACCAATCTTTCTTGACTAGCCTTTGCTACGGTGAGACGAGGGGAGTGACACAAGGAAGAATAAAGAGCATTCATTTTCCCGTAATTCAGTACTTTGCATTATTTAACGGGAAATGAATAGCAGGCAAGCAAGACTATAGTACACTTTGTGCTCCATACTTGAGCCTCATACACACCGCTCTCACCGGTGAAAGGAATTATAACCTTGGAGTGATTGTTGCACGCAGACTTCAACATAACGCTAATAGTGGCTAGTTCTATGGTGGAATTTATGCCACACATTTAGCACGAGGGCTGGGTGTTGCACCTTTGCCCTTTGACCCTATCCTACCCATGCAATATTTGGACTTCGACACCTTAAAAGATCATAATATCCTTAAAGGAAAATTTGATAACTTCACTTATAATCTATTGTTTAACCAAAAATCTGTTGTGCACACATATTTACCCGCGCCTGCTCTTTTTGACTATCACAGCAAAGGAAGATATTTTGTTCTTGAGAGCGAGGCTCGAGCTCACAACGCAGCAGTGGAGGCAGCACGGCAGGCTAAGGCATCCGCACCGAGAGCCTCCGTGAGCTACCACGCCAACTACTACCATCCAGGCTTCTGATCGACTACCAAGTTAGGCCAAAAGCCTAAGCTTGGGGGAGTACGTGTTTCTCACCGACATTACATTGATGTCCACTTATTTTCATTTGTCGGTGTTCACACTTTTTCATTGTATCATCCATGTTTAGATTTATTTTTCTTGCTTTCTTCTTGTGTGTTCGAAAAACTTTAGGAAAACCAAAAAAAATAGTTGTAGCTAATTTACTTTCTATGCATGCTTAGTAGTAATATTAAAAAGAAAACCCAAATAGATTTCCTTGTTCTTCTTTTGGTTGTTGGGAGCTTTCCCGTGTAAATAGTTTTTCTTGTTTTTGCTTTTCCCTTTTTATTTGCTTCATTCAAGAAAACCAAAAACTCCAAAAATATTTCATTGTGTTTCTATGAATTTCTTTTCTTTTAATTCGAGTTTCACCAAGGAGAAGACCACGAGGAAAATGTTGAGTGGCTCTCATATGAATAACTGTTGATCTAATAAAGTGCCCATTTTACCTTGTCTGCTCATGTTGAATAAAATGTTTGCAGATTCCATCTTAGTCCATGGCACTCTTGCACTATTATTATTTTAACATCATTCAGTCATGCAAGTGAAAGGCAATAATGACGATATTCGATGAACTGGCCATGGCAGAGAAACTAGTATGAACTCGACATGTTCTGTTTGTGTAAATATGTTTAACCTAGTATCCATGATTCAGCCCATTATGATTAAACATGTTTGCAATGACAATTAGAGATTGTAGTTTCTCATGCCATGCATAAGTAGCTGGGAGTGGATAATGATTTATCTTGGATATCAACATTGCGTTAAAATGATTGTGATGTAGTATGATGATATGGTATCCTCCTCTGAATGTTCGAGTGGCTTGACTTGGCACATGTTCATGCATGTAGTTGAATCAAAACCAACATGGCCTCTATGATATTTATGTTCATGGTGTTCATATCCTACTCATGCTAGTGTCCAATATTACTTATGCATAATGCATGTTCATGATCGTTGTTGCTCTTTAGCTGGCCGCTTCTCAATCTAATTGCTAGCCTTCGCCTATACTAAGTGGGAATTCTTCTTGTACATCAAAAACCTTGAACCCAAAGTTATTCAAGATGAGTCCACCATACCTATTATGTGGTATTAATCTGCCGTCCTAAGTAAATTTGCATGTGCCACCTCTAAAAACTTCTAAATAAATATCCTTTTTGTGTGCCTGGATCGCTCATGGAACGACAGGAGGTGGTCGGTATCTTCCATGCTAAGCGGGTTATTCTCAGGTCGAGTGTTTATTCACTCGCCATCGCACGAGAAAAGGGAGGTAATAGGGATTCCCAGTCCCGAACTGAAAAAATACAAATAATTAAACAAAACTCCCCTGGGACTATTGTTGGTTTGGACGGCACCCGTTGTTTCGGACAAGCCATGGAATGTGATTGTTGGTGGAGGGGGAGTAAACCTTTACTTTTATCACTTGGGAACTGCCACTAGCGTGCTTAGCATGGAAGATATTGATAACTGATAGTCGTGAAGTAAATGAGAAGGGTGCATGTCTCATAATATCATTGACCTCTGTTTTAAAAAACTTGAGCTCTGGCACCTCTGCAAATCACTGCTTCCCTCTGCGAAGGGACTATCTATTTACTTTTATGTTGTGTCATCACCTTCTAAAACAAGCGCCAGAACCTGAGAGCACAACTGTCATGACTTATGCATTGTGTGTAGCTAATGTTGGGTGCATCATGACTGGATCTTTTCTACCATGAATTGCTATGTTTAGGCGATGCTTGGACTTTGGAGGTTCTCTGCATTTATGTTTCGCGGTCTCAGAAAGGGCTAGCGAGATACCACTATTGTCATATTATATCATGGTTGTTTTGACAATGTGTTGCCATTTGAGATACCTTATTATTGCTCGCTAGCTGATTATGTCATTGATATGAGTTAATATAATCTTTAAGATTTATTGTCGGCATCGTTAGTTATAATGTTGGCTGAAAACCTGGGTGTTGTTTCAGCTTATTTATGCAAACAAGAGCAGAAGAGTTTGCAAAAGTTTTTCTTTTTCACTTTCAGTTTATCAACTGAATTGCTTGAGGACAAGCAAAGGTTTAAGCTTGGGGGAGTTGATACATCTCCAACATATCTACTTTTCCTCTTGTTTTGGACTCTAATTTGCATGATTTGAATGAAACTAACCCCGTATTGATGTTGTTTTCAGTAGAACTACCATGGTGTTGTTTTTGTGCAAAAATAAAAGTTCTCGGAATGGAATGAAACTTTGCGAGGAATTTTTATACAATAAATAAGAATTTCTGGAGCCAAGACCTACCAGAGAGGGGCACCTGGCTGGGCACAACCCACCAGGGCGCGCCCCTCCTGGCACGCCTAGGTGGGTTGTCCCCACCTGGTGGCCCCGCAGGCCCTGAACCCGATGCTATAAAATCCTATTTTTCCATAAAAAAATCAGGGAGAAAGAATTACCACGATCCACTAGACGGAGCCGCCATCACCTCCTGTTCTTCATTGGGAGGCCAGATCTGGAGTCCGTTTGGGGCTCTAGAGAGGGGGATCTTCGTTCTACGTCATCACCAACCCTTCTCCATCGCCAATTCCATGATGCTCCCCACTGGGAGTGAGTAATTCCTTCGTAGGCTTGCTGGTCGGTGAGGAGTTGGATGAGATTTATCACGTAATCGAGTTAGTTTTGTTAGGGCTTGATCCCTAGTATCCACTATGTTCTAAGATTGATGTTGCTATGACTTTGCCATGCTTAATGCTTGTCACTTTGGGCCCGGGTGCCATGATTTCAGATATGAACCATTTATGTTATCACCATTATATCCATGTTCTAGATCCTATCTTGCAAGTTATAGTCACCTACTACATGTTATGATCTGGCAACCCTTGAGTGACAGAAACCGGGACTTCTCCCGGTGATGACCGTAGTTTGAGGAGTTCCGGTATTCACTATGTGTTAATGCTTTGTTCCGGTTCTCTATTAAAAGGATGCCTTAATATCCCTTAGTTTCCAATATGGACCTCGCTGCCATGGGAGGGTAGGACAAAAGATGTCATGCAAGTTCTTTCCATAAGAACGTACGACTACTTATGAAATACATGCCTACATTATATTGGCGAACTCGAGCTAGTGCCGTATTGCCCTAAGTTATAACTATCTCATGATGAATATCATCCAACAAGTCACCGATCCAATGCCTACGAATTTATCTTATATTGTGCTTGCTAAGTTACTGCTGCTATCATCACTGTTACACTTGCTACAAAACTGCTATCACTGTTACCATTACTGTTACTGCTGTCACTACTATCAAAACTATCATATTACTTTGCCACTAATTACTTGCTGCAGATAATTAATCTCCAGGTGTGGTTGAATTGACAACTAAGCTGCTAATACCTTCAAATATTCTTTGGTTCCCTTTGTGTCGAATCTATAAATTTGGGTTGAATACTCTACCCTCGAAAACTGTTGCGAACCCCTATACTTGTGTGTTATCATCACGTCAATTCAATGTGAGGACATGATGAATAATTTGACCGACGTATACTAGTACTGCTACTGTAATACTTACTAGTCGTATTTAGTGTCACATTTTAACCATAGGTTTAACTAACAAAATGTCAATGCATGTCATCGAAAATTATTCCATTCAGAACTATGTTCAAATACGAATAAAACGATATAATTTTTTGTGACATGCATTAAAATTTAGTTAGTGAAATTTGTGGTCAAAATTTGAGACAAATTACGAAGGGGACCAATAAACCAGGAGGGAGGTAGTAGTAAGAGTAGCGCAATATACGGTATAGAGGACTAGTACAAACTTAGAAATGGAGTAAGAAGTTACAAGGCCGTGCGTCAGATTTGTAGGCTACATGAGTAATACAAAATATAATTCCCATTGGACAACACTTTCACCAACAAGTACGCACTTGAAGCCTAATTGATATATATAGCCGGTCTATTCTAACAATATTAGCAGAATAACTATTCTGACAACACTTCCGCACTTCACGCTCAATAGAAGCGAACTGCATCGTCTTTACGTTGGGAACTGCAATGCTTCACGGGAGAACTGCTTCATCTTCTGGTGTTCCACCCGCGTTTTCTGTGTGGAATCGGGTGTTGCGGGATGATTTAGTTTGTCTCTGCATCTCATCTTACCTTTATTCTTTCTAATTTACAGGAAAATCTACTAAAGTGCTTGCAAATCGAGGGATTTGGCGGACGAGCTTTCTCTGTTCATTCGTGTTCGCGTCAGATGCGATTTTTTGTGCTCGGATGTTGTTTTTAGTAGGAATTCTTTGATTGTGTTCGTTTTAATCGGTCCGTTCACTCTATAATTTGTTAATTTTTAGGAGTTAGTTTTCAATTCCTGTTAATTTGATTGTGCGGGCGGGTGAGCTTCGTCCACTCCTCTATTCTTGTTGATTTTTTGGATTTTGCGCATCCATGCGTGTTTAAATATTGTAATTACTGTTGCTATAGGTTTGAATTCATTGTATTGCGGGTATAATTTTCATTTTTTGAATTGCATTTTTTAAATGAAAGCTGATGTTGTTCATCCAGTTGCCATGTCTTCCATGTAATTTTTTGCGGGGGTATTTTTCGATAGTCTAGTGGTTGGACAATTTTTAGGCGAGTTAGGGAAGTGCGAGTGAAATTGACACCTCTGTTAGTCTACCACATGTCTGGAGTTCTACTGCTTTAATTTTATTTGTTGTAGTTGTGGCATACGTTGTAGTGCACTGCATTTTCGTTAGTAGTGTACTTCGTTGTAGCTGCATTAGAGTGGTTATGGCAGCTTATGAGAATTCTGTTTTCTTAAACTGCCTTCTGTTTTCTAGAGGACTGCATAATATGCACTTTTGTACTGCATTAGCAGTGTGGTTAATGTTCTATTCTGCTATTAGAATGGATGGTCCATTATATGCTTGTGGTTAGCTGAATAGTTATTATAAGAATTTTTTTGAACTGCATACTATGAGAATTGTTTTTGAACATCATATGTTAACTGCGAAGTTTCGACCATTCACATTTCTTGTTACTGTTCAGAGGACTGCTTTTTATTATTTATTAGTACCACACTATATGTTTGAGAGAACTGCATTACTGCCAACATTAACTTGTCTAAAAATGACGATAAAATGATGTAGTTGAGGTTGCATACTTTAAATAGGCACCGTTCAAAGTGTCCGATGGACATAATTAAAAGCATACAACATAAGCAAAGCATTAGAAATATTGGTTGCTTCATATTGGACAGCCTAGAGTGCAAATATTGTAAACTCGAGAGAGTCTTCTTCTTTGTAGAAAAACACCATGGCCACTTCTCCGACCTCAAAGCCATTCTGGGAGACAAAATCTTTCCAACTAGTAGTTATGTTGATGCAGTCTTCAGAGTCGATGTGGTAGTCAGCTTGCATGTATGCATACCCATTCTTGTGTTGTGTCTCCAAAGTAACCTTCCCTGAATTCGGAGCAGGAAACTTTATTGTGGATGGCAGTTTTTGCATATTGGAATGGGTGGAAAAAGAATTTTATAAGTAAACATCAAATGTTTTTCTTTATACTTAGGATGATCTGTTTATGTTGACTTAAATACTTACATATATGTGACTGCTATTTTCTAAAGTAGTTGCAATGTATGAACAAACTTATATACGGATTGACCTCTAGTTTTACTAAGATATATATTATACTGTAACATGCTTGTACTGCAAGGTCAGTTACAGTGTACTTCGCAAGCATGTTAACAGAACTGCAACACTGATCTACTGATCCTTTTTTTGTTCATGTGTTGGGGTTCTGATCTAACTAGTGTTGATACCTGGTGTGGTATTGAAGAAAAATAGGTGGAATTATCTAGTCTTAATAGCTAACCAATCTGAACAACAATACAAATTCTGTTTTTTGTTAACACTACTAAAAAATTTGAACTATATATTCAGATGTGGATTTGCAGGCTAGATTATGTCCAAATTTGTGAGGGGAAATACATACCCAACTTTCCTGCAGATCTGCAGTTGTGAGGCGACGAAGAAATGGCGCCCAAAACTCCCTGTTGGGTATCATCAGGCACCCGAGCATGCTGCACCACTCGGTGTTGGTGAGCTCTAGACCTTCTGCGTACACGCATGTGTCCGCTACCGGCGCCATCCTTGCCAAACACCCGCAGTTACAATCCATGGCGGGTTCAGTGGAATTCCAGAGAAGAGGTGGGGATGAACCCTAGGTCTATGATTTGAAGAAAAAGAGGAATGGGGGGAGGAGTTGTGTTAGTCTAGAGCATGAATGGATACATTTTTATGCAACCAATTGAGCAACAGAAGTAATAAATGTTGTGGTTGGTGTTAGGTGGTGGATTGGTTCTGTTTCAGCGTACGCGAATGCATTTGAGAAGCAACAAGACTGCTTACTTGAAAATAGCGAACTACATTGTCATATCACGATGAACTACGGAACGCGTGGTTGGGCCTGTGTTTGTGTATGGTATGTGGGTTTTTAAACTTTCAGTGGCCTCTCTTTTGTGTGTTGGGCCTGTGTTCGGGTAGTGAAGACGCATTGGCCCAAGTCGGCATGTGAGCACGGCTGGATCTCGGTGTGTTGTGTGCGGCCTAATGTTTAGTCCCACCTCGCCCGCGGAAGGCGCGCCCGACCTGTTTATAAGCGCTGGCGAGGCAACCATGTCGAACTCCTCTGGTTACTTAGTTGGGCGCTTATACACGGCGCTCGCTGCTCTATGCTCTCTGACCTGTGGGCCCATGTGTGCCCGGCCCCATGCATCGTGGCTCAGAACGACTCGCCCGCTGTGGGCGTAGGTCTACTATGAGACTGGCTGGGGCCGGTTGCACCTGGGTGGTCATTTTTTAAATATTTTATGTCATGTATTTTTTTCAATGTCAGGGCGTGCACTGCTTTAGTAAATCATCCGTGCACTGCATTGATCAGGGTTCTGTACTGCATGTGCATGCATTCCGTACTACATGTACAGTTCTCATTTTTTGTTTTCATGTTTTTCCTCTTATGTAATCTTTTCTCCAATGTAGGGGAGTGCACTGCTTAGTAAATCATACGTATACTGCATTGATTATGTTTCTGTACTACACGCTCATATATTTCCGCACTACATATACATGTCGCATTTTTCTTTTTGTGTTTTTGCTCTTATGTATTCTTTTTTCAAATTTAGGGGCATGTAGTGCTTTTGCTGGGTATGTGTAAACTTCATTCGACAGAGTCTGTACTGCACTCATACACAATTTGCAGTGCATGCGTCATATTTGCACACTGCAACTTATTTTGTTTCGTGCACTGCTCTAATCTAATGATACATAAGCAAACAATAGAAAACAAATTATCACAAGCATTCTGTACGATAAGTTCATCATCAGCAAACTAAATTGAACAGAAAGCAATCTAACATAATCAAAGTTCATCATTACAAGTGATTCTGCATGGCAAGCAAATTAAGTTCAGCAAAAGCAAATGATCACAAGCAAACTAACGATACATAAGCAAACAACATAAAGCAAATTTCATGATAATTCTAAAACGATGCTGGCATTGTTGGCTCTTGGCCGGCACAATCTTCTTCTTCACCAGTTAGCGTCTCCCCATCCCCAGCTGCTCCTGGCGCGCTTCTTGGGGGGGCTCCTTCTTCTCCAGCTTTGCACGGCGAAGACCATCCTGGGTGAGGGTGATGCGGTTCCATATCTCATACGCTGCATAGGCGTCCTTTGCCGCGTACTCGATGTGCCTCATGGACAGAGGCAGGGTGGCCCAGCGCTTGTGTTTGTCATCGGTGATCTCCTTCTTCATGTTGTTGTTGTAGTCATCGATGAGCATGCTGGAGACGTCTCTAAGGGAGTCCAACTCCTTGGTTGCCTCGGGCACCCTCCACTCCTTCTGGATGTCGACGAAGTTGGCGATCTCCAGATTGACGCGCTCTAGCCTGGTTTTGTCGTCGTCGATGGAGAAGCCTGCAAAGGTGTACCTGGGGTCGGCGAAGAAGTTGTCAAAGACGGTGCACCTTTCAGCAGCGCTCAGTTGGAAGAGCAGCACCGGGTGATTCTTGTCGACGGAGAGTTGGCAGAGGGCGGGTTTCTGCGTCACTTCAGGCTCGTTGTTGTACTCGAGATCAATGCCGACGGTCTTGGGGCGCTGGAGGCTGAGGTGGCGCTTGTACTGTGCGAGGGAGATCGCCATCTGCTTCTTGTCGTTGGTGTGGATGATGTGCAACTTGGTGTTGCCGTGTGCCTCCACGCCCTTGTACTCATCGGTGAACGCCATCGCCAGTTGTAGGGCTTGGTGTTTTTGCATGGATATCGATATGATGGAGCGATTTGGTGGCAGCATAATGGATACTTGTGTTGTTGTGGATGAGAAGGCCTTTGGGAGGGGTCTGAATTTAAGGGGAGGGTGCGGGGTGGGATGGCCGCATCAGATGAACTGTACGATCTCGCTGACGATGCGGTTGTGCAGATCATGGGTTGGTGTTGCATCTGTGATCGTGGGCTTGTGGCGATGGAACCACTCGGATTGGGTGGTTGTAAGCGAATGTGGTTTTTTTAACATGGTTTTATTTTATTTTTTATCAGTAAATTTTTTAACCACCACTTTCTGTGCGAACAGGCATTTGTCACGTTTATATGTATCATGCGTGATAATGAAACTGCATTGCTTATAGTTCCGTACTACATCATCTACAATACAGAACTGCATTTTGTCTACAAGTGCGTACTTCACCATTTTTTGCGTGTCCTTGCTGCAGCCCCTGAAAAAAGTATAATGTATTCCATAATTTTACGAGTTTTTTGCTGTGTTCTATACTGTGTATTTATTCATGTAGGTAATCCGGAACTGGATTGCTATACCGAACTGCATCGTGTAACAAAATGCACTGCATTTTTCTAGTGCTACGTACTGCATCTGTTTTTTGCCGGTACTTACTACAGTCACTCGTACGGGAGGGGTAGGGGGGTTGGCGCCCCACTTTTTTGGTGTGGCACTTATTTTGAAGGTAGACTTTTTTTCGGATGCGTTTTCTTAACACGCGTGTTGTTTTTTATTTTAACTTTTTTTATGAACTGTATGTATTTTATTTTTGTTTTACGGTCTGAACTTTATTGTGCTTCACAGAGAACTGCATCATGTGCGTTTTGATGTAGTCTGTCTTATTTTAGCTGGGCCGTTTTTGGGCCGGCCCGTTTTATGTGACCCTTTGCCACACGCGGGCCTCCTATGTCTCCCTTCTAGGCGATCCCACCGCTCTGCTGACAGGGAGAGAGACCGAGAAGAATCCCCTCTCCTCTCTTGCAGTTTCTCCCGAGGCATCTATCCCTCGAGCAAAACCGTCGTCGCCCGAGGAACCGCCGCCCTCAAGAGGTCCTTATTCCTGCATTCCGCGTCGTTGTCCGCTCTGCGAGCCCTTGCCGCTACGCTCCCGCAGCTCTTTCCTGTCCGTTCCCATCGCCGCCCCTCCCCCCTCCCCACCGCCGTCGCCGCACCCTTTTTTGTGGTACGTTCCACTTGGCCTCGGTCTTGATTGTCCCCTCGTCTTGTTTTGTGATTCTCGTAGTTGCTGTTGCTGTTTTTGCTTGTGTAATTTTTCCGTAGGCAGTCGATTTTATCTTGATTTTGAATTCGATAGTCGTGTGTAGCAAGGTGGATCAAGGGTTTCGTGAGGTTTTTGCTGATTTTGTTGCTTATATCTGTCACTTCATCCTTGTGCTGCACGCAAACGCAATGTCTTCGCCGAGCAGAGTGGGAGGAGGAGTTCAGGGTATGTGGAGTGCTTATTTTAGGCTTTGTTTATTTTTGTTTGATGTTTATCTAGTTTCCTAATTCATCCTGCATATTGGTTTATGCTCTGTTAGCTGTCAGCGTTCGTTTGCATTTTTTTGTCATGTGATGTTTTGTAATTTCTGTTTCTGGTTCTTTTTGAATCCAGTAGGTTATTGCAGTGGTCATAATGATACACCAATTGGCTCTTGTTGTCCTGGTGGTAATGATCATGGTGTCGAGGGAGGACATGAAGTGAATTCGCCGATTGAATCTTCTCCCATAAGTGTGGCTCCTCCTTATGGTATGTGGTTGATTTGTTTATTTTTGTGTATGCTGGTTACTTGATGTTGTACAAATTGGCATTGCGTTGCTGTATCTAGTCCAGAATTTTGTTGGGAACAAACGTGAAGTTAGTGTATGCAACACTGCATTTATTTGTATATGTGAACTCCACTATATGTATGTGTGAACTGCATTGTTCTTTTATTCAAGTTTTTGTACAATTCATTATTTTTTATTTTGAGCTTATGGTTGGAGCATTGCATTTATATGTCTAAGTGTACTGCATTTGTTATTTTTGTGCACTTTTTAACGACCATAGTCAAACTTCATTTTGACGCAGTGTTTGTTTTCCATGCTGGGGCGCCTGGGTTTGAGGAGGTTACTCAATTGATTAACCATTATTTTGCAGAGGGTAATGTTGGTGTGAGCTTTGACCATAGACATCCCGTCTTGTCTGAAACACAATCGCAGTCTCTTGATGGTACAGAGGAAATTACACAGGATTGGATGGTCTCGGAATAGCTTCATGAATATGAGTTGAAGCAAAGCAAGAAGAAGTTGAGGTTTGAAAGTGACTCAAAAGAGTTTGCAGAGAAGGAGAAGCAGAGGAGAGCTGTAGATGGTGCCAAGGGTGCCAAATTTGCCAAGGTGAAGCAGCCTTCTTTGCAGAAGAAGAAGCTGAGTACTGTTGCTGAGGAAGGTGGTACACCTCGGTGGAGTTCATGTGTTGCTGGCATGAAGAAGAATCTTGGCAATAGAACTGCTGAAGCTGGTGGAAAGGATGATCCTCAGCGCAAGCGACTACATGTCACTGAAGGTCCCAACTATAATGATGAAGACTTTGTGCTTGCTGATTTTGTGAGGGATGTTCATACTGGTAGACGCAAATACTATGGTTCATCTAAGAGTCTACGCAAGCGTGCCCGTGATGACGTCGATGAAGATGTTGGTGGTGACTCTAGCGAGGAGGTGGATGTTGTTCCAAAGGTTTGTTGAAGTGGACTGCATTTGTTTCCTTCATTGTTATTCTATCTGTGTTTTCTCTGTCTCTTTTTTATGGCTAGTCTTCTAATGTGGATTGCATTTCCCTTTACACAGAGGAAGAAGTCTAGTAAAAGCAATGCAACTAAAGATGATGCCGAGGGAGATGATTCTCGATTTAACAAGACCGTACGTTTGTCGTTTCCCACTGTTAGCATGGCTGCTTCTTTGTTGAAAGAGGCACACTGTAGTCGTGTTCGGGATGATGGATTCGGTGTTGTCTTTGAACTGACAGTAAAGAAAAATGTGTCGCGCATTCTTATGTGCTATCTGATGGGAGTGATTGACCCTGCCACCATGATAATGGACTTTGGGAATGGCAGGGTTCTTCGAATCAATCGTGATGCAGTTCATCACATTTTTGATTTACCTATGGGACGTCACACTGCACCCATGCCTGCTGCCAGCGGCCATGATGACTCGTTGATTGCCCTCAAGGATGAGCTTGGCTTTGGCCGTTCAAAAATTATAGGTGTCAATGACTTGCTTGAGAAGTTGAAGGTGTTGGTGGAGGAAGATGGTCATGTGACTGTTGACCTTGCTGTGAAGGTGTTCTTCCTGACACTTTACCAGAATTTGTTGTGCCCCGGGCCTGCAGTTCATTTGGGTAGAGTTGCTGCAATGGTGGAGAACATGGATTATGCGGCTATGGCTCAGATGGACTTTTGCTAGCTTGTTGTTGATGAGTTGCAGGCAGCTACGGTGAGGTGGCAAACAGAAGGCAGCAAGCAGAATTGTGAAGAGGGTTGTGCCATTGTCCCCCTGATTATGTATCTTGACTGCTTGAAGCTTTGCAAATTTTTAGTCATGCACACGTTGACGCCACGTGCGTCATACCTGACGACCAAGGAACTGATGAAGTTATACAATGAGGATGTGCTTGTGAAGGGAAAGATTTACTTGCAAACTTACAAATTTGGGAAGCTGCCGGTTAGTGCATCTGAGTTTTTAATATCATATTTTTTTAAAAAGGTGCAGCCATTATAAATCTGAACTTTTCTAGTACTCACATGTATACTTCTCTTTTCCTGTTGTCTTTTTTTTGCAGTGGAAGGCATTAGGTGGTATTGTGTACAGCCGTCCTGCTACAGTGTATGCGGCAGCTCTGATGCGGTGCCTAGCACTCATGCTAGGTTTTATGAGCCTATCTGTAGCCAGCTTCCTGCCTGTGATGATGAGGTGCCGCGTACTCGTGGTTTCATGGCTCGACAGATGTTTTATAGTAGAAGCTCTTTTAAACAGACATTTGTTGGCGGCAAAAAGCACGAGGAGATTGATGAGCTTCTTATGAAGGTTTTGAAGTTGACTAAAGATTTGCCAACCTCTGGTGACAGGTTGAGGATAGTTGCTGGTTTTTTCCCTGTTAGCCATGGCCCACGAGATGAAGATATTGTTGCTGCTCACAATTTTGATTGTGGCGTGATTGAAAGCCCAAAGATTGCAGTGATGAATGTTCGGTCTTCGTATGATCAATTGAGACATTCACAGGAGGAAAAGTGCGATTGGTATGAGAAGGATGTTGGGCATATTTTGGATGAAATGAACCGCCAGGACACTGGCGTTGGCGCTGATAATGTATGTTCTAGGTTTTTTGGCTTTGAACCTCTTTTGTGTATTATGTGGACTACTCCTCACTATTTTTTTTGTGAATAGGCTGGAGTGGAATCTTCTGGTGTCCAGGGAACTAGGGACTATGGAGTTAGTCAGGTACAATTACTTCTGCCATGTCTGTTCTACCATGCGTCCCTCTTCTTGAAACTTGCATTTGTTGCTTTCCATTTTATTGTATTTTTTGTGTACTTCACGGTTGTAAAGCGTGTACTGCTTGTGCATAGTTGAAGTTTTTTCTTTTTTGGTCATTACCATATTATTTTCGTTTCTGGTTTGTTCTATGCCCATAGACTGGTGTTTCTGCTTATGATGTGCACAAAGAGTCCTACGATGGCTCTGAAAAGGATGAGGTCCTGGCTGATGCATCGTTCCCTCCGGATGTTGTAGCTGATAAGGTATAGTTGTATTACTTGTTCTGTTGGTGGGTTGTAATCTAATTTTTTGTTGTTGTTATAAACTTGATGTACGCTGTTATGTTCACTCATATGCATTTTCATTTACATATGTTATTTGCAATAGTTTTACATGTGTGAGCTTCAGTCTTTGACAGAAGTGAACTGCAGTTCTTTTCGCATGCGTGGTCCATAGTATTTTACATACGTAAGCTTCAGTATTTAACATAACCGAACTGCAGTGTTTGACAAAGTGAACTATAGTTCTTTTTTATGTTTATGTGGGTTGCAATTGTAGTTGTTTTGACACACGTGGACTGCAGTTGTTCTGTGTATGTTGTTAGCAGTCTTTTTGACATAAGTGTCCTGTGCCTTGTTGTGTTAATTATCCCCACGCTCATTTTGTGTTATTGTGTGTTTTTTAAACTTTCCATAGCCTGGAGAAGAAAACATGGAAGTTCACTTTGATCTGAATCAGGGCAGTTGTGCTGTTGATGGTGGTGGCAGTGTTGATGCTTCTGCATCGGTTGCCGTCGACTGTGCAGATCCCTCTATAGCTCAAGAATCTCATGGTGATGTTTCCCCTAGTCGGCATGAAGATTCTGATTTTGGCATTGAAAAGCCGCTGGAGAATGTCATCCCTGCTGTTAGTGTTGTTGCTTCTCCTGTTTGTCTAGCGGCCAACAATGTTCCTAAAGTATCAAGAGTGGAGCCTCATGTAGCTGAAGTATCCAAGGACGTTGCGGTTGACCAGACTGTTGTAAATCCAGAGAATGTTGATGTTAATGCAGAAGGGCGGTCCAGTGATGTTGTGGAGGATTCGTCACAACCTAGCCAAGAAAATGTTGTTGTCAGCTCTGAAGAACAACAACATGAAGACCCTGACACTGAAGGCAAGAGTTTTGTTTCGAACAGTGCAGTTGAAGTTTTTCTCATTCATTTTGTTTAATTACTATGGTATCTACATTAGATGTTTAATGATAAGTGAAACTTGATCTTTTGTTTATGATTTTCAAAATAGCTAGCAGAATTTCATTATCTTAATATTTGAACTTCATTCTTTGGATAAGTGAACTTCATCTTTTTTATTACATATGACGAACTTCCTATTGTGACACCGTCGAGCATTGATCCAACTCTTCCGAAAAGATACAATGAGTTGTACACTGCTGTTACGAGGGTTCGAAAGGGCAAGAAGAAGAAGTATGGTTTTTTTGAAATTGTTTTGTTCGTATGTATTTTCTAATTTTGGTATTTACCCCTTTTTCTTTGTTGTTATTTTTTTAGTATCTTATGTTTCAGTTTTTCATGAAAAATTCAGGGACATGATTGCTTTTAAAACTGAGATGGCTGATATTACCATTGGCGAAGTTGGTCAATCATCTCGGGGTTTCTTTGCTGATAGATAAGTTTAAGGGATCTCCGATAATGGTTGCCTCGTACCATATTTGTGTAAGAATGCAAAAATTTTTGTTTTATTTTTTGATTTTCTTTTCTAATTTCGTGCGACGACCTGTTTGCTTGAGCACTATTTGATTTTTGGTTTTGTTTTGGCAAACAAATATTTGGAATGGTGGTATTGTAGGCAGGAGTGTTAAAATGATGTTCTCTTCAAAAGCCGAGGAGCGTGTTGATAAAAAGGATATGGTGAGTAACGTTTTTATGTGTCGAAAACTATATTTTGTGTGTTTGTTTTTACAGTGTTCTGTTTCTTCTTCTTATAATAATTTTATTTATTTATTCGTGCTTCGAACATGTCCTTTTTGCAACTTTTGATCCGCTAGAGATGAGGGATGGTGTTGGTCATTATTTTGTAGTTGCTTTAAATGTGAAAGAAAGACGGTTTGAATTTCTTGACTCGCTCAATAAACCTGGTAGCCCTGATGCTATCAGGGTTTTTAGGAGGATGGTTAAAAATATCAAGCGTGCATGGAAAGAAGGAAGCTCAAGTTCCGATGAGCCGCTAAATCCTCCTACACTTGATGGATTTGTGTTGAAACATGTCATTGTCCCAATGCGGCCAAATGGGTGTTTTCTGTACAGCCCCTCTCCGCCATACTGCTCAAGTTTTTTTATTTCATTTTGTGAAACTGATGTTTTTTTATTCTTTTTGTTGCAGTCATGATTGTGGATTCTATATGTTTCAATTCTTGTAGGCTTGGGATGGTGTTCGAGTTGCTAAGTTTGGGGTGGAGCACATTGGCTACATTAGAAAGGCCATGCTCTATAGTTGGCTCACATCGAGAAAGTGTTGCCTTGATTTAACATCACTTTTAATTTTTGCATATAAATGTTGTTTTAGTGAACTTCTTCATCCTCCCTTTTATTTATTTTTTGTCTACTACTTGCTTCCGCTTCTTACGGGCTTTTTTACTAGTTTGTTTAGTTAAGTTCGTGATTAGAATGGATGTGTATATTCATTTGTTGTGTTAGTGAGATGCATTTTATTTTTTGGGCAATTGAGCTGCATTGTTCTTTATAAGTGGGCTGCATTGCTGTAGACAAGTGGACTGCATTGCTGTAGACAAGAGGACTGCATTGATGTAGACTAGTGGACTACATTGATGTAGACTAGTGGGATGCATTCTGTTCTTTAGTGAACCGCATTTTTTATATTAATGAGATGTATTACATGGTTTTTGGTTTTGTATTTTGTGCTGAGTGTTTCCATGTTTTTACATGTTTTTAGGTTTTGATGGGGGGCTTCATGAAGGCTGTATGTCACTGTTTGAGTCCCATGGTTCTGAGGTGGTTATGGGGGATTGTGTAATTGAAATCTCTCCAGATAATTCTGGTTCTTTGGCTGGAGATGGTTTGAACACAGATGTGGCGTCTGGACCTGATGGTGGAAGTGTCTCATGACCTAGCTCTCCACACGATGTATTTGATGTTGATGATGATGATTTTGGTACGCCGTGTCCACGCGTCACTAGGACTAGGAGTGCAACAATTAATCGTCCTCCTATGGATGAGGTTGAAGTATTTTTGAACAAGAGGGCAGGTGAGAGGGCTTTTAAGTTGAGATGCTCTATAGAGAAATTGAAGCCTCTGAGGTTCAAATATATTGATGAGGCGAGGAAAATAAAGGATCTTCTTCTTAGCAAAGATTTTGTAACCAAATACCACGAGTAAGTTCTATGTGTGTGCCCTTCATCCTTTTTGTGTGTTTTGTTTTTAATTTTAATTTTATTGACCCCATATGTGTATGTTTACTGCAGGAACGCATTATTTATGGTGAATAGTCCTTTTGGTGATGTTGATACTTACACCGTTGACTATATCTATAATACATTTGGCAAAGGAGCTTTAATGGATTCCTATCTCATGGATTTTGTCATCAAGTACTCGAAGCAAGAACCTGAATTGGGTTTAGTTTATCATTCTGGTGAATGTGTGCTACTTTCACCTTTATTTATCATGGTAAACATGTGCTGTCATTTTTTCCTATTGTACTGGTTTCTTCATGTCCATGCCTGCATGCATTGTTTATCCTTTTATTCATGTCCTTTTTTGTTCTTTTTTCTGTGCAGTACATTCTTCAAATGGAAACCTTTGTGATGAGAGATGATGATTTAAACACTGTGTTGCCAGCTGTGCATAGCCCTTTTGTTTAGAAGATCCAGTTAAGCAGTTCAAGGTTTTTGTGAGCGACGACGTAAACCTGTTGGATGCAAAACTGGTAAGTTCATTGTTTTCCGTCATTTATTTTTCTGGTTTTTTGCATTTCTTTTTATAGTTATTTTTGGAACTGTGGTCCTGGTGCTACGTGTCGAAAGAACTTTTCATTTTCATTTTCATTTTTGTTTTTTTGATGTGAACAGATTATGATGTCGCGCTCCAAGGATGGTCATATTCCTTATACACGATGAACCAGCATCGCCAAACGTTTGATATCCATGGCACTAGAAAGTACACTGGCCATCCTAATGTCACGACAAAGTGGCGCATAACTGACTACCACTCAGATTGCACTGAAGTGGTATGTCATTTTTTCTTGCCAAGTGCAAAGCTTTTTTGTGTTTCTCCTACTGCATTTTTTTATAAACTGCACATGCACTGTTAGCACACATAGAACCACACTTGTTTATGTAGTGCACTGCAACATATGCGTGACAAAACTGCATTTTCTCACACCCCCCATAATCTGTGTAAAAAAGGGTAAAAGGAAATGACCTCGCGTGCATTTAAAAGAGGGACCGTCTAGACGTTGAGAACAACTTTTGTATTTTTTGGTTCGTCTGAATAGTAACTTGATGTGTGATGTGTGTTATTTTTACCTTGTGCTTCCTTTTTTGCCAGATGAGGAGGATGACTCAGCTGCTTAAGGTGATTTATGGTGAAAAACTGTATAAATCGAAGAACCACCCCGACTGGGTTAAATTGGCACAGAAGCCCTCTTTTCCGGTCGTGCCAGCGCAGGGAGAAAACGAGTGCGAAATCTATGTTCTGAGGTTGACGCAGTTGTATGACGGCCAACGTCTAGTTGAGAGAATTATGAAATCCGACGTAACACCTTCTCTGTTTTCTTCTTTTTCTTGTTACTTTTTTATTATTTTTACTTTTTACTTTTTTTTCTTTATGACAACTTTTTTTAATCACTGGTCTGCATTTTTTTAATTTTCTTTTTGTAGCCTGCTGTTGAAGATTGGAAGGCGGAGTACATGTTCCGCCTGCTGTTCAATCTTTCAAACATGTTGTGTTATGAAGACATGCCGCTTGAGTTACGAGATCTGATTGCGGACCTCGGGCTTACTTCCCTGTCGCAATCGCAGACGCAGTAACAATCATTTTGGTGTTATTTCTACTGAGTAAAAGCCTGTGTATGGACAAGAACTAGGAGTTCATGTTGTGTATTGTGTGCTGTCTAAGGTAGATAATGTACGAAAAAGACTATTTTTTTCTGTTATCGTGTTTTCGTGTGCTTTTTGCAGTAGTGTATATGGACGAATTTGTATGTGTATGTGTATTTTATATAAATAACTCATACAGTATATATATGTGTATATTTTTATTTTGTTGATGACCACGTTCTGTGTGAACTGGCATTTGTCACGCTTATGTGTATCGTATGTGTCCCATAAACAACATCGCATGTGATGCCAAACTTCTTCGTCCAACAAAAAGCACTGCATTTGTCTACAAGTTTGTGCTGCACCTGTTTTTTTTGCTGCACTTGCCGCAGACCCTGTATTCATGTGTGTATCCCGAAACTGCATTTCTTTTTATGATACTGCACTGCTTTTTGCCTAACCAAATGCACTGCTTCGCCTAAAAGATGCGTCCTACAGTTGGTTTTTTTATTGTTTGTACGGTAAGGTAGGGGGGTTGCCCCCCCATTTTTTAGTTGTCTATAGATTTTAAATTGCTCCTGTATTCCGTGTACTTAACGCACTGCGTGCGTTAGCGCGAGGCCAAGCAGGGGGTGGGAGGGGGGTCATGACCCCCTCCCCACCCCCTGCGAGGCCGAGCCTGGAACGAGCCGGAGCAGGTGGCGACGCGGTGTGCCACGGCGCCGCATGCGTATGCGAGTCCGTCACACACCGTCGCCTCCCTGTCTATCTTAGGGGTGTGGCTCTGGGGTTGCGTGTGTCCTATTGTTGGAAAAACAGAATGTCCGCACTGTGCCTGTCAACCAAGCGCACTGCGTGCGTTAGCGCGAGGCCGAGCAGGGGGGGTGGGAGGGGAGTCGTGACCCCCCTCCCCACCCCCCTGCGAGGTCGAGCCTCGAACGAGCCGGAGCAGGCAGCGACGCGGCGTGCCGCGGCGCCGCATGCGTAGGCGAGTCCGTCACACCCCGTCGCCTCCCTGTCTATCTTAGGGGTGTGGCTCTAGGGTTGCGTGCGTCCTATTGTTGGAAAAACAGAATGTCCGCACTGCGCCTGTCAACCAAGTGCACTGCGTGTGTTAGCACGAGGCCGAGCAGGGGGTGGGAGGGGGTTCGTGACCCCCCTCCCCACCCCCCTGCGAGGCCGAGCCTAGAACGAGCCAGAGCAGGCAGCGACGCGGCATGCCGCGACGCCGCATGCGTAGGCGAGTCTGTCACACCCCGTCACCTTCGTGTCTATCTTAGGGGTGTGGCTCTGGGGTTGAGTGCGTCCTATAGTTGGAAAAACAGAATGTCCGCACTGCACGTGTCAACCAAGTGCACTGCGTGCTATAGCGCGAGGCCGAGCAGGGGGTGGGAGGGGGGGTCGTGACCCCCCCTCCCCCCCCCTGCGAGGCCGAGCCTGGAACGAGCCGGAGCAGGCGACAACGTGGCGTGCTGCAACGCCGCATGCGTAGGCGAGTCTGTCACACCCCGTCGCCTCCATGTCACACCCCGTGCGCTTGTCAACCAAGCCAGTGTGTGACGTGGGTTTCTGCCGTTGTAGCCAAGTGAAAAGATTCGCCATGGTAGTTTTCTTGAATGGCTGGAAAAAATATTCGTCTAAGCGAACTGAAATGCTTTATTGAGAACCCATCTTCCGTCCCATACCGGACTGCACAGCGGACTGCATTTTTTAGGTGAGGGGGTTCTGGAATTACTTGCTAGTTGTGCATTGTTGGGCTTTGTTTGTTTTTGGGCTGTGAGAATTTGTTGGGTTTGTTGGGGTGTAAGACGCATTGGGCCGAAGTCGGCCTATGAGCACGGCTGGTTCCCGGTGCGTTCCGTGCGGCCTAATGTTTAGTCCCACCTCGCCCGCGGAAGGGGCGCCTGACCTGTTTGTAAGCGCTGGCGAGGCAGCTGTGTCGACCTCCTTTGGTTATTTAGTTGGGCGCTTATACACGGCGCTTGGTGCTCTATGCTCTCTGACCTGTGGCCCCATGTGTGCCCGGCCCCATGCATCGTGGCTCAGAACGACTCGCCTGCTATGGGCGCAAGTCTACTACGAGACTGGCTGGGGCCTGGTTGCAGCTGGGTGGTCAATTTTTTCCTTATCTGAAGCATTTTTTATTCGGGAGTATATATATTTCATGGTAGTACAAATGGTGTCATTTGTACTGCTTGCACCAACGTTGAGTACTGCACTACGCGTACCAAGTCTGTGTGTTGTGCACTGCATGAAAGTTGCTGCAGCCTCTCTCATTCTGCATTTATGCACGTACAACACTTCATATATACACTTTGTGAATTGCCTTATATTTGTTATATGAACTGTGTTCACGCTTGTTTATAATGTTCTGCGGATTATATTTTTTATAAATATTAATATTAATGTTCTTTTTCTACAATTACTATTTGCGGACCGCATCTGTACAAATGCGTAATGTTTATTTTTACCATTGTGAACTGCATTAATCTTTCTTTTTTAGGTATGAGTTGTAGTCAGATTACTTAATTTTTTTGTTTAACGTTGTTTTTGAATATGTTTTGTATGTGAATAGTATGTTTTCGTATCACAGATTAAATTTTTCAAAGTTTTCTGGATACTTGTTCTAACACAAACTAATTTCAGCAATAACAATTGTGTAGCGACCCGACCCGAATGGATCAAGTCTCTGTGCTTAAGTGTCATCCCTGGATCAGTATGCTGACACACACAGTACTCGAGGATTTATAACAGAGGTAAATCACATGTGTACAGTAACGTAAGTACTATTACCTCAATCCAAAATAGCGGAAGTAACAAGGTTGTGGATTCCCATCAACACCAACGGCAAAGTTGAGTGTAGAAATCGTAACCCTAACGTATCTCTTACTCGTCGTAAGATAATCCTGCAACATGGTTGCAGCCACAAAGGGTCAGTACATTGAATGTACTGGCAAATTCACACCATAGAGAATGATGAATAAAGGCTATCACTACATGCATATTTGGCTGGTGGAAAAGCTCTATGGTTATAAGGTTTTTTGCGAAAAGCCAATTTTTCCCTACTGCAAAGGAATAAATTTTATTTAACTATCATGGTGGTTGTTAATCATTGAGAATGGTTGACAGCATTCTCAATCCCAATTAAGTAACATCATTAAAACCCAACCAATTATTTAAGTAACGTGATGAGATCAACAGGATAATCCAAGAACTAGATACTCAAGACGTCCATAACCGGGGACACGGCTAACCATGATTAGTTTGTATACTCTGCAGAGGTTTGTGCACTTTTCCCCACAAGACTCGATCTCCTCCGTTGGATTTCTCGCACTACATGGTGTTTGAGAAACGGATGACCGAGACATAGTCTTTCAGAAGCGCTAGCACCTTACGATGGGTAGACCGTTACACCTACTTTCCCCTACATTTGCTAGTCTACCACTGTAAGAGTTCGCACGACTTAATCAACTATGCTAGAGCCCATAATAGCTTGTGGCTGCACACGGAATTTCTAGTATGAATAATCTTATGATCCCTTTGAGCCTGGGTGGCGGTCCATAAAAAAATAGGCAATCCTGGTCTACCCAGGTGCCTAGACAGGCAATCCTGGTATACCCAGGTGCCTCAATCCACCCAGATGTGTGTTTAAGTTGCCACCTTAAGTAAACCATTAATTAACAGTCTCACATCTGTCATGAATACTCTCAAAACTCAATCCACGTCTACGAGCATAGCATGGCAATGTAAGCATAACGTAATAGTAACTCCCAAGGGTTTGATAATAAACAGGTAATAGGTACTACCTCAACTACTTCCCATCCCACAATTTAATTAGATCCTAATCATGCAATGTTGGAGGTTTGATCTAATGCAATAAAAACTTGGTATGAAATAGGTATGGTCAAAGTGTGAACTTGCCTGCAATGTTGATGAAGATGATTCGCACTCAAAACTCTTGATAGTTCTACTCATCACACTCCGGTCAATCTATCGTAAGCAAGCAATAGTAATCACACATAAGCAATCACTCAAAGTATCAGAAAGATCGAAGAAGACAATTCGGAAAACATCAAAACCAAGCAAATAACTCTTGCAACATAAAACAATCTCTAACAGTACCAAAATTATATGAATTTGTCCTTATCAGAAAGTTTAGGTCAAGAGTTTCGATTTGCAAAAAGAATCAACTCAAACGGAGCTACGAAACTCAAGTTATGATCAAACGAAGTTTGAATTCAAATCTAATCTAATTTAAATTTTAAACTTTTCAAAAACATGTTTGAGTTGGATTACTGGATAGAGGAGATCATAACGAATAAGTGGGCGTTGGTTTCGTTGGATTTGGACAAACGAGTAAAAAGTTATGGCTATTTGAAAAATCAGGGCCAAGCTGTTTTACAGAAGAAAAAAATAGCTACAGACTAGGGTCTAATGTATAAATATGTAGACTAATTGATAATCTAATTATTTTATCATATTAGTCTAAAAATAATAAACTACGGAGGTATAAGAAGAAAAAAAAACAAAGAAAGATACCTTTATAAGGCAGAGAAAGGACAACTTTGGAGAAAGGAGACAATTTTCAAAAGTCGCGCCAGAGAGGAGAAATATATTTTTCTTAAATGAATCTAGTCAAGCCAAAATATTGATTTAACCCAAATCGGATGATTTTTGGAGGCTCTATGGGTCTATATTTATTGGTGGAAAAGAGGCTTAGGGGTTAAAAGCTAGGCAATGTGAGACTAAACGTAGACGAAAATATACGAAACAGAGAAGAAAAGAGGCGGATGGGCCTAAAGGCCTTCGGTCGGCCGCGGGCACGCTGCGGTGCAGTTTTTTTTTACAAAATTCGGCCTAAGAGAAAAAAAAGAAAAGGCTGGCTGGGCCTGGCCTATTTAAGAGAAAAACAATAGGGCGCCAGAAGCTACTATACTGCGCATGTAGGCGATAAATAAATATGGGCCGCAAGTACAGTTTTTTTTAAAATAGAAACAGAAGGAAAACCGAATAACAAAATAAAATAAAAATTTTATATAGGCATATTATATATCAAAATTTTCAGAAAAATATTTTCTACGACATGAACATTTTTCTGGCATTAAATAAAATACACACAAATTCTAATAATTCTAACAGTGCTCCTGCTCTAATAAGATCCAACAAAAATCATTTTAAAAATACCAAAATGAAATCAAATTTATTTCTCTCCAATTTTCTGTTGTAGGGAATCATGTTACCCTATTTTCCATGTATTTTATTTTTGGAGAAAAATGATTTGAATAAAATCCAAATAACTCCAAATTGAAAAATAATTCCGAAAAGACTTTGAATTTGATCATTTGAAACTCCCAACTCATATTTCATATAATTTGAAGAAGTCATTTTATCTTCTCTCGTGAAAATCATTGAGTTGCATAAAGTTTCTGAATTGGAAAATATTTCCCAATGGAATTCAAATATTTTTTGAACACCCTTTTCATTTATTTAAATGGAAGAAGTCATGTCATCTTCTCTCTAGGGTTTTGTATTTGAAAAGAATTTGAATTCAAGAGGATCATAAATGAAAAAATGAAAGTTTGGGAAAGTCCTTTTATTCCCTCTTATTTAAATTTCAAAAAGTTCGAATTCACTCACTTTCAGTCAATCAATCAAACAATCAATCAAATCTATCTATTTAATATAACATTTCAAAATTTAGAATTTTGGGATGTTACAAACCTACCACCCTTAAAATGAATCTTGTCATCGAGATTCGGAGAGGCTAGCAAGAAATAGGTTAGGTTCGGGGTCTTCTCAAAATCCATCGATCGTCTCCGGTGTCTTGGGTGCTACCACCCTTAGAAAGATTGTTACGGTCCCATCAATACTCATATACTCCATCCTTATTCTTGACAGGGCCGGTCTTCTCAGATCTTCAGTATAATTCCTTTCTCTGGGCTCTTCCGGTGATGGCATAACCTTTTCCTCAATTCTTTTGTCCTTTCATCTTGGTAAGGTTATTCCGAGACTGGGTCTTCTTAGCTGACAGGTCTGGCGCCAAAACTAAACAACTATCGATTTCTCATGGTGGTCAACAATTTATGGTTTCTCCTGCAGGAAATGGGTCTGGGTTGAACCTCACCGTATAACCTACGGTTGTCAACAACTGCCGTGTACAAGGGAAAAATACTTATACCATTCTAAGTTTAAACAGGGTTTTGATCGTCGTCTCTTTACTATAGGTAAGTCACTCAGATTTACCATCCCTTATAGCAAGGCGAATAATAAGAGTAAGTCGGTATGGTGATCAATCCATCCCGCACCCAAATCATTACCCTGTATATGGTTTAGCGAATCTCGCATTCTAACACTCGGTCATCCTCACAAGCATTGCAGAATTTCTCTTGTCCATGAACTGCGTTCGGAATAATCCATTGATTTTGCAAGCCAAACAAACATCTATCGTTCCTTCACAACTCTTAGGTTTTGCGTAAACTCCTATAAAATCGTCTGCCGATAAACGTCATATCTTCCTCCAGGGTTTTTCCTTCAGCAAGAATGTGCTTGCTTCTTGGCAGGTCCTGGGGCCTGTGGGTTATGGCCCATCTCATCACTTGTGGTCCTTGAACTTATCATCGAGCACTGATCATTATTCCAACTTCCAACTTCCTAGTATTCTTAAATCCATCTAATTGTACTGTCTTCCTTCCTTCTATTGGCACCAAACTAGGACATGTTTACTCAGACTCATCATGGAATTTCCATTGATCCATATTTCCAACATCAAACCTCCTTTATATCCAAAAGTAATTTATCTCTTCATCCTCATGGGGTATCCCACATATCGAGACAAAAACTTATACTTATGAAGTCCATGTTCCACTTCGTGGAATATCATTATCCTTTCCAGGGTCAAGCGTCCTTACAGGGGAATACTGGCCATCTCTGCATGGCACTTCTTCAACTGGGAAATGTGAAACACATCATGAACTCCTGATAGTCCTTCGGGTGACTCCAACTTGTTGGCCACTTCTCCCATACGCTCCAAAACTCGGTATGGTCCTAAAAATCTCGGGGCTAACTTTCCCTTAACCCCAATTCGTTTAACTCCTCGCAGAGGGGACACACGAAGACATGCTCCGTCTCCAATTTCATATACTACCTCCTTGCGTTTTTTAGTCTGCATAACTCTTCTGCCTGGACTGATATACCTTCAGTCTATCTCGAATCAACTTAACATTCTCTTCTGACTCCTTGATCACATTTGGTCCAAACAACTGACGGTCTCCAACTTCATCCCACATAGTCTTGGGGTATCACACATATCGAGACAAAACTCGTATTCATTTTGTCCGAGATCCACTCAGTGGAGTATCCTTATCTTTTCCAGGGGTCAAGGGTTCTTACAGGGTACTACCACCCTTAAAATGCACAAATCTTCCATAGACCATATTTCTCATATCCTCAAAAATGGTCAAAATTCTTCTTCATAGGATAACAACTCATAAAATCCGTATCAGTACCAACGATGCTAACTTTATTCACTCTCAATTGACTACAATCTCTCGCTTTTCCATTACACGTCTCAACTCAACACCTTAATATAAAAGAAAATGTTCTCACTTCTACTACTCCATTTCTTTTGTTGCAAACTCAACTATCTAGCACAAGTTTCCTTCTCCTCGGGGCATTCTCTGGAAAAGTGCCCTGCTCCATTACAACTAAAACATATTACTTCTGACAAGTATCGAGGTTTCCCTTTTGGGCAACTGTTGAGGTAGTGCCCTGACTCCTTGCACCTGTAACAGGTGATATGACTCAGGTCCTTCCTGAAATCCAATCTGCTTCTCTTCCTGGACCTTTCCATGCCAATCATGGCTTCTATTTCTTGTGGGTCATATTATACTTCCTCTGCCGGGAATTCTACTAGATCCCCATTCAAACAATTTTGGGAGATGTGTCCTTCTTCTCCACATGAATAGCAAGACTTAGTGCAGGGTTTACTCGGGTCTTCTTTAGGTGTGTCCTCCACCTCTTCCTTCATCACAGTTTCTTCTAAAATTCCCATAAGGGCTCCTTTCTTTACTTCTTTCTTCTGCTGGATGGTTCGTTGTACCATGGGGTAAATGTGACACTGAGAAGGATAGTGGGTAGTCCCTTCACACAAGAAACAAGTAATCTGCCTAGTTGGGCATTCTTCAACTGGGTGACTTCCTTCACAATTAGGGCATTCATCCTTGTGTTCTTTATGCGTGTGTCCTATTTCTCCACAAATCTTGCATGCACAAGGTTTCTTCATATCCTTTCCATAAGGCTTCAATTTCTGGGACACGAATCGAGACTTTAGCAAAGTCAACTTAAAATCTTTCCAAGTGGTTACTCCTTGCCATCCATTGATGGTTTGGTACATCCTCCACCAAGTAGCAGCAACTCTTTCAAAGCACTGAAGAGCATGTTGGGTCATATCCTTTCCAACTATAGGGTTATTCTCCATGCGATCCTCCATGTTCTGAATCCATCAGTCCGTCTCCAACTGACTCATCGGTCCAGAAAATATAAGCTTATCTTCATTCATCCTCTATTGGGTCCATGGGTTTTGGGGTGGGACAAGAGAGATAGAGAGGGATGCACACAATACAAACAAAAGTTTTGAAAAGGCAGATTTTATTTGTGGCTGTCGGGAAAAACATCAATCAAATGACAGCTCAGAAACATCGCATCTAACGCAGGTATATAATAGGGGTTTGGTCTTCTAAAGGTCAATAAATCTTCAACGTCTCCAAACTCTTCAAGTCTTGTTCATGCCTCCAATGGCTTCTTCCGATCATGCTTGTCTTTCTCAAGTTCTTTTGCCAGGTCAACTCTGTTGACGTGAAGTCTCTCATGACGTCCTTTATTATTCTGGAGTTGCGTCTCAAACTTTTAGGTTTCATCATCCTTGGCATGAACCATGTCCTATTGTCCTTCAGTTCCCAGCGAATCTCCGGTATCTCGAGGTTTTGCTCCTCCAGCTTGGCTACTTTCAGCTTCTGGGTCCCGTGTTCTTCACGAACTGTTTTCTTGTCAAATACGGCTTCCTGCAGATCAACCCTAAACTTCTTGATGTAACACTCCAGATCCTAGTGATACACTTAGCTAAGGTTAAAACGTCACCTCTTTCTGATAGATGCTCCATCAGCCTTCTACCACCCAATCCTTTCATGCATATGCATGCTTAACTCAGCACGGTGACAATACCATAAGTGGGAGATAACTTCATGGATAGCTGTGTTTCTGCTCTTGTCATTTCCATGAGCTATCATTCCATAGTTGATATCTCCTGCCTTAGGGTTTTCTTGACAAATCCTTGAGTTCTTAACTCTACATGCTCCGGTCTTTCTCCGATACACCTTGATCTCGGGTATTGACAACTTTGATAGTCTGCCAAGTTCCATAAGGGTAGCCTTCCTAGGTCATAAAAATCTAGGAATTCTTTAGAGCCTTCAAATCTCCTAGTCTTCGGAGTCTTCAACCACTGTAGTTTCCATTATCATAATGTATGGTAAAATCCTCTTCATTCCGAAGTGGTCTTAGTTGTCCGATATCTTGTACTTCTTGAAGTGGTCTCATCAGCCGAAACTTCGTGTGGTCAAAAGGGGAAAAGGGGTATGGTCTCACTAAAGGGAATATTTGAATAAGCTCAGAAGAGAAGAGAGGTAAAAGATCTTTTTGAAAGAGAAAGTTGTAGAGAAAAATCTTTACTATGGGCTTGCCATTTTCTAAGGTCACGTCCTACAGTCAACATGTGCTCTGATACCATCTTGTAGCGACCCGACCCGAATGGATCAAGTCTCTGTGCTTAAGTGTCATCCCTGGGTCGGTATGCTGACACACACAGTACTCGAGGATTTATAACAGAGGTAAATCACATGTGTACAGTAACGTAAATACTATTACCTCAATCCAAAATAGCGGAAGTAACAAGGTTGTGGATTCCCATCAACACCAACGGCAAAGTTGAGTGTAGAAATCGTAACCCTAACGTATCTTTTACTCGTCGTAAGATAATCCTGCAACATGAGACGTTGCAGCCACAAAGGGTCAGTACATTGAATGTACTGGAAAATTCACACCATAGAGAATGATGAATAAAGGCTATCACTACATGCATATTTGGCTGGTGGAAAAGCTCTATGGTTATAAGGTTTTTTGCGAAAAGCCAATTTTTCCCTACTGCAAAGGAATAAATTTTATTTAACTATCATGGTGGTTGTTAATCACTGAGAATGGTTGACAGCATTCTCAAACCCAATTAAGTAAAATCATTAAAACCCAACCAATTATTTAAGTAACGTGATGAGATCAACAGGATAATCCAAGAACTAGATACTCAAGACGTCCATAACCGGGGGCACGGCTAACCATGATTAATTTGTACACTCTGCAGAGGTTTGTGCACTTTTCCCCACAAGACTCGATCTCCTCCGTTGGATTTCTCGCACTACATGGTGTTTGAGAAACGGATGACCGAGACATAGTCTTTCAGAAGCGCTAGCACCTTACGATGGGTAGACCGTTACACCTACTTTCCCCTACATCTGCTAGTCTACCATTGTAAGAGTTTGCACGACTTAATCAACTATGCTAGAGCCCATAATAGCTTGTGGCTGCACATGGAAGTTTCTAGTATGAATAATCTTATGATCCCTTTGAGCCTGGGTGGCGGTCCATAAAACAACAGGCAATCCTGGTCTACCCAGGTGCCTAGACAGACAATCCTGGAATACCCAGGTGCCTCAATCCACCCAGATGTGTATTTAAGTTGCCACCTTAAGTAAACCATTAATTAACAATCTCACATCTGTCATGAATACTCTCAAAACCCAATCCACGTCTACGAGCATAGCACGGCAATGTAAGCATAACGTAATAGTAACTCCCAAGGGTTTGATAATAAACAGGTAATAGGTACTACTCAACTACTTCCCATCCCACAATTTAATTAGATCCTAATCATGCAATGTTGGAGGTTTGATCTAATGCAATAAAAACTGGGTATGAAATGGGTATGATCAAAGTGTGAACTTGCCTGCAATGTTGATGAAGATGATTCGCACTCAAAACTCTTGATAGTTCTACTCGTCACACTCCGGTCAATCTATCGTAAGCAAGCAATAGTAACCACACATAAGCAATCACTCAAAGTATCAGAAAGATCGAAGAAGGCAATTCGGAAAACATCAAAACCAAGCAAATAACTCTTGCAACATAAAACAATTTCTAACAGTACCAAAATTATATGAATTTGTCCTTATCAGAAAGTTTAGGTCAAGAGTTTCGATTTGCCAAAAGAATCAACTCAAACGGAGCTACGAAACTCAAGTTATGATCAAACGAAGTTTGAATTCAAATATGATCTAATTTAAATTTTAAACTTTTCAAAAACATGTTTGAGTTGGATTACTGGATAGAGGAGATCATAACGAAGAAGTGGGCGTTGGTTTCGTTGGATTTGGACAAACGAGTAAGAAGTTATGGCTATTTGAAAAATCAGGGCCAAGCTGTTTTACGGAAGAAAAAAATAGCTACGGGCTAGGGTCTAATGTATAAATACGTAGACTAATTGATAATCTAATTATTTTATCATATTAGTCTAAAAATAATAAACTACGGAGGTATAAGAAGAAAAAAAACAAAGAAAGATACCTTCATAAGGCAGAGAAAAGACAACTTTGGAGAAAGGAGACAATTTCCACAAGTCGCGCCGGAGAGGAGAAATATATTTTTCTTAAATGAATCTAGTCAAACCAAAATATTGATTTAACCCGAATCGGATGATTTTTGGAGGCTCTATGGATCTATATTTATTGGTGGAAAAGAGGCTTAGGGGTAAAAGGCTAGGCAATGTGGAACTAAACATAGACGAAAATATACGAAACAGAGAAGAAAAGAGGCGGATGGGCCTAAAGGCCTTCGGCCGGCCGCGCGCACGCTGCGGTGCAGTTTTTTTTTACAAAATTCGGCCTAAGAGAAAAAAAAGAAAAGGCTGGCTGGGCCTGGCCTATTTAAGAGAAAAACAATGGGGCACCAGAAGCTACTATACTACGCATGTAGGCGATAAATAAATATGGGCCGCACATATAGTTTTTTTAAAATAGAAACAGAAGGAAAACTGAATAACAAAATAAAATAAATTTTTATATAGGCATATTATATAGAAAAATTTTCAGAAAAATATTTTCTACGATATGAACATTTTTCTGGCATTAAATAAAATACACACAAATTCTAATAATTCTAACAGTGCTCCTGCTCTAATAAGATCCAACAAAAATCATTTTAAAAATACAAAAATAAAATCAAATTTATTTCTCTCCAATTTTCTGTTGTAGGGAATCATGTTACCCTATTTTCCATGTATTTTATTTTTGGAGAAAAATGATTTGAATAAAATCCAAATAACTCCAAATTGAAAAATAATTCCAAAAAGACTTTGAATTTGATCCTTTGAAACTCCCAACTCATATTTCATATAATTTGAAGAAGTCATTTTATCTTCTCTCGTGAAAATCATTGAGTTGCATAAAGTTTCTAAATTGGAAAATATTTCCCAATGGAATTCAAATATTTTTCAAACACCCTTTTCATTTATTTAAATGGAACAAGTCATGTCATCTTCTCTCTAGGGTTTTGTATTTGAAAACAATTTGAATTCACGAAGATCATAAATGAAAAAAAATGAAAGTTTGGGAAAGGCCTTTTATTCCCTCTCATTTAACTTTCAAAAAGTTCGAATTCACTCACTTTCAGTCAATCAATCAAACAATCAATCAAATCTATCTATTTAATATAACATTCCAAAATTTAGAATTTTGGGATGTTACAAATTGATCACAAGCAAACTGACGATACATAAGCAAACAACAGAAAGAAAATTTGACAATAATTCTAAAACGACATCATTTTTACAAAAGAAATTTTCTATATGAAGCAACCGACATAATCAAAAGCTTGCATACATGAAACAAAGAACAACACAACGACTAAAGTAAAGTGAAACTAAACATAGCCCTGATTATTTCTAGTTGCTATATTGGATTACATCCTTGTTCTTCTTCTTCTTCTTCTTCTTTGCTTCTTTGTCTCTTTTTGCCCTCTCCAGTTCCATTATGACATCGTAGATGATTTTCCATGACTCATATGTTGCGAATGCATCTATTGCTGCATACTTGATAAGCTTTTGTGGCAGCGGGCAAAGTCCCCACAGAGTATGGTCCTCCTTGCGGTTAATTTTCTTCTTCATGTCATGGTAGTGAATGTCTATCATCCTGCCGGCAACATCAGCCAAAGAGTCAAACTTCTTTTTATTGTATGGGTCTCTCCATTCCACCTGAATATCAATGTAGTTGTCGGAGTTGATCTCCAAACCAGATAGCTTCAGCTTGCTTTTGTCTCTTTCAATGGCGAAGCCGACGAAGGTGTACTCACCATTCATGAGGAATTTGTCTAGTTCCATTGGCCTACAAGATGTTTGCATAGAGTGAATATAGTTTATTTTGTTAGAACTACTGACATTTTTTTGTTTTTTTTCTGAAACTGAACTGCAATATGAATATCTAAATCTGTTGCAGTGAGTAGTTGCTAATACTACTTCGTTCAGCATAAGTAGTAAATTTGATAATATATTTGCATAAACAATGCATGTTTTGTGCATGCTTGTATTCTCGAACTGAATTTCATACATGTTTTGTATAGTAATGTTGCAGTTTTGTATTGTTCGGTCAAATAGTTTGTATTTTGGTAAAACAAAATAAAACTGCGTGTATTGCTAGATCATATAATTCAAGAATTGAACACATGAGTGACATACATGGAGCCAGATGAAAACTGTCAATGAATTCATATGCCATGCTTTTCAAAAATGAGAACCAAATTTTAAATATTGGCAATTGCAGTGAAGAAAATTTAAAATATTGACAAGAAATAGTACAGATTGATAGTTATTCTAACCTGTCTTTAGTTGTAGAGATGTGGTAGACAAGGCATTCTTTTTCTACGCATAGCTGGAGCACTGCTGCCCGTTGTGGCTTCACGTAGTGCGTGTACTCGACATCAACGCCGACTAGTTTGACGGGAATTCCATCGAGCTTCCTCCTGAGCGTGGACAACATCTTGTCCACGTCTTCACCCTTGCTTGTGCAAACGACGTGGATCTTGTGGTTGACGTGGAGGTCGACGTCGTGGAGCTCCCTGGTGTACGTGCGGCGCTGCTTGTACAGGGGTGCATCCGCCATGACTCTCCTCTGCTCTCTCGTGTTTGTTCTGGAGAGAGAGGTTAGTGAAAGAAAGTGTGGAGAAGAAGATGCAATGAGGTTTTTGGGGGGACAAAGCAGTTGTGTTTTCTCCTCTACTCTCCTTGACAGGACGTGGGAGAGGTGGAGCGTGGTGGTAGTGTGGTGGGACTCTGTTTTTAGTTATGTGGCAACTGCAGAGAGGTTCTGCTATGAGGAGGCTCTGTTAGTGCATTGGAAATCCGGAACGTCATCGCCTCTTTTTTCGTGACTAGTTCAAGGTATTGACGCAACTGTCAGAAAATGTGATGATTGTGTTTTCGGTGAATTTTCCAAGTAAGTGCACTTCTTTGCTATCAGAACAGAATTGCGTATGTCCACATAGTGTACTGCATTGAAGTGAAATTTATTGTTCATACACTGAATTATATCGGATTAGGGTTCACACAGATGTACGCACATTTAGTTTTTTGATTGAGTTCTTTCTTTTTTCTCTCTCTTTTTTTGATGGTAATGCAGCTTTTGTGTGGATGGAGGGCAGTGTGGGTAGGGGTGTCAGACTTCTTTGCTTAAGTAACAGGGCTGCATTCTTCATTTCAGCCATACTGCATTGCAGTGTAAACAGAACTGCATTTCAGAAAAAAGAATACTTCGTGCTTTCACGTGGAGAACTGCATTGTTGTACGTCGCGGACTGCATTTGTACGTTGACTTTGGGTTCCTGCGTTTTATTTATTAATAGCAAACTGTAGTTTCTGGCAGTGCGCACACACATTTTTGTTGTTGTTGTTGTTGTTGTTATTCATTTAAAAAATGTTTCTCATTTTTCTTTGATGTTTTATTTTTGAAGTTATTGTTTTTTCTTAGTGGGCCTTGTTGGGCCTGTGTTCGGGTAGTGCAGACGCAATTGGCCCAAGTCGGCTTGTGAGCACGGCTGGTTCCTGGTGCGTTGTGTGCGGCCTAATGTTTAGTCCCACCTCACCCGTGGAAGGCGCGGCCTACCTGTTTATAAGCGCTGGTGAGGCAGCCGTGTCGAACTCCTCTGGTTACTTAGTTGGGCGCTTATACACGGCGCTTGCTGCTCTATGCTCTCTGACCTGTGGGCCCATGTGTGCCCAGCCCCATGCATCGTGGCTCAGAACGACTCGCCTGCTGTGGGCGTAGGTCTACTACGAGACTCACTGGGGCCGGTTGCACCTGTGGTGGTCAATTTTTTTCTTTGTATTTTTCTCTCTTAAGTATTTTTTCCAATGTAGGGGCGTGCAGTGCTTAGTAAATCATCTGTGCACTGCATTGATCAGGGTTCTGTATTGCATGTGCACGCATTCCATACTACACATGTTTGCGCTACATTTTTGTGCACTACATGGGTAGCATTTTTATTTATTGTTTTTCCTTTTACGTATCCTTTTGTCTAGTGTACGGGTGGGCACTACTTTGGTGCCTCTACGTGCACTGCATTCGTCATAGTCCTGTGCTGCAGGTGTACACATTTTGCACTGCATGCATCCTTCTTTGCGCCAAAGTTGTGACTGTTTATGCCAACGCTGCGGACTGCATGACTTCATTTAAGGACCAAATTAGGTGCACTAATTCAGCTTTATGCACTGTGCGAAAGTGCTTCTCTTTGTGCTTCATTTTGAGCATGTACTGCACTTCATGCACACATATAGTGAACTTCCTGGTAAGTCTTTGGAGAACTGCACACATAAAATGGTCTGTTGATTATAATTCTTTAGAGAATTATTATTTAATGATCTGCGGTTAGTTTTTGGGAATTGCTGCAGTCAAAGTACACCTTCTTTTTTTGTTCCTTTTTCTTTGGTAACATAAGCCTTTATTGATTGTCCTTCATTCTTGGTAACATAATTTTCATTAACTCCCCTTTAATTTTCAGTTTTGACCTATTTGCATTCCTCTTCTATAAATGTAGGCGAACTTCTACCCTTCCTTTGCAGGTCATTTCTCCTCTAGCTACAACTTCTCTCCTTTCTCTAGCCTCTCTTTATTTTTTTCCTTTTCTAGGTTTTTATTGCGATGGCTCCAGGCCCCTGCGCGAATCTCTCCTGTTGCGGCCATCGTTGTGGTGTGTCGACGGACTGCGATTGCTCAGCTTGCTCGCAGGCCCGTCGTGCTCGTTGTGGGGGGAAGGTATTGTGCTGAGCTGGGCGAGCGGATCAGCTTGCATATGGCACAGTATTCACGGAAGGATTGGATATGGGCCACATCAACGTTTCTGCGTTCTATTCCGCCCTGCTTCGCCATGGCCTTGGCCGCACAAGTACTTTTGTCCATCAGCTTACGCCAACAGATGTGGAGACTCACTACAAGATGGTATTTTTCGCTTGATCTGATTTATTTTCTTTGTGTTTTCTATTTTTTATATAATTCCATACTAGTGTGAACTTCTAGTTTTTTTAGGAACACACTTATTTTGTTTTATTGAAGTATACTGCACTTCGTACTTATATCTTGTTTTTATTTTTTTTCTTGTGTGCATGGAGCTCGTGTTTTATTTTTGCATGGTTACAATATGTGAACTGCTTAGATACTAGATGAGAAGTAATAGTTTCTACAATTTTCCCCGCTTGTACGGTGTGTACTACATGCAGGTGGTCTCAAGAACTTCATAATAGTTATAAGCGTACTGCTTGTTTGCAAGTTCCGTACTGCACATTAGATTGCGTTTAATCTGTACTACTTTTTGGACTGTTGTACACTTCATCTAGCTCGTGTCTGTACTATGTGTAGGTTTATACTGGTCTGTGCAAAGTACGAGAATTGTACTGCTAGTATCGTCGCCAAACAGTTTTAATTTTTTTTGTAGAAAATTCCCCAATGAGCTGTTAGGTATCTCTGGCTCAAGAAGAAGGGAGTTCTCCAAGTTGTTATTGGTAATGGACACCTTAAACCAGCCAAGTACCGTGTAGGCGTTGACGGGCGGCTGTGTCTGCAGAAAGGGTGGAAGGAATTTTTCATTGATAGTGGCCTGAAGTCTGAGCAAGTTGTTGTCCTCAACTTCTTTGAACTCGAGGATCGTACGGTTAGAATCATGTTTGACGTGATTGGTTAAGGTTATGAGGTTGATTTGTAATAAGTACTTTTGCGTGTCGAACGCTTCATCTTTTTGATGTGTTTTGTAATAAGCACTTTTGTATCAAAATGTTCTGAACTTCGTGCTACCAGTGAGCTAACTGCATTTTTACATGGTTTTTGGATCAAAATGTGTCAATGTTTTACTCTAGACTGCTATATATATGCTATACTCTATACACCATTTCTCTTAACATGGTTTAGTTGAATAACTCATAGTCAGTGGGAAATTTGTGTTTACACAAAATTTAAACTGATACATAAGTCATACCGATAAGCAAACTGCTATGCATATGATTAATTTATTAAAGTTCATCTATTTGGTCGTTAACCTGCTGCTTCTCCGCGGTGACTGGAGCGTGTCTAATGTCGCACTTTCTTTTGTTTTTCGTGGTGGTGTTGCTGGTTCTTGTCTCTGCACCGTTGTGTTTGTAGCCCCTTGCATGCTGGTTGATGGCTGCTTTTGTTTTTCAGCGCTGTGAACTACATCCTTCTTTGCTCCCCGCGTGCTGGTTGATGGCTGCTTTCGTTTTCCAGTGCTGTGAACTGCATCCTTCTTTGCTCCCCGCGTGCTGGCTGATTGCGGCTTTTGTTTTTCAGTGCTATGAACTGCATCCTTCTTTGCTCCCCGTGTGCTAGCTGATGATGCCTTTCATTTTCCAGCACTGTGAACTGCATCCTTTCGTGCTCCTACCTTGTTTTTTGAAAGTGGTGTCGTTCTCGGTTGTTTCTGTACAGCAGCATTCCCTTGTGGTGGTCTTGTTGGCATTGTTTCTTCATGTTCTTCGTCCTCTTCACTATCTTCTTCATGTTCCTCATCTTCATCATCTGTTTCTTCATAAGCCACTGGTTCTTCGGTTTCTTCATGTTCTTCGTCCTCTTCACTCTCTTCTTCTTCCTCCTCTTCTTCATCTGCTTCTTCATAATCCATTTCTTCTTTAGTTGTGTCACCATCTTCTTCTTTGATTTCATCTTCTTCGTCTTTCTCATTTTCTGATCTTGTTCTTTTGGGGCAGGTTCTTGAATTGTGTCTCTTCCTCTTTTTGCAGATGCTACAACGTCCTGGTTTCGTTCATTTCTTAGTGTTGTGAGTGGATTTTCTGTTTGGTTGTGCATCGCCATGTCCTCGTTTTTCTTGTTCATATCTGTTTGTACATGTCCTGGAATTGTGGCCACTGATTTCATTACATGTCTTGCACCTTCTTATTCCCAGTGGGTGGCCATCACTGTCCAGCTCAGGCTGTGGCTTACTGTTTTTGTCATCATTTTTCTCCTTGCATGCAACCTTTTTCTGGGTTGTGTCGCCCCCTTTCTTCCTTCCTCTTCTGTTTGAAACAGGAGGTGGAAGAATTGTTTCTTTTTTTATAGCATCAGTTCCATTGTGTCCAGTATTTTCTACTTGCTCGACATTATTGTCATGCTGGGATATCTCTGCTTGCTTTAGTTTTTTTCTTCTTCTTCTTCTTCTTCTTCTTCTTCTTCTTCTTCTTCTTCTTCTTCTTCTTCTTCTTCTTCTTCTTCTTCTTCTTCTTCTTCGTTGAGCACATCAACTTCCTCGATCAGTGCCCTCATACCAGACAACACTCTGTGGCACCCAACGTCGGACCTTGTCGCTCTGTTTACAAGGTCCATTCCTGTTTCTGTCAGCAATTTTCTACGGAAAAAAAACAAGGTTCCATCTGGTGCTGTTTGTTCGTAGTCTCTTCTGTCAAATGTTGCATTTGATCTTGTGTTACGGGTGTATCTTTTCATGATGTACATCTCAGGAATCTTGAGTACTCTCAAATGAGAAAGCATGCATAACACATGGACGCAAAAGAGCCCTGTAGACAAACACATGATTTCCTTTGTTTTGTGAGTGAACTGCATGAAATTAATAAACACATATTTTTTTCGTTATTTGTTCATTTTTGAAGAAGTGAACTTCATTTGGTTTTGTGAATTACTCGTGCATGTGGACTTTTAAAGTTCATTAAGTGAGCTTTCATGCATGACTATCAGAAACTAAATTTTTTTTTGCTAGGAGTCTCACCTGTGTGTGTCCAGAGTTTGCACTCACATTCGTAGATCTCTTTCTTTTCATCGGCGACCACTTGGAAATTATGCCTTGCCCAGTCAAATGCATCCGATCTGTTGTAGTGGTGTACGAGATACTTTGTCAGGTTCTCAAGGCACCGTTCTGCTCTGAATGCAGTGCTACGGTAGAACGTTTCTTTGAAATATGCAAACACTGCCCTTGTATACACTTTTGATAGCTGAACTTTGAACCCAAACTGGGTTGTTGTCTTCACCTCTGACTGCATGATCATAAATGCTCTATTACGAACTAGAAAATGAAAAAATTGTTTGTTTTTGTAGTTATTTTTTAGCAGTTTTTGATTGACATTTTGTTTACCTCATTTGCTACTGTCTCTGCGCACTTGACGGCCTTCCTGGTCTGAATGCACTTGTCCACTTGCTGAGCAAATAGATGGAGATCATGCTTCTATTTGATAAAAAATTTCTTTAGTATGCGGTTCATGCTCTCGCTTATCTGTGTGGAAGTTATCCGAGCACAGAAAATTTCCTTGTAGTAAGCCGAGATCCACTCGTGCCTGTCATCCCACAATGAATTCATCACTTCGTCGTCTTGCAAGTTGTTTCTCTGAATGAGGTCCTTCCATGCTCGTTCAAATTCTGATGGCATTAGTGGGTGGTTCAACACCGCATTGAGGTCATCCTTGAGTTTCTCGTGCGCCATATACAGCAAGGCGAGGTGGTCTTTATACTTCTTCATGATATGCCACCGACACAACTTATGCAAAGTATGTGGGAGGATAGTTTTTAATGCTGCCTTCATCGAAGAACACTGGTCTGAGAAGGCACAAATAGTGTTTTTTTATTAAGTTGTTTGTGTGTGTCAGATAGATGGAAGAAATATAAGTGCACCAAACAAACGTAAGTATGTAGGTGTTTTTTTTGTACCTGTGAGCATGCAGATTGGCGGCTTGTTGTTCATACACCTCAGAAATGTTTTGAAAACCCACTCGAATGATGGTATTGTTTCATCTCCCACGGGGGCAACAACAAATATGGTGCTCTGTAGATGATGGTTCACTCCCACGAAGACTCCCAACGGCATGTGGAATTTGTTAGTTTTATACGTCGTGTCAAATGTAACACAGTCTCCAAAATCTTCATACGATCCTTTTCAACTTGCGTTGGCCCAAAAGACGTTTCTTACACGGTTATCTGCATCAACATCATAATCATAGAAGAACTCTGGGTTTATCTTCTGCATCTTCTCAAAGAAATCGAGAAGTTTCTTGACATCATCTTTGGACTCTTCTCTGGCAAACTTCTGTTTCCTGCATTTTCAAACACAATGCAAACTCATCTCATCAAACAGGGAATAATTATCGACAGAATGCTCAAGTGATATGCTCTGTGACGTGCTTACTTGTTTACCCAGTCGCGGCTAGTATGTCCCCTGTACTACAGACCACCGGACATATGCGATAGCGTTGACACCATCTGAGCATGTGTGTGGTTGTCCAATTGCGTGTATTTCACTAACCGGTCTATCAAAGGATCGTATTTTTTGTGCGATCGCATGTGCAAAAGTATCCCGGGGCTTTCCAGCATCTTGTGATTGTGGTTGAGTTCAACCATTTCTATCACAAATTTGCCATCCTTCCTTTTTGACTCTAATCTTTGCCTTGCAGCCAATCCTTTTTGATGTCTTCTGACGTTTCCGGTGATAATCTGACACGGTCAGCTTGTGCGTCCCTTCTCTTGAGCAGACAATGTAGGCATTTGTAATGTGTTTTGACCTCTTGCATATGCCAAACCCTACATATCTTGCATAATTGTTGTAAAAGTCCCATGCCTTTTCATATGTGGTGAACTTCATTCCAGCGGCAGGTATGAGGTTCAGCGGCATGTTTTTATCCTGCATTTAAGTGCAATGCTCGACGTGATAATTTGTTCTGTTTTGTTTTTAAATATGAGGAGTGCATATGAGTTTAATAAAGCATTGCAATGTTCCCAAGTTTTCAGAAGAATCGACTGTATTAGATGTTAGGTCAAACCTCACAAGAAATATGAGTGTGCACTGCAATGTTATCTGAATGGACTGCAAATATTATTATATTTTCAGGACATAAACTTACATGTGTGTAGAATCGCACACCCAATGGTGTTTGCAGCTCGCCGGGTTGTATTGGACATGGCGGAGTTATATCAGATCTATGTAGTTGAGGATCTCGCGACAGCAATAGTGAGGAGGATTTGTACCTGCCGTTGACTTCTGACCGAGGCACCGTCGGTGGTCGTAGTGTCGAATTTGATGCAACAGGTCTACTTGGAGCTCTGTTTTTCGGTGCAGCAGGTGGACGCTGAGCTCTGTTTTGGGGTGCAGCAGGTGGACGCTGAGCTCTATTTTGGGGTGCAGCAGGTGGACGTGGTGGTAATCCAGTGTTGTGACGATGTCTCAGTGGATTGGTTTGAAAATTTTGGAGTGGCGGCACATCATCATAGTCATAATCATCATCTGCTACAACATCATTTTCAACTGCATCATCATTGTCTGTTCGGACATGCTGTCCAAATGTAGTGAACTCGTGCTTATAGTCTGGGTTGAGAACTGTTATCGGCTCATCTTCATCGTCATCGTCTTCATCATCCTGTTGGTGAGTGCCCTCCCACACGAATGTGACATCATCGTCATGTTCGACTACCTCTTCTTCCTGGAAAAAATCATCTCCCGGAGAGTACTGCACCCTGTTTGTCGTCGTGAAGAATCCTCGAGGAATCTCAGGGGTAACCCAGCCAGTATCTCTTTCAGAAGAAGCTTTACTCTTCTGAAAGTTGTTGTTCCCAGTGTTGTCAATTATGCGTGGTATTTTGTATCCGCTGAACATCATTTCTTGCACAAAATGACCAAGCTGCATTATCAGGTTAAATGAACTGAATCATGCGAACTACAATGTGCTTGAAAGGGCACTACAAAGTATTGCACGCTGACTGCATCACCCTGCAAGGTGAACTGAAGCAACTACACTACATCGTTATCCATAATGAACCTATACAAACGTATTGCACAACGGAGCAAGTGCACTACATTTTTCGCCACGACGAACTAAAGCAACATCACTGCATCGTTTTTGGAGGCGTGCTATACTGCTTGTACCGCTTTGTATGGAATAAGTAAACTAAGATAGTTGAGGGAGTGTACTGCTTACCTCGCGTTGTAGTGCTTTCTTCAGTTTGCATGAAGAAGTTCCCCTCTCGTCTGTTTGCAGAACTTTTGCGTTCACCCGTGCAGTCCACTTGCCCTTCAGAAGTTCATGAGCGGTCTGGACGTTGCTCAAGGTGAGTGGTGACGGAGGATTTGCTCTGAAGGTCGTTGTAGACTTATTCCAAGAAGCTGCCGTGGATGAAGGAACCTTCCGCATAGTCCTCCTTGCTCGAATTGGTTTGATGTCGAGGCAGCACCAATCCACATCTGATGAAGTACAGCTAATTGAAGGCCCGGAGGAGTTCGGCGACGGCGCTACCGAGCTGCTGCTGCAGCGGAAGAAGGCCGATATACTAGCGGGGGAGGTGTTGCTCAGGTGCTGCCATGGAAGAAGGCCAAGAGGTGATGGGCGGCGTCGTTGCTTGGCCGCTGCCGCGGAAGAAGGCCGGGATCGGAGGGGCGGTGTCGCTGCCGGCCGCCACCACGGAAAAAGGCCGGGAGGCGAGGGGTGGTGGCGCTCCCAGGCCTCCGCCGTGGGAGAAAGCGGGGAGGGGAGGGGCAGTATCGCTCCCAGGCCGCTACCGCGGAAGAAGGAGGGGAGGGGAGGGGCGGCGGTGCTCCCGGGCCGTTGCCGCGGAAGAAGGCGGGGAGGGGCGGCGGCGCTCCTGGGCCGCTGCGCAGAAGAAGGCGGGGAGGGGAGGGGCGGTGGCGCTCTGGTGGCAGATGTGCAGAATAAGGCCGGTGTTGTTAGAATAAGGTCTTAAGGGGTGTTGTTAGAATAGACCCACCCTATATATATGGCTTCTGCACAACATCTCCATCATCATTATCAGTACATCCTACGCAGGTGAGTTAGGATGCACTTGATCCCAGAAAGGTATCTATCCTTCAAACCAGAGGAGTGCTTCAAACTAACAACAGTACATAATATCCAACAAAAGAGGGTCATGCTACATGTGACGCCCCAAGACCGGCGCTCCAGATGCTGTCCAGTTATTTCATTGTTGTCATGTGTTTCATTTGTGCTTGCTCTATTTATTTATTTTGCATCGCATCATGTCATCATGTCTTTTAATTTTTAAAAGCTCAAGTAAATAAATTGCATAGATCTTTTGATCTATTTAAACCAAGGGAACTCACATGGTGATTTCTCTTTATAACATATCCTCCCAATATTTGGGAGCTATTATCAAATATTCCATTTTTTCGAAATCACCCATAAACACACTTGCAAATATTCCCCATGTCTTTTCCTTCTTGAAGTTTTGACTCTCTAACCTTGCCCATAAGTATTTTCCCAATTATCGAGGCTCTGTCTAAATTCTCAACATTTTTGGACACTTCGAAATCCTAGACTCCATTCAAACTCCTTTGGTGCAAGTTAAATAATATTGGATTTAACTTTGCCTTTTTTTGCTGGAACCACTTTTGTTGGGTTGGAAATATTCCATAAAGCCTTACAAAAATATCCCACAATTTTATTCTTCTCCATGGCCTTTTCTCTTGATTCTTTTGGTCTCTCTCTATTTTTTTATGAAAAGTGAAACTCACAGAGAGGGAGAGGAGTAGTGCAGCAGCCCAGCTAGGCCTCTGGCCACTTGGGCCTCCTAGCAGGCCGGCCAACCTAAACCATTCCTAACCCTAGCCCCCCACGCTCGATCGCTCGCTCCCTCGTCCTCCTTGCAACGCTGCCAGCGCCCGCCCCCCTCACCCCCCCCTCTCTCTCTCTCTCTCTCTCTCTCTCTCTCGATCTCTCCCGCCAGCACCGCCTCAGCCTCCCTCCTCCTCTATCCAGAGAGCCGCCAAGTCCACTGCCAGCCGAGCTCGAAGCTCCGCCGCTACACTCGTCGCCAGAGTCCCGCTCCTCTGCCTCCCTGCATCTCCGCTGACACCAACCATCACCGTCGCCCCACAACACCTTGTTAGGCCGTGCCGCCCCGTCCAGTTCCTCATCGGCGACCTCTCGCTCCGGACCCGTCTCCCTCACCCCGCCAGTGCCCTGTTCCAGTGTCGCTGCCGGATGCCTCAAGCTCCAGATCCGTCTAACCTAGCTGCTCCCTTCGGACTCCTGCAGCTGCCTGTTGCCGGCCATCCCCATGGCTCGAGGAGCCCGCACCTTCATATGCTCCTCTCGCCCTGCGCCGGCCTCCACCAGCACCCATGGCTGCCGCATGCAAGTAACCACCACAGCCGCCGCGTCCTTACTTGCTGCTTTGACTTCATGCCCGTGCTTGATTTTCGTCATGGACGTGGGGTAGCAGTTGAACCTCGCCATGTTTCTGTCCCACGCCGCAAGTCCGATGCCTAGACCACCTCAAGTTCGACTACATGTAACACCAAGTACGACTACACATGGAGATGCGTCAAGTTCCACTACCGTCGACCCATGTATGATTATGTGGAATCACCAAGTACCCTCTCCGGATCGCCAAGTTCGACTAATGATGGCAAGTACCGCACCGAATGCCGAGTTCCTCGCCGTGACCCCGAACATCTACGGAAAACTTGTGCGACTATGAACGTGAACGACTACCATCGCCTCGAAAATGTTGGATTCGTCAAGTACCTCTCCGAAAACGAACATGTACGACTACTTCCACTATCGTCGCGAGAACAACTACATCTCGTCGAACTCGTTCCGCCCCAAAAATGCACGCTTCGAAGGTATAACCCCGAGACGACCGCCCGTGGGTGAATGCATGAGTGATGTATGAGATGAACTGCGTGTTTTCACCGTATGCGATTGACGTTGCACGTTCCTCCTCGTTTGCCACGCCGTCGACCCGTGGGAGCCCGCTTGCCGGGATCACCCCCACCATCCTTGCATGATATGCTCATGCCACTACCTTTTGCACCGGTATCTCCATGAGCTACCGCAACCGATATGTTGCCCTAGCATCATTTTTGGATTCGTTGCCGTGACACCCTTTCTTTCCACCATGGTGACAAATGCTTCATAATATGCTCATGTCAACATTTTCATAAAACTTGCATAAAACTTGTATATGTCATAAGCATCATGATAACAACATTAAAATCTTTAAAATTGTTGTTCGCATTAAATTGCTATATGCACATGAGGATTTACCGGAATTGTTGTTTGTTATTTTTGGCCTCATCTAAATTGCCTAGAATGTGTAGTTTACTTGTGCCTCACTTCTTGCCAAGTTAACCAACTTTTAACTTTGTTGAGTACATAAACAAGAGTGAACTAAATACTCGAATGTGGTGTTTCGTCAATATGCAACTTGTTGCATATTGAGCTCGACTTAACTTGTAGTTTTGTTTTTACACTTTGCCATGCCATGCATATTTAAACCGGACATGCATCATCCTTGTTTGTGCATCATGCCATGTTTATGCTTGTGTTTACCATGTTGCTTGATTCTTTCCGATTTGCTCCTCTCGTTAGCTTCGGTTTCGTTCCGGAGTTGTGAGGATTCGTTCGGCTACATCCGTTTGTCTTCTTCATGGACTCGTTCTTCTTCCTTGCGGGATCTCAGGCAAGATGACCATTACCCTCGATATCACTTCTATTTTTTCTTGCTAGTTGCTCGTTCTATCGCTACATCGCGCTACCTATGACTTGTTATATCATGCCTCCCATATTGCCATGTCCAGCCTCTAACCCACCTTCCTAGCCAACCGTTGTTTGGCTAAGTTACCGCTTTTGCTCAGCCCCTCTTATAGCGTTGCTAGTTGCAGGTGTCTTGCAGGTTGTTTCACGTTGGAATGTGGTTATGTTGGGATATCACAATATCTCTTATTTAATTAATGCATCTATATACTTGGCAAAGGGTGGAAGGCTTGGCCTTTTGCTCGGTGTTTTGTTCCACTCTTGCCACCCTAGTTTCTGTCATACTAGTGTTATGTTCCTTGATTTTGAGTTCCTTACGCGGTTGGGGTTATGGGACCCCCTTGACAGTTCGCTTGGAATAAAACTCCTCCAGCAAGGCCCAACCTTGGTTTTAACATTTGCCTAACTAACAACCTAAACTTTTCCCTAGGGAGTTATAAACCCGAGGGTCATCTTTATTCAACCCCTCGGGTCAGTGTTCCTCTGAGTGCTGGTCCAACTTGGGCAATGTCCAGCGCCCCCTGGGCAACGAGGATCTCAGCTAAACCGACGTATGGCCCATCCGGTGTGCCCTGAGAACGAGATACATGCGACTCCTATCGGGATTTGTCGGCACATCGGGCGGTCTTGCTGGTCTTGTTTTACCATTGTCGAAATGTCTTGTCACCGGGATTCCGAGGCTGATCGGGTCTTTCCGGGAGAAGGAATATACTTCGTTGATCGTGAGAGCTTGTGATGGGCTAAGTTGGGACACCCCTGCAGGGTATAAACATTCAAGAGCCGTGCCCGCAGTTATGTGGCAGATGGGAATTTGTTAATATCCAGTTGTAGAGAACCTGACACTTGACTTAATTAAAATGCATCAACCACGTGTGTAGCCGTGATGGTCCCTTATCGGCGGAGTCCGGGAAGTGAACATGGTTTGGGTTATGTTTGAACGTAAGTAGTTCAGGATCACTTCTTTATCACTTCTATTTTCACGTCTGTTGCGTAGTTTCTCTTCTTACTCTTGTATTCGTATGTTAGCCACCATATTTGCTTAGCGCTTGCTGCAACTCCACCTCATTACCTCATCCTACCCATAAGCTTAAATAGTCTTGATCTCGTGGGTTTTGAGATTGCTGAGTCCTTGTGACTCATAGATACTACCAAAACAGTTGCATGTGCTGATGATACTAGTGCAAGTGATGCTACCGAACTCAAGTGGGAGTTCGACGAGGACCTTGGTCATTACTACATGTCTTTTCCCGATGATTAGTACTGGAGCCAAGATGGGACGATCGGCGATCTAGTAGTTGGGTTATAGTCTTTTCTTTTGGATTTGTCCATAGTCGGACTATGTCTGTACTCTGGATGATGTATGAATTATTTGAATATTGTGTGATGTGGCGATTGTAAGCCAACTCTATTTATCTCTTTCTTGTTCATTACATGGGATTGTGTGAAGATGACCCTTCTTGCGACAAAACCACCATGTGGTTATGTCTCTAAGTCGTGCCTCGACACGTGGGAGGTATAGCCGCATCGTGGGCGTTACAAGTTGGTAATCAGAGCCATCCCCGACTTAGGAGCCCCCTGCTTGATCGAATCGTTGATGTTGTTGAGTATAGAACAAAAATGTTTTGAGTCTTAGGATTACATATATCGGAGAGTAGGATTCTTTTTACTCCTCAGTCCCCTTCGTCGCTCTAGTGAGGTCTCCTGACGTAGATGTTTTGTCTTTCCTCTCCTCAATTTCACTAAAAAAATTAGGATCACGTGGATATCTTGGGATCGTTCCGATATTCTTGTGACGAGAACATTGCTGTTGGTGCCTCCTGACATTTAGGGGTTGTGGCAGTGTCCCGGGGAGTTGAGCTCCGAGGTGTTATCGTCACAATTTTATCATTGCAGTTCTGGAATACCTAAGTTCGCCGACATCGAAAATCTCTTTTATGCAGTTAGTGGTGAGATAACCTCGACGCCACCCAGTACTAGGGAGGTAGTTCGGGAGTATTGCCATAGCTCGTATAACGGATGCTTTTCGAAGGTTGAGGTACACGATTTCCAGAGTTTTTCTTGGTTATGTGTTAATGCATGGATACAGTTGGAGCGTAGGGCTTGTTAGTTGTGTGATATATATTGTGCCTCGCTGTATCTCCAACACCGGATTGCATAACCAGAAAGTTTTAGGAGTTTTTAGGTGGGGATTCAAGTATCACGTAGGATATCTTTCCAACAGACACATGATACGATATGGGTCTATCATATGTTTGTTCCGTCTTATTCTGCAAGCCAATCCTTTGTTTTGTTTTGAGTTGTGATATTCGAGTTGCTTCAAAGTCAAGTGTTGATTCCATACCTTTTTCCTAAGAGATGTTCTCATATTTCTATGGGAGTGCTTATCCTTCTTGTTTATCGGGATTGTCATGTCAATTCTTTTCCAACCGGTTCGCTTCTCGTCAAGATGATCCTATCATTTTCCCAATTCGCGAGATCAATTCTATGTTTTCTCATTAGTGTTTATTTCATCCGTCCCAAGTTGTCTTTGTTTTTCCTGCCCTCTCACCCTTTTTCTTCAAGGACTCAGATTTCTTAATCAAATATCCTTTTTATTAATGGGAAGTCTCTCCATTCTTTTCCGTCAATGTTCTTATCCGGTGATTCTCAAGAAGATACTAAGGAAGCTTCAAGTTTATCATTCTTCATTCTCTTTTCTTCTCCAGTGGATTCAATTCAAGCTTTTTTGATCATATCCTTTCCTCGTTCAAATGTTTTCTCATGCCAGTGCACCTGTTAATCATCCACTTCTCGCCATTCATTTGTTCCGGAGTACTGAAGATATCTCACGAGATTCGTGTTTTCTTTCCTAATCCATTCAAGTTATCTTGAGGTTGTTATCTCTTTTGAGCCATTTAATTCAACCGATGCAATCTCTCTTTTAAATCATTCAACGGTGTATCTTTTGAGTGGGCCCTAACCCACAGGTCTTTTCCCAGGATCTTACCTGACTCTTCTAATTTTCTCGGAGCTATTCCCAAATTATTTTTGAAGTTTGACGTAAGAATGAATTTCATCAGTCAGATGTTTTCCAAGATCGATTTCAAATTATTTTTCATTGTTGGTTCAACCACTTTGTTTTTCATTCTCCTGAAGTATCTCAACAATTCATGGTGGTGCCTCTAGTCGTCATTCTCGGATCTGAAAACCGAAGAAGAATTTCTCTCAAATCTTGCCCATTCTCTTGAAGATGCATGGTTCTAGCGTTATGTCATCCTCTCGTAATTGTTTTCGATTGTCAGAATTCTTTTCACCCATCCGATGCTACAAAATACTATTTTACAGAAAAAATCAGGGAGAAAGAATTACCGCGATCCACGAGACGGAGCCGCCGTCACCTCCTATTCTTCATTCGGAGGCCAGATCTAGAGTCCGTTTGGGGCTCCGGAGAGGGGGATCTTCATTCCTCGTCATCACCAACCCTTCTCCATCGCCAAATCCATGATGCTCCCCACCGGGAGTGAGTAATTCCTTTGTAGTCTCACTGGTTGATGAGGAGTTGGATGAGATTCATCACGTAATCGAGTCAGTTTTGTTAGGGCTTGATCCCTAGTATCTGTCGGTGTCAAAACTGGCGAATCTCGGGTAGGGGGTCCCGAACTGTGTGTCTAGGATCGATGGTAATAGGAGACAGGGGACACAATGTTTTACCCAGGTTCGGGCCCTCTCTATGGTGGTAATACCCTACGTCTTACTTGATTGATCTTGATGAATATGAGTATTACAAGAGTTGATCTACCACGAGATCGTAATGACTAAACCCTAAGAGTCTAGTCTGGCTATGATTATGTGGTTTCGGGCTATCTACGGACCTAGCCCTCCGGTTTATATAGACATGGGAGGGATCTAGGGTTACAGAAGGTCGGTTACAGAGAAAGGAATCTTCATAGTTGGTCGCCAAACTTGCCTTCCACGCCAAGGAGAGCCCTATCCGAACACGGGTGGAGTCTTCGGTCTTTGTATCCTTATGGCCCATCAGTCCGGCCCATATCCAATAGATCGGACACCCGAGGACCCCCTAGTCCAGGACTCCATCAGTAGCCCCTGAACCAGGCTTCAATGACGATGTGTCCGGCGCGCAGATTGTCTTCGGCATTGCAAGGCGGGTTCTACTTTCCGAATACTCCAGGATAGTCTTCGGATGAAACGAAGGTGTCCAGATCTGCAACACAAGTTCCACACACAACCGCAAGGAATATAGTATTTCATGAGTCCCATCTGCTGACAACTTTTTGCAAGATGACATCACATCTGTTCGGTCACTATATCGAACCGTTTTTGTCCGCCGTTCCATGCTTTGAGATGCGGTTTCCATTGGCATGTGTTGTCAAAGCAGAGACCGTGTCCCCTTATTGCGGGATCAATGCGGGCGTGGGTAACCCAACCATGACGTTTACATAGCCCTTGGGAATAGGAGAGTTTTAGGGCGAGTGGGGAGCCGTTCGATATTCACTGCCTTTATAAGGGGATAAGGATTGCCCCTTCTTCTCCCACAACTTCTTCCTCTGCCCTTCCACTCTTGAGCTCCAGCGCCCAAGTTCTCATCTTCTTCCCACTCAAGCTAGCGCTCAACCCATGTCTGGATCTGGAGGTCAAGGCAAGTGGATGGTCTCCTCCGTCAAGGAGAAGGACATTACTGAGCTTCAGGCGGCCGGGTACTTGGCGAAGGAAATCGCCCACCGTCTTCCAGCCCAGGGGCAAATCATCCCCACTCCGAAGCCCAACAAGAGGGTGGTATTCATCCCTCATTTCTTCTGCGGGCTAGGGTTTTCACTTCACCCTGTCATCTGGGGGCTGATGTATTATTACGAGATAGACTTCCATGATCTATTCCCGAACTCTTTCCTCAACATCTCGGCGTTCATCATCGTGTGTGAGGCCTTCCTCCACATCCAACCCCACTTCAGGCTGTGGCTCAAGGTCTTCAACGTGAAGCCGAAGGTGGTGGATGGCCAGCATGCGGAGTGCGGGAGCACCATGGTGTGCAAGCTGACCAATGTTTCCTGGCTGAAAGGCACTTTCATGGAGACTGTCAAGGAATTGCAGAAACAATGATTCTACATCACAGAACCCCATGGCACAAACTGGGCTGCAGCTGCCGAATTTAACTCCGGCGCTCCCATGCGATTCACCTCCTGGGTCGAGAAGAGCCCGAACTGGTGTTCGCCAGATGAGCTGATAGCGCTGCAGATGCACGTTCAAAGCATGGTGGACAAGGACGTCAAGCTCGTTGACGTAATCCAAGTGATGCTGGTCCGCCGGACCCTCCCCTGCCAAAGCCAAAAATGCCCCCTTTGGGAGTTCAATCCGAAGAGGCACCAAACCCTGGAGAGGCTCTTCTAAACAACTCACAAAGATGCCTGGAAGTTGCTCTTCAAGGGCAACGAGATACCGCCAGCCACGGATTCGGACCATGGGCATGACATTAACCACCCCGCCAGCGAGGTAAGTTTTCAATGCATCCTCTACTTGTTTGTTTTAAGGAGGATATCTGAACTTTTATCATTATTGCTTTTTCAGGATTGGATGAAGAGGACGGAGCGGAACGAGTGTCCGGCGCCGCTTCCTGAAGAACCAGTCATCCCGCGTTTAGCAAAGATGCTGGTGCCGGCGCCCTATACGGCGCCGACGAAGAAGGCCACGGGAAGGCCAAGGGGGTCCCTCTGATGGGGGGAGGAAGAAGAGGGCGGCCTCCACAATTCTGGAGGCAGAGGTGCCCAAGAAGGGGAAAGGCACTCTTGAGGGCAGCTCCACGTGGGACGTCGAAACCAGTCCAGAGCGGAGCCCCCGAAACATGCCCCTGGCCGCATCGTGAGTGCTAAGAACCCGCACACGTCCATTTATCCGGCTTTTCCGCCTTATGATATGTTATATGATTTAATCATGTTATTGCAGTCCGGCCCACGACAGCTCTCAGCGATCCTCATCAAGAGGCTCGTTGGACTCAAAGAGATGGCCAGCGAGACACCGCCGGCTGCTTACTCTCCCAAGGCTAAGGGAGACAACGAGGTTCTCTCCCAAAGGACCTTCCCAGGCCAGGGGGAGGTTCAGGAGCCCGTCGTGGCGGCGCCGGAGGGTGACACCTCGGTTGCCAGACACATGGGGGAACAAACCCCCATGGAGACTGACGATGGGGGCCGTGCTCAATTCGGCCCCCATATGAGCTCGGATCCGGAGACCCATATGGCCCCGGAGTCCGACAAGCAGCTTCCTTCAAGAGAAGGAGGCGTGCCCGTCCCGCCGGCGACCTCTTTCCAACCAGAGGCGTCAGACAATCTATTGGAAGTGCTACGGGGTGCTTCCATTGTGGAAGAACACCATACCCTTATGGGTACGGTGATTGAGAAGGTTCAGTCCGTTAAAAGCGGACTTACCGAAGCCTGCAACATCTTGCTGACAGGTTTTGAGGTAAGCGGCGCTTAACTGAGAAATCCCCGCATAGACAATAGCCCCTAAGACACTGTCCGGTGTTCGGAAGGAAAAGCCGGACAGAGGATCAATTAAATTTCGTAGGAAACTAATCAAACTTTGTCTGATGTGAATAAGTAGGCGTCGCTGCTGGCCGTGACTTCTCATACTGCCGAAGTCTCTGGACTGAAACAGAGACTCGAGCGGGCCAAAGAAGAGCTCGGCCAGGCGAGGAAGCAGCTGGAGGACCAACAAGGTATGCAATCGCTCGCTATGTATTCGGAAAGAGTGAATTATGTATACTGACCGTAGTGTCATTATATGTATAGGGGCGACAGCCAAGGTCGAGGCCCTGAAAAAGGCCTTGACCGAAGCCGAGGGGAAAGCCGTCAAGGAGCAAGCCACTCACAAGAGGCTAAAGGCCCGGCTGAACGAGGTCCAGAAAGAGCTCCAGGACGCGGTGAAGAAGTACGAGACCCTGGAGGGCGATGTTTTGGCTCGAGAGACCGAACTCTCCAAGGCTCGTCAAAGCGCGAAAGCAGCCCGGGTTGAAGCCCAGGGTGCCCTCCAGGAGATCCAGGAGGCCAGGAAGATCGCAGCGGGTAAGGCATTTAGTATGCAAAGCAAGCATGTGAAGAAGAAATATATTCTACTAACCCGGATTCAGAGCTCTCCAGGAGCATTTGTAGATCTGCCACGTAGTGTGTCCGACGCCGCGGAGTTCTTCCGAGCCGAAGAAGGAAGCTCGGTGGAGAAGTTGTTCTGGTCGCAGTATCTTGCGCTAGAGCATCCCGTGCCATTTAGCGATCAGCTGAAACAGCTGGTGGAGTTGCATAGGGTGGCCGAACTAGCCATGAAGGATTTGAAAATCCCGCTGTGGCCAGCCGAAGCTATGCCCGGCAGCTACTTCAGACTCGTGAAGCGGCTGGTGAACGCCTGTCATCGGCAGGACATCATCAAGCAATCGGCCTGTATTGAAGGTGTGCACATGGCCTTCGCTCGCTGCAAGATGTGGTGGGCGAAGATGGACGCCATCGAGCTGACCAAGGGGCCGCCAGAGGGCAAGGAGCACTGCACACCCGAGTGCTATTTTGCAGACGTCCTAGAGGGGTCTCACATTGTAGCAATGCAGTGTGGGCAAGACATTATTTTTGAATGAATACATTCGTGTTGTCTTTGCCTTGCATGATGAAACAAAGTCGATTTGTAATATAATGCTTGTTATGTTTTTATTTTTTCCTCCTGTGCGACCGTGTTGTATGAAATCTGAGGGTTGGCCAGTCGTCGACTTCTACCCCCACGTAGGTAGTATAGAGGTGTTCGGGATGGAATCTAAACAATCTTGATCCAATTATATGGTCCTTGAAGGAGTTGTTTAGCGCAACGAACTAGGCAATCAGACTATGCGGCTTTAACGCCCTCACTTAGCCATAAGAGTTTGACAATAAAACATGGGCGCAACCCCTAGTATCCGAACTAGAGTGCTATGAGCGTCTGATCGTGAAGTACCGATCCTTCGCATAATGCGGAAGAAATCTCCAACCATTTGCAACCTCCAAACAGCTGACCGGCTTTCGCCGCATCATGACAGTCAGTTTTCGGCTTTCTCTACCGAGGTGCTCCTTTGGATAAACCAAGGCACAATCGCAGTAGCTCTCCCTTTACTACCTTAGACGACATAGCGGAACGTAAGGTAGCAAGCACAGGAGCCGGGCAACCCAACTATTGACCAAAGACATGATTCAGAGCCAATGCATATAGTGCTAAATTCGGGGTGCCGAACTATACTATAAAAGTGTTCGGACTTTTTCTGCCATGTTGTGGGGCGCCATGAAGCCCCTGGCAAATTTAAACGCACCCGAGTGTACGAATGTTATCTGATAGAATTACTAGAAAGGAAAATACAAAAAAAAGAAAAAAAAGGAAGAAACAGTGGTAAGCTAGAGCCGTGAAAATTTCGGCCGCAAACTGTTTCTATTATAATTTCATTAGTGCGTTGAAGCGCATTTATACAAGTAATGCAATAAGCGAAAAAGCTATTTACTATGCCTTCACCAAGAGAGAGCTGCGTGTGGGTCCTGAAGATAGGTAAAGGTTTCGTTAAAGAGACCACCTAAGAGTTTCCCCGTACGTCCATGCTTCTTGTTGTCTTGGTGTTTTTATCCTTCGAAAAGAATCAATGGTCCAGCTGCCAGAAAAGGCCTGTAAAAAAGAAAAAACAAAAGAAAAAGAGGAATAGTGAAAGCATGAGTGTCCAGGGCGGTCGAGCCGTATTTCGGATCACAAGCTGATTATGCCTCCATCCGGGTCCATGGTATTTTTAGTACGTAATTATGTATGCACGGTATGATAGCCGCCGCTTGGTCAGGACGGGGACGAAAGCTAAATTGCTAGTCGAGCTCCTGACGAGCCGAGTTGTCCTTCTGCGGAATGGTTCGGACTCTCTTGACAGTGTCCAAGGGATCCGCCACCGAATTGAGGTTCTGCTTGACAAGGCCACCCTGTACCTCTGCCGCTAAGGTAGCGGTGTGCTCCTCGGTGCGGAGGGAGCGTTCTGTATTTCCATTGACTGTTATGACACCACGCGGTCTGGGCAACTTAAGCTTGAGATAAGCGTAGTGTGGCACCGCATTGAATCGAGCAAATGCGGTCCGTCCTTGCAGTGCGTGGTAGCCGCTTCGAAAGGGGACGATATAGATTAATTCCTCACTTCAGAAGTTGTCCGGAGACCCGAAGACAACCTCTAGTGTGATTGAGCCCGCGTAGCGGGCCTCTACGCCCGGTATGACTCCTTTAAAGGTAGTCTTTGTGGGCTTGATCCGTGATGGGTTATTGCCCATTTTGCACATGGTATCCTGATGGAGCAAGTTGAGCCTACTGCCATCGTCCATCAGGACTCGCGTCAAGTGGAACCCGTCAATTATTGGGTCCAGGACCAGTGCGGCTGAACCGCCATGACGAATACTGGTCGGATGATCCCGGCGATCAAAAGTGATCGGGTATGACGACCATGGATTAAATTTTGGGGCGACTGGCTCTATCACGTAGACGTCCATGAGCGCGTGCTTGTGCTCCCTCTTGGGGATATGGGTAGCGTATATCATGTTTACCATTTTGACCTGAGGAGGGAACTTCTTCTGTCCCCCTGTGTTCGGCGGCCGGGGCTCCTCGTCGTCGTCTTCGCTTTGCGATCCCTTATCCTTGTTTTCGGCATTTAACTTGCCGACCTGTTTAAAAACCCAACAATTTCTATTGGTATGATTGGGTGGTCTGTCTGGGGTGCCTTGAATCTGGCACGGACGATCGAGTATGCGGTCCAGGCTAGATGGGCCCGAATTGTTCTTTTTGAAAGGCTTCTTCCTCTGACCAGGTTTAGAGCCACTGAATCCGGCATTGACCGCCGTATCCTCGGTGTTGTCATTGTTATTTCGACATTTGTACCTGTTGCGTCAAGACTTGTCATTGCTATGTTTAGCTTCAGGGGTGCCGGCGTCGCTTGCATTGTTTTTCCTACGGGCCAGCCAACTATCCTCGCCCGCACAAAAGCGAGTCATGAGTGCCGTGAGGGACGCCATGGACTTTGGCTTCTCTTGGCCGAGGTGGCGGGCTAGCCATTCGTCATGGATGCTGTGTTTAAAGGCCGCTAGGGCTTCGGCATCTGGACATTCGACTATCTGGTTCGTTTTAGTTAGGAACCTGGTCCAGAATTTCCTGGCAGACTCTCCGGGCTGTTGAACTATATGGCTTAAGTCATCGGCGTCCGGAGGTCGAACGTATGTACCTTGGAATTTATCCAGGAAGGCTTCTTCCAAGTCCTCCCAGCTGCCGATGGAGTTTTCAGGCAGGCTGTTCAACCAGTGCTGTGCTGGTCCTTTGAGTATCAGGGGGAGGTACTTAATGGCATGAAGGTCATCGCCCCGGGCCATATGAATGTGGAGAATGAAGTCTTCGATCCATACCGCGGGGTCCGTGGTGCCATCATATGATTCTATATTCATGGGTTTGAACCCTTCTGGGAATTCATGTTCCATGACTTCGTCGGTGAAGCAATGAGGGTGTGCGGCTTTCAGCCTGCGCAGGGCTAGGTTTGTCACGTCCGAACAGGTGGCCATCGTCGCGTGTCGGGGAACGTCCTCGCAATCCGTAGATCGATCTGGTATGTCCTACTTTATTGTTAAGGTCATGTCGAAGGTCATATGTATGACCGTGAGCTGATTTACCTCTGCCTTTGCGATGAGGCGGGGCGGGCTGGTGTTCGGCTTGGGTTGCCGCTTTGTCCTGGCAACGTGGTGGTCGGTGTTGCGTCAACGGGGCGGGCTGCGTCAACGGGGTCTTCGTTGTCTTCTCCTGTGCCTGTGTTGCTACGTTTACTGCGGCGTGACTTAGAGCGGCGCCGCTGACGCCAAAGTTTCGATTGTATCTTAGGAGGTTTATCCTCAACTGGATCTTCTTTGTCATCGCAAGTGTTCTCCTTTGGTGCATCCACCATGTATACATCGTATGATGAAGTGGTCATCCAGCGTCCAGTGAACGACAGGTCCTGGGCCGCTTCTTCTCTGGCATCGTCGTCCATACCGTCGATGTCATCGGAGCCATAATCGAGAATGTCAGTTAAGTCTTCGAAAGTGGCTATAAAGTGGGTGGCGGGTGGGGAGCGAAATTCCCTGTCATCAGCTTCTAGTTCGAACCAGATATAGTTCGGCTATGAGTCCCCCGCCAAGGACAAGTTCTTTAATGAGTTTAGCACGTCGCCCAAAGGCGACTGCTGGAAGATGTCTGCGGCGCTGAATTCGAAGATCGATGAACGATCCAGTTCGGCGTCCGCAAACTCACACGGTTCGGAGCTTATTGCCGGAGACAAGTTCGGAGTTCCGGTGACACAGATATCATGTGAGGTTAAGTCCTTGGGCGGCTCCAACACCGGGGAATCTGTGGCCTCCATGGTGGGGTTGAGCCTCCGGTCCTTGGATGGCGCAGTATGCTCCGGATCTAAGGCCAAAGCAGTTACAGGAGCTATCTCCTAGATGCGGTCCGATGACAGATTTAGTTCATGTTCATCGGGGTGACCAGGAGTGGTTGCCGCGGTCTCGAATCCATCGAAGATCAAGTCTCCACGGATGTCCGCAACATAGTTCAAGCTCCCAAATCTGACCTGGTGGCCAGGGGCGTAGCTATTGATCTGCTCCACATGGCCAAGCGAGTTGGCCCGCAGTGCGAAGCTGCCGAACACGAAGATCTGTCCAGGGAGGAAGGTCTCACCTTGGACAGCATCGTTGTTGACGATTGAAGGGGCCATCAAACCTTTCGAGGATGGCACAATGGAACTCTCAATGAAAGCACCAACGTTGGTGTCAAAACCGGCGGATCTCGGGTAGTGTGTCCCGAACTGTGCATCTAGGATCGATGGTAACAGGAGATAGGGGACACAATGTTTTACCCTGGTTCGGGCCCTCTCTATGGAGATAATACCCTACGTCCTGCTTGATTGATCTTGATGAATATGAGTATTACAAGAGTTGATCTACCATGAGATCGTAATGACTAAATCCTAAGAGTCTAGTCTGGCTATGATTATGAGGATTCATGCTATCTACGGACCTAGCCCTCCGGTTTATATAGACACGGGAGGGATCTAGGGTTACACAAGGTCGGTTACAGAGAAAGGAATCTTCATAGTTGGTCGCCAAGCTTGCCTTCCACGCCATGGAGAGTCCTATCCGGACACTGGTGGAGTCTTTGGTCTTTTTATCCTTACGGCCCATCAGTCCATCCCATATCCAATAGATCGGACACCCGAGGACCCCCTAGTCCAGGACTCCCTTAGTATCCACTATGTTCTAAGATTGATGTTGCTATGACTTTGCAAAGCTTAATGCTTGTCACTTTGGGCCCGGGTGCCATGATTTCATATCTGAACCGTTTATGTTATCACCATTATATCCATGTTCTAGATCTGATCTTGCAAGTTATAGTCACCTACTACGTGTTATGATCCGGCAACCCCGGAGTGACAGAAACCGGGACTTCTCCCGATGATGACCATAGTTTGAGGAGTTCATGTATTCACTATGTGTTAATGCTTTGTTCTAGTTCTCCATTAAAAGGATGCCTTAATATCCCTTATTTTCCAATATTGACCCCGCTGCCACGGGAGGGTAGGACAAAAGATGTCATGCAAGTTCTTTCCATAAGCAAGTATGACTACTTACGGAATACATGCCTACATTATATTGAAAAACTTGAGCTAGTGCCGTATTGCCCTAGGTTATAACTGTCTCATGATGAATATCATCCAACAAGTCACCGATCCAGTGCCTACGAATTTATCTTATATTGTTCTTGCTAAGTTACTACTGCTATCATAACTGTTACACTTGCTACAAGACTGCTATCACTGTTACCATTACTGTTACTTTTGTCACTACTATCAAAACTATCATATTACTTTGCTACTGATTACTTGCTACAGATAATTAATCTCCAGGTGTGGTTGAATTGACAACTCAGCTACTAATACCTTCAAATATTCTTTGGCCCCCCTTGTGTCGAATCTATAAATTTGGGTTGAATACTCTACCCCCAAAAACTGTTGCGACCCCCTATACTTGTGGGTTATCATCACATCAATTCAATGTGAGGACATGATGAATAATTTGACTGGCGTATACTAGTACTGCTACTGTACTACTTACTAGTCGTATTTAGTGTCACATTTTAACCATAGGTTTAACTAACAAAATGTCAGTGCATGTCACCAAAAAATATTTCAATCGAAACTATGTTCAAATACGAATAAAATGATATAATTTTTTGTGACATGCATTAACATTTAGTTTGTGGAATTTATGGTCAAAATTTGACACAAATTACGAAAGGGACCAATAAACCAGGAGGGAGGTATTAGTACGAGTAGCGCAATATACAGTATAGAGGACTAGTACAAATTTAGAAATGGAGTAAGAAGTTATAAGGTCGTGTGACAGGCTTTGTAGGCTACATGAGTAATACAAAATATAGTTCCCATTGGAAAACACTTTCACCAACAAGTACGCACATGAAGGCTAATTGATATATATATATACATAAACACTATTCTGATCACGGGATCAGAATAATATTCCGATCATAACCTGAACTGCCTGAGTAACGCGCCTGAACTTCCCTGTGTACTAACCTGACCTTCTGGCTATCTTCGCAACCGTGGCTTTCCCTGCAAGTTTTTCTGATCATTCGTGTTGTTTGTGATATAAGTGTAATGTGGACACGTTTTTTAGAGTCTAAGTGATTGTTTTGATTCAGATTCTAGCACGTTGGCGGATTTGCTCTCGGGGTTGTGATGAACTTGTTTCTGTTACAAGTTTAATGCATGTTTTGGATGTTCTCGAAGTTCTGGAATGATGGGGATTAGGTTTTAGTACGAGTTTGGAGCATAAATTCTTTGTTATTTCAAACAAATTTGAAATCGCCAGTGTTCTTCATCCGCCCGAGATGCAACCCGCGCTTCTATTGATTCCTCATTTTTCTTTAAAGTTCGCTGCCTGATTTGCGTACTTTAGTGAAACTCGAGGCTTACTAATCCGTAAATTTTAATCAGGAGGGTCCTTACGATTTTATTTCTAGCGATTTGATGTTGGCACTCCTGCGGGTTTCTGCACATGTTATTTTAGTGGTTTTGAAATTTACCCTCTAGTCCTTTCAGTTGTCGAAAGGTAGTTGCCAGATCATTTCCAAGGGGGTGCGGACGTGTTGCAATCTTGTGGAGATGATTTTATGCTTTGGACGAATTTGTTTCTTCATTATTTCTAGATCTTCTAATGGTCGTTGTACAAGCTGGACTTCTGCATTTTCATACCTGAACTTCTTCTTTTCCTTCGTTGGATCCTGTCGGGGCTAGGGCGGCTCGGGATCGGGATCGGGGGAGGATCAGGTGGACCCTGTTGGGTCTGTCCGAGTTTCTGTGCTGGACTTCTGCGTTGTCATACCTGAACTTCTTCTTTTTTCTTTTCACTGCAAGATAATGCAGCACGTCCTTTGTATCAGAAACCCTTACTAGATTTTCTTCTGCAATTTTTGTTGTAGCTAGTGTGTAAGCGTGGAGCTGGACCACAGGAACATGCACCCTCTTTTTCCCTTAGTCTATGTTTTGGTATAGTTTTTTGATCATCCACTAATCTTTGGTAAGATCCGGACTTCTCTTTTTTTATTAATGGTTGAACTTATGGTTTTCCAGATTACATTCCACATTTGCAAGGCGAAGGCGCATGGTGCTCTATATTTTTCTTTGTTTGGTTTCCTTTCGTATTTTTAATTCTTCAGATGTTCCTTTTTATACTTTTGTCTCATGAGCAATCATGGGATTAGCCCAAGTATGCATGCACTTTTTCCAGATCATGTAAGGGTCATTTGTAGAAGCTAGACTTCTATGTTCTTTATACGTGAACTTCTGCTTTTTCCTTCTTTGCAAAGTAATAAAGCAATTCCTCTGTATTTCCTTCTTTTTTATGTTACTTTTCATTCTTTGCATTGGTTTGGATTTTTTTGACTTAGTCCCGTGAACAGCCATGTAATTGGGCGATGGATATGCGTATTTTTTTATTTTTTGTAGTATGTTATTTGTACTTATAATAGTTGTTGTTCTTCACTGAATAACTATCCTGAACTTCAGTGTGATAATCGTTTTTAACATGTTAAATTTGAGGTTGTTATTTTTTGGATTTAAATATTTTGTAGATATTGAAATCGGCATTGCGCGTATTGACCAATGCAGTAGCGCGAGGCCGAGCGGGGGGGGGGGGGGGTCGGGCCCCCCTCCCCTCCCCCTGCGAGGCCGAGACAGGAACGAGCCGGAGCAGGCGACGACGCGGCGTGCCGCGTCATCGCATGCGGAGGCGAGTCCGTCACATCCGTGACCCCACTATCTATCTTAGGGTTTTTAGGGTTTAGGGTTATTATGGTTTAGTGTTAGATATGAACTTCATCTGTTTTTTTACTTGAACTTCTTCATTTTGTTTCTTAGGGTTTATTTATTCTTATGCCATTACTTCTTTTATTAGAGTACTTGAATTTCTGTTCTTTATTTTTTGAACTTCTTTCTGTTGTTTTTTAGGTGCATATTTATCTATGTATTTTTCTTCCTTTGGTAGTGCATTTGCCATCTATTTTTGGTTTTAAGGATATCAGTAGTGCTATCATGTGAAGTTATCTCATTATAATAGATGCATTCAAATGGTGCATTCATTTATCTATAGATGTATTTACTTTTTTAGCTGTTGGGGGGGGGGGGGAAAAACTGTAAATTCAGTGGCGCTGCAATTCCCACGACAGGTAGGCATTAAGTGAGCATCTCCCTCGTCACCACCTATCAGAAAACCCCTCTCCCCCTGTCGCTCGCTCTCTTCCCCCTCTCTGTCGCTCCGTTGCCTTCCTCGCCTCCAACTCTCCCCCATTTCTCCGTCCCTGTCCCCTGCCCTCGTGCTGGAGTAACCGGCACACGCCCCCGCTCCTATTTCTCCCCCACGCCCCGCTCTCCCTCGCCCAACTCGCTCTATTCTGCTCTGAAGCGAGGGCGGCAACTGCCAGCGCGGTTGCAAGGTGCGCGTGGCGTCGTGGGGAGTGGAAGAACCGCCGCGGGATTCGTGTGTGCGGGAGTTGTTTCGAGAGGTAAAAATGCTGCCCCCCGCCCCCCTAATGCTTGCTTTTAGTTTCGCCAGATCTGTTGAGTCCGCCTCTTGTGTGCTCTCGCGTCCGCCTCCTACCCCCTTCTTCTAATGGTTTGATGGGAGATTAGGTAGGGTTCTTGTGCGTGTGGTGGGTGGATTCCATTCCCCCGTGGTCAGATTTGTCTATGAGATGCTTGTGTGTGCTATTTCTCCATTCAGAGTTGATTGGATTTCATTTCCCCTTTGGTGATTTCAGCATTTAGATGCATGTGAGAGAGGGTGTGGTGTGATGGTTCATGCTGAATTTGATGTATCTAATTGTCTTAGTATTGTTGATTTCGAAGTCTAGATTTTGTCTGTCACATGCTAGTTAGTTTCTGGATTCTTTTTTTGTTTGTGCTTGCCTATATGTGCTACTGTTCATGTTTTCATACTTGTTGATATTATCTAGTTGTTTCATCCTAGGGTTTCATTTAGTTGTTTTTTGTATTTGTTGTATGATTTTCTACCTGCTAACTATATGCATTCTATCCCCTGTTTTTAGTAGGTTGTTCTAGGGTTTGGAGTTTCATTCGTCAAGGGCGTTGTGTTGTCATAGCTTCCAAACCGTCTCCAGGTATCTTAATGTAGTTGGATCTTGTATTTTAAAGCAGTATTCTTATATATGTCTGCCCATATCTTCATTTACTTTTCTTGTTGGACTGCCATTCTTATTAGTGTGAACTTCTAAGAAAGGTTATGTGTATGCTTTTTACCCTTAGCTTGAGTTAGTAGTGTTGCTTTACTTTTTAGTTGATGATTTGCAGGTGAAACTATGTCACCAAGTGTTGTTGGAGTTCCCAAATGATTCATATTTATAGTGTATATCTTTTGTTTTCTTATTTGTTATCATGTTCATGGTATTGATATTTAGTTTGGCTGTGAAATACTATTTGTGGTCATGCTACATATTTTTTATGTGCTATTTGCTTGGGTCACATAGTTGAACTTCTAGTTTTAATTATTGTTTGTTCATAATGAAATTTGGTTGAACTTCTGTTATGCACATTTTGTGTTTACTACTTTGTTATATATTGTTGAACTTCTGGACATTCATGTTATATGTAGTAGCCCCTCTGAGTGTAGATTGTTTTTATAGTTAGTGTGTAGATTTTAGTTTGTTTGTTATGTTTACTGCTTTGTTAGGTATTGTTGAACTTCTTGTTATTGGACATTGTTGTCAAAGTAGAAGTCCCTTTGGTGTAGGATTGTGCATTAGAACTCAGTTTCCTTTTTACTTGCATTTTTTGTAGTTGGTGATGAGTTGAATAGTATTCCTTTGACTTTGATTGCCGAGGTTGCTCCGAGCCTTGAGAATGTTTCAAGCCTCGAGGATCTTGCTTCTGCAGCTCTTGCTTCACCTAGTATGTGAAACCCCTTTTCTTTTCATTTTAAAGTTTTCAGCCATGTTTTTAGCTTGTTCATGTCGTTTGTTTTTGTTTTTGTTCATGACTTTTTGTTATTTTTTGCTTCGATTTTTTGTGTTTTTTGCAGATGTGCCCACAGAGGAGGAAGCTGTGAACACCATCAACGCTGTTTTATCTGAGTTGGGTTTATCAGAAAACCCTGCTGCAGCTGAGGAGGGGGCTCCCTCAGTCAAAGGTTGTGATTCCGTTCCGGATCCTTTGTGCTCTCTTCAGATGTCAGAGACGCAGTCGCAGTCTGTTGATGGCACTGAACCTGTCATGCAACCCGAGGATGTGCCTTTTCAGCTTCTCCTGGAGGACCAACGTAAGAGGAAGAAGCAAGAAAATTTTGACAAGAAGAGGGCGACCTGCCTTTAGAAAGGTTCTGATGTTCCTGGATCTGTTCATGCGGCTGAGCTCACTGTTGAGGAAGACGTGCCGTGTGGTAGTGATGGCACGGTTGTCCCTGTTAAGAAGAAAATCAAGAAGACTACTGCGAGGAAGCTAGTAGTTGGTGAAGTTACTCCTCGGAGGAACCCACGTGTTTCAAGGCCTGCAGAAGTTGTTGAAGATGAAGGGTTAGGCCTTGGTGGTACGCCACGCTGTAGTCCTCGTGTGCTTGCCACTGCCGCGCCTACACCTTCTCCGCTTGGTGCTGGTGCATCTGGTGAGGGGAAGAAATGCGGCGTGAAGCCCAAGGTTCCACCTGCAAAGGTCAACAAGGGTGTGAAGAAGCGTTCTCGTGTTAATCCAGAAGACAAGGATGATGCTGATTTCAATGCTGATGATGAGGACGACGTTGATGATGATGCTGCCGCTAATCAGGTATGAATGTCTCATGTTTACTGTTTTTTAGAGCATTTGTCGCTGTTGCTGTAGTTTTATTGTTTTTAGCACTGCCTTGGCGTACATAGCTGACCTTCTGCTCCATCTCAATATAGACGAATAAATTAGCCGACGTGCTTTGCTTTTATGGTATTACTGCCTTTGTGTACATAGTTGGACTTCTGGGTATATACATGAAGAAATTAGCTCAACTTGTTTTGTATACATGTTTGATTACTGCCTTAGTGTATATGGTTGAACTTCTGCTTTTTAAATTTTCAACATTTTTGAAAGCATGTTGACTAGTGTTCATACATGGTTGTACTGCCTATGTAGACATAGTTGGACTTCTGAGATACATGTTTGATTACTGCCTTGGTATACATGGTTGAACTTCTGCTTTTGTAAATTTCCAACATTTTTTTGAAAGCATGTTGTCTAGTGTTCGTACATGGTTGTACTGCCTATGTAGACATAGTTGGACTTCTGAGATACATGTTTGATTACTGCCTTGGTATACATGGTTGAACTTCTGCTTTTGTAAATTTCCAACATTTTTTTGAAAGCATGTTGTCTAGTGTTCGTACATGGTTGTACTGCCTATGTAGACATAGTTGGACTTCTGAGATACATATTTGATTACTGCCTTGGTATACATGGTTGAACTTCTGCTTTTTGTAAATTTCCAACATTTTTGAAAGCATGTTAACTTCTGGTCATACATGGTTGTACTGCCTATGTAAACATGGTTGGACTTCTGAGATGTAGTGCGTATATGTAGGCATAAGTGGAATTTTGGTGAAGGTTGTGTGTCATTGTTCTGCCTTTTTTCCTTGTCAATGTATTTTTTTCAGTATCAGCTTGTGCAGCGGCCTGAGAGGAGGAAGAGAGGAGGCAAAGCGCCCGAAGAAGGTGGCCAAGGAGGAGGTGAGGTGAAACGTTTTAACAAGACGGTTCGCTGCTCACTAGGAGAGGTCAAGACGTGTGCGAAAATGCTACAAGATAGGCACAAGGCGAGGTTTATCAAGGCTGGTTTTGGTTGTGTGTTTGACTTGAAGGTTGATTCCAACATTTCTCGTCCTTTGATGGGCAACATCTACACGAGGATTGACCCTTCAACCATGATTTTGGACATGGGTGAGGTGAACAAGGTTATACGTATTACAAGTGATGCTATTCACCATCTCTTTGGGTTCCCTCAAGGTAATCGTACCCCCCCTAGGCCCTCGAATGATGGTTTCGATGATGCTGTTATGAGGTTGAAGGGCAAGCTTGGGTATGCTAGGAGTGACGACATCAAGACAAAGGATTTGCGGAATATCCTCGCTGAACTTGTGAAGGATGAGACGAAGGATGATCTTGCTCTGCAGGTGTTTTACCTTATTGTTTTCATGAAGGTGGTTATCCCTGGAACGTCTACACGAGTGTCCAGGGAGGCAGCAATGGCCGAGAACCTTGTGTTTGAGGATATGGCAGACATGGACTACTACCAGTTGGTTGTTGAAGATATTCGGAGTGCTGTTGTTAGGTATCAGCAAGGTACTAGCAGAGGAAAAGATGTCACAGGCTGTGCCATCGTGCCGCTTCTTATGTATCTGGACTGCCTTATCATTGGCAAGACGCCTAATATTGACTTGAGGACCCCTCGCATCAATTTCATGGATCAGGCCAAGCTTCTTGAGCTTGCTGCGGCTGACTTGGTCACGAAAGGTGATGATGACCCAACCAACTGCGTGTTTGGGAGACTGCCTGTGAGTGTTTCTATGCATTATTCTTTCCTTGAACTTCTGGTATTGTCTTGTATATTTTTTGTTCCCATGTTCCTTCATTTGTTTTCGGACGCGTTGACTTTTGTTTTTGTATGCAGTGGAAGACATAGGCTAAGGTTGTGTTCTTTAGGGTTATCAAACGTCTTGTTCTAACTATGCCTCGTTCTGCCGGCCTAGGGAGTGGAAGTTCCCCAAGATTTGATTTCTCCCGGGATGTTAATACTGGTGCCCCCTGTAGATCCAAGAGGTTCTTCTGCCCGTGTGAGTGCTGCAGGTGGCGTTTCTTGCAAGGATTTGTTTGAAGCTGCCAATGTTTCTCTGGTTAGGATTGACAGTCTTCTTGAAACTGTTTGTGGGGAGTTGGCTCGTGTTCCTTCGACTGCTGAGCATCTTAGTCGCGTTGATGGGATTCTTCCTCCCGGGCATGGGTTTGATGCTGAGTCTTCGAAGGAGGTCTTATGTATTGAATCTAAATTTCTTGAAGAGCTTCGCCAGAGCACTTCCCACCTCCGGACTAGCGTTGGGCTGTTCAAGGAAATGCAGGATGCTCGTTGCAAGCCTTTTGAAGATGAGGCAAGTGTTGTTGTGAGACAAATTCAGAGGCAGGATTCTGTTCGTTCGGGTCGTGAAGGAGGCCACGTGGAGCATACCAAAGAGGTTTGCACTAATGTTCAATGTTAAATGTTAACTTTCAGTTATTACTGTTTGTGGTCATAAGCGAGCGTTGTTGATTTGATGTGTCGTAAACTATTTCTTTTTAGCACTAGTGTTCCTAGGTGACCTTATCTGTTTATTGAACCTGAACTTCAATTGCTACAGCACTTGAACTTCCATGACTTCGATGACTGGCCCTTTTTTGTTCCCTTTTGTATCTTAGAGTAGTTTGATATCTGACCTGCTATGTTTACTGTATTTTGGACTTCCATTATGTGTCAGTTGTGATAGCTGAACCTTCTCTGATTGTGCAATCTGAACTTCTGCTGATTAGGTATTTGTTTTCTAAATGATTTTTTTATTTTTAGGTTGTTCATGATGATGCTAGGGTTGAGGAGGATGTTTTACCTGCGCATGAAGCTGCTCCTGTGCATTAGGCTGCCCCTGTGCATGAACCTGCTCTGGCTAGTGGCGTAATAGTTGATGAGGTTCATGGCAGTGAAAATGAGGTACCATTTTTCTTGTCCATTTTGTCTTGTTGCCCCTGAGATGGACTTGCTGCTCCTGTGCATGAGGTTCAGTCAGCCCTTTGTAATGACTTTCTGATTCTTTTTGCAGCAGCAGAATGATGATGTTAGTGTTCCTCCGGAGAAGGTTGCAGACATGTCCGTCTCAGGCACCGGCTGCTCCGACGGGGTGGTCCTGACTGAACCTCAGTCGTCCATTGTCGTCGAGGTTTCAAATGCTGAGCAGGGCAAGACAACTGGAGACATCATTTTGGAGAAAGATGCTGTTGAGTCTGTTGTTGAAACTGGTGGTAGTGCTGCTGCAAGCCCGAAGAAGTCTCCTGCAGCAGAGCCATCAGTTGATGTTAATGCTGTATAGGCACAATCAAAAGTTTTTCTTGTTTCAGATCCTCCTGGTGCTCCAGCTGCAGCTGGTGTCCTACCTGATGACACTGCAACGTCTGCTGGAGATGACGATGAACATACCGAAAGCGATAGCTATGGAGAGGAGGTTGATCATTCCAGTGCTGCCACTGGTCTAGGCAAGGATCCATGAAGAGAGGAGCATGCTTCTCTCTTCTTTCCCCATTCCCTTCCCTCTTTGTTGTTTTGGTTTAGTCCATGATACCCCCTGTGAACTGCCTGTGTGGTCTAAGTTGAACTTCTGGTTTTGTTGTTTGTCGTGTGGGTTGTAAAGAATGTTAAGTGAACCTGTTTTCTATGTGAGTGGATGTTTGTAATGCATGGGTTGTGATGTCTATGATGCTGTGTTTTATCTTTCCTGATGTAGCAGCTGAGATGTGCTTACGTTTTGAATGTTTGTGCTTGAATGTTGGTCTTAATTAAAACTGTCGTGAATCTATGTGCTTTGAGTGTTGCTGTTAATTGCTATTTTTTTGGTGAGTAGATAGCGACCTTGCTGTCGTGCGAAAGAAGGTTGATGACTTTTATTACAGTGTAACTAGGCTTAGGAACGACCGTTCCAAGAGGTGAGTGCAGCTGCTCAACATTTACATCATCCATGTACCCCCAGTGAACTGCCTGTGATTTCATACCTGAACTTCTCAACTCTATGTACCTGAACTTCTTGTTTTTTTGCTTCTCTGGCGCTGAACTTCTGGCCTCTTTTGTACTGCACTGCCTGTTGTGATATAGCTGAACTTCTGTGCTAACACGTGTTATGAACTTCCTGAGTTCCTGCTGCTTAACTTGTTTTACTTTCTATTCGCTTGTTTTAGATCAATGATTATGTTCCAAAACAAGGAGTGTGAAGCTTCTGTTCAAGAAGTCGCAATATCTTTTGGTCCTTGCGGAATGCTTACATCTAATGTGGCTGAGTGTGCACTCTATTGTCTACGTGCGAAGTACCAGGGATCGGATAAACTCATACTGCCGTATTGGGTTTGTGTAAGTCAACCATACAGTGATTTCTTTTCTGTTTTGTTCCTTACCATTTTACTTAAAACTTGTTCGTCTCATTTTTGTATTTTTTCATATGTTGGTGTTGTCTGCATTATTTTAGGACAAGATTTTCAGAGGTCATTTTGATTCCTGTGTGAGGAAGTACTTCATGGTGAGTGGTCCAGATAGCATGGATGCACATGATTTGGTATGCAATATCTTGTTCTTTGCCTCTGTATTAGTTTTGCAGTGCGATCCACTGTGTTAATATTTGTTTTATTTTTCTTTTTGTACCGTTCTGATATTAATTCTCATTTTTAATGATTCGTGTGTTTATGTTGCTTTAGGTTGTTTTCCCTACTTTTGACCCGCCTGAGCTTCCTGCTTCCGTGGGTGGTGTCAGTCATTGGGTGTCGGTGTTCCTTGACCTGAAGAATTCAAGGTTCCAGCTTCTCGATTCCTACTATGGACCAAAAGATGGATGTGCGGTACGCCTGTTTCGACAGATGACCGACAACATCAAGAGGCTTTGGAAGGATGCCAGCAACGACAGGGAGACACCCTTCAGTCCTATTAGCATCGACAATTTCCCTCTGTATTGGATTGATGTCCCCCAGCAGCAAAACAAGTATGAGTTCGACTTTTTCTCTTTATCACATCCGTTTAACTGTAATTGTACTTAAGGTGCGACGTATTTAATTCGTTGGCTTTATTTTTCTGTCCTAGCACTATTTCTTTTACTTCGTTTGATGTCAGTATCGACTGCGGATTCTTCATGCTTATGAATGTTAATTCGTATCATGACGGGGTTCTTGCAAATTATTCCCATGAGAATATCGGGGATATCAGGAAGACGTGGCTATACTCAATCGCTTCTTCTAACCTGTTTGAGACAGACTTCCAAGCTCTGTTTGGCTACTACACATGTAAGTATTTTGGTACTTGTACTTCTTACCTGCACTGCATCTTTTATTCTACCTGAACTTCATATTTTTCTCTGAACTTGGACTTCTGCTTGAGGTCTGGCTGGGCTGCTTGTTTCGGAAGGAGAGGAGCATTTTCTTTGTACATGAACTTCATTTCTATGTTTTTTAATTTTGCTTATGTATTTTGTTTTGCCTAAATGGACATGAGCATTTTCTTTTATAATCGAACTTCAGAGATGACGCCTTTCTATGGTTTTGTTAGCTGTAGTTGAATGATTTACAGTTCATCGGTTTATCTTGAACTATGCCTCTGGTTGTGCCTGAACTTCATTTAGTGTTTTACTGCAACTAATTTTTTAGGTCAGCTTGAGTAGTAACCATGTCATCTTTATTAGTTGGACTACACATTGTGATGTTCCTGAACTTCAGTTGTATTTAATGGTGATGTTTTCTCTTCCTTTTTGCTTTTGACAGTGGAACTGTTGGAGCTGACCGACTACCACTACTCATTCCTCGGGTCACAGGAATACCAGCCTAGGGAGGAACCGATGAGTACAGCTCCGATAGGAGATGATAGACCTCGGACCCTTATTCCTTCCAAGTTGGGGAAGCAGGCTGGTGGTATTCGTGGTACTCCAAAAACCCCTTGCTACAGGAAGGCTGATGCAGTCGAAGCAGCCGAAGCAGAAGTGATTTCGTCCGATGATGATTTTGAGAAGATTGCTTACCTGAAGAATGCTAAATGTGCTGCTGGTACTGTTGCTGGTAGATGTCGGAAGAATGTTGTGATCACCAGGAGGAAACCGGTAGTTGAGTCTGGGAACATAACTTCCTCCAAGAGAGCATCAAGATTGCCTTTGAAGTGGCGTTCTCCTGTCGCTGCCCTGAAAAAATAAGTTACCCTCATCTATCCGAGGCCCGGAAGTTGAGACAATATGTGTTGAGTAAAGACGGTCTGGAGATGTATTCTGAGTGAGTTACCCTCATCTGTCGCTCCCTTGCCTTGGAGTTGTAGTGTCTGAAATTCTGTTGTTGTATTGTCTGAACTGCCGTTGTTGTAGTATCTGAACTTCTGTTTTATGTCTCCTCTTGCCTTTTGAGTTATAGTGTCTGAACTTCTCTTTGTTGTTGTATCTGAACTTCTAATATTTTTTACCATCCTTTTGTATTCTGCAGGATAAGCTACTGCATGTTTACCATCCCTGCGAATGTGATTGACCTCATAGGACGTGTCTTTTATACGCTTTTTGGTGAAGGGCAGCAGATGGAAGGAGACATAATGCATTATCTCATAAATTTGTGGAAGGATAAGCCGGAGACCTCTGAGATATTCACTAGTGCTGACAGGGTTGTACTTAGTCCCTACTTCATACAGGTTTTAGTTCTTTGCACCCCTATCTCCTTCTTTTTGCTTTAGTTTTGTTGTAGTAGCATTTGGGAGGTGTTTTAATTGTGTTTTTGTGAATGCACAGTACTGCCTAGAGTACGATTTCTTCGGTGCAACAGTTCCAAAGTTTGATGCAAAAAAATCTGCTGGTCTCCTCCCAATGTTTGTTCGCAAGGAAGAAGACCTTCTTAACGCAAAGCTGGTTAGGTTTTCATAACTCTTGCTTTTTTTAATTTCATGTGCATCCTTTTGCTGAGTTTTTCAAGAAATTTTTTTTCATGCCGGTTCTTCAGTACATATGCTTTTATAGTTTGTGTTCACCGGTCCTTTCATTCTTGGCAGGTTTTCTTGATTCTATTCAAGCCAATTGGCACAATGGCGCACTACAATGTGTATGTGTTGAATAGATATCGTGGGAGCATTGACATCCTTGATTCACTTTCTTACGATAATATGCAAACGTCGCGATCGAGTTTCCACGGGGACTGCCAAAATATCATGAGTGTTTCTTAGCCTGAACCTCCTTTTATATTCTCTTGTTTGACACGAAGTTTATTATGCCTTGTGTTGACAAAATATGTTGCTGTCTCTGTTTTGGTAATACTGCTTGAACTGTTTGTCATTTAGAAGTTGAACTTCTGCTATTTTGTTTAGGTGGATCTTATGCAAGTGTCGCTTTTTTATGTACCTGAACTTAACTATTTTGGTTAACATGTTTTTGGCTTCATCTAATTTTGTTATTCCCGGCAGATGAAGAGATTTGTTGGGTTGCTCGAGGAGGTGTACGGCAAGGCTGCATACAAGGCGAGCAAGCAGCCTAACCGGGTGACTATTGCAAAGAGGCCGACTTTCATCGATGTCCCAAAGCAGAAGAGTAATGATTGTGGTTTCTTTGCCGTGAAGTTCAGCTCTTCGTATGATGGCGATGAGATTGTTGAAGATTTTCGTGATGTGGAAGTATATTCTTTCTTTGTTCTTGTCTCATCATCCTTTGATTATTCTTGTGTGTTTTTGCTGAGACGCTCCTGCTGTGGTTTTAGATATCCGTTACTAAACCATCGTTTTCACCTTTCTTTTGTTTCCAGGCTGCTGCAGATGACTGGAAGGCTGAGTTCATGCACACTCTGATTTTTAGCGAGAAGAATGAAGTCGTGCGTTCAGAGCTCTCTAAAGAGATCCAATCCTTTGGCCCGTGAATTCGAAGCATTAGTTTCATCTGTAGATTTGATTTCGTACAGATTTTTAGGTTTGATAATGATTGGAACAATTCCGTAAAGATTTGGTTGTAAGAATGTTTTTAGTGATTTGTGTATCTATAGGTGCAGCACTATTACTTATGATATTGTGGACAAATGCATTTGGTGTGAAGAATGATTTGGCTTTGTGAATTTCAATGTACTGCGTCGTTTTTCAGTATCCATGTGTTGAATGTTTTTGCCCCAACAGATGTACCTGAACTTCTGCCTCGGTTTTGGGTTAACTGCTTGATATTTTTGTGTTGTTTATTTTCGGGCTCCCAACATATGATCATAGACTTGAACTTCTGCTTTGAGATGTGGATGGGCTGCTGGTTTCAGATGGAGAGGATATTCTGTGTTGTGTAATGTATTTGTAATGTTCAACCCCAACCAATATGTATGCTTTTGCGTAGAATCTATATTTGTTTTTTTGTGCTTTTTTCAAGTGCGAACGTATTTCATATGTAAATCTGTGTGGAAATATTGTTGACGTTTCTTTATCTTTTGTCGGCATTGTACATGAACTTCTGCACGTATCCAAGCAGAACTTCACATTTGAACGCATTGTCTTAGGCTTGCTAACCTTAGTTTATGTGGTGAAACTTTATTTTTTAAGCATATTTTTTCCTACATCGATTTTTATATACCAAAACTTCTTCTATAAGCTGACCTGAACTTCAATACTATATGATTATTTGCTGGTTGCACTTTTATGGAATACAACACGAGCACCTCCTGCCATAATATACCAGGACTTCTGCAGTAAGCTTACTTGAACTTCACAGTATATGTTTTTCATGTTTGTTCTTGCTTGCACTTCCATGCAATACATCACCAGCACATCACTTCATCCCATAACATACTAGGACTTCTGCAGTAGTATTACTTGAACTTCACAGTGTATGTTTTTCATTTTATTACTGCTTGCTCTTTCATGCAGTACATCATCAGCACATCACTTCATCTCATAACATACCAGGACTTCTGAAGTAATACTACGTGAACTTCATTGTGTATGTTACCAGGACTTCTTTGAAAGTTCAACAATAAAAGGGGATGACATAATATTTCTGGACATTGACATGACATAAGTTTGCATTGTGTTAATTGACCTATTCTAACTGTTCATCAGCCTTGCGCTCCTCCTAGGCTTTGGTTGTATAGGTTTTTGCTTGACATGTACCTCTTCCTCTTCATTGTCCTCTTCCTCTTCCTCTTCATCATCCTCTTCCTCTTTCTCTTCATCGTTCTCTTCCTCTTCGTCTTCCTCTTCTTCGACGGTGTCTTCGTCTTCGTCTTCCTCTTCTTCGACGGTGTCTTCGTCTTCGTCTTCCTCTTCCTCTTCCACCTCTTTCTTGTTGCTGGCTTTGGGTTTTGCTTTCTGTTTCTTCTCTGGCTTTTTGCTTGTCTTTTCAGCATCTGCTCGCTTCGGGCATGTTCTTGCATTATGTGGTTCATACTCCTTGCATATGCTACAAAGTCTGGTCCTTGCTTTCTATGGGTGTGGTCCCTTCTTTTGTTCCATAACTTTGGGTTGCTGTTTTTGAGATTTGGGTTGCTTGACCTCCTCGGCATTGTTTCTTTCCAAGAGTGTTAGACAGGTCAGCTTGTTGTGTCCCGCAACCTGGTTGCACACACTACATTTCCTGTGTCCAAGTGGCACTCCATTCTCATCGAGCACCACGACTCTTCCTGCAGGTGGTGCCTTTATTTGCGCTCTCTTGTCACTTTTCTTTGTTGCGGTAATTTTCTTCCTACCCTTTGTTTCAGAATACAGCGGCAGTTTCATCGTCTCTTGCTGTCGCTGCTCCATTGATTGGCCATCACCCTGCTTGCATTGGTTGGCTTCAGCGGCGGCGTTGAGCATTTCAGCTGCATAATAGTGAAGGTCATCTTAAATTTCAGCGTCCTCTTCAGCCATCCTTTTGTCAGCATCCGCTCGATTTGCTGAATGTATTGCACCAAGCTCTTCCACGAGCCTCTTGAGAACATAGTAGGCTCTGTCATACTGCTGGTCACATCTCATCGCTTTCTTGTTAACCATCGAATTCAGCTGCAGCAAGATGTCTTGCTTCGGTAGCCTTGAGCTGCCATCCGATGCGGTTGTGTTGTAGTCCCTTGTATCAAAGGTTGGCTGTGATTTTGCAGTCTTTGTGTACCGTTTGAGGATATACTTGTTTGGAAATTTGTCAGGCTTCAGGTAGTCCAGTATGTTTATGATGTGAAGGCAGAACAGGCCTGCATTTTGCGATGAATGCAGAATACATAGTTTGTGAGCCAGCAATGAGTTTCATAAATTTTGATATGATACTACTAGTCTAGCTAATTAATGAGTTTGTTTTCCCGCTCACCTGTGTGTGTCCAGAGCTTGCATTCACACTCGTATATTTCATTGTCTGGGTCAGCTACAACCTGGAATTCATGCTTTGACCAGGAAAATCTTTCTTCATCATCATGGCCTGGCTTGTTGTGGTAGTACACAAGGTACTTAGTGGACTCTGCTATACGCTTTGCGCAAAATAGCGTGGCCTTTCTCATCATATTCCTCATCTTGGTGTACACGGCTCTCGTGTACTTGATAGACATGTCCTCCTCGTAGCCGTAAGTTGTCTTTGTCACAGGATTGGTCTGCACATGTCAAAAAGTAAGATATTAGTCGAAGCAGAATCATGGGTTTCATTTTTTAAAATTCAAAGTGCACATGTTGAAGGTAAACAGAAACATGATGGTGGTGTTTTGTACTTGTCATTATACCATGCTGGTCATTGTTTGCTTGTTCTCCTTCTGCATCCGAGTTTGTATGCAAGCATTGACCCGCCTAGCAAACTTGTGTAGGTTCTGGGTCCCCTTGACAAACCCTTTCTTTAGCACATGGTTCATGCTTTCGCTTCGTTGTGTGGAAGTCATTCTAGCACAGAAAATGTTCTTGTAATATGCTGAAATCCACATCTTCCTATCACTCCAGAGCTGCATCATCATCTGGTCGTTCTCCAGGTGGTACTTGTGCACGAGTTCAGCCCAGGCATCTTCAAACTCCGTTGGCATCAGCGGCCAGTTCAATATAGCTGTGAACTCCTCTTTGAATGTTTTATACTTTTTGTACAGCAACGCGAGGTATTCCTTGTACTTCTTCAATATGTGCCAACGACATAGCTTGTGGACGGTGTTTGGAAATGATTGTGGTATAGCTTTCGTCATCAATGGGCACTGGTCTGATCGAATTAAAAAAATGAAACTTTATTCCTTTTTGTACTGATGGTGAACTTATGTTGCACAAGTAATTGAACTTCACATCTAGTAGTATGGCTATCTAAGAATGTCACATGTATTATTTTCTTACAGCAGTGTTGCTGAACTTCTATGGTACCAGTGCTTGAACTTCACAGTTAGTAGTAGACAAACTAGTAGTGTCACACTCAAATTTTTTTTTACAACAGTGTTGTTGAACTTCTGTGGTAGCAGTGATTGAACTTCACATAAATAACTATGTTTTTCTGAACATGCTACATATTTTTATCTAACAACTTCGTCCTTGAACTTCTATGATTCATGTACTTGAACTTCACATTCATAACTACTTTTTTTCTAAACATGTGAAGATAAATTTTCTTTCTTGTATTGCTAGTTGGACTTCTATGCTAACAGTTGTTGAACTGCATTATTTACATTTTTCAGAAAAAACAAATGTACCCAATCAATAGAGACCCATAGACCGAAAAGATGATGAAACTTGAGGAGTTTTTTTTGAACTCACCTGTTAGAATGCAAGTTGGGTGCTTATTGTTCATGAACCGTAGAAATGTATTGAACAGCCAGTTGAATGACTTTGCATCTTCGTCTCTTATTAGGGCAGCAGCAAATATCGTTGACTGCAAGTGATGGTTTGTTCCAACAAACACTCCCAGGGGCATATGAAATCTATTGGTCTTGTAAGTCGTGTCAAATGTTACGCAATCACCAAAGTCTTGATAGGCTCCTCAGCAGCTTGCATTGGACCAGAAAATGTTTTTAATTGACTTGTCCTTGTCTACATGGATGTCATAGAAAAACTCATCATTTATTGCCTTCATGTCTTTGAAGAATGAAACAAGTTTTAATACATCATCCAAATCATCTTTCCTTGCATTCATGGCTTTCCTGCAAATCACACGCCAACATGCATTTGTTATTTTTGATATCAAAGGGGTTGTGAGCTAGGATGCTATTTTTACATTGCAGCATGTGGGTGTTTGAATACTTACTGGTTTAGTAGGTCTCGTCCGGTCATGCTTAGGAAGTAGCTTCCATCTACATTTTCAGATAGCATGGACATGATTGCTGTGTGCTTGACATCATGGTACTGCAGGATCTTTAGATACTCCAGAATAGTGGGGTCATAATTCTTGTGTGAGTGCAAAAATACCAGCATGTCATCAGTTTGCATTAGCTGGTGATTATGATTGTACTCAATGTCCACTGCCACGCATGTGCCATCCTCCTGCACCTTCACCCTCATTCTTGCATTGCATCCCGTCCTCTACGATGTTTTGTTTCGCTTCCTGTTGGCCTCTGAAACAGAAGATGTGTGTATCCCTTGGAAGGCGCAAACAAAATACTTGTGGTTGTCATTTCCACCCGTCTTCCTGATTCCAAAACCAACGTGCCTGGCGTATCTGTTATAAAATTCGCTTGCTTTCTCTACATCTTTGAATCGCATCTTTAGTCTTGGTATTAGATACTCCGGTAGATCCAGCGTCTGCAGAAAAAGAAAAAAAATAATCCAAACAGCACGTTAAAATGTAGTTTATGAACTTGTTATTCTGGAGGGAACAGAAAATGTGCAGATAATACAAGATGCGTATATAAATATTTTTTGTTTCACTTACGTGCGTGTATGATCACAACTCCGCCGGTGTCGGCTGCTGTCCCTCTGGGATGGGGCATGGCGGAGTAATCATAGCAGGATGCAGCAGTGGATCACGAGGAGGAAGGAGGGCTGAAGATGGCCTCTCTCTTGTTTGCGTCCTTTTTGCTTGAGGTGGTTGTGGAGGTATTGCGATCCTAGTCTTGGTTTGCTCTTTTGTTTTGTGAAGCAATCCATCTACCTTATGCCCCGTAGAATTCTTACTTGTAGCAGTAGCAGCAGGATCAAACGGTGGTAGTGTGCAGATCACTCTCCTCCGTGTGTGTGTTGCTATTGGATTTGTCCTGTGATCCGGTTTAGTTGCTTCGCTTTGGCATTGATGTGGCACACCAGGATAACCTCCAGAGTTACACGCAGGACTTGAGCTAACCCCCTCTTCCATCGGCGTGCTTGGGAGCCTGCTTGTGGATACAAAGAATCCGCGGGGGATTTCCGGCGTCACCCAATTAGGTGGAGGCGCAAACGTGTGCGGATAGGGCTGCGACCCAGCATCTTGGAAGTATCCGTGTGTTTTGGGTGTCATCCATTTTTGGTCTGGAGCAGGTTGGTAATGTTGTTGGTGCGTTTGAGGTGTGACCCATTGAGGGGGTGGTGCAACGCGTACAGGCTTTGGATTGTGTACTTGCTGCTGGGAACTTCTAAGCTTCTTCATCCGTCTCTCGTCTTGCTGACATAAAAGAAAAAAAATGTCTATTAGCACACAAGTTATATCTGCATATACCTTTGTAACTGAACTTAGCATTATTCACAGCCTGAACTTCTCATATAAAAGTGGCGAGAGCCATCACACTATGCACTGAGCTGAGCATCTGCCGATGCCTTTGTACCTGAACTGAGCACCCTTCACAGAATGAACTTCACACCATGTTTTTTAATTCTATAGTATTTGATTACTTATATATACCCGAACTTAGCACTCTCCACAACCTGAACTTCTCGTTTTGCAAAGGGGTCTACAATTAAAAAACCTGAACCTTCATGAAGTTTTTGAATGGTTGGACTGCTAGTGCATACCAACCTGACCTTCATGTCATATCACATGCATGTTCTATTTTCCTTTTTTTTTGCACAGAACTAGACACATAGCAACCTGAACTCTAGCACACTTACTAGTTGAACTTCACATGGCTTTTTGCACCTGTGAATGTGAATGCAGGCAGATTTTATAGTGTTTGTAGCCTGGACTGAGGCTCACATACTACCTGAACTTCACATGCCTGTAAGCAGGCAGGCAGATTTTACAATGCTGTTTTTGTAGCCTGGACTGAGGCTCATACACTACCAGAACTTCACATGGTTGTAAGCAGGCAGGCAGATTTTAAAAAAGTTGTTGTAGCCTGGACTGATGCTCACACACCACCTGAACTTCACATAGTTGTAAGCAAATAACAAACCGAAGGAAGGAAGAAGTTCAACCATACCCTGGCTAGAAGGTCAGCTAACCTTTTTCCAGCAGCTCATATGCCACCTTGAGAACAATTCGTCGTGGAGGTATGAGAGGAATTCGATGGCAATCCATGTCTTGCAGGGGGCGCGAAGTTCATCTGCATGAAGCAAGAAGGTCAGAGAAGGAAAGATTGAGGAAGAACGCAAGATCAGGGAGGAAATTCATATACCGTTCTTAGATTTGAAGGCGCCACCGATGCGGCCTCCACCGCCGAGATGCTTCCTTGGGTGCGCTGTTCGCCGTAGGTTGCGCCTTGGCCGTCACGAGCACTGCCAAGCCGTCTGGCGGTGACGATGGACCGAAGATGAGGCTTCCAGAAGTCCATGGCAGCAACGACCGCAGAAATTCGGTCGGCGGCTTCGCCGGCTCCGCCGGCTCCAGGCGACGCGGGCTCCCTCGCGCCGGCGTCCGCCGTCGCTCGCTCGCCCGCGCTGACGGTCGGGTAGGAGGTGGATTCGGAGGGGGTAGAGCTCGATCCAGTCGGCCAGGATCTGGAGAAGGAAGGGAGGCGCTGGATCCGGCGGATTTTCGGCGGCGAATCACGGCGGAGATCGAGGGGAGGAGTGGCGAGGAGGGGGTTGGGGAGGGGCGGCTCGATTGAGATCGGGGGTCCAGGTGGGATTCTGTCGGGATCGGGGTCCAGGTGGGATTCTGTCGGGCTGGGCCGGCAGTCGAGGGAAGTTCGGGAACCTGTCTTCGTGCTCTATATAGGGCTGTTGTGATCCAAATAGTTATTCTAATCCTGGGATTAGAATAGTGCCACTATATATATATATAGTAGCACTATTCTAATTCTGGGATTAGAATAACTATTCTGATCACAACAGCCCTATAAGGGCCTGACTGGATGTTCCTGAACTCTCCGACGGCCCGAACCGGCAGGCAAAAAAAAATGAGAACACCACGCACAATCCAGGAACCACCCTCCACCTTCCCCGAACCACCCGAATCCCGCACCTCTCACTCTCTCCCGATCCCCCATGGCGCCGCCGCCACTGCCTGCCGAGGGCGCCGACGCCGCTACCTGCCCCACACCGTCGTTGCTACGACCTGCCCAGACCACCGCCTCGCCATCTTCCCCGCGCCGCCCACCACCGCAATACAACCATCAAAAAATTGGGCGTCGCCGGACCTCCGAGCGTCGGCGCCGCCACCCGTTTCTCCCGCTGCCGCGCGCCTTCTAGTACCATGTCCCTCTCAAGTCTCCCCCACGCAGGCCCCGCCGTGCATCCGATGACCCTACAACAACCATGAATGCGGGAGAAGGAGAGGTCACCGGATCCCAGTGTGCTGTCGCCTACCCAGGCGCCTCCACTGGGCACCGCTACCTTGCGGCCAAGCGCAGCAACCGGCCGCCAGAGCGCGCACCACCCGACGCCCTCGCGTCAGCGCGCCACCCCTGCTTCCTCTGCAGCCATGCATCACGCGTTGAGCACCACCAGCAGGTTCCATCCCCCTCCTCCTCCTCGATGTGAAGGGGAGACGACCCCCAACTCCGGCGAGCCCAGAAAATGACCTTCCCCGTGGCGCATGTCTGAACTGCAACCTCGATCTTCTTCCTCTGGAGTTAAAGCAACTGATGCTAGCAATTTGTTGATGCTGCTCCTCCTCCTGCTTGTGTAGGCCGAGCTGCTCCCTCGAGCTTTGCTGCCCTTCTGCCTCCATCCTCTCCCCATGAACTACCGGAACCAGAGCTGAGGGAAGCTGCAGTAGCAGCTAGGAGCAAGTCGCTCAAAAGAATTGGAAGATGCTCGTCTTTTTAGCCGCGAAATATGAAGTGTCGGTATGGTTGACAGAAAAATGGACAAGACCCTGGAGTGGCTTCTTACCACTACTACAATGACCTTGTTGTTAACATCATTCGTCCACGCTAGAAGCCAGAAGTTATCTTCTTCCCACAAGACATTCAGCCAGTGTGTTTACTGTTCTTGTTGTGCTTCTACCACCAGATTGCACTCCTCCCCCTTGGGCCCTTCGTGTGGTGATTTTGCTGCACCTGTGACGAGGAACAAGCAAATTCTCGCAAGCACACTTCAGCTCCGAATGCAACCCGACGCACGATCCGCTAGTCAACAGTGAGGAGACTGAAAGAAGTAGCATCAGAGAGGAAGGTAAGTCCAGAGGCCCTGATGTCTTAAATCACACCATTTTGAAACAAACCGACGATCATTACCAAGCTTTCTTCAAGGAAAAAGAACCAGGACAAGACCGATACCGATGGACCGTTTTTGACCATAAGTTGTTTCTCTAGTTTAAATACTGATGACAGCCAGTCTCCCTGCTTCTTGCCCCATTTTGTTTGGTGATGTGTATCTAATGTGTACGACATTCGTAAGACCAGCTCCCCCTTTTAGCAAGTTACTAGAAGCCGAGAACGGTTGTAGTGCTTAGATTGTTCTTGTTCTGAGTTGGAGAAGCTAGAGGCACCAAGCAAAAATGTTGGTCACTCTTTTCAGTGGCAAACAACGTTGCCAGTGAGCACTAATTTTTGAAGGGAAGGTGAGGGAGTCCTAGATTAGGGGGTCTCCGGACAGCCGGATTATATCCTTTGGCCGGATTGTTGGACTATGAATATACAAGATTGAAGACTTTGTCTCGTGTCCGAATGGGACTCTACTTGGCATGGAAGGCAAGCTAGGCAGTACAGATATGGATATCTCCTCCTTTTATAACCGACCTTGTGTAACCCTAACCCTCTCCGGTGTCTATATAAACTAGAGGGTTTTAGTCCGTAGGACACAACAATAACATACAATCATACCATAGGCTAGCTTCTCGGGTTTAGCCTCTCTGATCTCGTGGTAGATCTACTCTTGTACTACCCATATCATCAATATTAATCAAGCAAGACGTAGGGTTTTGCCTCCATCAAGAGGGCCCGAACCTGGGTAAAACTTCGTGTTCCTTGCCTCTTGTTACCATCCTCCTTAGACGCACAGTTCAGGACCCCCTACCCGAGATCCACCGGTTTTGACACCGACATTGGTGCTTTCATTGAGAGTTCCTCTGTGTCGTCGCCGTTAGGCTTGATGGCTCCTACTATCATCGATAGCGATGCAGTCCAGGGTGAGACTTTCCTCCCCGGATAGATCTTTGTGTTCGGCGGCTTTGCACTGCGGGCCAATTCGCTTGGCCATCTGGAGCAGATTGAAAGCTACGCCCCTGGCCACCAGGTCAGGTTTGGAAGCTTAAACTACACGGCCGATGTCCGCGGAGACTTGATCTTCGACGGATTCGAGCCTCTGCCTTGTGCGTCACGCGGTCATGATGACTACGATTTAGCTCTACCATCAGACAGTGTTCAGGAGATCGTACCGGCAGCCGCTCCGACCCTCAATTCGGAGCCAGTTGCGCCATCCATGGACGGGTGGATGGACCCCGCCACAGAAGCCTTACCCTCAGCGGCGATCGAGCCGAACATCGACCTTACCTTGCACGAGAGCCATATTGTTAAACTGCCGGATCTTTCTCTGGCCACGGACTCCGAACCGCCTGTGCCCGTTCCTATCGAATCCGATTGGGCGCCAATCATGGAGTTTACCTCCGTGGATATCTTTCAGCACTCGCCCTTCGGCGACATAGTGAACTCATTAAGGTCTCTCTCCTTGTCAGGAGGATCCTGGCCGAACTATGTCCGGCAGGACTGGGATGCGGACGACGAAGAAATTCGCGGCCCACCCACCACCCACTTAGTAGCCACTGTCGATGACTTAACCGACATGCTCGACTTCGACTCCGAAGACATCGACGGTATGGACGATGATGCGGGAGACAAAGAGGAACCACTGCCCACAGGGCACTGGACAGCCACCTCATCATACGATATATACATGGTGGATACACCCAAAGAAGGCAATGGCGACGAGACAACAGAGGATGACCCCTCCAAGAAGCAACCCAAACGCCGACGTCAGCGGCGCCGCTCTAAGTCCCACCAAAGCAAAAGTGGTGATACCGGCACAAGAGGTAATAACACTCCGGATAGTGCCGAAGACAACAATAACCCCCTCCAGCAAGAGTTAGAGCAGGAGGATGGAAGAGCCAGCCCTCCTGAGAGAGCGGCAGATGGAGAAGCGGAGGATGATAATTACATGCCCCCCTCCGAAGACGAGGCAAGCCTCGGCGATGATGAATTCGCCGTGCCAGAGGATCCCGTCAAACAAGAGCGCTTCAAGCACCGGCTTATGGCCACGAAAAATAGCCTTAAGAAAAAGCAGCAGCAGCTTCAAGCTGATCAAGATCTTCTAGCTGACAGATGTACTGAAGTCCTCGCGGCCGAGGAATATAAACTCGAGCGCCCCTCCAAGAGTTACCCAAAATGCAGGTTGCTAACTTGACTGGAGGAAGAAGCGTATGGCACGGCTGATCGGCCACCTCGCGGGCGTGATAGAGAGGCATTCTAGCCAAAAACTCAGCCCGCACCTCGACGCCATACAAATAAAAAAGCATGGGGAAACACACCAGACCCACGAGACGTATTGGAGGACAAAGAAAAACATGCAAGATCGATGTATGGATCACGAGAGCGCGCCACTATGCGAGATAATAAACGTCACGCCGGATAGAGTAAAAGTAAATCCGGCCGGGCCGAACACAGCGGGCAAGACCCATTCGAGCTGCGTCGCGATATAGCCCAATACAGAGGCACCGCACACCCCTTATGCTTCACAGACAAAGTAATGGATCATCAAATCCCAGAAGGTTTCAAACCTGTAAATATTGAATCATACAACGACACAACAGATCCTGCGGTATGGATCGAGGATTACCTCGTCCACATCCACATGGCCCGCGGTGATTAGTTACACGCCATCAAATACCTCCCACTAAAGCTCAAAGGACCAGCTCGGCATTGGCTTAACAGCCTGCCATTCAAAAGAAGCACTCTGGGCCCGTCCAGTTTGGACCGTATACTCGATCGCTCATGTCAAATACACGGCACCCCCGACAAGCCAGCCAACCACTCCAACAGGGATTGTTGGGTGTTCAAGCAGGCCGGCAAGTTAATTGCCGAAGGCAAAGATAAGGGGCCACATAGCGATGACGAGGAAGAGCCCTGGCAGACGAACAACGGAGGATAGAAAGGTTCCCCCCACAAGTGCGGACGGTGAACATGATATACGCAACCCACATCCCCAAGAGGGAGCGAAAGCGTGCGCTCAGAGACATATATGCGTTGGAGCCAGTCGCCCCAAAGTTCAACCCATGGTCCTCCTGTCCGATCACCTTCGATCGCAGGGACCACCCCACTAGTATCTGTCATGGCGGATTTGTAGCACTGGTCCTAGACCCAATCATTGACGGATTTCACCTCACTCGAGTCCTTATGGATGGCGGCAGCAGCCTGAACCTGCTTTATCAGGACACAGTGCACAGAATGGGTATAAACCCCTCAAGGATCAAACCCACAAAAACGACCTTTAAAGGCGTCATTCCAGGTGTGTAGAGGCCCATTGCACATGCTCAATTACACTAGAAGTGGTCTTCGGATCCCCGGATAACTTCTGAAGCGAAGAATTAATCTTCGATATAGTCCCGTTCCGTAGTGGTTATCATGCACTGCTCGGGCGAACCGCATTTGCGAGATTCAATGCGGTACCACATTGTGCATACCGTAAGCTCAAGATGCCAGGACCTCATGGGGTCATTACAGTTAATGGAAACATAGAGCGCTCTCTCCGAACGGAGGAGCACACTGCGGCCCTCGCAGCAGAAGCGCAAAGCAGCCTCTCAAGGCAATCCACCAGTTCGGCATCTCAAGACCCGGACACCTTCAAGCGCACTCGGAGTAATCGGCATCTAGACCGCCTGGCATGATCTGAGCTCGCGTAGCAATGCGGCCCCCACCCCAGTCCCAGCCAAGTGGCAAAATCCGTGCCACGTGTACATAATTACGCATTAAAAATACCATGGGCACAGGTGGGGAGGGGGGCACAACTACGGCACGCTCCAAGAGGCGGCCTAAACCGCACTAGGGGCTTCCCGCTTTGTTATTTTTCTCTTTCAGGACTTTAATCTCTGGAAACCTTGTCCGGCAGCATGATTGCCGAACACATGATGCAGCAACCAAGAGAGGCATAAAGCTACGTCACACCATGGAACTCCCAGGTGGATTACGATAACGAGTGAAATATTTGCTTTAATACTATTCCTCAGCTTGCCCTTGGAAGGGACATAGTCCTACCTTTTGCTTATCACACTATCTGTATCATTATGCTTTAACGCACCTCTTTGAATAAACAATGCATAACATTATGACTATTATTGCATTCTTGTTATATATATATGTGTTCATTAATGACACCTTGCAACCGTACACTTTGGTACGGCCAACACACTAGGGGCTTAAGTACCCCACAATATGGTGTGAGAAGTCCGAACACTTTCACAAGTGCGGCACCCCGAACTTATAGCATTATATGCATCAGCTCCGAATCATGTCTTTGGTCAAATGTTGGGTTTGCCCGGCTCCTATGTTTTGGTACCTTACGTTCCGCTCTATCGACTAAGGTAGCGCTAGGAGAACTACTGCGATTGTGCCCCGGTTCTGCTGGGCTAAGCACCTCAGTAGAGAAAGCTAAAACTGACTGTCATGATAAGGCGAGAGACTGGTTGCTGTTCGGCGAGGTTTCGAGTCCCTAAAGACTTATGCCGCTTAGAGCGAGGAGCCGGTCCTAACTGGCTTAAAGGCGTGTATCGCGCCCCGAATTCGGCCTTCCGAATACCAGGGGCTTCGCCAAAATTTAAAATTATAGAATTCTATGTCTAAGTGAGAATGATAAAGCATTATTAGTCCGGTTGCCTCGTTCGCTGTGCTGAGCACATCCCTCGAAGGACCCAAACATGGGAACAAGAGTGCTCAGGTTTATCCCGAACACCCCAGCACTCGCAGCATGGGGGAGGAAGCCGAGGACTAGCCATCTCTCAGATTGGATAAACAAAAAAACAAAAGGTAATATTTTAAATTCAAACAAGCGTTGCATAGCGCATATGAAACAAGTTTTCATCATACAGGATCACACGAGCAAGTTTACTCAAATATTACATCCTTTGAACATTCGTCCGCTACAAGATGGGCACCCTTCAGGACACCCTCATAATAAATTTCGGGGGTGCGATGCTCCTTGCCCTGCGGCGGTCCCTCCTTGATCAACTTCACGGCGTCTACCTTGGCCCATTGCACCTTCACGCGGGCGAAAGCCCGGCGTGCACCTTCGATGCAGACAGACCGCTTGACGACCTCCAGCCGTGGGCAGGCGTCCAGAAGCCGCCTCACCAGGCCGAAGTATCTGTTCGGAAGGGCGTCGCCAGGCCATAGCCGGACTATAAAGCCCTTCATGGCCTGTTCGGCCGCCTTGTGTAGCTCAACCAGCTGCTTTAGCTGGTCGCTCATAGGCACCGGGTGTTTGGTCCCAGTATATTGGGCCCAGAACAACTTCTCCGTTGAGCTTCCCTCCTCGGCCTGGTAAAAAGTTGCGAAATCCGACACGCCGCGGGGCAAATCTATGAATGCTCCTGGAGAGCTCCGGATTCGGGTAAGTAACATGTAATTTACTTTCACATGCTTGCTTTGCATATAGAATGCCTTACCCGCCGCTATCTTCCTCATCGCATCAATCTCCTGGAGGGCCTTCTGTGCTTCGGCCTGGGCACTCTTTGCACTTTCACGGGCGGTGGCAAGCTCGGACTCTCGCGTCTTCGAGTCACGCTCCAACGCCTCATGCTTCGACACGAGAGCTTGGAGCTCTTGCTGCACCTCGCCCACCCGTGCTTCTTGCCTTTCCCGCTCGGTCCGCTCCTTGGCCGCTTTGTCTTCGGCCTCGGTTAGCGCTTGCTTCAGGGTCGCCACCTCGGTCGTGGCCCCTGGCAAATATACGATGATCCTGTCATTTTGCAATCGCGTCTTCTTTATATATACATAGACAGGGCATTACTTACCCTTGTTCTCCTCGAGCTTCCTCTTGGCAAGGCCGAGCTCTTTCTTGGAAGCCTCGAGGTCATGCTTCAGTGTGGCGACCTCCGCGGTCAGTGCGGCTGAGGCCAGCAGCGAAGCCTACATACGCATATAGACATAATTATGTTAGACTCCTGCGGTATTATTTGATCCTCTATTCAGCTTTTCTTTTTGAACACCGAACACAGCATCAGGGGATACTGTCTATGTGGTAATATTTTTCCTATATTTCGAACACTTACCTCAGAGCCTGTTAGAAGGCTGGCACATGCTTCAGTCAATCCGCTCTTGGCGGACTGAACCTTCTGGACCACCGCACTCATAATAGTACGGTGCTCCTCGTCGATGGAATCGCTGCGAAGTGCTCCCAGCAGATTGTCCGGCGCCTCTGGATGGACAGAGGTCACCGGCACAGGCGTCTTGCCCCTCTTGGAAGGAGGCCGCCTGCTCGAGTCCGGAACCACTGGAGGTTCCGACGCGGTGTTCGGCTGAGGGCCGAACTCGGAGCCCTCAGGGGCCTTGTTCCCTCTGCTCTCGGAGTCCGGAAGGTCGCCTTGAGGCGCCTCCGGGACTGTCTCCCCTCAACCCGGTGCCTCATGAGACAATACCTCGGCGACGTCCACAGGGCAAGGGGAGGTGGCGGTCGGAAGTGGATCGCTATCCATATATGACGAGCCCAGGGAGCCGTCCGACGATACATCGATACTGGCTCGTGGCGGCCTGCATAATCATATTCAGCGTTAGGGTAAGCAGTGCGACAAAGGAATGCTATGAGTTACTCTGGTATCCGAATACTTACGACTTCGCCAGGGGCTTGGCCCTGAGCAGCCACTCGTCTTCGCCTTCGGCGGCGGTGGTGGAACTGTCCGGAAGGAGAGTCCTTCCCTTCTTGGACCCTTCGGCCTCCCCAGTTGGGCGGCCTTCCTTTTCTTGTCTCCCCAACTCGAGGGGGAGCATCTTCTTCTTCCTCCTTGTCTTCGGGGGAGCAATGTGCCGCAGAGTTATCGAACGATGAGTCCGATGACGCCTGGTGTCGGCAACTCTTTCGGGTTCCCTTGGCCTTCTTGGTCTTCTCCGGCACCTTGTAAGGTGCCGGAGTCAGCATCTCCGTCAGGAGAGCGCCCGCAGTGTCTTTGGGCAAAGGGGCCGGACAATTAATCTGCCCCGACGTCTCCACCCACTCCTGTCAAAGGCATGGAGATCAGACCCCACACATGATTAAGCTAGGCGAAATAAATATCCTACGGGACGTATTGAATTCACCGAACGCGCTAGGCGCTTCGCGCTTAGCCCGCGGTCCTCGGCGAGAGAAGGAGGGACCTCGGCGCCCTTGAACAGCACATTCTAGATGTCCTTGTGCGTCGTATCGAAGAGCTCGCTCAGAGTCTGGTGCTGGGCCGGGTCGAACTCCCACAAGTTAAAATCCCGTTGTTGACACGGTAGGATCCGGTGGATGAGCATGACCTGGACTATGTTGACAAGCTTGAGCTTCTTGCTTGCCATACTCCGGATACATTTCTGGAGTCCATCCAGCTCCACCGATGAACCCCACGACAAGCCCTTCTCTTTCCAGGAAGTAAGCCATGTAGGGAATCCGGATCGAAACTCGGGGGCCGCCGCCCATTTGTCATCGCGCGGCTCGGTGATGTAGAACCACGCCGATTGCCACCCCTTTATGGTCTCCACAAAGGAGCCTTCAGGCCATATAACATTGGGCATCTTGCCCACCATGGCTTCGCTGCATTCTACTTGTTGGCCTCCCACCACCTTCGGCTTGATATTGAAGGTCTTTAACCACAGGCCGAAGTGGGGCCGGATGCGGAGGAAAGCCTCACACACGACGATGAACGCCGAAATGTTGAGGATGAAGTTCGGGGCCAGATCATGAAAGTCCAGCCCGTAGTAGAACATGAGACCACAGACGAATGGATGGAGGGGAAACCCTAGTTCGCGGAGGAAGTGGTGGAGGAAACTAACCTCTCGTGAGGTTCCAGGGTAGGGACGATCTGCCCCGCAACGGGCAGCCGATGCGCGATATTCGCGGCTAAGTATCCGGCTCCGCGCAGTTTCTTGATATGTCCCTCCGTAACGGAGGAAGCCATCCATTTGCCTCCCGCTCCGGACATGTTTGGAGAAGGATGAGGGAAAGGATGTGGACTTGGGTGTTGGAGCTCGAGTGCGCGAAAATGGATAAGCAAAGGAGGAAGAAGGCGTGGATGAAGAGGTGAATCCTTATCCCTTTATATGGGCGGACGAAACTATGTGTCCCCATTAGCCTGGTAAAACTCGCTTATCCCCCAAGCTCCGTAATCGATGGCACAGTTGGGTTACCCACGCCCGTATTGATGAGAAGCCCGTGATAAGGGGACACGATCTCTGCTATGACAAGATGTGTCAAAAAACTTCCTCGCGTTATGTGCGGGGCTAGTTAAAGGAAACGGTTCGAATAATCGCTGGGCCATGGCATAAGGTCGTGTTGCCAAAACAAGTCAGCAAATTGGATTTCTGGAAATATTATTCTCTCTATGGTGGTATGTGGAACTTATTTTGTAGTGTCAGACACTATCCTTGTATTCAAATTCTTCCGTGGTGTATTCAGAGGAGGAACCCGCCTTGCAATGCCGAAGACAATACTGCGCGCCCGACTCATCGTCATTGAAGCCTGGTTCAGGGGCTACTGAGGGAGTCCTGGATTAGGGGGTCTTCGGACAGCCGGATTATATCCTTTGGCCGGACTGTTGGACTATGAAGATACAAGATTGAAGACTTCGTCTCGTGTCCGGATGGGACTCTACTTGGCGTGGAAGGCAAGCTAGGAAATACGGATATGGATATATCCTCCTTTTGTAACCGACCTTGTGTAACCCTTACCCTCTCCGGTGTCTATATAAACAAGAGGGTTTTAGTCCATAGGACACAACAATAACATACAATCATACCTGTCGGCGTTCTGGGAACGGGGGTCCCCAGACTTGCCTGCCTGCGGCCTGCGGCGTGGCTCAGGCGGGGCCCAGCACGGCCCATCTTCATCAGCCCAAGCTCAAGACCCTCGCGAGGGGCCAAGCCTCGCGGGGCGGACGACATGAAGCTTCCTCAAGAGCGGCCTCATCAGGCAGGCTCGCGAGGAGGCGGAGAGATCAATGCAAGGGTACCTCGCGAGGATCCCATGATGCAAGCCATGACGATCAAGGCCAGGGGGGCGCCAGGCGGGCGTCGGCCTGCGCAGGGTCCTTGTTTCCCCTTTGGTGCAAAGGGGCCAAGCACAAGCTAAGGTATCAGGCAAAGGTTACCATTTCGGTGCAACGAGACCAAGACCAGCCGGACGGCCAGACGGAGGTCACTGTGGAGCCCAAGACGGCGTCATCACTAGTGCTTTTGGCAGCCGAAGACCACCTTTGGTCAGGATAACTTGTACTAGATGTTCCCCTTCAAAATGGCCAATTGTTGGCGCCCTTCCCGCTCAATTATTCGGGGAGAGGCCCAGGGCCTCTATAAATAGAGCTAGCCTCCACAAAGGAAGAAAAAGAGAGAGAAGGGAGAAAACCCAGTAGAGACTAAGTAGAACACACCGCACCAGCTCAAGAACACCCCTCGCGAGGCTGTTCTTCCCTTGTACTGTCCATCATCAGCCCCAGAGGCAATCCACCACACCACACACTGGAGTAGGGTATTACACCACAACGGTGGCCCGAACCAGTATAAACCTCGTGTCTCTTGTGTTGTTCATCATTTTCATCTTAGTTCGCACGAGAGGATCGGACATAGATCGGCAGGGGAGAGATCTCCACGTGCACCCCATTGTTCGAACCTCAAGGGTCTGCCGGAACCCGAAATCCGACATTTGGCGCGCCAGGTAGGGGTGCGCTGGAATATTTCTTCCACTGTTCCCGTGTGATCTTCCGTCGTGTCCATGGCTGACGCTCGTCGGGCTCGCGCCGAGCGCCGGGATGCTCGCGCCACTCGCGTCGCCCAGACGGCGCCCGTCGGCAGCCCCCCTCGTCGTTCCCCGTCGCCCGCCGCCAACGCTGCCACCGGACCGGCGGGGAACAAGCAGCAGGCCTCGTCCCAGCATCCTTCGGTGCGGCGGGATGGCCGCACCGCCACCCCATCGCTGACTCTAGCTGGCTCGTCGTCCCACGCCCGTCGCGCACCCATGGATGCGCACGCCTCACTGCTCTTGGCACAGGAGCTCCTGCACTATCGCCCTGTCGATGACCTCTACGAGGACTGGCTTGCCCGCATCACCGAGCTCGTCAGTGCCGCAGGGGGCTCCCCCTTGCGGTCCCTCTCGTTGCCTCGCCCTCCGTCCCGCCTAGGGGGCGAGTATCAGGAGGCGCCTCCGCCGCCTCCTCCCCAAGAAGGTGCCTTGGCTCCAAGGCACGCAGCCCCAAGGCGGGACCCTCCACGTCCGGCGCCTGCGCATCAAGAAGGGAGCTGCCAAGAGATCCCACGTCCCCGAGAAGGTGCTCGCGCGCTCCCAGTGCCGGCGCGCCAAGATCGCGCCTCCATGACAAGACCCCGCGTTGCTCCCAGTGGTGGCACATGGTGACCCGCAAGAACAAGTCCAGCACCAGCAAAGGGTGCCGGTGGCCATGGCGGGCTGCCTCGCCTTCACCCCCGAGCTGTGCGGCGTCACATGGCCAGGCAAGTTCAAGCCTGACCTCCCTCCCCGCTACGATGGCACAGCGGACCCCACGGAGTTCCTGCAGCTCTACGAGCTGGGCATCGTAGCCGCCAACGGAGACGAAAAGGTCATGGCGAATTGGTTCCCCATGGCGCTCAAGGACGGCGCCCGCACCTGGCTCCTGAACCTGGCTCCCGGCACGATCTCCTCCTGGAGCGAGATGCGCACCCGCTTCATCACCAACTTCCAGGGCACTCGCGACCGGCCCCCGACCGTGAGCGAGCTGCGCCGCATCAAACAACAGCCAGGAGAAACCCTGGAGAAGTACATCGAGCGCTTCAACTACGCTCGCCTCAAGATCCCCAAGGTAACTGAAGAAGCTATCATCTCAGCCTTCTCCGACGGCGTGCACGACGTCAAGATGAAGGAAGAGCTAGCAATCCATGAAGACCTATGCACATCCCTGGAGTTGTTCAACTTGGCGACCAAGTGCGCTAGGGCTGAGGAAGGGCGTCTCTCCCTCCTCGAGCTCCCGGCAGCCAACCCGGAAGAAAAGAAGCTCAAGGCCAAAGACGTGAAGCGCAAGGGGGCTGTCGTGCTAGCAGCAGAACCGGACACCAAGCGAGGCAGGGATCACCCTGAGTCATCCAAGGGCGGAAGGTACTGCGTGTTCCACGACCTCCACACCCACAACACCAACGAATGTCAAGAGTTTAGAGCCGTGCGAGATGGGCGAATCGGCCGACGCCCAGAGCGCAACGACAGGGGCTATGGCCGAGGAGGAGGAAGAGGTGGCGGACGATGGGAAGACCGTGGCCTTCGCCAGGGATGGCGTGACCGCCCTCGCGAGGACCGCTGGCAGGACCAGCCTCGCGAGGGAGGCTGGAGGGACCAGCCTCGTGAGGGCCACCAGCACGGCAATGCAGGCCTCCCTCCTCTGCCACCTCCACCAAGGAGGAACGAAGACCAACACCAAGACGATGGGGCTGGGGGCTTCCAAGAGCCGTGTGCAATTGCTTGCATCTTGGTTGGCGCCCAGGCCCCAGCCTCACAGCGCATCTTTAAGCAGTTTGCTCGCGAGGTGAATGCAGTCCTTCCCAAGCTTGAGGCCACGCGCCCTCTCAGGTGGTCTACATGCGCGATCACGTTCAATTCCGCAGACCAGCTCAAGTGTGCAGCAACGGCCGGAATCCTCCCGATGCTTTGCTCCCCAGTCATCAGCAACGTGCAGGTCACCAGGACCCTCATCGATGGCAGGGCATGACTCAACGTCCTGTCCGTCGAGACGTTCGACAATCTCCAAATGTCGTATGACCAGCTTCAGCCGACCAAGCCTTTCTCAGGAGTCACCGATTGTTCCACTGTTCCAATTGGGCAGGTTCGCCTTCCGGTCACCTTCGGTAACGCAACAACTACCGCACCGAGCTCATCGACTTCGACGTTGCTCACATCCGCCTGCCGTACAACACCATCCTCGGGTACCCAGCCCTAGCCAAGTTTATGGCAGTGACTCACCATGGTTACAATGTCCTCAAGGCCAGGACCTTCAAGAAGAAGCTGGAGGCCTGTGGCAGGGGCTGGTACAACGAGCTCTAGTCCGTGCTGTGGTCAATCCGCACGACAGCGACCAAGCCGACTGGCGAGACCCCGTTCTTCCTCGTCTACGGAGCAGAGGCTGTTCTCCCTCATGAGGTCAGGTGTCGCTCCGCACGGGTCCTGGCATTCGACGAGGCTCAGCAGGACGCCATGCGGGGGACGGATCTCGTGCTGGGGGAGGAACACCGTCGGGAAGCCGCACTGCGAGCGGCAAGGTATCAACAAGCGCTATGACGATACCACTACCGCAACATCCACCCCAGGACCCTTGAGGTAGGGGATCTCGTGCTCAGACGGGTTCTCTCCAGGGAGGGGCTGCACAAGCTCTCTCCCATGTGGGAGGGCCCGTTCAAGGTTGTTCATGTTTCCAGGCATGGCTCCGCACGCTTGGAGACTCCGGAGGGAGTACCCATCCAGAACGCATGGAACATTCAACATCTCCGTAGGTTCTACCCCTGAGCGAGGCCTAGCGCCTAGGAAAGGCCCGGTGCCTGTGAAGAAGGCCAATGCCTGTGAAGCTATCGCGTTTTGGGAAAGGCCCGGTGCCTGTGAAAAAGGCCAATGCCTGTGAAGCTATCGCGATTTGGGAAAGGCCCAGTGCCTCTGAAGAAGGCCAATGCCTGTGAAGCTATCACGTTTTGGGAAAGGCTCGGTGCCTGTGAAGAAGGCAAACGCCTGTGAAGCTTGCCGCCCGTGACACTCTCACATAATAATGAGTGGGGTTGTACACGCCCCGGAGTCTCCGGAGTGCCGCCCTTGGGCCTCGGGGGCTCCCGCCCACGCCCAGTGGCAGCACTTAGCTCCGCGCTGGTGAGAAGACGTCAAAGACTAGAATAGGTGCTGGACGCGGCTTTTTCATTTGCTTTCTGCAGTTGGCGTGTTTATTCCCGTTTGAAGTCTTATTGGAGTTATTGGCGTTCCTGGCTTGTGACTCTCTGTCTTTTTCATCCACTCGCCTCGTTCTCTCGCACAAGTCCCGTGAGGGATGTTTGCAGGCGCCCTCGCGAGCGTCTTCTGCCCCGATCGTCTGGAGCTTTCCTGTCTGAGTCCTCTATGGGAGCACCCCTCCCAGTCCATGCCTCACGGGCATCTCGACACAAACGCAGGACCTAGGCTGATCGCCCCCGCTACCGGGACCAAAGGTTACCCCTCTAACTAATCCTTGCAGGGCATGAAGCGCATGGCGAGGCCTCAGCCTCCGGAGGCGAGGGCCGCGTCAAGCTCCACCAAGCTCAAATGACTCCCGCACATGGACACGCAGCACGGAAACATAGCGCAGAAATGGCAAAAGCAACGCGACACTTGACATCAACAGTTCTAACACGCCCCCACGGGGCCCTGTACTACCTTCTTCTTACGCAGGAAAGGAAGGAAACAAAATGGACATGACCTGTCCAACACCAACCTACAACAAAAGCTCGAGCTGCTCCTGGGGTTCAGGTGGACGCCTCCTCTCGCTTCACCAGGGCGCGACGGCGGGTGGACCCGTTGCCTTCACCCAGGCGGGCGCGACGGCGCGGGGGCTGGTCGCGGCCACCACTGGAGGAGCTGCTGCCTGAGGGAGAGTCGCCGAAACTTGGCGAGCCCCGAGCACAGCCGCCGGCACGCCTGGCGCTGCCTTCATCCCGGTCGGTGCCGGGGCTGGGCAGGCGGCCGCGGTCACCATCTTCGGGGCAGCACTCAGCGCGGCGACCATCTTCCCCAAACATCCTCACGTAGAGGGCGGCGTCGCCATCGAACTTGAAGTGCAGGGTGCACCACTGACCTAGGCCGCGCGCGCGGGCAAACGTTTGCCAGCCGTGAGTCAGGGCCCCATTTCCGAAAGGGGAGACCTCCAGCGAAGCCCAGAAGGCCCTGCTGGAGCAACCATCCTCCTGGAGCCAGAAGCCGCACCGGGCATTGGCCGGCAGCTCACCTTCGAAGAGCGGGGGAGCTGGAGCCAGGTGCTGGTCGGGTCCGCTGACCACACGACGAACTCCGGCAGCACCTCCGCAGCGGTAACGACATGCCTCCCCTCGACAGCCGAGCGATCACCATCGCGCAGGGAACCACCACCATGGCCGCGGGAAGCCGCTGTGGGGACTGGAGGATGCTTGCGAGGACGACCCCGGCCGCGCCTGGCCGGGGGGGAGTCAGGCCCTGCATGGCGGGCCTTTCCCTTCTCTGCGGCCGAGAATCTCTTCGGAGCCATGAGAACGGCGAGTGGCCAAGAAGAAGAAGGGAGTAGCAGAAAGGGGTGAAATGAGGAAGATCACACAGCCCCGTGCTTATAGCCGGGGAAGGCCAACCGCCGGGCACCATAACCTCAGGTAATCATGACCCATATCTCTGCATGCAGGGACTTTTCAAGTTGTGCAGTTGCCGAGGCATCCTGGGAAGTGCAAACGCCCACGTCCAATCAACCGCCACGCGGCACTCAAGGCCGCAGGCTGTTAGGGCCCGCGGCGCTTCGTGCTTGCCCCTTCGCTTCTCTGCTAAGCCAAGCCTGCGCGCGCCTTGGGCCCGGGGGCTACTATCGGTGTTCTGGGAATGGGGGTCCCCAGACTTGCCTGCCTGCGGCCTGCGGCGTGGCTCACACGGGGGCCCAGCACGGCCCATCTTCATCAGCCTAAGCTCAAGACCCTCGCGTGGGGCCAAGCCTCGCGGGGCGGACAACAGGAAGCTTCCTCAAGAGCGGCCTCATCAGGCAGGCTCGCAAGGAGGCGGAGAGATCAATGCAAGGGTACCTCACGAGGATCCCATGACGCAAGCCATGACGATCAAGGCCAGGCGAGCACCAGGCGGGCGCCGACCTGCGCAGGGTCCTTGTTTCCCCTTTGGTGCAAAGGGGGCAAGCACAGGCCAAGGTATCAGGCAAGGGATACCATTCCGGTGCAACGAGACCAAGACCAGCCGGACGGCTGGACGGAGGTCACCGTGGAGCCCAAGACGGCGTCATCACCAGTGCTTTTGGCAGCTGAAGACCACCTTTGGTCAGGATAACTTGTACTAGATGTTCCCCTTCAAAATCGCCAATTGTTGGCGCCCTTCCCGCTCCAGGGCCTCTATAAATAGAGCTAGCCTCCACAAAGGAAGAAAAAGAGAGAGAAGGGAGAAAACCCAGTAGAGACTAAGTAGAACACACCGCACAAGCTCAAGAACACCCCTCGCGAGGCTGTTCTTCCCTTGTACTGTCCATCATCATCCCTAGAGGCAATCCACCACACCACACACTGGAGTAGGGTATTACACCACAACGGTAGCCCGAACCAGTATAAACCTTGTGTCTCTTGTGTTGTTCATCATTTTCATCTTCGTTCGCATGAGAGGATCGGACGTAGATTGGTAGGGGAGAGATCTCCGCGCGCACCCTAGTGTTCGAACCTCAAGGGTCTGCCGGAACCCGAAATCTGACAATACCATAGGCTAGCTTCTAGGGTTTAGCCTCTCTGATCTCGTGGTAGATCTACTATTTTACTACCCATATCATCAATATTAATCAACACGACGTAGGGTTTTACCTCCATCAATAGGGCCCGAACCTGGGTAAAACTTCGTGTTCCTTGCCTCCTGTTACCATCCGCCTTAGACGCACAGTTCGGGACCCCCTACCCGAGATCCGCCGGTTTTGACATCGACAGAAGGAACCACATTTGAGTATCCCGTCGATAAATTTGCAATTAAGCTAGCGTCTGGCTGGCTACTGGTGGAAGGCTTGCGATTCTAAAGAATCTTTGATGCAATGTTGTTTGCCCTGACTGTTCGCTTCCCTGACTTAGCCAATGGCTGAAATAAAAGACATTTCATTTCCAAGTAATATTGAAGTTTAGAGACATTTCATTTCGTAGCTTGTACTGTTGCTTCAGTGATAAGATATCATTGGTTCATTACACATGAGTGCTTGACAGCCTGAAGCCTCTACTACCCCTGCAGTGTCGGTAATATACCTAGTCGTTGTTGTCATGTGTGGACTGCAGGGACAGCCGAATCCGACCTTCCTAGGCATCACCTTTGTTCCTTCTCTCATTCATGTTCTTGCATCTAAGCTCCACTCATGTCTACTATTTCAGTCTATATTCTCAGAAGTACGAGAGATTCCAAATAAAAACATGGCCTTTATATATTCATGCATATTCAGACTCACTCATCTCGCTCGTTCAATTCATCCATTCATCAGGAGGGGACTTGCTTGTGTGTTTAAATCTGCAGTGCAACAAAAGTTGATGCTCCTCTTTGAAACCAATTCATGGACATTTATATGAAAAGCAGACGACCGCCTTCTGCTACTACCATCGAGCGATGCCCGCTGCACAACGCGCCGACTATTACTATGCTTAAATTTTTATTTGTGAAGGTCAAATTGTTGTGTTTGAGAAGGTCAAGTATATTGTGTGAATCTCAGCAAGTTCAAACTATTTAAACATGCAAGGAAAACCATGGGAGATTTGTGACTTTTTAGAACTTGAAGTGACAAAATAAATTTAAAAGAGCACAAACAAAATTTAACTCTAGAAAATTCACTTCAAAACAAAATTACAACATGTGAGCATCAATGTGTGGGTGTGTGTTCTAGTATGTGTATGTGTGTGTGTGTGTAACTTTGCACAAAAATAAACTCTAGAAGTTCATAAAACCCCAAAAAGCCTATATATAAGTTAAAAGATGAAACAGTAGACATTTTTTCCGTCTCTGAAACTAAACCAGGAGTTCAAATTTAAGATACATAGCAAGTCAAAGTTTATTAGAAAAAATCAGAAAATTTTGTATCTAAAGAAAAGCCAGAAGTTCAAAACGAACATAACACATGACTTTGATGTTTTTCTTATAGAAAGAACATTGTGTTACAGTTTCGGAAAAATGGAAAAAGAAAGTATTTCAAATAAACCAAGAAGTACAAATTGTAAAAGTAGAGAAGTTCGATATTTATAAAAAACACAGGTTTTCTTTCGTTACTAAAGAATAAAATTAAAGAATGTCAAATTAGAATAAAAGGAGTAGTTTGATGTTTATGGAAAACTCAAATTCTTTACATTTCTAGGAAAAATAAAAGTATGAGGTTCAATTTTAAAAAATGTTTGTTGCTTATTAGAAAACATTATTTTTTCTCTAAGAATAATACTAAGAAGTTCAATTTAAAATAACATAGAAGTTTGAAGTATATAAAAAACTCATAATTGTTGCAAGAAGTTCACGTGCACCTCCGTGCACGGTTCAGAATTTATATTGCGGGACGTTCGACCTCTAATTACATGTTTTAAAAAGGCAAAAAATAACATCCAACCATCAATTGTGTGTAATTCGATGTATACACAAAAATGTGACAGAAGTTCATAATGAAAACAACAAGAAGTTCAAGTACTGCAGGGAATGCATTTCAGGTGAAAATAAAAAGTATAGAAAAAATAAAAGCTCAAAAAGTTTGTTGAAAGAAGTTCAAGTGCTCGGTCTGGAGAAGTTCAAAAATTCTTGCGAGAGAGGTTCACCTTGTATTTCCATGTTCGATTTTTTCCGTATAAAAATCGAATACAATTCTTTACTCAAAATATAAAAAGGTGAAGTTCATATTAAAACCTAGGATTCACTTGTTCAAAAAATAAAAAACACAACGCCATTTTTTTACTTTAAAAAAACTCATAAACGAAAAAAATGGTCGCTAGAAGTTCAAGTGCTCGGTGAGGAAAATTTCAAAAAATTCTTGTGAGAGAGGTTCACCGTGTATTTAGATGTCCAAAATACGTAAAAAAATATGTTGTTTTTTGGGTTTGAAAATAATTCTCTCAAATGGGAGAGAAGTTGAAACTGATAATAACCAGAAGTTCATGTACTGCATGGTGTGTGTTTCGTATAAGAAAAATACAATAAAGTAAAACAGAGTGAAGTTCAAACTGACATGCCACAGAAGTTCAACTACTTCACACAGTGCAAAAACCAGCATGTCAAAAACAAAGTGAGGTTCAAACAGAGATGCCCGTGAAGTTCAACTACTTCACGCAGTGCGTTTCCATTCGCAATGAAGGCAGAAATCATGATCTCGTCATTTCTCTAATTTACTTCAAAATGACAGGAATATCATCTGTGTAAGTTCATGTCCTCGATCGAAGAAAGTTAAAAAATATATTGTGAGAGAGGTTTGTAAAAAAATAGTACTGTATCATTTGTGTAACACTGATGAAATGGATGAGAAAATTACAAAGGAAAATATGTCACAGAAGTTCAACGTGAAAAACAGAACAAAGTTCAACTACTATAGTGAATGAATTTGAGATGAAAAACTTTTAAAATCGTCGCAAGTCTGAAAAAATGATCAACACGGGAAAGTTGCGTGTTTACAATAGCTTTCCATCGGTATATCACTTGCTCAATTCCAGTGAGTGGATGGAGAGTTAGCAGTGGATGAAGAGCTACAAGCAAGAAAAGAACGTGAAAAAATAGAGTGAAGTTCAGGTACACGCGCAGAGAAGTTCAGGTTCTTCACGCGGTGCATTTTTGAAGAATCTGTTTCGCGATAAAGGCAGAATGCATGATCCCGCCGTTTTCGAAATTACTTGAAAGTGGCTAGTAATAAGAGAAAACCATCAACATGAAAAAGTTTCGCATTTTCCGTAGCTTTGCAGCGGTATATTATTTGCCCCATTCCGATAAAGATTGTAGAAAATATGGCAAAAATACGTTTTTCACCATTTTCGAAACTGACTTAAAACCGTAAAGAATTGGGAGAGACAATACATACCAAAAAGTTTCGCATTTGTTCAAGCTTTCCAACGCCATATCATTTGCTGCATTCGGATGCACGGTTAAAAAATTAGCTCGAAAATACGAACTCGGTAGGACTTGGACCATTTTCTAAATTACTCTTAAACCATTCAAAATTAGAAAAAAACTTTTAAGATGAAAAAGTAGCGCATTTTCATAAGCTTTCCAACCCGTATCATATGCCTCCATTGGATTAGCCGTTTAGAAATGAAATCGAAAAAACGAACTCAGCTGTTCGGTTTACGAAATTTTACGTTTTTTCAAATTACTCTTTAACCATAGGGAATTAGAGAAAACTTTCAACATGTGGAAGGAGCGGTTTTGCAGCAGCTTTCCAATGCCATATTATATGCCTCATTCCGATAAACGGTTTAGAAATGCGATCGAAAATACGATTCACGTTTTTTGTGCGAAGAAAAAACGGTTTTCAAAACTGCTCTTAAACCGCTTATATTTTGCCAAAAATTTAAGTTGGGTCATGATATTGGTGTCCATAGTTTTCCAACGGTATATCGCAAGCCCCATTTGGGCAATGTTGGCAGAAGTTCAACCTAGTTCACATGGAAGTTCAACGTACTACTAGCGGGGCAGGTCAGGTTGTGATCAGAATATTATTCTGATCTCGTGATCAGAATAGTGTTTATGTATATATATATGGCTTCTGCACATCATCTCCATCATCATTATCACTACATCCTACGCAGGTGAGTTAGGATGCACTTGATCCTTGAAAGTTATCTATCGTTCGAACCAGATGAGTGCTTCAAACTAACAACAATACATAATATCCAACAAAAGAGGGTCATGCTACAGCTGCAGGATACATGGCTCGGTCTAGATATCAGTATGAATCAAGTTGTGCATATTTGCTGTTGGCATTTACCACATCGCCGCATGTCGGGTTTGCAAAAGCCATCCATCGCATGGAAGCACGATAATCATCACCGGTGATATGATCGTTGATTGGTTGGATGATCGGATAATTGAGCCCGAGGAACATGGAGTGGTTACCGAGGCTGTAAACCCGCCTCCAATTGAATATGCCTGGCCCAATGGAGCCGGGATCTTTCTTGAACACAAAGCAGCCATAACCATCAATGTCATGAATGCCCCAGGCATTGTACTACATGTGGTTTGATGTAATGGTTTGGTCAATTTGGTACATGTGAATGAGCACGAAATGACCGCCGTCAGCTGAACAAGCGATAAAGCACCACCCATCGACTAGTTTGATTCCAGGTCCTGGAATCATGAAGGCCAGCGTATTTGTGTCTGCTGCAACAATTCAAATTGGAGACCAAAAGGACAAAAATAAACAATCATGTTCAGAGTATGTGTGGAATTAAGATTATTATAACAGTGACACATATCATAGATAGAGAATTGCAATGTCGTGGTCATAATCATACCCCAAGTCTAGCAATATGTCATGGTTCAAATATCATGTAACAATGAGAGGAAAATAGCTATGACAAGGCCTACTCATATTCTACCATAGCACTTACTACTGTTCTCATATCAACTCAAAGCAATAACATGCGGTTGTTATAAAAATCTTGGAAATGAGAGTAACATATAGCAATCATGAGGTTATACTCATAATATCTATTCTAACAATCATTAGATGCCAATTGTTCTCATATCAACTCTAACAATAACATGTGTGGTCATAAAAATCTAGGAAATGAGAGGAACATATTCCAATGATGTGGTTATAGACATACTATCTATTCTAAATTTGTAACAATGAACAGGCAGTCGTATCCATAAGGTAAAGATGAGATGAGATAGAACAATTACACGACGATAGATTCCACCAGTATAGGCAGCCAATCTGTGCGTCGACCGTGTAAACGATGTCATTGTGCACTATAGCATCAGACGGAAATGTTGCCTCAACAGGATTGACGATGAGCCATAACCATGTATGGCGACTGGATTCCAGATAGACTAATCCCATGTTGAACAAGGCGATGAGCTTGTAATCCATGTAGTCTTCTGATGGTGTGGGCACTTCACAGATTACAACCTTCAACAAACAGAGGTCGAGCCAAAAGTTTGACGCATCTCGTGCGTAGTAGGCAGGAGTGTCCGGTGGTCCTCGAGGCTCGATGGTGGTGGTATCCAACGTTGGAAGGGTGATCTCTCACTGGGTGTAGATATCCACGAGACGCCACAGACTACCGGATTGGTGGATGAGGACGATCTAGTTGGCCTTCATGCCCGCCCAATAGTGGCCGCACATGAAGGACATGTGGAAGGGTTGTGGTAGCATGTCGAGGGGCACCACGGCAACCTCCGTAGGATCGTCAAGTTGGTGTTTGGGCCGCCTGCGAGGATCGGGCATCAGCAATCAGGGTGTCTTGAGAAGAGAGGGCCGGTTGCAGACGAGTAGACGGTACAAAGACACCGAGCATGCGGCCAGACGAACGGTGCTGAGCAGGTCCATACAATGACAGATCTGCTCCAATAGAACATCAGGGAGGGAATTCCAATCGCGACTTTGCGTGTAAGTCGATTCTGCCATAGGGTTTTTTAGGGCGTTGAGTGATTGGGGTTTTCAGTGCCTGCGAGCTAGCGGGGAAGTGGATTCGGGCGGGCGAGCGAGCGAACAAGATGGTGTGTGTGGCCGAGAAGTGAGTGGGGGGATATGGTACACGCGAGCTACCAAGGAAGATGGCGCGGGCGGGCGAGCAGTGAGCGGGGGGAAATGGTGTGCTGCCGACGATGGGGAAGAGAGGAAGAAGAAGAAGAGAGGAGGAAGAAGAGTGAAAGACAGGGAAGAGAGTGCATTAAATCTCAATTCTACTAGTACTACTACCAGGATATACCGTCCTTCGGAGTGTAAATAGTTACACCTATGACATGCGGGTCTATCTCAAGAGGGCCCATATGTCACTTAATGGAGGAGAGAGGTGCGTAGGCGTATTTTTGGAAGCGTGCTCCACTGGCGAATATGATGGCAGTACTGGGTAAGGCTGATTTAGTAACACCAACACGCTGGTTCAACTTATTAATTAAGTGTCCCATCTGCTGCAACGTGTATTGTCACTTCACTGTAAAGACTAGTTGAATAGTTCTCTCTGACCGAGATGGGGAATAATGAATCGCGAAGACTTCCTATCTACAGTATCCCTATGCCTCTACGCTCATCCCGTCCAACAAGATGAAACATTAGCCAAGGCAGCCGGCGCCAATAATGTAGGAGTACTAGTACTATACCCGGTGCCGAAAATCTCATCAACCAAGGTAGATGATGAGTGGTAGAATATTTTTTGTAGTTTGCATAAACACTCAAATAATGCACTCGTTTTCCTCAAAAAATTATGTTTACCAATGCATTGATTTTGTGTCAACTTTGATCATCTACTCCCTCCATCCAGGTGAATAAGTCATATTTGGTTGTACACCATGACCAAGGAGGAAAAACAAGATAACTTAATGTTTATTTGCTAATTAATAGCATTGCATGCAATGAACTAACCACTGCATGTCCTATTTGGTAGTCTCGAGTCATTGAAAACATGCACACCCACATCTCTTATTGGTTGATATGTCAAGAAACGAGGTGGGAGTTAATGCACCGCGCCTAAGTGTTTTGGGATTATTTGGTTTTTGTAAAGTGACTTATACACCTAGATGGAGGGAGTATTTAACTAATAAAATGATAATGCATTTCACCAAAAATCATATCAATGGATTCGTATTTGAACATAGTTTTTAATGGTATAGTTTTTTATGACATGCATTGGCACTTTGTTGGTTAAATTTACGGTCAAAATTTTACACTAAGTACGAAGGGGACCATTAAACCAGGAAGGAGGTTTATATACAAGTCAATAAAAAATCATCAACCAATGTAGTAGTAAATGATGAGTGCCTGAAGATATTTTCTGAAAGCAGTCAATAATGGGCTCGTTTTCCTCAAGAAAATTGTGTTTACGAACGTATTAATTGGAATGCATGTGTGAGGAACAAATGACTAGAACTTTTACATGCATTGGTGAGTTATCTCTTAATTCTTGCATGCAACATTTTAATGAAGCTTGAAATATTAACATGTCAGTGGGAGGGAGTAAAAGCCTCATGCATGCATGCATGCGTGCAACATGCAACACTCACACGTACACATGGACGCACATAACACTCACGCACCCATGCGACACACAGCACACAACGCAACACACACGCTCACACTAAAGTGCTCAACCTACTCCCTACGTTTGTGAAAGACTGTACATTTAGAGATTTACACATTGACCAGGGCATAATTAATGCCCAAAAGTAGTAGACTTATGTGTGCATGCGACCATTGAGAGAAGAAGATTAAATGAAGGTTATTGCATGCTGTAATTAAGGATAGACATGTAGCCTATAGCTAGAGCACAAGTTGGTGCATTAGTCAATCAATATAGATTTAGATTCAAGGCTAAATACATTGGAAGTGTAGATGTACACTCTTTGTTTTTTAGCCGATGTACACTCTTTGTTGGAAGACCGAGAGAGTACATGTGCATGCACTCACATACACAGCCAGGGTGATTCGTGCGCAAGCGTTCGACTCCTGCCGCGCCTACATAAAGTTTTCTTTAACTGATTTCTTTGCTCTGCCAACTAACGGGTGGGACCCAAAAACCATGTGACAATTTAACCAGTCAACAAAGTTCCACGTTGACTATGTGGCCGTTCAGTACGGTGCAATACGGTGCTCTACGATGAGCTAGTGATCGTATAATCACCGCAAAACTATATAGTGACCGTAAAGAGCGTATTGTTACATATGTTGATCGCCAGTGTATTTTTCTCGTTTCAAATTAAGCCATATTAACCGGAAAGGACGTAGTATGACCTAGTACTAGTACTTCTTTGATGTGTCCCATCAACTCACCGAACAAGGAGAAGCTTGCTTAGAGCATGGCTAATAGAAGAGCCGACAACGGGCTCTATACTAGTGCCATGTCATCTATAGTCCTCAAAGAAAAAGTTTGATATAATAGGGCTGGCTGTAGAGGAGCGGCTCATTGGCTATAATAATTAATTTTTGCATGCATGAAGTAGGAGGGAGACACACCTGATTGGAGGGGAGAACTAGCGCCAGCTTTTAAGGGCTGCATGCAGCTCCTTTCTCTCGTACATTGCGCTACAGCTGGGCGATTAGTGAAGTGCCAACTGCACTCTCTTTCCTCCATTCTCTCTCTTCCAGATGGGAATTTGCTGACTTGGAATGGCTTATAGCCTGCTGACTAGGACCTATTATACTTGCTCTTACTACGCCTCTCCCTCGCCCACGTGCGTCGTGGCTCGCAACACGAGGAGAGGGTTTTGACTATAGTGCCCTCTCCCTCTCCCTCGCCCTCGCGGTGGACGTGCAACAGTTCAATCGGTGTCAGATTGCCAGAAGCATATTGTACTATAGTATCATCATTGTTGGACCTTCCAAAGAGGCGAAGACCCAAGTGCAAGGTTCACATGAGTACGAACTGTTAAACCTCCCGAAGAGGCAAAGAGCCAAGCGCAAGGTTTTATTGGAGTTGTCGTCCTAGTAGGAGTGAAAGGTAAGCTTTAGAAGCCAATAAGCAAGGCTAGTTACATAGTGCCTATGTGTATGTGATTGAAACTAAATATCAACCTTGAGTGACTAATATCTTGATGGAAAACTTGAAACTATGGAAATACTAGCATTTTTTGCATGGTTGGAAATACTAGCAATGTTCACGTGCGTTGCAATGGATCATAATTAGAATAATACTTATTCACAAACTTGATAGAAAACACTCTAATTTTGATATACATATATCACTAGAGATATATTATGTTTCAATCAGAATATATTCCTTGGGCTGTTTTGGTGAGGTGAAGGAGGGATGTGGTTGGTTTTAAGATACTAATTATGAGTTTTCCGCAAATTGGTAGAGAAGTGGGATGTTGGTGAGAAAAGGTAACAACTTACCTCACAGTCATTAGATGTATATCTAATGGTCAGAAATGATGGATGGCAGATGGTACATCTCCATCGTATCTACTTTTCCAAACACTTTTGACCTTGTTTTGGACTCTAACTTGCAGGATTTGAATGGAACTAACCTGGACTGACGCTATTTTCAGCAGAATTGCCACGGTGTTATTTTTGTGCAGAAATAAAAGTTCTCAAAATGACCTGAAATTTCACGGAGAATATTTATGGAATATATAAAAAATACTGGCAAAAGAATCAATGTCAGGGGGCCCACACCCTGTCCACGAGGGTGGGGGCGCGCCCACCCCCTGGGGGGCGCCCCCTGCCTCGTGGGCCCCCTGATGCTCCACCGACCTCAACTCCAACTCTATATATTCATGTTCGGGGAGAAAGAAATCAGAGAGAAGGATTCATCGCGTTTTATGATATGAAGCCACCGCCAAGCCCTAATCTCTCTCGGGAGGGCTGATCTGGAGTCTATTCGGGGCTCCGGAGAGGGGAATCCGTCGCCATGGCCATCATCAACCTTCCTCCATCACCAATTTCATGATGCTCACCGCCATGCGTGAGTAATTCCATCATAGGCTTGCTGGACGGTGATGGGTTGGATGAGATTTATCATGTAATCGAGTTAGTTTAGTTAGGGTTTGATCCCTAGTATCCACTATGTTCTGAGATTGATGTTGCTATGACTTTGCTATGCTTAATGCTTGTCACTAGGGACCGAGTGCCATGATTTCAGATATGAACTTATTATGTTTTCATGAATATATGTGAGTTCTTGATCCTATCTTGCAAGTCTATAGTCACATACTATGTGTTATGATCCCTTAACCCCGAAGTGACAATAATCGGGATACTTACTGGTGATGACCGTAGTTTGAGGAGTTCATGTATTCACTAAATGCTAATGCTTTGGTCTAGTACTCTATTAAAAGGAGGCCTTAATATCCCGTAGTTTCCAATAGGACCCCGTTGCCACGGGAGGGTAGGATAAATGATGCCATGCAAGTTCTTCTCCATAAGCACGTATGACTATATTCGGAATACATGCCTACATTACATTGATGAACTGGAGCTTGTTTCGTGTCACCCTATCTTATAACTATTGCATGAGAAATCGCATCCAACATAATTATCCATCACTGATCCATTGCCTACGAGCTTTTCATATATTGATCTTCATTTATTTACTTTTCCGTTGCTACCGTTATAATCACTACAAAACCAAAACTATTACTTTTGCTACCGTTATCGCTACTACCATATTACTTTGCTACTAAATACTTTGCTGAAGATATTAAGTTTTCCAGGTGTGGTTGAATTAACAACTCAGCTGCTAATACTTGAGAATATTCTTTGGCTCCCCTTGTGTCGAATTAATAAATTTGGGTTGAATACTCTACCCTCGAAAACTGTTGCGATCCCCTATACTTTTGGGTTATCAACAGACACACCATCATCACCAACTAAGTGTTCTATAGGAGTACTAGCAAGATGTCCATGCATTGCACGTAACATCAAGATGCATTTTTTATAAAACACTTGTTGTGATTGACCCATGCGGGAGTAATCCCATGTGTAAAACTAATGATATCTTGATAAAGAGGAGACAAGGTGAAGAGGAGTGGGGCGTGGTGGTTATTGGTGGTCGGATTGAGCGGAGGCATGGGGATGGACGACGCCGGCAGTGACCACCATGCCAGTTTGTTCCAGAGGCTTCCTTTCTTAATTTCTCAACATTGAGGTTGTTGGAGATAAGGATGAATGGGGGAAGGCGTTCTCTGCAAATGTGAAGAGAGATGCGGGTATCTTTTAGTTTAATTTCTATCCATCAGATATAGATCGGACGGTCCATATTGAAAGATGGCACGCGTACCATCATCACCAACTCGGTTTTTATAAGAGAATAAATATAAGTATGGAGATACAAACGTATTAACGATACTTGTTTTTGTAAACTAGGATCTACATTCTATTCAACAACTCAGCATGTGGGGCCTTAGCACAATGACTTCTCGACTGTGTAAAACAAAGGTTTTCCTGTCACCGATAAGGAGGGGGTGACGGCGGCGCTCTTTCGGCTTGCTCTAGTCCTAGGAGTCATACTAGGTGGTCTACGCACGTGTAGATTTATTCTTTTTCAGGTCTCGTGTTTGCTGTACTGCCACGACTGTTGATGAATAGACGGTAAGTTATTCACGGGGAAACCCTTGTTGAGCGTGTTTGTGTGTGTGTGTGAGAGAGAGAGAGAGAGTGTGCGTGTGTGATATGTGTAGAGACTGAGGCAATCATAAGAGATTCTTTGTGTCTATGTGTGTGGAGGATAGAGAGAGACATGTACATGGGGCTTTGTGTTGTGTAACGAGGAGACACATAGACATAATCAGAGAGTGAGTGTGTGAGATACACATGCGGACATGGGGAGAGATGTGTGAGTTAGAGAGATGGAGAATTTTGGTGTGCATCTGAGCTAGAGAGAGGGGGCGATATATACATACCTAGAGCTGGAGAGAATATGCAAGGGTGTGTGTCTTAAAAGAAGGTTCTAGATATATGGGTGTTTGTGCGTGTCTGTGTGTGTTTGTGCGCGTGCTTGTGTGTGAGAGGGAATGTGTGTATGTGGAGTAGAGAGACCACTAATGATGTAAACCTAGTACAGGGAAGGGGGAATGGTGTGACATGTGTGTCAAAGAGAGACAAAGGCATGTGTAGTAGCGGGATAGCATTGGTGCGGGCGGGGAGCAGACTATTTGGAAGAGACATCGAGTGTGTGTGGGAGAGGGGTGTGAGAGCGAGAGAGAGAGAGAGCTAGCGACCGAGAGAGAGAGTAAGAGAGGGAGAGAGGGAGATGGGTCATTTGTGTGTAGAAGTGGCGTATAGATAGGGAGACAATGTTGATGTTGTTTGAAAGCGGCCTATGTACGAAGACGCAAGGGAAGCGAGTCATCATGTGTGTGATAGGGACTTCATGAAAGATCTAGAATAGATGGTGTAGAGAACAACGTGCGAGATTGAGAACGATGATACATTAGAGAGCTATGGAAACAGTCACGGCATATATGTATACAGGGAAGGAGCTGGGGCGGGTCCGCATGTGGGAGAGATAGAAAGAGGAGTGTGGTGCACAAGGAGACGAAGTGTGCTTGTTTGCAGTGGGGGTGGTCTGTGAGGTGAGTGTGCAAGAACCACATAACTAGGGAGATAGATGTTTGGGGGCGACGTTTTGTGTGTATGGGAAAGATACACTCTACATAGTGCGTGTTCTTGGGAAAGAGAGATGCCGGGAGACCTAGAGAGCGGGGGAAGAGATGTGCACATGCCCGAGAGACAAAGTGATAGATACCTATATTGGGGTCCGGAATTTAGAAGAGAGGGGGTGTTAATCTGCTCATGTGTTCGTGTGTGAGGGAGAGAACGACTTGTTTGTGGGGGGGGGGGGGGGGGGGGGGGGGGGGGGGGGTTGGCTTCAGATAAAGTGTGAGGTTCTCTATATTTGAGGGACTTTAGCGTAATTGAGATATATATGGTCAATAGTGTGTGCACTCATGGTTGATCAATTTGTTTCACAGTTTGGACTATGAGATAACGATACTTTTGAACATGCGTGATATACCTTGATGTACCAAAATTACAAACCTAAGATTGGAATTTTGGAATTCGACTCCGTCATTAGCTTTTGTAATTCATTTAAACGGAGGTACAATTTTTAAGCTGGGATTTCGTGATTTCAAATTCATATATCAAACCTAGAGATATACACATACGGGCATGTTCAAACTTTATAATCATCCACTTTATTCATGAACATACACATTTTTGCTTTTGTCATCATATTTAGGATAAACATATTTGGAATTTCATTTGAATTGGACCGTATGATGGTATTTGCTTGTACTAGCTCAATGATCCATATTTGAATTGAATGGACAATCTAAGTTTCGAGGTCGAGACAATTTTCAAAACTTGCACTTTTTTGCATGCAAAACAAACAAATTCTCGGCCATGATATCATAGTCGGCCGTAGAAGAGCAGAACACTTATAATTTCAAGTGCCAAAACCTTTCAAACTTCCCACTCACATCAAAATATCTCGCGCCTGAAAGTTTAGGCCTGCGATATTCCTGTTATACCCCTGCCACATGAACGGAAAAGGGCTGCTTTGGTAACTCCATTGCTTTCCCCTCTTTGCCCCCAACATTCTTCCCCACAGCCTCTCCCCTTCCCTCCCCCCCCCCAACCACGGCAATCCGCCGAATCTAGTCCTCTATCGCAGCGGTGGACCTCACACCCCGCCGGATCTACCTTCCGCACCTTGGAACCCCCAACTGCCAACTCAGCACTTCACCGGAGCTGCTTCAGCGACTGTCTTGTCCACCGCTCTAGATCTCCTTGACCGCCATCATGGTCCACCACACCGGATCTGCTTAATCAGTGCCCTCGTCCACCGCAGTGTAGGCCCTTCACTGACTCCCTCGTCCGCCCCAACGCTGGCCCTTCATACAAGCCCTCGTCCGCCGCAACAGATCCGCCTCACCGAAAGCACTGTACACCGCGCCCGCCGAAGCCTTCGTCCACTGCACCGGACCCGCTCCACGGACGCCATATTCAACTCCACCGGCCTTGCTTTACTAACGCTGCAGCCTCATCAGGTTATTTTAATTTGTACTCCTTCGGTTTTTCTCTTCTTTATCGTGCAACTTTTCACTTACCACAGATGAGAAATCTTGTAAGTCGACAGGCGCCGCAACCGAAGCACTGGAGCCGCTTCAGCAATGGCGACAGCCGGCCCAAACTCAACCGCAACACGAGCACCATCGACGATCCTTATCTATCAAGTATGACAAAGATACCCATACGCCGCCGAGAATCAGGTACTATTATCCAACGGTCGGCGCCTACGTTCACTTTCTTAGCATAAGTACCGCACCTTTGAATTTCATCAGGGCATCATTCAATTTTTCATGAGACACGTTATTATGCTTGCACCTGTAGGGCCATACTTCTAGCAGTCAACATGTTACATGTGCTAAATTACAAACCAGTGCACATATAGTTACAATGCTTTAGTTTTGTCCTAAGTATTACTATACTTCCTAGATATCACTGCCTACTATTTTACTTCTTGCATGCTATATTTATGATAATGGTGTTGTTCTGATGTCACCTGTTGGTTCCATCAGACTTCTTCATGTTCTCTATGCTTAATTACACATCATCAAACTAGCATGTGGTTCCTCTACTTTTTGTTTGTTTTACCCTACATTTTCTGATGCTAGCTATTACATCACTACTCTAAGCCTATGTTCATTACTTTTTGTGTGTTCTTGATCTTCTGAAGTTGCATGACTAATTTGATGATTGTATTAATTATTGAGCTGCCAACCCCATCAAGCATAATATTTTTTCTTTTGGGGCTAGCACCTCGAACAAGCATAAAAATAGAGTGAAGCACATATATTGTCGTGTAAGCACACACCCTTCTTTCATTAGTTTAGATGAATCATTGATGATCAATTCAAACAAGTGCATGTGATTAAAATTAATTTTACCTAAATAGAGGGTGCAGAATAAACTACAACAACTAGGTTTGAAACCACGTGATGCTGACGATATCTTGAAAGAACATTGCAACAACAGCGAGGCTTCACAGCAACATATGGTAAGCCAGTGTGTTTTAGTATATGTGAAATGTAATGCGTGTGGGCTACTTTCTTGGCTTGTGCCCTCAACCTGTAATCCTACAGAATTACAAATAGTTCAGTTGTCTACTTTGCTGTATTGCCTGATTCGAATGCTTGTTTGTTACTTGTTAGGCTATACCTGAATTGGCCAATATGTCAGCAGTGCCTGCTGTACTATCGTAAAGACATTCATGCCTAGTTCATTTGAGTCCTTAACTTTTCCTATGAACTTCATTACAAGACTGTCTTCCTAGTTTATATGAGGCCACACTGTTAAGTGCTTTCTCAGATTATTTCAACTGCTTAGATTCCTTGGCAACTTAAATATAGCGGTGGTACACTCCCTTTAAACTAGGGATGTCAACTGGGTCCCGTTTAATCCCGATTAAAGTCCACTGGTGGTATGATAGTTCAAAAGAGTTTTTGTTTTTTTCGAGGAAAATGAACTAGGGAGCTAGCAAAAACTAACTAGATGGGACTAGCGGATGTCGTTTATTTGTCACTTACATCCCTAGTTTCATCTTACCATTTTAATTTCTTTTCGGCTGATGCTGCTTTGAACCATTTAAATATAGCTTGCCAAGCTCGGCAATAATTCATATGTCGTTTACCATGTAAGCTTACTGCCTGGATCATGCGATAACTATCTCTTACTTCTGTCCAGTGAAAACCTTTCAGGATGCCGTTCACACTAGGACACAATGTACAACCCCAAAATCTATTTGTGAAATCAGTGCGCCATCCATGTAACCAGATGGTAGCAGTTCAGAGGCAACACCACCGGAGAGCAGTCTGAGCATAGATATTATAGTTCTTGAGGCTCTACTAGAGGCAAAAAGAGATGGTGTGGCTGCCATGAATGAGGTAATCTTGATCTTGAGGCTGGAAATTATGCAATTAGCTGCATGCATTATGCAAGCAACCCAAGAATTGGAGGAAGTAAGAATGTTGCATTTGAAGACGGAGGAGGTCCTGATGTTTCTACTATCTAACGCCCAGGGTAATCCCAGTTCTTCTTTAGATACCAATTGAAATTGTCATTAGATTATTGTACCTGCATGTTGTGTCATGTCTCTGAATGGATTATGTTGTAAGACCCCCTATGTTGTCCATGTGTTGTAATGATCCAAAATTTTTAGGCGAGGTAATCCTCAATACTTGTATGATTGACATAAGGTGAACTATTTTTTGTGTGAGCATATTGTATTGGATGAAATAACTATTTGACTCAAAGTGTATCCAACCTACTGAATTCGAAGATCACGACATTTCTAAATCATAATCATATATAAAGGTGGAATAAATCTTTGTCATGGTTTTGAAGAAATAAATAACAAAACGTAGAATTATCTGTGGATATTCGTAATCAAATACAAATTGGATTTGAATTTAGTTGCCAGGGCCCAGGGCAAACATGAATGCTAATTCTCCCAAGTTTTGAACGAAGTTGCTAAACACCCACTATCATTTATGGGATGCCCGAAGCAAGTGTTTGCGAGATGGAAATTACTGTCTACCCCTGACACTTGACATCCTTATCGATCGGATTTACACCGTTGTTGATAGGGGTAGACTAGTAACTTCAATCAGACGTGACACGACCGCCTCTAGGCCCATTCGGACATGGTGGGCGCCAAATGTGGGCAGCACAACACATTTGATTGAAGCTCATCCGAAAGACATGTGTCTCTCCATCCATTTCCCCATTCATACACGGTGGGCGGCAAAACAAAAACTCTCCTCGTCCGAAATCGATGTTAGGCAAACATTTTAAATAGGGGTAGATGTGTAACTTCCATCAGATGTGACACAACCGCCCTACCTGTCAGCCCCGTTCATCCCCGTGGGCGCCAACCGTGGGCGGGAAAACACCTCTCCTCGCCTGAAATCGCTATCGGCAAATATTTGGGAGATGCGAGATTACCGCCCTATCCGCAACCGACGTGATGTCTGAAATTTTAAACGGGGGACAATTTCGTAACTTTTCCACATTTCTGACAAGCGCATCCCAAAGTTTGAGATCCCCCTCCCCCTCCATTTCCCCATTCATACACCGTCGGCACCACAACAACCTCCCCACTTCGGCCAGCCTCCTCCGTCCGATACCCCATCCTCCACCTTGCCAGAGCCGGTACCCCTACTCTGTCGTCCACTGCAAGAGATGGATGTCTCTCATCCACGGCGCCGGACCAGGACCCTTTCATCGCATCCTCTCGCTTCATCGGTGCCATCGTCCACCTTGTTGTTGCCGCTCCTACGACTGCCTCGTCCACGACAATAGGATTTATCCCCCGACCCGCCCCTCTGCCGTCTAAAGTATTCTTCCCCGCCGCCGACAGCCATCACACCCGCAGCACCCTCAACGTATCAGCAGGGGCCTACACGGCGTCGTAAGAGAGGTGGTACTCTTCCATATGTGCTTAAGTTATTGATCTTACCCATAAAATAGATCATAAATTGTTTACCGTACGTCTCTTGTCCGTACCAAATAGTGCCTAGTTGAAAGCAAACGTTGGTTGCGAAGTAGCTTTGTCCGGTTTGCACCTTCAGATCCGCCATGGCACGGTCACAATACTCGTAAAGCTTATGGTTTCCCCCCTTTATATTCACTACCATCATCGTAGGTGCTTTGTGTCGTGCTAGCACTGCTCCTCAAGACCTCAACCCATCAAGCGAAACAACATGCCACTCATAATTCCAAAGCTTAGGTGTTGAAATGTGAATCTGATATGATGCTCATATTACTAAAACAGAAAACCTTTAATTGGTCACCTAATGTTCCTATATTCATTTCGAAAAGCATGTGCGCCACCCACTCGTCCAACTAGTTCCACTTTCCTGATTTTACTCTTGATGCTTAGGGTTTCCCCCTTTTATCCACTCTACTATGATATGCGTGGGTGCTTTATGTCGTACTAACATTACTCCACCCTTCAAGCTAAACAACAAAACACTCAAATTCCAAAGCTTAGTTGTTCAAATATTATTGTGATATGATATTGATATTAGTTAACAGACACATTTAATTGGTTAACTAAAGGTCCCACTTGAGTTTCCAAATGCATGTCACGACATATAGAGAGACAGCAGAATTGCATTTCTTTGTCACTTGTTGATTGTACTTTCTTGTCCATACCAAATCTTAGTTGTTATTTCAAAGCAATCATCGGTTGCTAATTACCCTTTGCACAGTTTGCAGCTTCAGATCTGCCATCCCACTGCCACAGTCAACACTATACTCATCATGCTTACGGTTTGTGTCATAATAGCACTGCTCCACCCATCGAGCTAAACAAGCTTAGTTGTACAAATTCAAATATGATATTATGCTGATATTAGTAAAACTAAGAGATGTTTAATTGGTCAGCTAAATGTTCCTACTTTAGTTTCAAAATGCATGTGAGCCACATATGGAGAGACCGGAAGGAATACTATTTCTCTGTGCGCTCTAGTTCATCATGGGTGGGCAACCGACATTGTATAGAAAGACTTGTAATATCTTCAATCTGCTTGCTCTTCTGCTCTTCTTTAAGATGATCCTCTTCTCTTCTTTAATAAGTATGTTCTTTGTTGGGAAGAGTAGCAGAGACATTTGTGGTCGACTGGTCAGGTCGAGTTGTTCTCCCTTAGTATATTTTGAATCTGTCAGGTCAGGTCGACTCGTTCTTCTTTACTATATGTTGAAGCTATCATCTGTGAAGTATCATCACTTGTGGAGCTCTCATATTTTGAGTAGTAGGACACATTATATTAATACACACACCAAATTACAACATGCATGGCATCTCTCAGAAGAATTGCAGAGATAGCACAAAGGGGTTTACAGGGAGGCAGTATTGGATTAGAATCACTTCTGCATTACAAAGATAATCTCACTTATTTTTATGTTTTCATGCATGTCAGGTATTGAATATTATCAAAATGAATATGGGAATGGGCGCACAAGAAGAATATTGCGGAACAATCCACTGGCTAACAAATTTGGCATAATGAAGGATGGCCTATCTTATTCACCCATCAAGGTGCTTGCTCTAACTTGGCAAGGTTGTATTTGTCGCACATATTTTGCCTCTGACCTCTTGAATTACTTCTACTTTGTTACACCATCTGCTTAGTTTAAGCATCATATATGAGTATATGCCATACCTATCCATTTTCTGTACCTATTCCATGTGTTGTCATACTATGTTTTTCCAGTCAAATGTTGGTCTTTCGTAATAGATGTCCAAAAGGAAGAGGGTGAGTGCAGATCCTCAAGGAGTACAAACTAGGTATTTGGAAAAGGTAGTGATACCTGTTAAATCAGATAGATCAGCAGCCACTGAAAACACAGGCCCAACTATACCACACTGTACCCCTACTCCACTAGCCAAACCCCTATTAGAACTACTGAGAGCCTAGCATCAAGTACTATATATGATATCAATTCAAAATTTGAACTCCTAAATTTCTGCATGTGCCTTACCTTCTCTCTTGTATGAAAACTAATTTCAGATGAATCTCCTTGCTCAAAGGATCATAGGATCTCACAACAATACTGGGCTCTGCATTTCTCTTGTCAGTACCTCTTGCCCTTTGTTAGCATACTTACACTCATTGTTGTTTGATTATGTAGCATCACTGTAAATGTTCGCTTATTTATCCTCCCTTTGCTTGAAATTATAATATCTATATTTACTCTTAGATTAATGTAGAATTAACACAATGGTTATGAAGTTTTGGTTTGCTCATGTAAGTACCTGTTGTCATGCACTCCCTTTGTATTGAATTAATTGTTGATCAATTGGATATATTTAGAACTTAATAGTGCTAGATACATCCATTTGAGCAACAAGTAATAACAGATGGTGGTGGTATTACTGTACTTGTATCGCAAGATATTTATTTGTCTAGCATTACTCTGCATCTTATCTGCCTTGCCCTCCACTTTCTCCAAATTATCATATCTACATTTACTCTTACCAAAATGTTGAATAAAGCCAATGCCACTGCACACATTGACGTCTGCATTCCTCTTGCCAGTACCTTTTGCCTTGTAACGATGTACTTAATTAATTGCTATTTGAATATGTACCATCAGTCTGCACCTGAGCTTCATTATCCTCTATTTCTTCCAATATTAATTGATCTATATTTACTCTTTGCAAAATGTAGAATAATGGCAACGCTTATAAAGAAGTTTCTTTGGGGAATTTATTAAATTATCCTTCCATCAACATGGAGAAGGGCTTTGTCCAGCCTGTGTTATCATGTAATGTAAGTTCATCCTTCTCAAGCCTTCAAACTTTGTTCTAGTACAGATTTGAATAGGCATCATTTCCTCCACTATTGTTTACTTTGCTGTTTACATCTGAATGGATGTTTGCAACAACTATCAGTTTTAAATTGTAGTTGTAAAAACATGTTCCTTATGCAGAACAAATCCATTTATTTGCTTATATAACTGTGAAACCTGTTACGTGTGTCCTTGTCTCTCTTTCAGATTCGTATCTCTTATGCTAGGCAGAACTTTAGGGAAGATAGTGAGCCAAACCATCTTGAGGAGAGCGAGATGACCCAAAGGTCCTGTCTTGATGAAGACAGTGAGTTGAAGCTACTCACCAGCAGGTGTGAGACAACCTCTGTGCAGTCGCTGCCTCAATCAGTTCGAATTCTTGAGTCTCAACTTAAATAGGAAAGGCTTGCTTTAGCTCAGCTCCGACTTGAATTAAAAGATGCAATGAAGATGTCAGAGGACTGCCTTGCGCACTATGGTGCTATACAGCTACGGATGGAGCATCTATTGTTGACACAACTGAGGTCTCATCAGCTTGTTCGGCTGCTTGTGGGGCCCGTCCTAGCCATGCCTAGTGCCTTCTGAAGTGCTCTCATTTTTGTATATTCTTTTGTTGGCGCGTTTATATGCACTTGTGGCGACCTTTGATGCCTAGTGTATGTAATCCGTGGTCACCTTGCGCTTTATTATCACCGGTAGCGAACTTTGATTCCCAGTGGATGTAATATGTCATAATTTCTTTATTGTATAGTCTAGTTTATTCTTTGGTCGGTATGATGTAATTTAGGCCGGAAGGTTTAGTGGATCTCAGTGTTGTCGGCCTTCAGGCTGGCCCGTTACTCATATGGGCCAAAACATGGGCCTATAATCATCTTGGGCCATTAGCTGGTCTAAACGTATAGTATTTTCCCAACTTTAACAAGACGAGTAAAGTTCTGGCCAGCTGGGCCAGAGAATACCATGGGCTTTTAACAAGCTGAAACCTAGATTGGGCTAGCGTTGAGCCTAAAACTTCACGGGCCAATACAGGCCGAAACTGCTTAAGGCCCATGTTTGGCCCAAATAGGACGAGCAGTTAACAAGCTAAAATATATCTCGGGCCTATTTGGCCCAATAAAATTATGAGCTTTAAGCCAGCCGATATCCACGCGGGCTATAGGCCCAAAAGTGTCACGGGCCATTATCAGATGGGCTGTAAGCAGGCCGGATTCAACGCGAGCTATAATTAGGCCCAACTGTTACACGGGCCATTAACAGGCTGATAGGCCAGTTGGGCTGAAATTTATCCACAAAGACTGCGGGCCGTTAAGAGGACTAAAGTTACTTTGGACAACAAATAGCCCAGTTTATGCATGGGTCATTAAATGGCCTAAAGTTAAACCGGGCCGACAACGTCCCAGATGCACCACGGGCCGCTAACAGGCCGAAACTATTATTGGGCCGAACTAGTAAACGGGCATCTAATAGGCTAAAATACAAACCTGTCTTAGAATGGGCCCAAAAGAATAGTGGCCTAGTAATGGGCCTGATCCGATATGGGCCGTATTTAGCACAAAACACGGCAGGTTGTGAATGGGCCTGATCTGGTATGGGCCTCAATTTGACCCAAAACATGGCAGGTTGTTAACAGGCCATCCCACGAGTGTCTAAAAAGCATGGTGGGCCTTTAGCTGGGCTGGCCTTTTTTTACCTAAAATGGGCCACTGTTGGGCCGTGCCACATGTCGACATATCATAGGCGTCTTTCGTCCATTGTAGGAATGACATCTGTCCCAATGATTAACTGACACGTGCATTATCCGGCGAATGAGAATTTTACACATGGAAAATCCCCATTGGTCAGGGCTGTTAGCGGGTTATCGGATCCAAAACGGAACCCGATAGCTTAACGGTGACCCGTTATAGTGGATGCCACGTGTCGGTCACCCTTGACGAAAGCACTTCCATGACGCACAATTTATTGTCATGGAAGTGGACACTTCCGTGATGATAATTTTGGTAATGTCATGGAACACCTCTACGACAATACAGGTATGACTATCTTGATTCTATCATAAAATCGTCATGGATGTACATGCATGACAGAAAACGTGACCTACTATGACAAACACGTATCATCACAGAAGTGTATTTTTTTGTAGTGCTACGACGGGAGGTAAGGAACTGCCATCTAGATCTGCACTTGATTCACCATCTGTTTTGAGTAAGCTTGTGATACCACCACATGCTATTCATTCTAATATGTAGCAAGTAATTGATGATGCTACTTCTGCTATGCATGATTCTTATGACGATACTACTGCTTTGCTTGATAATACTGTGCCACTTGGTGAATTTCTTGATGAACAACTTGCTAGAGTTAATGCTGAAACTGATGATATTCCTAAAACTGGTGAAATTATCGAAACTAAACACTTTGAAACACCTGTTAGACCTAGCTCTCCTAGATATGAATTGCCTGATATACTTGAGGGTTATGTTATGGATGGAGAGGTAGCTAGGGACTTTCTTGCTTGTAAGGACAGAGATGATCTTAAGAAATTACTATGCAAGTGGAAATAAAAATCTTTGAATGCTAGAATGCAATATGATCCTAAGTTTGCTACTTCACCCATCTTTGTTACGGATAAGGATTATGAATTCTCCGTCGATTTTGAGTTAATAACTTTGGTTGAATCTAATGCTTTCCACGGTTATGAATCTGAAACTATTGCGGCACATCTTACTAAATTGAATGACATAGCCAACCTCTTTGCTCACGAGGAAAAAATTCGCTATTACTATATTCTTAAGTTGTTTCCTGTCTCGATGCTAAGATATGGTTTAATACTCTTGCTCCTAGTTGTGTGCGTAGTCCCTAGGATATGATATATTACTTCTCTGAAAAATACTTTCCTGCCCATAAGAAACAAGCTGCTTTACATGAAATATTTAACTTTGTGCAAGTTGAAGAAGAGAGTCTCCCACAAGCTTGGGAGGGGCTTCTCCAATTATAGAATGCTTTGCCTGATCATCCTCTCAACAAAAATGAAATAATTGATATCTTTTATAATGGACTAACCGATGCTTCTAGGGACCACCTAGATAATTGTGCTAGTTGTGTTTTCAGGGAACGAACTATTATACAAGCTGAAGTGCTATTGAATAATATATTGAGTAATGATAACGATTGGACTTTTCCTGAACCACCTCCTAAGCCAACTCTGAAGAAAAGAGGTATTCTATTTCTCAGTCTTGAAGATATGCAAGAGGCAAAGAAATCTATGAAAGAAAAGGGTATTAAAGCTGAAGATGTTAAGAATTTACCACCTATTGAAGAAATACATGGTCCTGATAACGCGACACAGGTAGTAGAGATAAATTCTCTCTATAGATTTAATGAAGGTGATATTCCTTATAATAAGTCTTCTAGTCCATGCTTGGATGAATTTGATAACTTTATTGTTAAACAAGAAAATTTCAATGCATATTTTAGTAGCCTACTGGAACGAAATGCTTATATGCTTGACTGCTTGGGAGACTACATGTGTAGAACTGTTAATGATATCAAACTTATTAGTAAACATGCTTCCTGATACATCTCCAACGTATCTATAATTTTTGATAGTTCCATGCTATTATATTATCAACCTTGGATGTTTTATATGCATTTATATGCTATTTATATGATTTTCGGGACTAACCTATTAACCCGGAGCCCAGTGCCAGTTTCAGTTTTTACCTTGTTTTAGAGTATCGCAAAAAAGGAAAATCAAACGGAGTCCAATTGACCTGAAACTTCACGGAACTTATTTTTGGAAGGAAAGAAACCCGGGAGACTTGGAGTCCATGTCAAGGAAGCTTCGAGGAGGCCACAAGGTAGGGGGGCACGCCCACCCCCCAGGCGCGCCCTCCACCCTCGTGGCTCCCTTGACGTACTTCTTCCGCCTATATATCTTCATATACCCTAAAATGATCGGGGAGCAGAATAGATCGGGAGTTCCACCGCCAGAGGCCTCCGTAGCCACCGAAAACCAATCTAGACCCGTTCCGGCACCCTGCCGGAAGGGGCAATCCCTCTCCGGTGGCCATCTTCATCATCCCGGTGCTCTGCATGATGACGAGGGAGTAGTTAACCCTCGGGGCTGAGGGTATGTACCAGTAGCTATGTCTTTGATCTCTCTCTCTCTCTGTCTCATGTTCTTGAGGTGGTATGATCTTGATGTATCGCGAGCTTTGCTATTATAGTTGGATCTTATGATGTTTCTCCCCCTCTACTTTCTTGTAATGGATTGAGTTTTCCCTTTGAAGTTATCTTATCGGATTGAGTCTTTAAGGATTTGAGAACACTTGATGTATGTCTTGCGTGGGATACCCGTGGTAACAATGGGGTATTCTATTGATCCACTTGATGTATGTTTTGGTGATCAACTTGCGGGTTCCGCCCATGAACCTATGCATAGGGGTTGGCACACGTTTTCGTCTTGACTCTCCGGTAGAATCTTTGGAGCACTCTTTGAGGTCCTATGTGTTGGTTGAATAGATGAATCTGAGATTGTGTGAGGCATATCGTATAATCATACCCACGGATACTTGAGGTGACATTGGAGTATCTAGGTGACATTAGGGTTTTGGTTGATTTGTGTCTTAAGGTGTTATTCTAGTACGAACTCTAGGGCTGTTTGTGACACTTATAGGAATGGCCCAACGGATTGATTGGAAAGAATAACTTTGAGGTGGTTTCGTACCCTACCATAATCTCTTCGTTTATTCTCCGCTATTAGTGACTTTGGAGTGACTTTTTGTTGCATGTTGAGGTATAGTTATATGATCTAATTATGTTATTATTGTTGAGAGGACTTGCAATAGTGAAAGTATGAACCCTAGGCCTTGTTTCAATTCATTGCAATACCATTTGTGATCACTTTTATCATTAGTTACCTTGCTGTTTTTATATTTTCCGATTACAAAAAAACCTTTATCTACTATCCATATTACACTTGTATCACCATCTCTTCGCTGACTAGTGCACCTCTGCAATTTACCATTGTATTGGGTGTGTTGGGGACACAAGAGACTCTTTGTTATTTGGTTGCAGGGTTGCTTGAGAGAGACCATCTTCATCCTACGCCTCCTACGGATTGATAAACCTTAGGCCATCCACTTGAGGGAAATTTGCTACTGTCCTACAAACCTCTGCACTTGGAGGCCCAACAACGTCTACAAGAAGAAGGTTGTGTAGTAGACATCAAGCTCTTTTCTGGCGCCGTTGCCGAGGAGGTGAGTGCTTGAAGGTATATCTTTAGGTCTTGCAATCGAGTCTTTTAGTTTCTTTTTTATCACTAGTTTAGTTTATAAAAGAAAATTACAAAAAATGGAATTGAGTTTACCTCATACGCTTCATCTTTTTAATATCTTTTGTGAGTGTGATGGGAAGGAAAATTGTGCCAAAGTGTTAGAAGAAGAATGCATTAAAATGTTTGGCACTAAATATTTGAATGATGAGCATGATTGCAATGTTGTTAGTATGAATTCCTTGAATATCCATGATGCTAATGATATGCAAAGCCACAAGCTTGGGGAAGCTATGTTTGATGAAGACGATATTTTTTGTCCCTCAAGTTTTGATGAGAAAATTTATTATGATGAAAGCATGCCTCCTATTTATGATGAATATATTGATGAAAGTGGATTTGGAGAGGTCATGACTTTATTTTGTGATGAATCTACTATTCCGGAAGAGGTTCCAATTGATTATGAGAACAAAGTTGCTATCTATGATGATTATTGTGATGACTTGTATGCTATAAAGAATAATGATATCCATTAAACTTTTCATCATGATTTTAGTTTTCAATTGGATTATGCCTCACATGATAATTATTTTGTTGAGTTTGCTCCCACTATTATTCATGAGAAGAATTTTGCTTGTGTGGAGAGTAATAAAATTTCTATGCTTGTAGATCATGAAAAGAATGCTTTAGGTGCTGGTTATATTGTTGAATTTATTCATGATGCTACTGAAAATTATTATGAGGGAGGAACATATGCTTGTAGGAATTGCAATTATATAAAGTTTCCTCTCTATGTGCTTAAAGTTTTGAAGCTATGCTTGTTTTGCCTTCCTATGCTAGTTGATTATTGTTCCCATAAATTGTTTGATCACAAAATCCCTATGCATAGGAAGTGGGTTAGACTTAAATGTGCTAGTCATATTCTTCATGATGCTCTCTTTATGTTTAAATTCTTATCCTTTATGTGAGCATTATTGAAATCATCATGCCTAGCTAGGGGCGTTAAACGATATCGCTTGTTGGGGGGCAACCCAATTTTATTTTTGTTCCTAGCTTTTTGTTCCTGTTTAGTAATAAATAATTCATATATACTCTGTTTAGATGTGGTTTTGTTCTTTTAATTAGTGTTTGTGCCAAGTAGAACCTTTGGGAAGACTTGGGGAAAGTCTTTGCGATCATGCTGTAAAAAACAGAAACTTTAGCGCTCACGAGAATTGCTTCCATTTTTTCTTGGAGAGTGCTATTTAGTTAATTCTTTTTGAATATGATTAATAGATAAATTCCTCAGGTCGAGCAATTTATATTAGAATTTTATGAGTTCCAGAAGTTTGTGTTCGATCCATATTACTACAGACTGTTCTGCTTTTGACAGATTCTGTGTTTCGTGTGTTGTTTGCTTATTTTAATGAATCTATGGCTAGTAAAAGAGTTTTTAAACCATAGATAAGTTGGAATACAATAGGTTTAACACCAATATAAATAAAGAATTAGTTTATTACAGTAACTTGAAGTGGTCTTTTGTTTTCTTTCGCTAACGGAGCTTACGAGTTTTCTGTTAAGTTTTGTGTTGTGAAGTTTTCAAGTGTTGGGTAAGGAATCGATGGACTATGGAATAAGGAGTGGAAAGAGCCTAAGCTTGGGGATGCCCAAGGCACCCCAAGGTAATATTCAAGGACAACCAAGAGCCTAAGCTTGGGGATGCCCCGGAAGGCATCCCCTGTTTCGTCTTCATTCATCGGTAACTTTACTTGGCGCTATATTTTTATTCACCACATGATATGTGTTTTGCTTGGAGCGTCAATTTAATTTTTTAAGATTTGATTTCTGTTATTTAGAACAATTTTTTGCATCTTTTATTTCAATAAAAGTGGCATTTATAGCCTTTACTATGCCTATTTTAGTAGTCCACATGTTGCTGTTTGAAAACAGAAAGTTTACCGCTGTTGCAATAATTCCCTAGAAAAGTCAGAATGTGATAAAATGTTAAAACCTTTTGCATATTAAGCTCTGATAAATTTAATACAGTGTAAAATTTCTTTCATAATTTTTGGAGCTAGGAAAGTATGGATGTTGCTGCATTCTTTACAGACTATCCTGTTTAGGCAGATTGCTGTTATGTTTGCATTGTTTGCATATGTTTGCTTCTTTAATGATTCTATTTGAGGATAGGACTATTAAATATGCAGAGGCATTTAGTATGAAATGTTGAATAATAATTTTAGTGACTTGCTACAGTAAAGTATGATAAGGTTTTGGCAATGCTTTATACTAACTTATCTCACGAGTCCTTGTTGAGTTTTGTGTGGATGAAGCTTTTGAGATTTAGGGAGACCGTGATATGAGAGGAATTAAGGAGACAAAAAATCTCCCAAGATAATATTTCAATAATTCTCAAGCTTCTAAGCTTGGGGATGCCCTGGTTGGCATCCCACCTTTCTTCTTCAACAGCTATCGGTTAGTTTCGGTTGATCCTAAGTTTTTACTTCTTCACATGATGTTTGCTATTCTTAGAATGTCATTTTCTTTTGCTTTTCTTGCTGTTTGAATAAAATACCAAGATCTGAAATTCCTGAGTTGTAAGTAAATAAAAGTTTGATGATCATCATTATTAGAGCATTGTCCCAGTGAGGAAAGGATGATGGACACTATGATTCCCCCACAAGTCGGGATGACACTCCGGACAAAAATAAATAAAAGAGGCCAAAAAAGCCCAAATAAAAAAAGAAGAGAAAAGAGGCCATAAAAATAGAAAAGGCCCAAATAAAAAATTAAAAAAATAAAAAAATGAGAGAAAAAGTGAGAAGGGGCAATGCTACTGTCCTTTTACCACACTTGTGCTTCAAAGTAGCACCGTGATCTTCATGATAGAGAGTCTCCTATGTTATCACTTTCATATACTAGTGTGAATCTTTCATTATAGAACTTGTCTTGTATATTCCAATGATGGGCTTCCTCAAAATTCCCTAGGTCTTCGTGAGCAAGCAAGTTGGATGCACACCCACTTAGTTTCTTTTTGAGCTTTCATACACTTATAGCTCTAGTGCATCCGTTGCATGGCAATCCCTACTCACTCACATTGATATCTATTGATGGGCATCTCCATAGCCCGTTGATATGCCTAGTTGATGTGAGACTATCTTCTCCTTTTTGTCTTCTCCACAACCACCATTCTATTCCACCTATAGTGCTATGTCCGAGGCTCACACTCATGTATTGCGTGAAGATTGAAAAAGTTTGAGAACATAAAAAGTATGAAACAATTGCTTGGATTGTCATCAGGGTTGTGCATGATTTAAATATTTTGTGTGCTGAAGATGGAGCATAGCCAGACTATATGATTTTGTAGGGATAGCTTTCTTTGGCCATGTTATTTTGAGAAGACATAATTGCTTTGTTAGTATGCTTGAAGTATTATTATTTTTATGTAAATATTAAACTTTTGTCTTGAATCTTATGGATCTGAATATTCTTGCCACAATAAAGAGAATTACATGGATAAATATGTTAGGCAGCATTCCACATAAAAAGTTCTGTTTTTATCATTTACGTACTCGAGGACGAGCAGGAATTAAGCTTGGGGATGCTGATACGTCTCCAACGTATCTATAATTTTTGATTGTTCCATGCTATTATATTATCAACCTTGGATGTTTTATATGCATTTATATTCTATTTTATATGATTTTTGGGACTAACCTATTAACCCAGAGTCCAGTGCCAGTTTCTGTTTTACCTTGTTTTAGAGTATCGCAGAAAAGGAAAATCACACGGAGTCCAATTGACCTGAAACTTCACGGAACTTATTTTTGGAAGGAAAGCAACCCGGGAGACTTGGATTCCACGTCAAGGAAGCTTCGAGGAGCCCACGAGGTAGGGGGCGCGCCCACCCCCCAGACACGCCCTCCACCCTCGTGGGCCCCTCGTGGCTCCCCTGACGTACTTCTTCCGGCTATGTATCTTCATATACCCTGAAATGACCGGGGAGCAGAATAGATTGGGAGTTACGCCGCCATAAGCCTCCGTAGCCACCGAAAACCAATCTAGACCCATTCCGGCACCCTGCCGGAGGGAGCAATCCCTCTCCGGTGGCCATCTTCATCATCCTGGTGCTCTCCATGATGACGAGGGAGTAGTTCTCCCTCGGGGCTGAGGGTATGTACCAGTAGCTATGTGTTTGATCTCTCTCTGTCATGTTATTGAGGTGGTACGATCTTGATGTATCGCGAGCTTTGCTATTATAGTTGGATCTTATGATGTTTCTTCCCCTCTACTCTCTCGTAATGGATTGAGTTTTCCTTTTGAAGTTATCTTATCAGATTGAGTCTTTAAGGATTTGAGAACACTTGATGTATGTCTTGCGTGGGATACCCGTGGTGAAAATGGGGTATTCTATTGATCCACTTGATGTATGTTTTGGTGATAAACTTGCGGGTTACGCCCATGAACCTATGCATAGAGGTTGGCAAACGTTTTCGTCTTGATTCTCTGGTAGAATCTTTGGGGCACTCTTTGAGGTCCTATGTGTTGGTTGAATAGATGAATCTGAGATTGTGTGATGCATATCATATAATCATACCCACGGATACTTGAGGTAACATTGGAGTATCTAGGTGACATTAGGGTTTTGGTTGATTTGTGTCTTAAGGTGTTATTCTAGTACAAACTCTAGGGCTGTTTGTGACACTATAGGAATAGCCCAACGGATTGATTGGAAAGAATAACTTTGAGGTGGTTTCGTACCCTACCATAATCTCTTCGTTTGTTCTCCGCTATTAGTGACTTTGGAGTGACTCTTTGTTGCATGTTGAGGGATAGTTATATGATCTAATTATGTTATTATTGTTCAAAGGACTTGCACTAGTGAAAGTATGAACCCTAGGCCGTGTTTCAACGCATTGCAATACCGTTTGTGCTCAATTTTATTATTAGTTACCTTGCTGTTTTTATATTTTCCGATTACAAAAACCTTTATCTACTATCCATATTACACTTTTATCACCATCTCTTCGCTGAACTAGTGCACATATACAATTTACCATTGTATTGGGTGTGTTGGGGACACAAGAGACTCTTTGTTATTTGGTTGCAGGGTTGCTTGAGAGAGACCATCTTCATCCTACGCCTCCTAGAGATTGATAAACCTTAGGTCATCCACTTGAGGGAAATTTGCTACTGTCCTACAAACCTCTGCACGTGGAGGCCCAACAACGTCTACAAGAAGAAGGTTGTGTAGTAGACATCACTTCCATGGTAAATTCTCAAGTAGTACAAGTTCTCAAGGCACATAATGATTTCCTTAATGAGATGAATGATAAGGTGAATGATAATGTTGCTAGAGTTATCACTAGAGGTGGTAGAATGACTCAGGAACCTTTGTACTTGAGGGCCATCCTAAGAGAGTTGAGAAAGATTCTCAAAGAAGTAACACTGATGCACCTATTCCTTATAGTAATAAAAAGAAAAAGAAAACTGATAGGACTTTGCATGCTTCTAGGGAACCTGTCATAGACACACCTGAGAATCCTAATGATATTTCTATTTCTGATGCTGCGACACAATCTGGTGATGAACATGAACCTAGTGATAATGTGAATGATGATGTTCATGTTGATGCTCAACCGAGTAATGAAAATGATGTGGAGAATGAACCTGTTGTTGATCTTGATAACCCACAACCTAAGAATAAAAGATATGATAAGAGAGACTTTGTTGCTAGGAAGCATGGTATAGAAAGAGAACCATGGGTTCAGAAACCCATGCCCTTTCCTCCTAAACCATCCAAAAAAGGATGACGAGGATTTTGACAGTTTTGTTGAAATGCTTAGACTTGTCTTTTTGCGTATGCGTTTGATTGACATTCTGAAAATGTCTCCTTATGCTAAGTATATAAAAGATATTGTTACAAATAAAAGAAAGATACCGGAAGCTGAAATTTCCACCATGCTTGATAATTATACTTTCAAAGGTGGAATACCAAAGAAACTAGGAGATCCAGGAATACCAACTATATCAAGCTCCATTAAAAGATACTATGTTAAAACTGCTTTATGTGATTTGGGAGTCAGTGTTAGTGTTATGTCTTTCTCTTTATATCGTATACTAGATTTGAATAAGTTGACACCTACTAAAATATCTTTGCAAATGGATGATAAATCAACTGCTATACCCATCGGTATTTGTGAGGATGTGCCTGTTGTGGTTGCAAACATTACTATCTTAACAGACTTTGTTATTCTTGGTATTCCCAAGGACGACAGCATGTCGATCATCCTTGGTAGACCCTTTTTGAATACTGCATGGGCTGTTATTGATTGCAATAAGGGCAATGTCACTTTTCATGTTAATGGTAATGAGCATACGATACACTTTCCGAAGAAAAAACCTCAAGTTAATAGCATCAATTCTATTGGAAAAGTTTCAACAATTGCTATTGGAGGTTTCGAATTCCCTATTCCCACTATGAAAAGGAAATATAATATTCTTATTGTTGGGGATATGCATATCCCTGTTGAGGTAACCTAGTGTTATTCAAAAATTCTCCTTTTTCATGTCATTTGGAAGAAGTTTGTTAATAAGACTTGATCAACCTTGTTAATGGATTCCTTTTGACGGGCATGAGATGGATGAATTTAGTAAACACATCTTTCTGTACCCACTTTTTACTTTGGGTTATTTTGAATAAACAAAACAAAAATACTATTATTTCTTTGTTTTCTGAATTATCCGTGCAATAAAAATATCTCGAACATAAATGTTCTCCAAATGCCCTGAGAATTTAGTATGATTTTTTATAGAATATTTAAGAATTTTTGGCACTGAAAACACACCAGGGGGCAGCACCGGTGGGCCACAAGCCCATAGGGCGCGCCCACCCCTGGGCGCGCCTGGGTGGCTTGTGGGTCCCCCTCAATTATGCCAGCACCCATCCACTTCATCTTCCTCCAAAAAAAATCCCACCGTAGCTCAAACCCGTGTTCTTGCTCATCTTGCTACCATTTTTTACCTCCTAGCTCAGACCACCATTCCCAAAACTATTTTGGGGGATTGTTCTTCGGTATGTGACTCCTCCAATGGTCCAATTAGTTTTCGTTCTAGTGCTTTATATATTGATTTTTTTTGCTGCTGTGATGACCTTATTCTTGAGCTTGCATGTCAAATTTATATGGTCCAAAGTAGTTTTGATGCGTGATATAGCCTCTAGACACTTGTATGAGTAGTTGCAATTAATCTTGTTGGGTTTTGTTCACTTTTGTTTTGAGTCACTAAAATTTCAGAAACTTTTCAGAGGAAGAAAAATGTTTAGGAAGACATACCAAGGGGGTTCCTCGACGAAGAAGGATCCAAGACTTGCAATACGTGAGTGAGACCTTGAACCACGAAGGGAAGCTCTAGTGCAACCTTGTGAATGGCCATCCGATTAGTTCATGGTTCATGCTGGTTTTAAGGAGGAATTTGACGCATACGTACAAAATGCTGGCCTTGAAGACTTCGTGTCAGCTAAGTGTTGGCAGTACTATCACCTCACCGATTCATTTGTGCAAAGATTTAAGTTTACTTCCCAGCGCAATACTCACTCTGTTCTATTTGATCTTTATGATAAATCTTATACCATGGACCAAGAATATTTTAGTGTTGCATGCAAAATTCCACAATGGGGCATTCATAGTGAGCCTCGTAAAAAGTTCCTTGCTAGCATCACCAGGGGAGAAACTAGAAATGTAACACAAGCTACTATAGGGAGCATTCACTTGCCTGCTATACATTATTTTGCTCTCTTCATAGGTAGATGCATTAATGGAAAGCATGCTCATAGCCACCTTTGTGCATCAGATCTTAGTGTCCTCAAGTGTGTGGTAATGGGTGATAAACGATATAACTTGGGGGCTATTATTGCAAGGAGGTTACATAATAATGATAAATATGGAGATTTCTTTGGTGGGATTTATGCCACCCGGTTAGCTAATTATCTCGGAGTACCCATAAGGGAAAATAACATTGAGTTACCACTTGCTTTCCTTGATTATAATGCTATGGTACGTATCAGTTTCTTGAGAGGAATGAACAAGCCCTCTTTTATAGATTAATCTTTGATAGGGAGCGGGCCTCTTTATTACGCTTGCCGCTCCTGCCTTCTTTAACTTTCAGGTAAAATGGAGATACTTTATAACCAGAGAGGACACAGACGAGTATGAGAGAGAGGGGGAGTCCGCTCGCCTCCACTCTGCAGCCCTTCAAGCAGTGGCAGCAGCAACTCAATACAACCCGAACTAAGATTTTGGATACTATCCAGGCCAGCCATGGCCCTATACCAACTTAGGCCAAAAGCCTAAGCTTGGGGGAGTATGTATTTCTCACCGACATTACATTCATCTTCACACACTCATTTCAATTATTGGTGTTCATACTTTTTCATTGTATTATCCTTGTTAGTTTATTTCTTTTTCTCGCTTTCTTCTTGTGTGTTTGAAAAACTTTCAGAAAATCCAAAAAAATTTAGTTCTCGCTTCTTTTTAGTTTTTCTTTCTAGTTTAATTTAGTTGTAGTATTAAAATAAAACCCAAATAGATTTCTCGTTCTTATTTTGCTTGTTGGGAGCTTTCCCATGTACATAGTTTTTCTCGTTCTTGTTTTACTTTCTTCAGAAAAACAAAAACTCCAAAAAAATATTAGTGTGTCTCTTTGAAATTATTTTCCTTTTTCTTTGGGTCGTAAGGAGAAGACCACGATGAAAATGTTGAGTGGCTCTCATATGCATTATTGTTGATGTAACAGAGAACCTACCTTGTCTTCTCCTTTTAATAAATGTTTGCAGCTTCCAGCTTAGTCCAATGCACGTGCACTCCTATTATTATTCACACCGTTCGGTCATGAAAGTGAAAGGAAATAATGACGATATATGATGAAATCATTGAGATGGAGAAAAGTTGGTACGAACTCTACCTATTTTGTTTTTGTAAATATGATTAGCTCATCGTTCTTGGTTCAAACCATTATGAATGAAATATGTTTGCAATGACAATTAGAGATTATAGTTACTCATGCCATGCTTAATTAGCTAGGAGTGTATAATGGTTTACCTTGTGTGCCCAACATGACAATTAAAATGGTTATGATGTAGTATGATAGGATGGTATCCTCTGAATGATTCAAGTGGCTTGACTTGGCACATGTTCACGCATGTAGTTGAATCAAAATCAACTTAGCCTCCACGATACTTATGTTCATGGTGATTTATATCCTACTCATGCTTGCATTCAATGTTGGTTAATCTCAATGCATGTTTATGACTGCTGTCGCTCTCTAGTTGGTCGCTCCTCAATATTTTGCTAGCCTTCACTTGCACTAAGCGGCAATACTGCTTGTGCATCCACCTCCTTAAACCCAAAGATGTTCCATATGAGTCCACCATACCTACCTATATGCGGTATTTACTTGTCGTTCCAAGTAAATTTGCATGTGCCAAACTCTAAACCTTCAAATAATAATCTGTTTCGTATGCCAGAATCACTCATGTAGTGACTAGGGGATGTCAGTAGGACACTACTACTTTTGGTCCTGCAGTTTGGATCATGTTTTTTGGTTTCCCATATGACTACCAAACTGATTATTACATCACCAAAGCTCTGGGGGGATATGGGTCTCTAATTTCTTGGTACAACCCCAGGAAATATAGGCAATTTATGCTAATCAAACTCAAGTCATACATCTTAGGCTTGTGCCCAAAAGTTTTGTTGTTTGGAAACTTGGAGGAGCCCGGGACTGCTGGACTGTGCAGGTAATGATCTTATGCAACAATGATTGGAATGCGATGCAGCCAGAAATTCCACCCTCCGGGGAAGAGACGCCCCCTGATGGCAACCCTCATCCTCAGTTTGGGCCAGATCTCACTGCAGAACAACTCTACCAGCAACAAGTGCACAACTGGCTAGTTCAAAATGCTGCTCCCAATGAAGCCCCTGCAAATCAGGGCCATGTTCCTCATCAGAACAATGTGGCAGGTTGGGGTGCGCGGCCTCCATCTCCACCTGCTCAACCTCCTATCATGCCTCCACACCTAATGAACTTCCAAGCCTGGCTGGCTGCTCAAGGCCTTGCAGTTCAAGATGGCATCGTACCTAAAAACAACATATCTGATAATGCTGCTGATGCATGGAATGATTCCTTACTGTGTCTGATGGCTCCAGCTCTGACAATTCTGGTGATGCTCTTATTATAGTGGAACAACCTGAAGTTTGTCCGTGGCTCCCAACACTCTTCATTTGCAACAATCTCTATCTGTTACTGTGGACATGCATAGTCATGGACTCCGCTTTGGTCTCTCCTTTCAAGGTAAGCAGCTGCTTGCACTTCTGCTTGATGATCCTATCCCACGACACCAACTCAATGTGTCCATTTCCATTGCCCTCCGCCCATATCTGGCCACTATGGGACCGTGGCGTCATGATTATGGTGCTCGCTCTGAACCAGTCCATGCGGAGATTTAGGTTACTGCAGTCAATGATGTACTACAATTTCACCAAGTCGTAGACCCTACTGTTTCTTCGAGCATTACCATCCAAGAAATTACCACCACTATTGTTGATGCTGACCATCCAGTTAGTCCCTGCCCATCACGGAGGAACCTTTTTCTTTGGTGACAAATGATGATGTCACACCACACATCGATAGCTCTGTTGTTGCTTCAGTTCAAGTGCAGTCTGAAACTTCTAAATGGTCCGATTTGCTCCAACCAACTGAAACTGATGATGGTGCACCTGTGACCCCAAGCAATTCTGATCTTTATGCTGTTATGCCCCATGACTCTGATCAGGTGGATTCGTTGCCCTTCATTGCTCTAGATCTGCTGAACATTGCTCCATCATCCTCTACTGCAGCAACCCAGATGAAGAACCGCAAGGGCAAGTCTGTTGCCCCCCTTAACCCTGCTCCTCTTCGTCGTAGCAACAGACAAAACAAGTACGACGGTTTTCGTGTTAATCTCAACCCGGATGCTCGCCCTACCAAGTCCAAGGTGAAGCCCAGGATTATTCTTTCTACTCTGCATGTTATGCATTCATCTACACATCTTTAGGGTGACGCTACGGACTCCGAGATTCCTCCGCCCACAGCTATCTCCACCATGCAGCAAATTGGTACCCAGCTCTGCGCGATTCTGGCAGAGGAACTGACTGACGAGGCGCTCAACGCGGCTGCTAATGGCCCAACTTCGCCCACCTTCTAAGTTTACACTTAAATAATTATTTCCTAGATGTCTCTTTTGCATAATTGGAACGTACTATGTTGGAACATCTGTGGTTTAAATTCTCCTAAAAAGCTACTTGCGCTCTCTAATGCGATCAGCTCCTCAGTTGCTCGATAATTTGTTTGCAAGAATCAAAGATGTAAGACTTTAACGCAAGTATCCTTAAGATGATCCATCCACAACGTTTTGATTCATTTGCGTTTATTCCCTCGATTGGTGCTTACGGAGGGATCATCACGATTTGGTGTAGTTCTCTCTTTACATGTCAAGTTTTCATTCAAGAACAATTTGCGTTGGGTGTTGCATTTACCTCCACGATATCATCTCATTCCTGGAAGCTTATAAACATATATGGTCCTTGTAAAGGTGATTTGCGTGACAGCTTTACACACTGGTTGTTTGATATAGATATACCACCCATAGAAGATTGGCTTCTTCTTGGAGACTTTAATTACATCTGCTCACCCGATAACAGGAACAAACCAGGGGCAGTGTACAGGACATGTTTACTTTCAATGATTTTATAAGAGAACAACACTTGACTGAGCTTCCAATCAAGGGGAGAAATTACACCTGGTCAAACATGCAGCAAAACCCCTTACTCGAGCAACTCGATTGGTTCTTCACCACTCTGAACTGGACCTCAAATTTCCCTAACACCATGCTTAACCCCCTGGGGCGCCCAATATCTGACCATACACCTTGCTCTATTGTGATTCAAACTAACATTCCAAAGACCAAGATCTTTAGTTTTGAAACTTTCTGGATTGCTCACCCTGGCTTTATGGATGTGGTATCTCATGTGTGGAATAAACCTCACAAACATGGTAAATCTGATAACGCTGCGACTAGTCTCTGTCAGAAACTTAAAAACATGTGTCATGACATCAGTCAATGAAGTAAGAAAATCTCAAGACTGAAAACAACTATCGCTAACACTAACAAAGCACTCGTTGAGGTTGACCACATTGCGGATCGCCGTACTTTGACAAGACAGGAACAAAATTTTCAGTCTATCCTCAAGAAACACCTACTGCAACTTTTGCAACACCAAAAAGATAATTGGAAAAAGAGATACACTATTAGGTGGATTAAATTTGGTGACGAGAACTCCAAATTCTTTTAGGCCGTGGCCACGGAATGATATCGGAAAAACTTCATTTCCACCCTGAAAATTAGTGAGGATACTTTGGTGAATGACCACGCTGGAAAAGAATCAATTTTATTTGAGGCTTTCAAAACTCGTATGGGGACGGCCAAACCACCTCTGATGAAATTCAATCTCTCTCAGATGATTCGAGATCATGTGGATTTTGACAGCCTCACCACCCCCTTCACAACGCAGGAGATTGATGCCGTTATTCAAGAAATGCCCCCTGATAGAGCACCTAGCCCGGATGGTTTCAACGGTACATTTCTTAAAGCTTG